>NC_136067.1:1718707363-1719307363 GCF_964261635.1 Lissotriton helveticus
TTGATTGTAATACATATGTATTATTTAACTATTCCAGCCTTGATGAAGTCTCTGTGGGAGACGAAACACGTGTTGGCGATTTGTATGCTGGAAAAAACCTCTTTTTTATGAACTTTGAATAAAGAAGAATAACAAAAATAACGCTATCTGAAGAGGACCTTTTCTTGACTCTACATTGGATTATTGTTTATCCTTATACTGTGTGAATCTTATGTTGTTCCATAGACTTCACTGGTGACAATTGTTTAATCTCTTACCTGTGCAATACGCACATCAAGACTGAAATAAGTTAAATATTTTTGGGTGTGCTGTAATTAGAACCTCACCTCTCAAGCATTATTTCTGGTTGCACATTTATGATATAGTACCTTTAGGTAGTAGGTACTTTGAGTTTCTTGAGTACCCATTGTATACTATTGTCGTGTTTATTTACAATGCGTACTTACTCATTGATACTACGATAAACGTGTTTCTTTTGAATGTTGCTGACTTTTCCATTTTGGACACTACTACCTTCTTTTGTTGAATCTCTCAAAGTGAGTCTAGCACTTCAACTCCTCTGTATGCGTGATCTGAGTAAGATTTCTTACCAGTTACTATACTGACCAGTTCATTAGTTCTTTTGTCACTAGTATTGCAAGATGGCTTCTTTCTCTGATGACAGGGACAAATTATTTAATGACATCTTCTCGGATAAGGGTATTCAATCCAAATCTTCAACCACTGTGGAGGATAAACCAGTGGGTTTGAAACAATTATTTGTTAAATTGGAAAGACTTAGAAAGGCGGAACTGTCTCGCTGGTGGGACCTTACCACCTTAAAAAAATACTTGGAACTTAAACAAATCCCTAGAGGGCTGCGTGTGATCATATTCCCTACCTTTGAGGATCTTGATCCTGATCTTTTGGGTGAATGGGAGCACCTAATATCAGGTTCCTCATTTGGTATGATTGACATCTTGATCAGACATGCAGAGCGAAGAAGAGCTAAATTGCTGACTGAAATAGAAGCCATAGAAGAGGAGATTAAATCACTTAATTTAACAGAAACGACTGAGAAAAACTATAAAATTCTCAAGGGAGTACTGAGTTCACATCAAACATATATTAGGGACAAAAAAATCAGAAAGCTTAAAAGGGATGACAATGATTATCGAAACGGCAGGATATTTACTTTTGCCAAGAAATTTGATGAGGTTAAACCAAGAGCAGGTGTAGCCACCCTTCAAAATAAGAGAACTGATATTACAATGTCTGCAAGTGACTCTGATCTCTCAAGTTGTGTCAGTGAAACTAGTGAGAATAGAAGCGAATCCTCACTCACAACCATAGCCACAGACAGCACTGGCACTGGTTCGGCTTTTTTATTAGAGCTGGAGAGGTTCCGCAAGGGAACCAAATTGACCTACAATCGAAAGAACACAGGAGAAAGAGAACAAGGAGGGGTGGTAGAAAAAACAGGAACAGGCGAAAGCAAGCGGGAAACAAGATCAGCATCACGCATACAGAGGAAATAATAAACAGTAATGTTGATGTTGCTTTAGCCAGGGAGTCTACATCTGACAACAATGATGTATCTATCATTAACTTGTCATCTACTACACTAAGTATTATGGAGGAGAATGTCTTGAAAAAGGGATTGAACTTTTGTCCACTTGCTAAACCTGATTTTGTGTCATTACATATTGATTTGTTCAAATTTACACGCAGATCAAAATTAAAAAAAATCTTTGATAAAACAAAAAAGCGTCAACTACACCATTGTATTCTGTGTCTGAAAGTGGTCAATCAATTGTAGATATCTATAATGTACAAATGTTGCTAGAACTAGATGACAGTATTGAAAATCCTCCAGGCATGCAAGAATTAATGGATGAGTTGGGTATTGAAAGTAACCTCCAAACCAACAGTGGCCTCAGGAATAAATCTATATTTGTTCCAAAACTTCCCCCGGACAATCTTATTGACTGCTTCTTTAGAACTGTTACAGAAGATCTATACAAACTTGAAGATAAATTAAATCGGGTATCACTTACTAAGTGTGATAATCTTAACTCTCAGGAAAGGACTGCCCTTAAATTACTCTCCAATCATCATGATACAGTTGTGTAGGAAGCAGACAAAGGGGGAAATATTGTTTTATTAAATAAAACTGACTACTTTGCTGAAATTGAACGCCAACTTGGTGACACCAACTCATATACCAAAATCAACCATAATCCCACACAAGACATTAACTTACGTCTAGATAGAATGTTGAGATATTGGCACAGCGCTGGAGTATTGTCTGATATTGAACTTATATCTGTTCAATCCAAATCCCCTGGCGGCCTATATGTATATATTGCCTAAGGTACACAAGAGCACCACCATGCCACCTGGAAGACCGATCATATCGGGCATAGGTTCTGCAATAGAACATATCTCAGAATATATAGACATTACCCTCCAACCGGTGGTACGTAATCTTCCATCCTTTATAGAAGATACAAAGGACCTTCTTAACAAAGGGGCGTGGCTAGCAGCCGGAGACGATGGCCGCAGCCTAACGAGGCTCCCGACCCCTCGCCCAGTGATCCTGTGATGTTATCCTGTACCTGACCTGGGATCCCCGTGACACTCCGGGCGATCCCAGATACCACGACAGCGCCTACTCCGGTCTGCTCGGCGTGCCGGTGGAAGCACCGCAGGGCGCCCGATCGAAGTGGCAGCAGCGAGGGTCCGGAGCGGACAAGATGGTGGCTCCCGTACACCAGACGGAGAATCGAGAACTGCGCCTCTGCCCATGTCGCCTGACTGCAGCGATCCGACTTATGCCCGGACATCGGGGGGAAAGTGGGGCCAGCTGCTGAGAACCCCGTCTCCTCCTGCCGACGGGATTGTGATCGCGCTCTGTGCCTGGTGCTCCCGTCGTGGCTCCCGGCGCGGCTCCTCCCTGACTGGGAGACACTAACTCGACCCCCCGGCTTCCAGAGGCCCTTCTTGCCGGGGGTACTGCGGGGCGAATCGAGACTGGATGAGCAATCCATCCGGACTGAGGGGCAGTGTTAAGCCTCCAACGGCAGAGTTCAAGGTGCGTGGCGGCTCCGGAGCTCCCACGGTTGGCGACGGCCTTGGAGGGGGCGGCCATCTCACCTCGCCTTCCACAGGAGAGGTCTCCTGCGGCCTGGAGCAATAAGGAGCCCGCCGGACCCGCCTACCCCCCGCGGGGCTTGCTCGCCTGCACTACGGCCCAAGTTCTGAGGGACGCTCTGGCCCTCCCGGGTGTCTCTCCACCGGGGGGCCCACCAACACAGCCCCGTGAATTGTAGCCTACAGCGGGCCCGGGCCCTTCCGAACACCGGCACGCTGTGAGGCCCCCTGCTCTGGGACTCCGCTTTAGATCCCGCCCTCCGCCCCGGCCACCCTCTCCACCACCAGCTAGGGGCAGCGAACCTTCCTCCCCTGAGGGGTCTGCGGTGGGATGACATCTTGGGACAGACTTGACGCTCGGAACCGGGGCGCGTGGCGGTGTTCACTGACCGCCTGGACGTCCCCACGACTTACGCCCTGTGGACGGGTCTGCCGAGAGGGCCCCCCGGTGTGATCGCTGCCTGTCTCCTTGCCGACCCCGAGGAGCTTGCTGGGGGTGGTGAGCCCTGAGGGGGTTGCCTGTCTAACCTGCACCGGCGGAAGAACTGGGCCTGGTGCGAGCAAACGGAGATCGCCCGCCTCGACGTGGGGATTCGGCGTTGGGAGTAGGCCCAGTACCGGATTGGCTGCCCCCTGAGAGATCGGACACGGGAGAGTACTGCTAGTTCCAGGCTGCCCTGCACTCAGGCCCGAACTGAGCCCTGCCTGGCCTTCGTCCTCCTGATCGCCTGGGTTGCGGACAGCCTCAGCTCCGGTGGCCTTTGTCAACAATCCGGTACGTCCCGCCACGAAATGGGGAAGCCAAGAGGAGTGAAGGGAGATGGACACCCACCGCCGGAAACAACTGAAGATCCTCCGCCACCCTCCACCGAACTGCAACAGATGCAGGACCGAATCCTGGAGGCCATAGCGGCCACGAAAGACGCACTGCACCAAGACATTGCGCAAGTATCGACGGGGCTGGGGCTCCTCCGAGCAGACCATGGAAAACTTGCGGATAGAGTCAAGTCGGTGGAGGATACGCTGAAAGACATAGTGCCGGCACACAAATCTGCAGAGGGTCGACTCACGGAGGCTCTGGAGCGCATACAAACTCTAGAAAGGCGAGCGGAAGATGCCGAAAACCGCAGCCGGAGGAATAACGTACGCCTAGTGGGCCTTCCGGAGAAAACAGAGGGCTCGGATATGGTGGGTTAGCTCACTGATTGGCTGCAAACAACCGTCGCCCCAGAGGGCCTTTCACCTTTCTTCACGCTGGAGAGGACGCACCGAGTCCCGGCCAGGCCCCCGCAACCAGGCCTACCACCTCGCCCAGTGGTCATCAAGCTGTTACATTATAAAGACAGGGACTTGCTACTCCAGAGAGCCCAAGAGGCGGGCCCCTTCCAAGTGGACAATAGCCGAGTCACGCTATTCCCAGACTACACCTTCGAAACTCAAAAGCTAAGGGCCTCCTTCCTCTCCATCAAGAAAGAACTGCGAACTGAAGGTATACCATATTCGCTTCTCTTCCCAGCCAGGCTCCGGGTGGTGGTAGACGAGAAATCATTGTTTTTCCCGACGGCAGCGGAGGCATGGACCTGGTGGGACACCTACAAAGCAGGCACAGACAGTGCCCGGTTCAGAGCGGAGGAAGAAAGACAGAAGCAGCGTGCGGAGAAAGAGCGGAGACACCATGGGCGTAGCCGGAGATCCAGAAGACCCACAGAATCACAGACGGAGGAAGAGAGAAAGGCGGCGTTGCAGGTGGTGATGGACGTCTCGGGGTTGGCACTCGCCCAGTCGGGGAGAGCCTCGGGCTCGGAAGAACAGGGCACGGGCTCAGAGACTGAACAATCTGAGTTTGGTGACATGAGGGGCCCGACGATCACGCCACAGACTTCAGAGAACATAATTGAGGGCTAACGGACAGAGTTGGCGCCCCTGCTAGTATAGTCGTTGCGGGGGCTACTACCTTGGACACCTGAACAGGCGCTTGTAAGACTGGTCCACCGTGAGTTTTGCTGCGTATTGCGGGCGGGGGGTATGGGACCTGTACTGACAGCGCTTGAGGCTAGTGCACGCTCCTTAGGGCCCCTACGGCCTCCGTAGTGAAGACTGCGGACTAGTGGACCTTGTGAGCACGTTTGCTCACTTACTGTTTGGATGGGGGCTGCTCTTTCAGGGTTAGGTCCTATTCTGGGGGGGGAGGACCTGGAGTAGTTGGGGAGACTCGAGGCACACAGTTGGGGT
This sequence comes from Lissotriton helveticus, assembly GCF_964261635.1. Classification (NCBI taxonomy): domain Eukaryota; kingdom Metazoa; phylum Chordata; class Amphibia; order Caudata; family Salamandridae; genus Lissotriton; species Lissotriton helveticus. The sequence goes on from NC_136067.1 coordinate 1,718,712,728, forward strand.
GGGGGGTGGGGATTGTTCATTGGAGGGATGGGGATAGTGTCGCGCCTGCTGCCAGTGGGCGTAATGTGCTTGTTTCGGACCGAACACAGTGGGACAATGGCTAATGCGGGTCCGCTGAAATGTGTGTCTTGGAATGTGAGGGGGCTGCACACTATGGCAAGGAGGCACAAGATCCACGCCTATCTGGTTCGGAGGGGGGTACACATAGCATTTCTGAAAGAAACCCACCTGACAAAGAAAAAAGGAGCCGCGCTGCAGCGTAGGTGGAGAGGGCAATTATTTAACACCACGTATTCTGCCTTTGCTAGGGGGGTGTTAATATGGATCCGAGCAGGCACTCCTTTCCAAGTGATCAGACACATGATTGACCCTGAAGCGCGGTTTGTGGTGCTCGAGGGTAAGCTTCGAGGCCGACACATAGTACTCAGTAGTGTTTATGCGCCCAACGTTGATCAGGCTAACTACCTTATACAATTATCTGGAGACATGGCTGGTTATTTCACTGGTCCTGTTTTGATGGGAGGGAACTTTAATTCCGTGGTGGACACAGGCCTAGATAGGTCGCATCCACCACTGCATTCAACCCCAGTACATAGACTGGCGAGGTCCAGACTAGACTGGCAGGGACAGTGGGGACTTGCGGACGCCTGGCGCACACAACACCCAGCAGAGCGTGATTATTCATTTTACTCAAGTCCACATGACCTTCATGTCCGCATTGATACCTTTTTGTGCTCCCAATCGGTGCTCCCTGCAGTAGCTAGGACTGAATACCGGACGCGGACCCTGTCCGATCATAACCCTTTACTCCTGACACTGGACTGGATGTCCGAGGTACCTCGAATCCCGACGTGGCGGCTGCGGCCGGACACGTTGGACGACCCACCATTCCGGGCGGCCCTAGAGGAGAGGATTTCCCAATACTTCATAGACAACGAGGGTTCCGCTTCTGCCAAAGCAGTAGAATGGGACGCCTTCAAGACTGTAGTAAGAGGACACTGCATAGGAAAGTATGCGGGGGTACGTAGAACTTTACTAGACGACCTAGAGAAGGCTGAGCTGGCACTGAGGGAGGCCGAGCGCAGACGTCCAGGCCGACCTGAGCTCCAGAAGATGGTTAGCGACGCGAGGGAAGCAGTGGCGGTAGAAGTAGAGCGCCTTTGCAGTTTCGACTATAAATCATATTTGACTCGATCGCATGCGGAGGGCGATAAAACTGGCACACTCCTGGCCTAGCTGGCGAACCCCACTAGAAGCAGTCAACCGATCGTTGCCCTGAAAGGAAAGGATGGCTGCGTCGGTACCACACCGTCTGAAATAGTGGAGGGCTTCCGGGAGTATTATGAGGGCCTATTCAAAAGTGCGCTCGGGGACCAGGGTGAGGCGCTAGACACTTTCCTAAATGAGCTCCAGCTCCCGCAGCTTGAACGGGACCAGGCTGATGCCCGGGGGGCCCAATAGAACTGTCGGAAATAAAAGGTGCGGTGAAGCGGATGGCCCGTAATAAAACCCCGGGCATTGACGGATTGCCTGTAGAATTCTACGATCGGTACCTCGACCAATTGGCCCCTAGACTCCAAATACTTTACAACGAGGCCAAAGATAAAGGCCGACTCCCCCAATCAATGCGAGAGGCCGTAATGATTCCTCTGCTCAAGCCGCGGAGGGAAAGTACGGACCCCGCCTCCTACAGGCCGCTATCAATGTTAACAACAGACTATAAGATCCTGAGCACGGTACTGGCCACCAGATTGGTGACCCACATGCAGGAACTCATCCATAAAGACCAGTCCGGCTTTATACCCACTCGTAACACGACTCACAACATACGGAGGCTACTCCGTCTGTTGGATGACCCCCCCCGACGCAGTGACTCCCCTTGTATTAGCTGTGGACATTGAGAAGGCCTTTGACAGCCTCGAATGGGAGTACCTGTATAAAGTGATGCAGCAGTTCGGCCTCGGGGAGGGTTACATCGCTTGGACAAAGGTGCTATATGCGGTGGCTAGGGCGAGAGTAAAGGTTGGTGCTCTGGTATCCCTCCAGTTCGAAGTGCTACGTGGCACTAGACAGGGATGCGCACTTTCTCCCCTGCTATTTGCATTGGCGGTGGAACCCCTAGCAGCGATGGCCAGGCGGGGTGAATATTATGGTGGGCTGGAGTTCAGGGGAATGCGACACTTAATCTCACTATATGCGGATGACATTCTCCTTTACCTGGAGGATGCCAATGGTGCTGTTGAGGGAGCTAAAAGGCTACTAGCGCGCTTTGGCACGATATCAGGCCTGAAGGTGAACTGGACTAAAATATGTCTTTTCCCCCTGCGGAAGGAAAAGGACCAGCCCCCGATCCGCCCACTGCTCTGATGGGAGCCGGACTACCTGCCCTACTTGGGAGTGCACATATACCACGACCCAGCGACCATGCTGGATGGCAATGTGGGCCGCTGTGTCCGCGCTCTACGGAACAGCATGTCCTTTTGGGCCACCCTGCCGCTGTCGGTGGCTGGGCGGATATCTCTCTTGAAAATGGTTACCTTGCCACGCTTATTATACTACTTCAGAAAGCTCCCCGTGTGGGTGCCTGGAGTGGTTTTTCGACAGTTAAAATCGGCACTCGTATCATTCTTGTGGGGCAAGGGCAGGCGCAGGATCGCCTTAGCAACACTGACCCGCCCCAAAGACGAAGGAGGCCTAGCGGTCCCGGACTTCGAACTCTACTACCTGGCTGCCCAACTGCAGACATTCACGCAGGAAGTTGCGAGAGCCTACCGCGGGCCGGACCCAGAGAGGGAAAACGGCACCCCCCGAAATGTGTTGGCTTATATTGCGCTGAGGCAAAAGCTAATGCTGAGTGACCTATCCCAGGAAGAGCGACGTTTCAATTATGTTGGAACCGCTCGCAGAAACGAGCGGGAATCCTTTACCCGTATGCGCCCGAAATCCCACTGGGCATGCTGACAGCACTCCCACACGGGGGAGACTGGTCGAGGCTCCAATTATGGGAGGAGGCGGGATTGCAGGTAGTAGGAGACTTATATGACGACGGCGTGCTGGCCCCATACCAGACACTACAGGAGCGCTACGGTCTCCCAAGGGGGGACTACCTACTGCACGCGGCCGTGGTGAGGGCCATCCAGGCACACTGGGAGTAGGGTTTGGCCGAACCGCCGACGGATTCAGCTTTCTAGTACACAATGATGGCGGCGGGAACCTTCAAGGCGGTGACATGCCTCTACTCGAGACTTCTGGGCGAATCTTTGCAGCCGCTAGCAGCGCTGAAAGCCAAATGGGAGGCGGACCTACAACGGGAGATTCCGGACACTACCTGGTCCCAACTGATACGTAGGCCAAGGAAAAGCACTAGAAACGCGCGCTTCCAGTTAAAACACTTTTATATTCTTCATAGGGCCTATCTCACCCCTGGTAAAATTGCGCAGTACTTTGGAGCGGTAGACGCGGCGTATCCCAGATGTACTAAGGTGGGTGCGGACTTAGTGCACATGCTACGAGACTGCCCCCATCTGCAGGAATACTGGACGGACATTGGCACCACACTGAATGACGTGACAGACAGGAATCTGCAATTCGACAGTGCCACCAGCATATTACATTGGTTTCCACACACACCCAAAAACAAAATCTCGAGTAAATTCATCGATATGGGCCTAATATTAGCGAAAAGGGAGCTGACCAGGGGGTGGAAGTCGAGAACGGGACCGACGCATCGGAGATGGTTGAACGAATTCCTAAAGTGGGCAGCGGCCGAGAGTACGATCAGATACCATCTGGCCCGCCGTGGTTCGGATGACCGCGCCCAGGAGGCGGCTCTGGCATGGGAGATGTTAGTGCAGTCTTTACGAGATAATTCAGTGGAGGAGGAGAGGGAGGAGGACCCTGAGGACCATGAAGGGCCGATTGAGAGGTCCGCTGTGCCGTCCCCCCCACTAGACACACACACATAGTACACACTAAATTGCTCCTACCCACTACCATACATTCATGCCACCCAGTGCTAGGCGCAGGCACGGACACTGAGGGAGGGAGGGGGTGGGGTTGGTGCGGGGTCAGGGGTGCAAATCGAAGATCAGGGGGGGAACTACTGCCTGCTGTTACTGGAGGGACGGGGGGTATTGATTAAAAAGCAGATACCAGATTGCCTCATAATAAGACCATGGGAGGAAGAATTGTAAAAGCACTGTAGAAATGGAGGATGCCGCCCGACCTACGGGATGTGGGCTGAATGGCAGATTGTACTAATTAGGTGCGGAGTTCGATCGAGGATAAATCTGTACTGACATGACCCAGTAATGATAAGTATATTGTAATTTGATCTGCAATAAAAAACGTTTAAAAAAAAGGACCTTCTTAACAAAATAGAAGACATGACTTGGATGGATGATGCTTTACTAGTAACATTAGACGTATGTGCGTTATACACCAGCATACCTGTAAACAATGGTATGGAGGCCCTTACGTACTTCTTATCTAAACGTGATGCCAACCTATACAATCATACTGAAATGGTATTGGAAATGACCCGCTTTGCACTCAACAATAACTTCTTCACCCATAATAACACCTGGTATCATCAACATTCTGGTGTAGCGATGGGGGCGAAATTTTCGCCTTCCTTCGCTAACATCTACATGGGATTCTTTGAAGAATCCCACGTATGGAAAAATGGTCCTCCTGAGCGAACTAACCACATCATATTTTGGTGTTGGTTTATCGATGACATTTTTTTGATTTGGGGAGGAGACAAGACTTCACTTAATGAATTTGTCTCTTATATCAATCATAACACCTATAATTTGAGCTTTACCTCCCACTATAGTGCAAACAGCGTAGACTTTCTGGATAGCACCCTTTTTGTAAATAACGGTAAACTTGAGAGCAAATTGTTTAGAAAGATCACCGCATGTAACTCAGTGTTACATGCAAGCAGTGCCCATCCTACTTCGCAAAAAACTGCCATCCTCTTTGGGGAAATGACCAGGCTACGCCGTAACTGTAGTTCCGAGAATGATTTTCAATGTGAGATAACCAAACTTAAGGAACGTTTTGAAAAAAGAGGCTATGATAAGATGATACTTAATAAAGCCCACAACCGTATCAACAAGATTCAGAGATCGAAACACTCAAACGTAAAAAAAGACATACCAATAAAGAAGATAAAATATCTCCTTTTACTCAATTTAACTCACACAGTAATCAAGTCTACAGGACTATAAACAAGCATTGGAAGATCCTCAAATTGGATCCGGATTTGGATCCATATTTGACCAACAAACCCAAAATTACCTATAGAAGGGGAAGAACTCTCAGAAACATCATAAGCCCCTCGATAGTTAACAATGTTGCTACAACCAGTACTACTAACATATGGTTTCCAAGTAAACCAAAGTTTTTTTTTTTAAATGTACTCAATGCTGTGTATGCATATTTGCCGATGACAAAAAGAAGATCTTTAAATATAATACCCAACAAACCCACCACATTAATCAGTTTATTAACTGCAACACCAAGTTTACTGTTTATTGTATAATTTGTAAATGTGGTCAAATTTACGTTGGTAGCACTACAAGACCCCTGAAAGAGAGGATACAGGAGCACATACGAGCTATCCGTAACTGTAACAAAAGCTACCCGTTAGCAGTTCACTACAATGCAATGCATACAGATTCTGAAATACTGGCAATTAAGTTTCACGGCATTGCTGAGGTGAAAGCTAATCCCAGAGGAGGGGACAGAGTAGCTACATTGAGAAAATTGGAATCACAGTGGTTGATTAAATTGAGAGCAGTGGACAGGGGACTAAACACTGATCGTGAATTACATGTGTTTCTTAAGGAATGAAATTAGCCAGCTACTTTGAGACACTATTATCCAGTCACCCATCGCAGTCTTTCTATATTTTGGGCTGTATGATCTTGCCTTCAATATATATTTTGGTACATTTAATTTCAAGTTACAACTATCTGTGAACAACTACATTTTATTAATATCATCTGTTTACCATACAATGATGGATCCGCTGGTTGGATTATGTCCTGTTTACCAATGTCTTGTGCATCAGTTCAATATCTTGTTGTGAGTGATGTACCTTCAATATTTATATATATGTCAGTTGATACGGTGGGCAACCATGCTCTCCACCTTATTTTAAATTGGCTCTACATACCTGCTGTTTTTTGGTAGTACTGGATATGGTCGCTCTTTGTGTTTTGCCTTTTGAATGATAAAGACTGGATTGTCTGTCCTTCATATAAGGACAGATCGTCATTATTTAATATAATTATCTGTTTCTTGGAACTTATCTTGAAACTGTTGATTTCATTGTGATTTATTTATATGGCCGCCGTTCATACATCCAGCTGAGATTATATTGTTTGTGTTCTGTCACTTATGTAACCAGGCGAGGTCGCCCCCACACACCCCTGCTACTGCCGCCTTCAGCTGTGACTTGGTGCCCTTTGCTGCCTCGCTCCTCTCGCTCGTTTTTTGGTCTCTGACCTCTGCTGCCTTCGTTTTCTCTCTAGCTCGCTTCTCGCTCTCCCTGCCCTTTGCTGCCTTCATTTTTCTACTCGCTCTTTCACTCTCCTTCCCCTGCTGCCTTCACTTCATTTTTCTCGTTTCTTAGCCTTTTTAATCCACAGGGCGACCCAGCCGCCACTGAGACGCCCCCTGTCCTCCTTCCCGCCGCTGCCTCCCTGTGGCCCCGCCCCCCCTGCCCATTCGCCGCCCTGCTCCCAGCCACCCAGCTGCCCCTCCCTCCCGGCTCCTTCTTATGCCGCCCATGCACAGGCGCAGCGGGCGCGCCGATTGTGCGCCGAAGGCACGCCAAAGGCAAGCCCGTCTGCGCCCGTCCGCGCCTGGACCGCGCCCAGTGCCAGGACCCCTGGCCCCCGACGATGCCAGCCCACATGACGGACCTACGACGCCGCCACTCTCAACGCACTCAATGCCGGCCAGACCCACGCCTGCTGCCGAGCCACCCCGAGACGCACCCATGGACCCTTCACCTGCTGTACCTGCAAGTTCACCTGCCTCCAAACCTCCCCTGCACCCGCCAAGCCAAGCACCAGCAGCAACCACCTCAAGTGCATCCTGCTCAACACCCGCTCCGTCCACAGACACGCCGTGGAACTCTGGAACCTCCTCGACGCTACATCACCGGACGTCGCCTTCCTCACGGAAACCTGGATGAACGCCTCCTCTGCACCCGACATCGCCATCACCATCCCGGACGGGTACAAGATCATCAGGAGGGACCGCGTCAACCAGACCGGAGGAGGCATCGCCATCGTCCACAAGAACACCATCCGCATCACGACCGACGCCAACGACCCCTTCGCCGCAGCCGAACATCTCCACTTCCAGATTCAGACCGACCCAAAGACGACCCTCAGAGGCACCCTCGTCTACAGAACCCCGGGACCACGCACACAATTCAGCGAAAACATCACAGACTTCATCAGCCTACATGCCCTCCCCTCCGCTGACTACATCCTCCTAGGGGACCTCAACTTCCACCTGGAGAACAACAAGGACCGCAACACCACCGCCCTGCTGGAAAACCTCGCCAACCTCGGACTCAAGCAACTGGTCAACACCCCCACCCACCACGCCGGCCACACGCTTGATCCCGTCTTCTCATCCAGCAAGCACATCACCTTCAGCCACTCCACCGGACTCCACTGGACCGACCACAGCTGCGTCCACTTCAGCTTCAGAAGAACAACGACCCACCACCACCCACTTCAGATTCCCCACAGAAGCTGGAGTAAGATCACCACCGAGCAGCTCAACACCTCTCTCAGCCAGAACCCACCCGCCAGCGCAACGGACCCCAACGAAGCAGCCCGGAACTTCACGCAGTGGCTGACCGCCTGCGCCGACGACCTCGCACCACTGAAGAACCCTCCCAGCAGACCCAGAAGCAAGAAGGCATCCTGGTTCACCGACGAACTCAAGGACTCCAAGAAGACCTGCCGCACCCTCAAGAAAGCCTGGCTCCTCGACCGGACCACCGACAACATGACCGCCCTCAAACACGCTACCCCCAAGCACCACCAGCTCATCCGCACCACCAAGAAGAAATTCCTGAAGGAACGACTGGACAACAATACCCACAACAGCAAGGAACTCTTCAGCATTGTCAAGAAGTTCTCCAACCCCAGCACTGGCACCAACGACATCACTCCGTCACAAGACCTCTGCGACTCCCTCGCCTCGTTCTTCCACCGCAAGATCGCCGACATCCACAACAGCTTCGGCGCACCACCCACGCACCCAACCGTCAAACCAACGCCCCCCACCGCCACCCTTCGCACCTGGACCACGGTGACCACCGAAGACACAGCCCGCACGATGAACACCATCCACTCCGGATCACCGACCGACCCCTGCCCACACCACGTCTTCAATAAGGCCGACTCCACCATCGCACCCCCAACTCCAGAACATCATCAACACCTCCTTCAACCCCGCCACCTTCCCGGAGAGCTGGAAGCACGCCGAGCTCAGCGCCCTCCTGAAGAAACCTACAGCGGACCCCACCGACCTCAAAAACTTCCACCCCATCTCGCTCCTCCCTTTTCCTGCTAAAGTCATCGAGAAGATCGTCAACAGACAGCTGACCGCCTTCCTTGAGACGAACGGATCCCTCGACCCCTCGCAGTCCGGCTTCAGAGCCAACCACAGCACCGAGACCGCCCTCATCGCAGCCACCGACGACATCCGGACCCTGCTCGACAAGGGAGAAACAGTGGCCCTCATCCTGCTGGACCTCTCCGCTGCGTTCGACACTGTCTGCCACCGCACCCTAGTCCAGCGCCTCAGCAACATCGGTATCTGGAGTGGATCACCTCGTTCCTCGCCGGAAGAACACAAAGAGTCCGCCTCCCCACGTTTCGCTCCGAGGCCACCGAAGTCATCTGCGGCGTCCCGCAAGGATCTTCACCCAGCCGCACCCTCTTCAATGTCTACATGAGACCTCTCGCAGCCATCGCACGCCAGCACAACTTCAACATCATCTCTTACGCCGACGACACCCAGCTGATCCTCTCCCTCACCAGAGACCCCGACACCGCCAGAACCTGCCTACACGAAGGGATGAAAGACGTCGCCGAGTGGATGAAGTACAGCCGCCTGAAACTGAACTCGGACAAGATGGAAGTCCTCATCCTGGAATCTTCACCCTCCGCCTGGGAAGACTCCTGGTGGCCCCCAGCCCTGGGCATCGCACCCAAGCCAACCGACCACGCACGCAACCTGGGCTTCATCCTGGACTCCTCCCTCTCCATGACCAGACAAGTCAACGCCGTCTCCTCATCGTGCTTCAACACCCTGCGTATGCTTCGCAAGATCTTCCGCTGGATCCCGACCGAGACCAGGAAGACTGTCACCCAAGCACTCGTCACCAGCCGACTGGACTACGGAAACGCCCTCTACGCCGGAACTACAGCCAAGCTACAGAAAAGACTCCAGCGCATCCAGAACGCCTCCGCCCGACTCATCCTGGAAGTCCCCCGATGCAGCCACATCTCCAGCCACCTGAGGAACCTGCACTGGCTCCCCGTCGACAAGAGGATCACGTTCCGGCTCCTCACCCACGCACACAAGTCTCTCCACGACCTGGGCCCCAAATACCTCAATGACCGCCTGACCTTCTACACGCCCACCCGCCAACTACGGTCCACCAGCCTCGCCCTCGCAGCCGTACCACGCATCCGAAAAGCCACCGCCGGAGGAAGATCCTTCTCTTACCTGGCTGCCTAGACATGGAACTCCCTTCCAATCCACCTTCGGCTGACCCAGGACCATCTCGCCTTCAGGAAACAACTCAAGACCTGGCTGTTCAAACAGTAGCATACCCCTTCCCCAAGGGCCTTGAGAGCCTCCCGGGTGAGTAGTGCGCTATACAAATGGTATGATTGATTATGTTGAAAAACATTTTTGTCAAGATCTATTTTTCAAGATACTTAAACCTGTGCTTGATCTAGGAGCGTTCAGGTTGGCTGACGACCCTTTCGTAGTCAATTCTAGTTAGTGGGTGATTTCACTTTTTACTCGTTGGATTGGCTCCGTATATTTCTTTTTACTACCCGCATAGACTTACTACATTTCAAAATGGCCGCCAAATTAGTCCTATTCAGCGCGAGTCACTATCCTCTAGTCTGTCATCTGCTTCTATTATTTTCTCGCTGTGCAGATTGTTTACACCTGAATTCGGTTGATTCCTTTCCCGCATTATTCATTTCTCGGCATATAAAATGCCTCCTAGCATGAGCATGTTTTGCTATTGCAGGCGACGAGGCGGGTTACTAGCGCTGCTGCCACTTGGCAGGTGAGTTCAGTGTGATGATCGCCAGGTAACGGACAGGGGGTTATCAGCAGTGTTTCACTCCGCATTTCTGTTCCACCTAGCACTTAGTGGGGGAACCTTTATGTCGTTAGTGTGATGATCGCCGGGTAATGGATAGGGGGTGCCAGTAGTCTTTTATTTTTACATTGGCGCTCCGTCGAGCATTGAATGTGGGAACCTGTATATCATTAGTCCTTGTCTCTGTTAACATTATCGATCCTACTGAGACCTAAATATGCCTCTTATGTAGACTTTTCTCGTCTTTAGACTGCAACTTATCAGGGTTGCGAATGCGGACTTCCCTAACCTTCTATTGAGTCCGTCCAAATTTACTGTGTGACTCGTGCCACGGGATCCCTCGTATAACTTTGGATTCTGACAGCCTTCATTCATACTAATTTTTTCGCCTATGGTGAGCATTTACTTTACTTCGTACTTTTTTTTAGGTGTCTGGGGCCATTTATTGTTTTAGCTGTCGTGCGTTATTTATTTTAAATTGTTCACGTTTGAATTGTCAGCCATGTCAATGTTATTACATTTCACATTAGTAAACTAATTCTGCAAGCTGATTCCGACTGTGTATTTATTTAAGGTGCATATGGATGCCTCTCAAGGGGCGAAACTCCGGTGTGCCCGAACTTGATAGCATATACAATATGCCACTGTTAGTTTTCTTTTAGGCCCTTTGGCTGATATTTTTGCAGGTACAATCCATAGAATGCTTATATTCATTCTGTCTTTTTCAATTCAGATACATCGTCGTATTAAATAATGATGATACGTTTGTCAAGATAAATATGCTCACTCTCCCGTTGAAGTGAATCCAGTTACGTGTTTAACTCACTCTTTATTTTGGGGTGAGTTATTCTGTCTCAGCAACATGTCTTGTAACTAACGGCCTGTTTATAAATACTGATGGTCTTGTAGTTTCATTTGTCTCAGCAACATGTCTTGTAACTAACGGCCTGTTTATAAATACTGGTGGTCTTGTAGTTCCATTTGTCTCAGATCCGTACACACTAACCCAATGCCCATGCTAATATTCTGGTTCATTTGACTTGGAATTTTGCTTTATTCCATATTTTTGGAACCTCTTGTAATTGTTTATTATATCTATCAATATGTTTAAACGGCTCCCGGTTGTGGATACTCTCCCCACTTATGTAAATTTGCTAAAGATATCAGCTCTGTATATTATTCCAATTTGTGGTATTGACTCCCATGTCTTGTCCTTCTAGGTATCTCACTATCAACACATAACGTTGTGTCCTCACTTCATGAACAGATTATTAAACACCTTCCTATTACTATTTATGGTGGGTGTCTTTTGACTTCTATGTATGATAATCATCTAGTTACTCCGAGTTATGTTGCACTACATAGGACTCCTTAAATGGATATGTGACTTTTATTGTCTTATGTTTCTTTTTTTGTTAGGAGTACGTATTTTTATTAAATGATATCTCCCTATATTAGGATGTTGTGTATATATGTACTGTTTTTATACATGGTATAGGTTGATATCATATATATATTTATATGTTATTAAATAACATTTCTATTTTTCTTGTATGATATGTACATAATGTGTTTGTAGTGTTTGTATATAATATTTGTTGATGGTTTTGATTGTAATACATATGTATTATGTAACTATTCCAGCCTTGATGAAGTCTCTGTGGGAGACGAAACACGTGTTGGTGATTTGTATGCTGGAAAAAACCTGTTTTTTATGAACTTTGAATAAAGAAGAATAACAAAAATAACGCTATCTAAAGAGGACCTTTTCTTGACTCTACATTGGATTATTGTTTATCCTTATACTGTGTGAATCTTATGTTGTTCCATAGACTTCACTGGTGACAATTGTTTAATCTCTTACCTGTGCAATATGCACATAAAGACTGAAATAAGTTCAATATTTTTTGGTGTGCTGTAATTAGAACCTCACCTCTCAAGCACGCACTTTACTTCATGTTAAATATTGCAATTGTGGCAATTCATTTCTTTTGCATGAGAAAGAAGACTGCTCAATAAATAACACCTTTTATTGAAAACGCCCGTCTTTCTATTTCTCTGCACTCTGGTGAAACTAAGTATGCACGATTGACTGAGCGAAATAGCTGTCTATTGTTTTCACACGACTCTAGAGATACACTCTTATTCTGAGGGAGCAAAGTTGTCATGTTATATGGTTGTCAGAAACTAATCCCTTCTTGTCTATCCAGGGAAGTTAAACTCCTCCTTGTTTATTCGAGAAAGTTTCCTCTGAGCTAGCTGGCAAAACTAATTAAGTCTAATATAGTCAGTAGAGACCTAGTCGACCTCAGTCCTACGTCTACACTGCTGTTTATATTATTCCAATGCGCAGAGCCTATTGGGAATATAGGAACTACACTACACAATATGATTTGCTTAATTCGTTTCTTCATGAATACCTCTTACTATCAGATGCAATACAGTCCTATTTAATAATTAATACTTTTCCCTTAACCTCTCCCTCACTTATCCCTGCCACTCCCATTTATAGTATTGCTCATGATCTTAGACCTAAAGCTGCTTCTATTTATAAGATGTTGTTGACACCTGGTACTGCACGTTCTAAATCACATACTGAATTACTTTTGGAAGCAGATCTATCCTTATCTCTTCCTATTCCCTCATCGGGTAATTTTTGGCTTAAGTTATTTAAAACCTCAGCGGCTGCTCGCATCACTCAATCTTTATATTTTATTTATAGTGGAGCTCTCATTACTCCTGTATGTATATCCAAGACTTCTCCTTCCTCCTCTTCCCTTTCCTGGTCATGTTCTACGTCTACTGGGACCGTAATTCACCAATTATATGAATGTCCTAATGTTTTCAAGTTTTGGACAATCGATTTGGTCTAAAGGCATGAAAATATTTCAATGTAATAGTCAGTTATCAATGCAAAATGTGTTTTTGTGTACTGCCTCACCGACTTTTGATGTTTCTTCTCCTACTTCTTTGTCGCTTGATATTTTTATTGCCCTATCATTTAAAGTAATTGTGTCTTGCTGGAAAGATAATTCTAAATTATCTTCGCTAACATGGTGAACATGGTGAAATTATATGTGTGATGAACACAGAATTGCTACTTTTTCTGCTCTTTCCCTATCTCAGAAAATTACATTTGATATACTGTGGTTACCGATCACTTCCTTCCTCTCCACAGATGCACCTGCATCTTAGTCTGTATCTTAGGGCCAGATGTAGGTAATTTTTATTTACCGACCTCTTAAATACCGAGTCACACCGACTCGGTATTTAAGAGGTCGGAAAATAAAAATACCGAGATGTAGGTAATTGCAGATGTGCAATTACCGAATCGGAAACAGTCGGTAATTTCCGATGTGGTAAATACCGACCAGTTAATGCCCATGCATTCCTATGGGCTTTGAAGCCCATAGGATTGATTGGGCATATACCGGTCGGTATTTACCACATCGGAAAATACCGACTGTCACAAGGGTGCAGGGGGTGTCACTTTGACACCCTCTGGCACCCCCAAAAGAGGCTCGGGTGCCATGTGGCAGGCATACCTGCCCTAAGGGCAGGTCTGCCTGTCATATGGCATAGGTGTGCATGCACACATGTGCATGCACACCAGAAACGGTATTTTACCATCAAGTAGTATTTGATGGTAAAATACCGATGTGGTACTGCTTGTGGGACTCAGAAGAGTCCCACCTACATACCAATTGTCCGGAATCAGTAATGATACCGACTCGGTATTTTACATACTCGGTAAATTTACCTACCGGTAAATTTACAGAGTCTGTAAATTACAGGGACCTACATGTCAAATTGCTTTTACCGGGTGGTAACGGCCGAATTCGGCCGTTACCACCCGGTAAAAGCCTACCTACATCTGGCCCTTAATCTTTATATATATATATATATTTTTTTTTTTTCTCTTTCCCTTTTATATATTCATTTTATATTTTGTGCTTTTCTCTTTTTCTTTCTCTTTTCCTTTCTTTTCTTCCTCTTTCTTTTCTCTTTTTTCTTAAACTATTCACACACATTTTTCTTCCACATATTATGTTCATATCATATTTGTAATGTGTGCATTTCTTTGAAAATGTTTTTCTTTCTCTAAAAATTCAATATAAAATTATTAAGCAAACAAAAAAAAGATGTTACTGGTGCTGTGTAACCAATAGGGGAGAGATGCAGGTGAGTCCTTGATCCATGGGTGAAGTGGGGCAACTTTGACCACTGAACTTTGGGTCCCGTGAAGTTTTCTTTGCAACAGTAGAAGGCTGGCTGTGGCTGGGCTACCAATCTCGGCACAAAGCGAGTATCTTTAGTATGGTCTAGTGTGCCTCTTGGGTGATGAATCTGGACTCTGATGGCACTACCGGGTAAAGCAGACTCAGGTGCAACTTTTGGCCTTCGTAGATTGGTCACTTTGGGCGCCCGGCATCAGGTAGCAGCAAAATGTCTGCAGTAGCTACCAACTTTCTTGTTTGGGTTTCTCAGCTACCTTGTCCCTGGAGCTGGTTCCAGGGGATCAGCTAACTGATCCTTGGAGCTACTGCTTAGATCTGGGGCCGGGAATCAAATTGTCACCGAGCCAGGAACCACAGGCGCAGTCCAAATTTTAATAACCAAAGTGAGCAAGTGCAGTCATTACAACGGTGCACCCTCTCTTCGTGCAGTTCTAAGCAGCAGGGTTGTCCTTCTTCGGCCCCTTATCCATATCCAATGTGATCGAAGGTCCAGGGTGCCAGAGGTACCCATTTTATTCTGGAAAAGTGCCCCGATTGGACAACGCGATTACTTGCCAATGGACTAGTAGGTCCCCTCCTCTTTGATGACACAGTTCCAGTGATGTGTGGCATATGGAAACTGCAGAGTGCAATATTCTTGCCACTCCCAAGATTTCGGGACCTTCTATCGACTATGAGGAGCATGGTAGCCCATCCTAGAGGTGGGGCTACCTAAGGGCTATGCTCTCACAGGAAAACCCGTTTGGTGATGGGTTTTCCCTCTCTGTTGCTGTCTACAATTGTCTGCAGGAACAAAAGGCAGCCTGCTCAGGAGTGGTATCTGCATCGACCCTTCAAATGCATCTTACCCTTTGAAGCTTGCCTTTAGGGCTAACACCCAGAGTGGCCTTCCTGTGAGAGGTGGTCACACCTTACTCTGTAGTAACTGCCTTTTTCCTAAACATGGGAGCCATTCACACGCCTCCCCAGCTGTGCAGAAAGTGGTCTGTATACCAGAGCCTGTGTGAGGCCACTGGGCCAGCTGGGGCAGGGACTGGTAACTTTCAAGTTGCTGAACTTTTAATAGTGGCATTAATTTCAACTTGGGCATGAAGTCGGATTTAATGCCTCGATTAATTTGATACCTTACAGTACTGAGTTAGGTAGTCCCATTTAGAAGTTAGCTAGGCTGGGATGCCATCCAGGAACAATGTGCTAGGCAGTGGGGCTACTAACTTTCCTTTAGCAAAACAACAACTTTGAGGGTTGTGATGCTAAGACATATACAAACTATTATGTCTGGCTTAACAATATATAGCTCCCTGCTGTAGGGATCTATAGGCCTTCCTTAGGATTGACTTACATATATTACTAAGGGAAGTAGTAGCTTTGCCATTAATTTAAATAGCAAAGTCGAACTAGCAGTGTAAACACTGCCCGTCCTGTCTGCAGTCGCAGGCTGGGAGCCATTTTGCCCTTTGTCACACTCAGGGTGGCATGAACAGTGCTTCAGCCCTGGGTGGACACTCTGTCTTATATGCCCTGGGTACCATATACTAGGGAGTTATAAGTAAGTCAGCACTTGCCAATTGGATTTCACCAATTCAGCAAATACTTTGTAAGGGGTTAGGACACTGTCACCGAGGTCTGGACAGCAGGCCTCAGTGCATTCTCGAAGTCGATACACCAGCAGCTAGTAATCCAAATGGGGGTAAAAAGGTGGGAGACACCTGTAAAAAGCTTGTTTCCTTACACTGAAAATACATTTTATCTTCTCTAACTTTGTGTAGAATATAAGCATTTTCCACTGGGTTTTATAGCACTCTGGGTTTTTCTAAGTATGTTCCTTAAACCCACATGACCAACTGAAACAGTAGATGTACATATTGTTATCAAAAACCACAATTTTATAGTTTTAATAACACCAAGCCCACCTTTGCTTTTTCTAATGCAAGAGGCTCTTTTAACTGTCAAAGGCCACATCGCACAAAGCTCTTTACCAATTACGAATGTGGTTCAGTTCACACCAGATATCAGTAGCGCAGTACCAAGGGTTCTACAGGCCATAATGTTAGCATGGCAAATGCAAGTTGAGTACAAGTTGAATGATTTTCCATATTTTGTCTTATTTATTTTGACCAAAACTATTCAGTCACAATGGAGTATATCTAGAAACTAAAAATAACATATATATAATCACTTTGGAGTATGTCTTTAAACTAAATGCAATATATTTATCATTGAATAGAACAAATTGACCTGATTTCACTTCACCAAAATCATGTTATATCATACATCTTTAAAAACTATCCATAAAAATGTAATTCAGAATTTGGTATATGTTATGGGGTGTGAATAGTAACAGTAAATGAAGAGCAACAAACGGTTGCAATGCTATAAACAGTAGTGGTGCGTGTATATATACTGGATGATCTAGATAGAACAAATAATGTCCAATGAACATATCATGGTTTCCACATCCAAATCAGTGTTATCAGTTCATTTCAGACAATGGCTGTTCAGGATGTCATCCCATTGGTCCCCATCATGCTGATTAGTTTATGGGACTATCATCAAGACTACAAAGCAGTTGCCTTGCGGTTGACCTCAGATCTATTAAAAAGAAACACATATTTTATATATTGATACATTCTTGCAGGGAATCTAGCAAGGGTCAGTCCAATACTGAAGTTAGAGGTGTGGGCAGTGAAGAGCACATTTGGTTCAATTGAAGGGAAACTGCAAGAACACCCACATTATGGCATACAAAAAGTAATACATTACAAAGATTGCCCTATAGTTTGCACTATAGGTGAGAAACTATCCAAGATGAAAGACACGGAATACATTAGATGTCAAAAACCTGCCATCATAGTTGAACAATACTGGATATCAAGCATGTTTCCAACGAAATGCAGGGCCGGACTGGGAACTCGAAGCAGCCCTGGCAATTTTTTTCAGACCGCCCCCTGACCGGTGCATAGTAAGCAAGTACAGAAAGCCAGACTCACCACTACTAGAGGGGTTGGGGGTTCCCTTAAGACAATTTTGGGAAAAATGGCAAAAATATTGCATTCTACAATCCATTGTTCATTATATATTCAATTGAATTTGCTTTTGAAGCATAGTAAATGATAACCTTACATTGCACTAGGATACAACAATGAATGTTGGGGCCCTTCAGTGATTCCCTTGCTATCACACTCCAGCAGTGCCCCTCATCTCTAATTGACTCTTCTCCCACATGTATTTAATTTGCTTTACAGCACCTATTATACCAGTGTAGGATGTCGCACACCTTACATCACACACACATACTGAGACACTGAATCATACATGTGTAAATCAGTGTATCGAAATGTTACATAAGACAAAAGGGACTACAAGGTGTAGGATGTACAGATCATAAATACATTTGGGCATTTTTAACAAGTGTTTGGTCTGGAGAAGCACAAACCTAGGATTCATATCTTAACACAGTAGTTGGGGTTGGATTTTGTAATAAGAATTAGTTTTTATCACTATTAATAGAGAAAAAAATCAAAATTTGTAGAGGCATAAAAATTAAAGTTCTAGTATTACTGATGCACCTCAAAAGTAACTCATTTCAATATTTTTCTCCCTCTGAATTCCTCAAAAGATAACTGTGAGCAATTTCTCACAGTACGATCAACTTCTGTAAGGACTAAATCACTATCAAAAATCTTTAAAAAAAATTATTGCTATCTTGTAAAATATGAGTATTGAGCGGCTTCTAATTGAGTTATGCCGACATTATGCAGCCATTTTATGTCGACCATCACATGTGCTTACTAATTGGAAATTACAGTAAATGTTTAGCTTCCAATATGAATACAAATGCATTTCTCACCTCAGTAAATGTCACAGCGAATGTGTATTTTGCTGCCATGCCAATGACAGACTGCAAACTTTTATCTCAAGGAAGATAGTTTCTGACCTCTAACAAATATTGTCAAATACAACATGCTCTAAGTATCCAACATAATAGAGAATAATTAGAGGGAAATTACATTTTCTAACATTCAAATCTGGTGAAACCAAGTAAAGCACCTCTTTGTGCTCAAACCAAGTGATTTGTGAGAGAGAATGCTTACTCATTGTGAGGATTTGGATGTATTATATGATATGGCTGTGGAGCCTTATCAAGGTATACACGTGCAAATATTGTGTTGGTTCCCCAGTGCTTAATTTAAGCAGGTGGTTTCAGGTCTATATCTATGAATAACCAGCCCTCTGTGATTCATAGGTAAAGTTCTTGAGTTCCTGAGAGATAAACACAAGGAAACATATATTTTGCATATTATGCATACACTTACACATCTCCCTATGTTTTGCATAAGTATCTAACTGGAAATTTAATAGCGTGATCAATAATATGTAAACGTGCAATGTCCTTATAAGACGTAGCATCCCTTATGTCGTCTTTCCCCAACTTTTTTCTGTTTACCCCCACTTTTTGCTGTATCTTTCTGTTGGGCTTAGGACTCTGAGCACTCTACCACTGCTAACCAGTGCTAAAATGTATGTGCTTCTCCTCTAAACATGGTGACATTGGTGAATATCTGATTGACATATTTGGTTTACTTATAAGCCCCTTGTAGAGTGGTTTTCCATATACCCAGGGTCTGTAATTTAAATGTTACTAGTGGGTTTGCAGCGCTGGTTGTGCCACCCACACATGTAGCCTTTCAAACTTGTCTCTGGCCTGCCACTGCAAATCCTGTGTGTGCAGTTTACTGCCATTTAAACTTGGCATTTAAAACTACTTACCAAGCCTTAAACATCCCTTTTATTACACATGTCACCCCTAAGGGAAGTCCTAGTTAGCACTAAGGGCAGGTTGCTGTGTAGCTAAATGGTAGGACATGCACTTTTATGTTTTGCATGTCCTGGTAGTGACAAACAGTGAAATTTGTTTTTCACTACTGTGAGGCCAACTCCTCTCATAGACTAGCACTGTTAATTCCTTAAAACACTTTAAAGCTGTAATTCCGGACTGGAAAGGAGCAGCTTACTCATTTTTTGTATTTTTGAAATGGTATGATACATCCTCTTTAGTGGTAAAGTGGTTTTAATATTATTGTTTTAGGAATGCCTCTTTTAGAAAGTCTTGGGGTGAATGTTTTTATTGTCCAGCATTCCGTTCATCAATTGTTTCTTTTGCATATGTCGCCCTAAGTGGGAAGGGTATGCCCAGACGTGGGTCCCGTGCTCACTATACCACTGGATTCAAGCTAGCCTGGCTTATGAAGGGTGATGCCCTGAAACCGGTCCCAGGATGCTTGTTTCCGGTCCAGGGAGGGGCTGGCTTGGCAATTCAGGCTGGACTATTCCCACAAGGAACAGGGTCAAGACTGTTTTGCATATGGCTGGGGCCAAACTGGGGTTTTGTGGTGAGCATAAGAATGATGGATTAAACCCAGATGCTTGTGACTGGGGGTGAATGATTTTCATTGTCCAGCATTACACCCATCAATTGTTTCTTTTGCATATGTCGCACTAAGTGGGAAGGGTATGCTCAGACTTGGGTCCCATGCTCACTATACCACTGAATTCAAGCTAGCCTGGCTGATGAAGGATGATGCCCTGAAACTGGTGCCAGGATGCTTGTTTCTGATCTAGGGAGGACCTGGCTTGGCAATTCAGGCTGGACAGTTCCCAAGAGGAACAGGGTCAAGACTGATTTGCATATGGCTGCGTCCAAACTGGGGTGGTGAGCAAAAGAATGATGGATTAAACCCAGATCGTTTTGACTGGGGATGAATGTTTTCATTGTACAGCATTCAGCCTAGCAATTATTTCTTTTGCACATGTCACCCTAAGTGGGAAGGGTATGCCCAGACGTGCATCCCATGCTTACTGTACCACTGGATTCAAGCAAGCCTGGCTGATGAAGGGTGATGCCCGGAAACCGGTCCCACGATGCTTGTTTCCGATCTAGGGAGGACCTGGCTTGGCAATTCAGGCTGGACTGTTCCCCAAGGAACAGGGTCAAGACTGATTTGCATATGGCTGGGTCCAAACTGGGGTGGTGTGGTGAGCAAACAAATGATGGCTTAAACCCAGATCCTTGTGACTGTGGGTGTATGTTTTCATTGTCCAGCATTCCGTCCATCAATTGTTTCTTTTGCATATGTCGCCCTAAGTGGTAAGGGTATGCCCAGATATGAGTCCCGTGCTCACTATACCACTGGATTCAAGCTAGCCAGGCTGATGAAGGGTGATGCCCGGAAACCGGTCCCACGATGCTTGTTTCCGGTCCCAGGAGGACCTGGCTTGGCAATTCGGGCTAGACTGTTCACACAAGTGACATGGTCAAGACTGATTTGCATATGGCTGGGTCCAAACTGGGGTGGTGGGGTGAGCAAAAGAATGATGGATTAAACCCAGATCCTTGCGATTGGGGGTGAATGTTTTCATTGTCCAGCATTCCATCCATCAATTGTTTCTTTAGAACTTTTAGAAAGTGGACATGTCTCTGCTCTTACTGCTCTGTGTGCCTTGCAGCCTGTCTCCAATACATGTCTGGGCTGGGTGACAGCTACATTTTGTGCAGTCCCTTTAGACAGTCACAAACACAGGAAGGGAGGGGTGTGACAGAGAGCTCATCTGCATTCTGATAGCTCTTCCTGTGCAGGAAGAGAGAGAGGAAGCTGACACTTTCATCTGAATAGGCAGTGTCCTGTAACCCACACAAAGGGCTTATTTCCCTCCGCAAATAGCCTGGGAGACAGAGCTGGTATGAAAGGGAACCTGTGCACTTCAAAGGCCTGCTTTGTACTCAACCCCACTTCAAAGGCACATTTGGGTATAAGTACTGGGGCTCTGACCCTACCAAGACAGTAGACTGCTGGACCCGTTAAGAACTCTGCCAGGAGTAAAGATTGCTGTGCTACAAGGATTTCTACTCTGCTTGACTGACTTTTCCAAATGAACCGCTTCTCTACTTTGCTGAGCTGCCCTGTGACCTGCTGATCTCTGCCTTGCTGAGAACAGGGACCAGAACCATCTCACTTGAACCCAGAGGGACTCCAAGGGCTTGCTGGCTTGCCTCCTGTTTCTGAAGTCTCAGGGCCATGAAAGACTGCCTGCAAACTCTGCTGCTACTGGACTCTGTCATCTGTGAGTCCTCCCTTGCCTGAGGAGCAAATCCAGTTATGGGCCACAGAAGTGGGTCTTGCAGCTGCTTTAGTATCAATCAATGCAGTGATGACTTTACTCCGATCGGAACCAACGCATTGCCCTTTGATGCCGACACGGGAGTCGATCGACAACATTGCCTTAATGGACTGCACAGCTCAACGACGAAGCAGCACCTGCATTGTAAAGTGGTTTGTCGATGAAGCCTTCATGAACAGTGTGGATCGGCGTCAATGCTTCGCTTCCATCCACGGGATCAATGACAAAGCAGCACCTCCTCAACTCTTCGCATCGAGTCTTCGATGTTGACGTTTGCTCCATCCAAGGTACTTTGTCAACAGGAACTGTCTGAGTCCTATAGCTGGCCTGCCCTCCACAACAGTCAGCCTGAAATGTGGATATAACCCTGTCTAGTGTGACCTCAAGTACCCCTTAGCGCTATTGACTTCTAAGTTCTATTTTTGGTTTTAGTTCTTTAAAATACTTAGCTCTGGTTCTACTTATTGGATCTTTTCCATTGGGCTTGTTTTACTCATAAAAACAGCCTCTATTTTCAGATCCTGTGTGCACTGTGGTGGTTGGTGGGTGAGTGGTGGTGGGGGTGGTGGCTGTTGTTGTTGCACAAATACTTTACACATAGCCTTTTTAGGTAATCCTGACTACTCTGTGACAAACTACTAGAGGGTGAGCACAGGTTATCTTTCAGTGCGTACCTAGTTTACCCTGACTGGTATTGTGGGCCCTACTTGGACATGGTGCATACTTCTGCCAACTAGAGACCCAATTTCTAACATTCCTCTTAAGCATTCATCCTCTTCCTTTGACAGGAATTCTTAACTGAACATACAAACCCAGTCTTTACATTTCATAATAAATGTGCAAAGTATAGTTCAATGTTTTTTTTTTCTGAATCACACACCACTTCAGGATGTTCTCCATAATCTAAAATTTCAATTGTTCAATCTCTTTGTAAGCAAAAAGTCTTCACACTTAAAATCAGCATCCAAGTAGCAAGGTCCTTGTTTCGGTAACACTGTAGCATGATTGCCAAAGAAGCCAAGCACCACAAGGAAAGTTCTACCTGAATGTCCGAAATGGTCACCATCTCTCGAGACAAGCAGGATCCATGGCCTACTGGGAAACTAGTTCACTGCTAGTACTCTGCCATGCATCACCAATACTCAGTAATGACCACCGGACTTTCATCCTTTGAAAAACTCTCACAAAGGATGTTTTCAAGGTATTGTTTCCTGACACTTGGACCAGACTTAACAGTAAGCAACATCTCCAATATTGCTTCCTGCCTGAAGGACAGTGCCCTTCATTTGTTTGTAAACTAAAAAGTTTTTGAACAATTGAATCTTATAAGTGAAACTTCTCATATGTGAATTTCATTTGAAATGATAGTCTTAGAGGAAACCACAGGGCGCTTCAACTTCTACTACACACCAGAGTGATTTGTGCTCTCGAATACTCAGCAGCAGAATTATCTAGGCTACTTACCCTGATTTCCTAAAATAGACTTAATGAACCCAAACAAGGTGTGAAGCCTTCAGTTTGTTTCACTCTTTTGGCATCCTTTTATTAAATAATTGTTTTTTTTATTTTGTTAATAACTGTGTTGAAGAGATCAGTTTACCTTAACATTAGTAGATGTGAGAAAGTGGGTTTCTGATCCATTAAAAAAAGGTTTTAACATTCTTGAGCTTCTGAGTTTTTGGGTGTCCGCTGAGAGTGAGGCCTCCTACAGCAAGCCTCTAGGCTCTAATAACATTTTTTTGAGCCGCAACCGCAATGCTGACATTTTAAAATAGGGCCTGCCACTATGCATGTGGGATAAGATGCCCTGCGATGGTTACACAGGAAACCATGTTCACACTTGTGTGCAGGCTGAGGGAGGAATTCTGTTGTCTTACTCAGCCTGGTTTCTACACACAGGTATCCCTGTCGCTGTAGGTATTTGAATACATTGGTGATGGGCTGCTTAGGCATTGTAACTCAATTAGGAATCTTAAACGCACTGTCCCCTTATTGTTGACAGAAGTGTAAAACTGTAGTACCTAACTGATAAGAGAAGAGTTCTTCCAGACCCGTGATTGATTCTGACATTTTGAAAAATCTCATAATGCTTTGCATGGCTAGGACCAGCTTGCGGGCTGCTCCGTGGAAATGGCATTTAGGATAAAGGTGTAATTTCTTGATTGGATGGGGACACCCACCCTATAGAACCCTCCACTTCCACTTTTAAGTGACTGCTCAGGGGCAGACCCTTTGAAAAGAGTGGAACCAGAGAAGAGAAAAAAGGCAGTTTCATTTTTGATACCCTACTCCCCTGAACCTATAGGATCACATCTGGAACACTTTGCATTCACACCTGGCAATGAACCTTGAATTTCCTCTATTGTATAATGAAATCTGAACAGTGTTAAATGGGATATGCACCTATAATTGAAGCCTCTTATTCGTTTATTTATTTTTTTACGGTATTGAGCGTTTTCTATCTTTGTTAACAAGACCAAGGCAGACAACCATTTTTCCTGAATTTCATGAAATAGATCATGTTCCTCTATCATTCTTTTCTATATTGATGAAACTGACCGTTTTTCCCATATTTTTCTTAAACCTCCCTTTAGACATTCAGATGCATATTCTAGTTTATTATATCTTATTCATCTCTTAGTTATAGGTGATTAAAAATGCTCCTTTGGCTGGTAAGTTCAATTGTTCATTGAGCTGTGAGAAATACTTTAATATACTTTCTTCCATTATGCCTCCAAGATTGAGCATACTATGTGCTTTCCATATCTTGCTGCCTTCTTACATGTCAGTATTAATATTGGGATTATCCCAAGTAGGAGTAAGCTACAAAAAATACGTAATTTTAAGTGTTTTTGAGACATATATCTACATTTATTTACATTTGTATGCCAATATGAATAATTGTAAGACCACCTTTTGTTGTTACACTGTTATGG
Organism: Lissotriton helveticus; assembly: GCF_964261635.1. Classification (NCBI taxonomy): domain Eukaryota; kingdom Metazoa; phylum Chordata; class Amphibia; order Caudata; family Salamandridae; genus Lissotriton; species Lissotriton helveticus. The sequence continues at coordinate 1,718,737,468 of NC_136067.1, forward strand.
TATGTTATTTAGACTAATAAAGAGCAAACAAACACTAATATATTAAAACACAGCACTTTTAATTGTCTAGACGTTCAAAGTTAAAATCCTATTATTAACTGTCTGCCTTTCCTCTTACACCAGTAGGGTGGCCTGTGTGAACCCTACCTTTGTGCTCCCTACAACATAGGATGGAGAGCCTCATGATTGTCTGGTCACTACTGCCGACCTTACTAAACAGCAAATTGATCTCAGTTATACACTTCTGCCTAATTGGGATATTGTATTCTATGTTCATAAATCTTCCGTTTCAAATGATTATCAGAGATTGACGGAAGGTACGCTGTAAGCAGGTTCCAAGTGCTTGGAGAAAAATTAGCTATAAGAAAACAGCATAAACCAGTAGAAACCAATGTTTACTGTAGGGGTATTCCGTTCAGGCGGCTAAACGTGTTGCACTCCCAATAGCTTGTATCTTTGTGACATACAAGACACTAACTTATGTGACTACAAATATGCTTTTGGAGTTGTGCAAGACTTTTACCCCTCTGGAGTCTGGATGAAGAAGGTCTCCTTTGCCTCAGCAGGTACACTAATTAAGAATGCGGCTTACGTAAAAAATGGGAGCTTAAAGCTCTTGAGTTTTGTTATGTTTCCTTTCTTGTCATGTTCTTGCCCAAGTCTATGTTGCACCCACCATGAGGGGAGCCACTTTTTGAGGTCGACTTGCTCTCAGTCTCATGAGCTCACTCCTGCACCTACTCATTAAATGTATTATATGACCCTCGTGGGGCATCTCAATTCCTTACATAATGCTGGGGGTCCCTTATTCAGTTTTTCTGGGATTCATAGCTTTAAGTATGTGTATTATTCAGTTGCCCAAACCTGGATGTGACGTTTTCTTCCACAGTCACTAAGAGACTGTGGTCAAATCAAATTTTGTTTTCCATGATTTTAAAGTTTACTTTTCTTTGGAACGAAGTGCCACAGGCGACTTGCTTTAAAGTAATTTTGATATTACTAAAAGTAGTTTCCTTTGATGAGACTGCTACCTAGATGTGTGGTATGTGTGAGAAATATTAGAAGTCTCCACAATTACTTGGGGGTCGATTCCGATCCGGTAAAAAGCGCTCCGAATTGCCGTTCGGAGCGTTTTTCCCGTACGAATCGTACCCTGCAACGTCCCCCGTACGTACGACGAAGTACGATCCGTACCGGGAGCTGTACTCCGTACGAATCGTACAGGGACCGTACGGATGAAATCCCCATACGAATCTCCCTCGGAACCCGCTGTACGCGACATCTGTACGGTTCGCGGCTGCTTTTTCCGAACCGGCAAGTACGATTCGTGTTGGGTACGCAACGTACAACCCTATTTCTACGGGAGCTGAAAACAGCTGTAAAAGCAGAGTTCGCCCCGAAACAGGTACGGAACGGCCCCTCCCGGGAACGGTGCATACCCCCCATGATCGCAGGGGTACGGTGCGTACCCCTGCGATCACTGGGTGTACGCACCGTACCCCGCGATTTTGGAGTGCACGCACCGTACCCCATGTACGCTGGGTGTACGGTGCGTACCCCATGTCCGCCGGGTGAACGGTGCGTACCCCCCATGATCGCAGGGGTACCCCAGCGATCATGGAGGGGTACGCACCATTCGGTGTGTATGTGAATGTGCGCTTTTCCGTACGAATCGCCCTTACCTGACGTGGACCATACGAATCGCGTCCTGATACCCCGGTTCGGATCGTACTCGGCGAGTCGTACGGTGTGTGTACGAGTCGTACGGAAACGGCTCCGGATGCGAATCGTACGGACGGGAATTTTACCGGATCGGAATCGACCCCTTGGTGTACTCATTTGAGCATCAGTACTCAAGCTGGGCGAGTGGATGTAGGTGCGACCCACCAGCACTCATTTCTGTGCACAAGGACTTTGACAAATGACTGTGTGAAAGTAAACTATTTAATTAGGAAATTGTATTTAAGGTTTAATTCAGTTAGTATAACAAGGCCAAGTTGATAGGAGTGCTTGTCACACTGCAGAAAATGCATGTTTATTTGTTGTGCACGAGCTGTACTTGTACAAGTGTTTTTTTTTATTTCATCCAAATTTAACTGCAAAGCATGGCCTTTGTCCCAGTGTGCAATTGTGGCATTTCTCTAGCTTCCTCAGAAATGGAAGTACTTACCTTGCAAGGCAACAAGCTTAGGTTCATAGTATAACTTTGGCTGTCTCGGAGCGGGCCGCCACGCTGCCCCCCGCTCCGAGACCGTCAAAGTAATTAAAGATAATTTACAATTTATCTATTTATTTTATTAATGTGTGACTTACTTTTACTCTAGTGGGTGGTTGCTTGGCGGTCCCACTATGGTACCTTTGAAACAGGCACTGCAATGGGAGCATCAAAGGCTGTTCCTGCTGGGCAGGAACTCGGGGTGCATTCACACAGGGGGAACAACATATGCCCCCCTGCATGCACACCATGGCGCAGAGGCAATACCCCCTTTGTTTCCTCACCTTCACACTTTTCCTGGAGGTCACACCGCCATGAAAAGTACGGCGTCAAGGAAACTCCTAATATCCTTGGCGGACCACCGAACTCGTAATAAGGGCCTAAGTGCATGATGAATTAAGAATTGCTTTTTCGATTCATAAATAGCGAATTTTAACGGTTCGATATTTAAGAATCGCAAAATGCAATGTATGTAGGATTTGCCCAAAAAATTGCGATTCCTACATATTCTTTAATAGCGAATCGCAAATTGCGATTCGCTATTAAGGATTGCTTTCCCATTCATTCCTATAGGAATGAATGGGAAGACATTCGCAATTTGCGATTACCAAATTGGTAATCACAAATAGCGAATGCAATTACAAGGGTGATAGGGGAACAAAAGGCCACCCTGATGCACCCCCAAAAAAGGTAAGTGTGAAAATGTGGCGCACATACATGCCCCAAGGGCATGAGTGTGCGCCACTTGGCACTTAGAAAAATGAAAAAATTGCATTTTTCTAGGAATTTGCAAATTACCACCAACTTGAAGTTGGTGGTAATTTGGGATACCTAAATGCAAATTTTCATTTTCCGATTGCTACATGAAATACATTTAGGGAATCGTAAATTGAGATTCCCTAACTGCATTAGCAAATAGGTAATCGCAAAAAATTGCGATTACCCATACTTCGAATGCCAAGACTGTGATACATTGCAAAAGGCATTTTTGCGTCAGCAAACGGTCTGCGAATGCAAAAAGCTTTGATACATCTGGCCCTAAGTCTCCATTTTTATGAATGGGCGGAAGCAGTGTTTTGTTGTGTCATGCTTTTGCATTAATAAAACATTTGGGGCCAGATGTAGGTCACCAAATACCGGTCGGTAACGGCCGATTTCGGCCATTACTGACCAGTATTTGGTGATTGAGATGTAGGGGGCCTATATTTTACAGAATCGGTAAATTTACCGATTCGGTAAATTTACCGATTCTGTAAAATACCGATTCGGTAAATATACCGAATCGGTAAATCTATATGTAGGTGGCACTGGAAACAGTGCCACAGGCCCCTAAGAATTCGTTATTTACCATGTAATACTATTGCATGGTAAATAACGAATTCCTGTGTACATGCACATCTGTGCATGTACACCTGTGCCATGTGGCACACATACATGCCCTGAGGGCCACATGGCTACATGGCACACAAGCCTGAATCAGGGGTGCAACAGGGTGTCAAAGTGACACCCTGTCCCTCTTGTCAATTCGGTAATTTTACCTAATCGGTATTTACCGATTCGGTAATTACCGAATCATACAGATTCGGTAAAAATTACCGAATTTTTTCCTACATCTGATTTACCGAATCTTGAATACTGAATCGGTAAAATTCGGTATTCTAGAGTCGGTAAATCAGATTTACCTACATCGGGCACTTGATTTCTTCTGTGAAACGAACAATGTTGAAATAATTTCTTAAAGGCACATGGCATTTTGTCTTGTTTTATGCTTATGTCCAATGACTTTTACTTTCTGTAATGAGTCTACTATTTGAATAAATCCACAAATACCGAAAACTGGAAAAGCCTTATTGCATGGGTTTTCCTAATGGTCTCCAAGCGCTCTCCGTGAATGATGGGAACTCCCTGGTACCTACACCTCTGGTACAGGACTAACATGTATTGAATTGATCCTTGATAATTCCTGCACATGAGTCTTATTACTATCCCACAGTAATAAGAGAAGTTAAGGGAAAACTCGAAACAATGCCATATCATGAATGTTTCAGTGTTTTTAGACGATGATTTTGAGAAATTATACACAAAAAATAGTGTATTAGTGATATGTCCTTATTGTCATTGTGCTGCATTTACATAAGAACAGCAATTAGTTGCATTTCCTTATTTATACACGAACAAAATCAAGCTTATTTCTCGCGTTTCTTTTCATATCTTTTTTTAGCGTCCTGAACCCCCACCCCACTTTAGCTGAAACAGCAGGGACTGAGGTTCTTTATGGGCCTCGCCTGTCTGCAAGCCAGATGTCAAAAGCTCATAAATAACACAATAGAGGAATACAGTGTCGAGAGAAGAGCAGCCAAAAGCAAGGAAGAATAAAAGATGGGTGAATAAAATCGGAAACTATAATGGAATATTGAATGGAAGGAACGATGAAAGGAAGTAAGGATGGAAGCATGAGTGGGTAGATGAATGAGTGGCTGGATGAGTTGGTGGATGGATAAGTGGGGTAAAGGCCGAAAGAATGGATAGATAGATGGAAAGTTGAAAGGATAGTGGAGTAAATGGGTGGATGGATGGATGGGTGAATGGATGGATGGGTAGTTGAACAGGTGTAAGTATGGTGGAGTAAAGGGGTGGATAGAATAGTGGATGGACAGGTGAAAGGATGGCAGTGTAAATGAATGAACAGATGGAGGGGATGGATGGATGAATGGATGGATGGATGAAAGGATGACTAAATGGATTACTTTATGAAAACTATATGGCTGATGGAAGCAGGCACTGCCAACCCAGTAATGTTTAGTCACTCTATTGCAATTTTAAATTGTTAAAAAGCCTTTAATGTTAATATCTGATGAAACCGTAATCCTGACAACAATTTTTACGACACAGAAACATGTATTAATTTTAACTGGTTTCAGGATAGGGATATTACTTCCGGATTTTAGGACAAAATAAGTAAAATGCTCTTTTTTTATATTTTAAACCATTTATATGTTGCTAAATTATTGATACCTTATTTGCATTATGACATTGTTATGGTTTTAATTAACGTAAACAATAAAGTATTGATTGATGGATGGTAGAGTGGATGGATGAGGGAATCAATGGCAGAGTGGATAAATAGATGGATGGATGGGTGGATGGTTGGATGGAAGGGAGAGTGGATGGATGGATGGATGAATGGTAGAGGGTATGGATAGATGAATGAATGGATGGCAGAGTGGATGGATGGAAGAGTGGGTGGATAGATCAATAGATGGGAGAGTGGATGATGGGTTATTAGATGGAATGAGGAAGCTTGAATGATGGATGAAAGTTTGAATGCATAACAGAATATAGAGGACAAATAGTAGCTGGAAGGGTGAAATGATAAATGGATAGATTCTCGGATGGAAGAGACAAGGGACCTCTTCTGAGGAGGGTTGAACTCACTCGCTTTGCGTGCTTGGTGCCATTAGAGCTTTTATTCAAAGTGGGGGGTATTTTATTTCCTGGCTAGTCAATTGTTACAGAGAGTTCAACTAGAACATCCACACGTTTCACTCCTATAGCTCGCAGGCCTGAGGCTTTCTCAAGGTTTCTAAGATGATGCATTTGAATATCCTCGAAACGAGCCTTATTGGGAAAAAAGGGAGGTCAATCCCTGTATGGGTTGTTGTGAAGTTTGGGTGAATGGCCTGCAAAGAACAAAATGGCGAGGGTAGCTCTTATGTAAGTTTGCCAGTATGCAAAGGCATGGCTGCAGTGACAGGAACGGAAACACGTGAGTCTTTACTATAAAACAGAAGCTGTAGCAGTCAGCTCGAAGAGCATGAGCCATGCCCTGTGAGTTTTCAATAATCTCTGCTGGCTGCAGGATGGAGGTAGTGGCTGGTAGTGACTGTGGTAGTCGGATGCGAAAGACAATGCAACACAGTTTCTTAGAGTATGCTATAACTTTTGCTCTACTGTAGAGATTTGTGTTTTCTGTCTTCTGCCACCTCGGACATGGCTCAAGGACACTTAGACAATAATTAATATTAAAAACATTGTTTCATTGAGGGCAGTACAAGTATAACATATACAGAAGAAGTGAGAAATCAAATCAATGTATAACAAAAACAGAAAAGGTCCAGATAGCAAAAACGTTTGTCTTATTAATCCAATTATTTATCAGTCATACATTAAAAAAAAAAATAAGGGAGTGCTCAGAGCATAGTGTGATCACGGAGTGCATATTTACAAAGTGACAATCTGTATAGTATATAGGCTGGTGTCAGTGATGTCACAAAAATGTAGGGTGGATTCCTCCCTCTGGCGCATGAAGTCGGTGAAACTGATATTGTGATCGTCAGTATCATCAACGCCATTTCAACTCTAAGATCATCACCAGGACCAAAAGGAGTGAAGACTGAGCATAGCTGTCAAGAATAATCGAAGGAGAAGAAGGTAGAAAATACTTAATATGAGAAAAAAAATGTAGAGTTAAGAAAGGAATACAAGCCAAACCAAAATTACTACTCACAAAGAGGTAGAATTAATGAATTTTCTGAATGCCTGAAAATAATACATTCTGAAAGATTTTAAGGGAAGACATTGACTTATAAATGCAAAAATTGACTTTGGTGCCAAAAAATTTGCAATACGTCCAATAGACTGTGCATGTAGACTGTTGCTGGGTATGTTGCACTTTTGTTGAAATTTATCACAGGAAAACTATTAGTTCCTGTGGAGAAGTGTGGCTCACTGGTTAGAGCAGGCAGACCCTGAAGCAGAGGTCAGACCCGGGACCAGGGTTCAATTCCCGACGCGGCAGGGTCTTGAGCTCAAATGTCCATGGACTCGATAATTCTCGCTTCGGTGCCTGACCTAATCATGGGTTCACACTCTGCAACTCTGGGCATTAAGCTTGCTTAATCTCCACAACGGCCCCCCTGCGGCGGGATGCCTGGCTTTCACCTTGGGGATGCCCTTTAGGGGCTATCTCACAGGGAAAAGCCAGGACGGGTTCCCAAGGCAAGCGCGGAGATACCCCTTCGGGGGTCGATTCAGGCGCTATATAAGAAACATAATAATAATAATAATAATAATAAAGAGGAAGCAGATCGAGAAAAAGCACGTACTTGTAAGAAAGAGGCTGCCAATGAAGGTCATTCATTTGGTATGGTCTGTGGCAGCTAGTGAATTGCTAAGGCGTGTTATTAGTTGCCCGAGGATGAATAGTAAGAGGTCAATCAAAGTCTGTCCTCTGCATGAAAGCTGCAAACTCAGTGACGCAGCGCCCGGAGGAAGTAAATCAAAATGACGAACTCAGCACTTAAAATGTCAGAATTTTCAAAAAAGGTGCCAGCAATCTTAAACGGAATAAGCGTTTATAATGCAATGGGTCTCGTATTTACACGAATTTACTCTGGTGGCATTGTAAATGACAATGTTTTTTATTCATGTTTTGGTTTTGAATGCATAAATAAAAGGCATTGTCATTTGCAATGCTAATAGCTTAAACTCTGGCAAATGCGAGACCTATTGCATTGCAAATGCTTGTTTAAAAAGTGGGGGTTGTTGGGGGGCGCACGCATCTTCAAGTAGCGCTGCTGGGCCTGTGGGCCTGAATAAACAATAAAGCTGCTTTTTGTGCTCGCTCGGATCGTTTATTTTTATATTTGGGGGTCTCTAGTTGGCACAGGTAGGTACTTGTGAAAAATAGGGACCCTTGCCTTTAGTCAGGGTGAGGGGGTACACTCCTAAAAAAAGCCCTGCTCACCCCCTTGGTAGCTGGGCACGAGCAGAAAGGCTTATCTCAGAGGCAGTGTGTAAAGCATTTGTGAACACATACAGTAATCAAGTGACACCAATAAAGAAGGACACCACACAAGTTGTACATTAAAAATAAGTATTCTTTATATAGATTTAACACAAGACCACAAACGACAAAAATCCACAATACTGTACTTAAAATAGTAGGTTTAGTTTAGATCATAAAATGCAACACTTTGAGTCAATGTACCTTAAGATGCGACACGCAGGGCAACAAAAGTGTTGCAGAGATGGAGATGCGGCAAAGATCCGGTGCAAAGAATTAAAGATGTTGCTTTCTTCTTGATGTGGCACGCTTCTCCGATGTTGCGAGAAGTCTTGACTCAATGCATCAGTTGCAGAGGCGACACCCTTGTTCCGTGATGCGGCGACAGCGGCTTTGGCGGCGACACTCTTCTCCGATGATGCGAGACACTTCCGCTCGATGCAACAGCTGCAGCAGCAACACCCTTGTTCCGTGATGCCAGGACAGTGTCTCCGATGGCAGCACGCTTCTCCGTGGATGCGAGGCGCTTCTTGTTGTGTGGTGCAATGCGACAGCTACAGAGGCATCATCTCTGTGATGCCACGGCAGCGACAGCTAAAGGCTTCTTCGAGGTTGCGAGATGTTTCTTGTGATGCGGTGCAATGCGACAGCTCCAACGGCGTCATCTTCGTGATGCGACGGCAGCGGCTGCGACGGCAACGCGCTTCTTCGAGGTATGGGATGCTTCGTGAGATGCATTGCAATGCGACAGCTACAGCGGCATCATCTCCGTGATGCAACGGCAGCGGCTGCAACGCACTTCCAGCTCCTTGCAACACGCAGTCCCTCAGAAGGCCCTAAACAGCAGCAGGCACTTCCAAAGAACTCTTGGGGAGCTGGTGGTTAAAATCTGTTGTCGCCGAGACTTCAGCAGGAGGCAAGCTCTTTTCTCAAGCCCTTGGAGATCCTTACAAGTTGAATAAAGCACGCGAAGTCCTTTCTCCTTTATTTGGCAGTCAGGCAACCACTGCAGTCCAATCCCCCAAGCAGCACTTCAGCTTAGGGATAGTCTCTCCTCGGTTTCTTCAGGTTCCTCTCCTCAGCAAAGGTTTCTTCTTGTTGTCCAAAAGTGATCTAAATTCTTGGGATCAGGGTCCCAATACTTATACCCCAAAATCCATTGTCCCCTGAGGGCAGAGGGGCCTTTGCCTAGTCCAAACCAGTTCTGGTCAGTTCTGGAGCCCTCTATTGGCATGACTCCTTCTCTCCCCGTTCATAGCTGGAAAATCGACCCAGGGCCTGTTTCACCATCACCGCATCAGCCCAGCACGTCTGGATTTTCGACGTATCGCACCTGTGGGCCAAGTTATTAATTGAAGTGACTCAGCAGTAAGGAACCGAGGCCGTTTGTCTGGAAATCTATGCATCACCTTCCCTCACAGTAAGAACCCGACTTAGCACCTCCCCTGGCAGAATGGAATGGATGAATCAACTCCCCCTCATTGCAGTGTGGAACTGATGCATCCCCTCCCCTGGCAGTAAGGAACAGACACATCACCTCCACTGGGAGTAGGGAACCAACGCATTCCTTAGTTTCCTATGGACTAAACAGTTTTGAACCTTTTAAAAGTGATATCTTGATTTGTGTATGTTGGATTTTTCTCGTTTTGGTCCTGTTTTATTGAAATAAAGATTGGTTATTTCTCTAAACTGGTGTGGGGTATATGTGTAGTGCTTCTACTCTGTTACTGTGCGTGTTTTGTACAAATGCTTTACACATTGCCTCTAAGATAAGCCTAACTGATTGTGCCAAGCTACCAAGAGCAGGTGTTATATCGGGTATGTACCTGCCTTATCCCGACTAGAGGAAGGGTCCCTCATTGGACAGGGTGCAAGCAACCGCCAACTAGAGACGCCGATTTCTAGCATTGTTGGCAGCTCTGGGATAGGACTTGTGTTTGTACTTGACAAATAGTGATTTTTGTACACTACTACCAGAGCGCAGACCGTCACGCAACTGCATACTGTTTTTGATTTTCTCTTCTCGATACATTTCTGAGTTTTTGGTCTACAAATCATGTCTCAGTCTAGGGAGCCAGCAGTTGGAGCTGCAGTGTCAGTATTTGAGCTAAAAAGGTTAAAATCCTACACAGTACCCCATCTCAAATGTCCTATCAGAGGGCTCATTAAAATGGAGGAGCTTCAAAAAGCACTGAAGGCCTGGGTGGAAGCAAAGGAGGTTGGTGCGCACCCAGAGGATGAGATTGATGATAAAGAGGTGGAGTGGAGGAGCAGAGCTTGAAAGGGGATGTTGTGGCTCAGGAGCCGCCTGGGAGAAAGGCACCTTCCAGGGCAAGCAGCAGTGTTTATTCCAGAGGTCTGTCCCCAGAGGAGCAGGAGGACAGGCGGGAGACCAGGGGGAGTATGAAAGGGAGCTCCAGAAGGATAAATTGGCAGTAGAGAAGAGAAGATGATGCTAGATCAAGAAGTGAGCTTAAAGGAGTTGAACTTGAAGGCCAAGTCCAGCACAAATGGAGGTTTTATCCATGCAACCTGAGAGAATGGTGCACTGGCCAAAGCCTCATATGGAAAGAGTATACAAACAGGATGATATCCGGAGATGGTTTCAAGGTTATGAGGCAGCGCTTCAAATGAATGGGATCCCTGAGAAGCATTGTGGAGCAGGGATATGGAATCATTTCACAGTAGAGGGAGGGGATAACTTACTGGCCCTAGGGGACGCCCATGCACTCACATACCCAGAGATAAAGGCAGCCTTACTTACCCGGTATGGCCTTACCCCTGAGAAGTACATGTATGTGTTTAGACAGAGTAAGAAACACGATTGCCAGACATGATTTGAGTTGTCATATTCTTTGTGCCGCGCATTGGATGGTGGGGTGAAGGGCAGTAATGTAACAGATTACCAGGGGCTGCAAAACGTAATGCTACGCGATATATAGGGGACCCCCTCTGAAAGAGCAAATAAGGTCAGGGAGAAGAGGGGAAATACAAACACATCATGACAAAAATCTCCCTCACAACCTACAATCTTATTACAAAAACATCAATGCAATTATAAAGTGTGAGCATCAAGAAGATTTCAAAAACACAGGTAGTTAACAAAAATATATTCTTTTAATTAATTTTTTTATCAAAAATGTTTTCATCATCTTATTCTTTTTTAGTAAAGATTTTTTTACATATATTAAACAAAAAAACACAGATAATTCCAAATAGAAATACACATTCCACTAGAAAGAATCATAAAGCACTATATACAAAACAAATAATATAAACCCTGAGTAGAGAAAGACACACCAAGTTCACACAACACCATTCATAACACGTCTGCAGTTCTCTAATACATGTTTTGCATCACTGCTCAAGCACTTAATGGACAGCAGGCTTACATACCCCAGGAATCTTCCTCAGGAGGCGGACTGCTGAGTGAGTACCAGGGTCCACAAGAAAGTGTATGGGGGGGTTCCGACAAATATGGGCATCGTCCCCATCAGAAGAGTGGGGGGACAAGGGTAAACAGCAGGATTTCTCTAAAGGGCTCCAAACTAGTTTCCATGGAAATGATCCCCGCTCCAGATGATAAGAAACCATGGCACTCTTCAGGGTAGGCTGGAGAGAGGGGTCCTAGGAAGTGTTATGCATGTGATCAGGAGGCTCACATGAGAGGGGGACCCCAAGTATCCCAAGCGGACGCAGATCCCTACTGGTGGACAGACACAGGTGATGGCTAGTGCAGCGCTTGGGGAGGAGTTGGTCCCAGAAGGTTGTGGGGACCTTGTCTCACTAGGGGACAGTGAGATGGTCCAGAGAAATCTAATGCCCTGATAACACTGAAGTACAGCCAGTGGGTGGAGGCTCTGAGAGGCACCTGAGCCAGTGTGACTACTGTCAGGTGTCACCTGATGCCCGAAGAACCAAGTTGTGGAAGTAGTTAACAGTGAGAGCTTCTGTAAAGTGGCTCAAATTCCATTTGGGGGGTATCTCAGGTTCCTTGCAAGGATCTGTAAGTCCATCCATGCCTATGGATTGCCTGCTGGAGAATGACCTGGAGCATTCCGCCTAGATGGAGGTAGAGCTCAGGTTGCACTTTGTTATGTTCGGGTTGCCTGAGTGGGTCTACGTGACCACACGGTCCATAACAGCCCAGAGTTACTGTCAGGATCCGTAGGCCGGTAAGACACTGACTACGCAATAACACAGAAAAACCAAGAAGTCCCTCTCCAAACTACTATTCCCAGCATCCTTAGCGGAGGCACGCTCCACCTGACTCCGACGCTGCTTGCAGTTGAGAGGTGGACCCCTTTTGAGCATCACCACAATCCAGAGGATTCTGGAAGGCGGAACCTGACAGAATAATTGGTCCATGAATTGTTTATCCTCTTCATTGTGCTGGTGACAAACATGGCCACCTTGGAGGATGTCATGGCCGCTTTGGCGTTGGTACAAACGAAGCTCGTGGCCTCTCGTCGTGACCCAGATATAGGGACACCAAACGCTCCAAACGCGGCCGATTATTCCTGGATTTACTGCAGCTGCAGCAACGCTCTGACCCAGAGATTTTCCAAGGCGGTAAGGGTGCACCCCGCACCTCGTCTTGTTCCGGTTTGAGTACTTTTTTCTTGTACGCTAGAGAGCTGCATTCTCAGCATTTTCTGAGCCCCTGTTTCTCGGTTGGAGAAAACAGCATTCATGCAGAGAAGCCTAGCGGGCAGCATTTTCACTAGTTCCTTCCAGACTGGCTGGCTCTTAGCAGGACAAGCTCCTTGCTTCTTTGCAGTCTGTCTGCGATTCCAGGCAGTGAGATGCTTGTGAGGTAACAGCGTTTCGCTCCTCTGTTATTCATTCCCTGTTGGTGAATCAGAGGCTTCTGAATTCTCATGCAGGGAGTGGATCTGCTTCCTTTGGCAATTCGTTCCTGGAATATAAATTAACATTCATTGGGATTCCCTGCATTTGAGGATCCTTCAAACCTTGCTGTCCCCATTGTAGCTCACCTTTGCCCATATATAAAAAAAAGGCATATGATTACTGAACTCCTCCAGTGGAGCGCTTTCTGATTTCAAAGTGCAGAAAGTTTTGTGCACATCGTACTTGGTTTTATTCATCTATGGTCTGTTCTTGTATATCATTTCCTAGGGGAGAGATTTAGAGGGCGATGGAAGTTCCTATATTGCTTTTGGGACTATTCCACACATGACCTGGGTAGGTGGTGTATATACATGTTATTCCTATAACCGAGTGAATTGTGGGGGAATGTGTAAATACTGATGGATGTTTTCTCCTCTGTACAGTGTGTTTATGTTGGAAGTCGGCAATCACCCTCTCCTCTCTTCTGGTAGAAACTCTTCTTTAAATTCCTTTACAAGTAGAGTGTTGCATAGATTCCTTAAGCTATACTCCTAGAGCGTTCTTCTGTTTCACTATATTGTTGCACCACAGCTGGGTATTTACTTTGTTTTTCATATGTCATCCGTAGGTCTGCGTCCCTGCTGTTCCTACCATTTCCTTCACTCCCTTAGCTATCCCACGAGTTCGCGAGTACTTATATTCTGGAATTGGGGCAGTTGAGAGGTGACCCCTTTTGACCATCAGCATAATCCCGAGGATTCTGCAGGGCGGAACCTGACAGTTCTAAGAGGACCTGGAACCTGAAACAGTGGCCCAGATGTCTGTCAGGAAGAGAAATAGCAGGGGGCATGAGAAACCCACCCACAGTCCAGGAGGAGGCTGAACCTGAGGGTGCTGCCCTGGTACAAACAAGGGAAGTGATAGCTGAACTAAGAGACTTTCCTGAGCTGACCCACTGGCAGCAAGAAGTGGGTCTCACCAGGGAAGAGTTCTGCACAAAGCAGGAGGGATGCCCTACTCTCATGGGTCTTAGGCAACAGGCCGAGGACCAGGCAGTTGGCAAAGAAGCCAGGTGGCATTTAATGGTAGAATGGTCTCTTCTATAGTAATCCTAAGGTGGCTGAGCCTGTGGCAGCCCATGTGTTGGTGGTACCCCTGCACTTCAGAACATTCCTACTGGGTCTGGTAGGACATTTGGGGCAAGACAAGAACTTTGACAGGCTTGTCACCTACTTTCACTGGTCCAAAATGCAAAGGCAGTGAGATGAATTTTGCAGGTCTCGTCAAACTTGCCAGGCAAGTGGCAAGAGTGGGGGGACGTGTACGTTTTCCCTCCAACCATTCCTTGTCATGAGCACCCTTTTCGAGTGGGTGGACAGCAACATTGTGGGGCCTCTGGGGGCGTGGCTTAGGCGCAAGGCGGAATGGCTGCCTCTTGAGGGAGCTCCACAACCAGATTCACCATCCGATTAATACCAGGCATCATAGGCTCCTGTGTGGCTTAAGAACAATATGGGACGGTGATTAAGAACTTTGAGCAGAAGCGAGGAAGTTTGCATGCCTGGAGCTGCTACGAAATTGCCTACATAGACAATCGTGCTCTTACTCGACCGGAAAGAAATTGGCGCCTACCCCGGTTTCGGCTGCCGAGGAGCATCTCTGTGAGGAAATGAGGGCGGTGTGCAAGTCCTCGTAGAACTGACTCCTGTAAGAAGGGCTGTCTAATCAAAAAGGAAATAGAGCTGTAGACGGGGAACACTCGCTGCAATTCAGCAGCACCCAGCGAGGCAGAAATGGTGGCCGGAACAGAGGGTGCCCCAGGAGCCCGAAGCCGCTGCAGTGCGGCGTGTAGAACTGGGTGGAGAGTGGCAGACTGACCAATCCAGTGTGGATCCTGGTGTGACCCGTGATCGGAAGCTGGCACAGTGAGTGGGGTGTGTGTCGCGGGCTGAGTCTCGGGTTGGTTGGGCAGTGTGGCCCCGTTTTAATGCCCCAGTATGATTGTATGGCGGTGTCTCGCGGGGTCGGGGCTGTCTGCCTCTCCTGGGCGCGGGGTGCGACACTTCCATAGCAGATATTGGGTGTCTGTGAGGGCCAGACGCTCTGCGGCGCGGGAGTTCTGGTCGGAGCGCCCTGGTGCAGAAGCTGGCCTGTGCTTACAGGCTGGCGGACACAGGGTGCTGCGGGGGCTCCTGGGCTGCTGGGGGGAAGGCTGCAGAGACGCCTTATGTGCGCGAGGGGATCCCAGTATGCCCTATAAGCCTCCTGAGGGATTGAACACTTGTCAGTGCTGGGCATATTGCATGGTGGAGGTGCTCATATCTACACGTGGCAGAAGCGGTGCCCTATCGCAGGGTACACTGTGCTATTACATGAAGTGTCTGGGTATGACTGGGTGCCAGTTTTAGCTTGCCCTGAGTGGAGGTGCTACTTGGCAACTGCCTGGGCGTGCATAGCACGGTGGGGACTGCAGACTACATTTATGTGCATCTGGATCGCGGCAGAGCGGGCCCATGGGGGTCTCCAGAGCTCTCTGATTGCCGGGGGCACTGCGAGATTGCTGAGTGGGTGTGGAGCTGGTCCGCATACACGATGGAAGGAACCACTGGGACTGTGCACAATCAGAGTGGTGAGGCTGGATATCGCACAGCACCCTGCTTATATCGCCACCACTATGGGAAAGTCTGACCCCAAACAGTCCAAGCTGCAATTCGAGAATAAACGCAACACACATGGTAGCAAAGGCCATGGGTGATCAGACCGGGTCACAGGGTGCCTCGGGCCAGTGGCGGACACAGAGGACGACACCAGAACTATCCTGTTGGAGCTACGAGCTGGCATGAAGTCAATAGATAGTCAAATAAATGCGCTGGCAACTGGACTGGATGTCGTGAAGAAGAAGGTGGATAAATATGAGCACAGACTAGACGTCCTGGAAAATAGATTTTCAGACATGCAGGACTCGCTGGCGGAATCTCGGACTCAAATTCTACAAATGGAGAAGGTGCTGGAGATTATAAGGGCAAAGAATGAGGATTTGGAAGCGGCTCTAGGCGCAACAACCTTCGCATTATTGGCCTGCCTGAATCCACTGCCATATCCAAAATGGAGACATTCATAGATGGGTTATTATGTGAACTGTTTGGTTTGGTGTTGTCCACAGTAATGATATTTGAGAAAGCACACCTCTCGTTGGAGCCCAGACTGCAACCGGGTGTGCCACCTCGCCCGATAATTAGGCGCCTTCCGAACTGTGCTGATTGGGACGCTATCCTGAGGGAAGCTAGGGCCAGGGCCCCTGTTACGTATAAGGGGGACACTTTATCCTTTTTTCCCGATTACACTCCAGTGGTGCTGGCAGCTAGGAGGGAGTTTGTGCCAGTGAAAAAATTATTGCAGGCCGCATCGGTGCCTTTCGCTATGTTGTACCCGTCCAAACTGAAAATAACGCACGATGGACAGGCGCACTTCTTTACAGACTCAAAGTCGCCCCTAAAATTCTCAAAACACATCTGTAAATCCAGCCCTCGGTAGGGTGGGACGGATAGCTGAGCAGCATCATCCAACTTAGTAGTGGAGAAGTGTGGCTCACTGGTTAGAGCGGCAGACTCTGAAGCAGAGATCAGGCCCGGGACCAATGTTCAAGTCCCGACGCGGCAGGGTCTTGAGCTCAATGTCCGCGGACTCGATAATTCTCGCCTCAGCGCCTACTCTAATCATGGGTCCCATGCTGCAACTCTGGGCAATAGCTTGCTTAATCTCCACAACGGCCCCTACAACACTGGGATGCCTGGCTTCACCTTGGGGGTGCCCAGGAGGGGCATCTCACAGGGAGAGCCAGGAAGGGTTCCACAGCGTTATACAGCGCCGGGACGCCCCGTTGGGGCAGCTGTGCGCTTTACAAAATACACTACAACTTAGAGGAAACGGAATGATATTGTATACAATTTATTGGTCTTGGGCGGGTTTTTTGATAGAAGTCACGAACAAATGCTGTTTTGATCTTATATGTTGTTCTTGTAGTGGACAGGGGATGCTTTCCTAACTATGTGCTATATGTTCTCATGAGGTTATGTTAATTTGTACCTGGTCAGCGTCGTAGATGCTGGCCACATACATTGTTCAATTCGCACAGGTGTGCTACATAGTTCTAATCTGGCGACCACACCTCGGTGTGAGTATTCATTGCCGATCCTCTCCCCCTAGCGGGTGTTTCCAATTGTTGAGTTGTATGGAAAATGGGGTTGATGTGCAGGTGGCGGGTAGGTCTCGGTCTCGACCTAGTTGGTTGGTTGGAGGGTTGGAGTGGGCAGGGGTGGTGGTGGGAAGAGTGGGGTATATGTTGTATTTTTTTCGTAATTGTTGAACTGAAGTTGGTTGGAGTGAGAGCTGAAAAGCATGATGAGATACCTAGATGCGGTATTGGCGGTACCCTTCCACAGCCATTCGAGTCAATGATAAGGTGGACAGGTGTTGCTCGTGCTGCTATTGGTGAGAAATTTCGACTGTTGACCTGGAATGTGAGGGGCCTCAACTCACCTAAAAAAGTGAGACAGGTATTATCCTATTTGAATCGGCATTTCATACATATAGCCTTGCTGCAATTTGACTAAAAATACTCAACGTAGCATTGCGGGGAGATGGGCGGGTTTTAAGCTGGCAGCTTTGTTTTCATCATATACCAGAGGTACAATGATACTGGTTAAACGGGGAGCAGCATTAAGCCCGTTCGTACATATGTTGATGAGGAGGGGAGATGTGCAATGGTGCAAGGGAAACTGGGTGGATCGTTGGTGACTATAATTAACTTGTATGGACCCATTACAGATGACCCAGTGTGTTTACGCAGATGTATGCTACATTGAGAGATTGGCCAGAGGCTGCGGTGTTGTGGTAGGGGACTTGAACACCTATTTAAATCCTGATCTGGATAAGTCTAATCCATTGTCCCATCGCACTCCCAAAGTGGCCAGTTGTGTGACCTGTGCCATGAAGGAATTTAGGTCGAGCGATGTGTGGAGAGTGAGGAACCCCTGGCGAAAGAAGGGACACATGCAACACCCTCGCACAACAGCTGATCGCGACTTCATTACTGGCTGTTGGGAGGGGAGGCCATAGACTGGGTGTGGGAGGTGGTGAACTTACCGCGCACATTTTTAAATCACAATCCCGTGAAGTTAGACTTGGAACTACCGACGGCCTTGCATTGCCCTTTCACGTGGCGGCTACGTTCAGAGGTACTGCTTGACCCAGTATATGAGAAGACAGTGAGGGAGGCTATTGAACACCATTTTGCAATTAATAACGGCACGGTAGAAGAGGCCTCAACATTATGGGAGGCTTTTAATGTCACAATCAGGGGTGTGTGCACTGGTACCGCAGCGGTATTTTGAAGGATATTAGAACGCAGCTTAACAGCAACAAGAACGCTCTTCGTGAATTAGAGCGTAGTTATGCAACGACCCTGGCAACTGACACCTCGGCTCATATAAATGAGTTGATTAAAGAATATGATGCATTGGCTGAAACTGAAATCAAATATCTATCACGCAGACACCCGGCGCGACGTTATGGAGAGGGAGGGAGGCCAGGGCGCACATTAGCAAATAGGATTAAAAA
Source organism: Lissotriton helveticus (assembly GCF_964261635.1). NCBI lineage: Eukaryota > Metazoa > Chordata > Amphibia > Caudata > Salamandridae > Lissotriton > Lissotriton helveticus. The sequence continues at coordinate 1,718,755,938 of NC_136067.1, forward strand.
TTGCATGGAGCAACCACATATAGTTATGATCACGGACTCACATGGGGGGAACATTAACATTCACTTGCCATTACAGAACATTTCTGAGAATTTTATGCGGATTTATACACATCCAAAGGAAGTGAAATGGAGGCTAAGTTAGAGGAATTCCTAGAGGATGTGGCGTGTGCCTAGCTATCAGATGCTCACAGGGAGTTTCAATGTTTGCCTACAGAGGAGCAGGATATTAATTCAGCTATATCAGCGCTTCCTAATGGAAAGGCACCTGTGCCTGATGGCCTTACGTGGAATTCTACAAGATGTATGCAGACCTGCTTGCTCCATATTTATTGGAGGTGTATGCTGAGGCACACGAGTCCGTGAAACTGCCGCCATCATTGCGGCAGGCATTGATAATACCTCTGCTCAAAAAAGATAAGCCCCCAGACAGATGTGACTCTTACCGCCCTCTGTCACTGATTAATATAGATGCTTAAATACTGCCCAAGATGTTGGTGGCTAAGTTGCAACCCCTGATGTTGTGCTTGGTGTTGCCTGATCAGTCGGGCTTCATACCTGATAGATCCACGTCTCATACCCTTCGGACTAAATTTTCCATGTTCCATATACTCGAGCTGAGCAGGTCGGCTGCGGCTGTACTACTGGATGCAGTGAAAGCGTTTGATTCAGTTGAAGGGAACTACATGCTTTTTGAGTTGCGGCATATGGGATTCCCTCCCCTTTTCATACAGTGGATAGCGGTGCTTTATGCGACTCCGTCGGCCAGGATGCGCATTGGAGGGCTGCCTTCCGAACCGTTTTATATACAGAGGGGCACACGCCAGGGATGCCCGTTATCCCCACTGCTATTTGCAATTATACTGGAACCACTGGCGTGTGTCAGAGGCATCGGGAAACAGCACTAAATTTTAACTATCTGTCCAGTAGCCATCTCGCTATACGAGGATGATATGGTGATTTTTGTTCGTGAACCCTCCCGGCACCTGGCATAGCTGCTCCGGGAGTATGTCAGATTTGGACGCTTTTCGGGCCTCGTTGTTAATTGGGATAGATCCATTTTCATTCCTCTGACGGATATGGATTTCCCACTGATGCGGTCTGCGGACCCGGTAAAATATCTTGGAGTCTGGATCCACAGAGACCCAGGACAGTGATACGGGAAAACTATGGGAGAGCATACACCAGGCTGGAGCAGCAGGTAGACGTAAGGGTCTCACTGCTGCTTTCTCTGGCGGATCGTATTGCACTAATTAAGATGGTGGTTTTGCCGCAGTTTCCTTACTTGTTTATCAACATCCCAATGGTGTTAACAAAGGGGTTTATCAATAATCTACAAGGGGTCTTGTTGCGGCTGGTCTGGGGTGGCAAAAATGCTCGCATAAAATGGTTGATTCTCTCAAGTGGGTATGACAGGGGAGGGTTTGTAGCAACAGATTTTTATGCTTACTCTCTGAGCCCCCAGGCCCAGTACGTGTACTAGTGGCTGCGACCGCATGCGTTTACTCCACATGTTGCGGTGGAGGAGGGGGATGTCTATCCAGAGCCCTTGCATAGCATGATCACACACCAGGCACATGGAACCCGAGAACGGAATTAAATGCAGTGGACACAACAATAGCTGCCTGGCATGTGATTGGGGTCTGGCGCACAAGTTGCCGCTATACGCACCAGCCATGTACATAGAGCACCACGCTGCGCTGTCAGTGACCCACAAAGCGCCGTCAATGCGATTGCTTAATGAGGCAGGCTTTCAAAGGATGCAAGTTGTATATCCAGAAAGGTTGTTTATTACACCGGATGCTCTCCAATACATTAGTAATCCATCACTGTTATTCAGATTTGCGATGCACAGACTGCGATATGCGATCAGGGTGCATTACACTACTTACCTTCTGGAACCTCCCATACTGTTGTCACTACAGTTTGCTCTTACCACTCCCACTAACAAAAAAAATTATTTCTAGGTTATGTAGGATGATCAAGGACGAATGTACAGGGGAAGCGGGCAGAAGTTGGGAGAGATGGAACTCCTGTCTACCTGAGGCAATTTCAGAGAAGGATTGGAAGTATGTATGTAAATTAACAGGTACACTAATTATGAATGGGAATTTAAGCACCATACATTTTAAATACATACATCAGGTGTATTACACTCCTGCACGGTTGCATAGCTTTGGACTGCGTGAATCTGATTGTTGTGCGCGTTGCGGACAGGGGGACGTGGATTTTTTGCATCTAGCTTGGGGATGTAGAAGGGTGTATGAGTTCTGGGAATCGATGGTGAGAGACTTAAAGATTATGGTAACCGTGGAGCTCCAGTGCACTCTGCGTGTCTGCCTGCTATGCTGTGTGCCACACATCAGGGGAGTGAGTGGGAGATTTGTAAGATTGGCTTTGCTTATGGCTGCGCGAAGGGTGGCAATTATGTGGGGGGAATGATTTCTGAAAGTGGAACATTGGATAAAGGACTAGGTCTACTGCAAAGAAAATTTGGAAATGTATGTGGAAGAATTACCAACAATTTCGAGACTGAAAGGCATTTGGGAACCATTACGTCTGTTTCTTTTAAATAGGGCGGCTGCTGCTGAGTAGGGGGATGCACATTAGAGATTGTGAGGGTGGAGACAGGAGACCAGTAAGGGTGTCTAGAATGTTGACTGGGCGACGCTTCATTATTCCAGCTCGACTTTGTATGTAACGTCTAGGGAGAATGTGAGGATGTTTTTGTCTTTTTATTGTCTTAACTTTTAATTTGGAGTTATTTGTCCTTTTTGTTGGACATGTTGGGGCATTGATGCTTCTGAGTATTTATGATTATTTGTCATATGTTGAATGGGAATTTATGTTGGAGGGGGATGTATTGTAATGTCATTTGTTTGCTTAATGGAAAAAATAAAAATAAAAAAAAACATTGTGGGGCCTCTGGATCCCAAGACAGTCATTCAGATCCTTAGCAACAGGTACATCCTGGTCTTGGTGGACTATGCCTCCTTGTACCTGGAAACTATCCCTCTCAGGACAGTGACAGCACCTGTCATTTCCTGGGCACTGATGTGGATCTTAACCCATGTGTTTTCCCCAAGGAGGTGGTATCTGACCGGGTTTCCAATTTCATGTCACTGTACATGAAGGCTGTTTGGAAGGAGTGTGGGGTGAACTACAAATTCACCACTCCTTACCACCATCAAACTAATGGGTTGATTGAGAGATTCAATTGAACGCTGAAAGGCATGATTGAGAGTCTCTCTGAACCTACGAGGCATAAGTGGGACGTCCTCTTACCACACCTTATCTTCACCTACAGGCAGGGACGGCAGAAAGGAGTTCGCTTTAGCCCCTTTGAGCTGCTCTATGGGGACCTTGTCCGAGGACCTCTCAGTTTGGTCAAGGAGGCCTGGGAGGAAGTTTCCAGGAAGATACCGCTGAATGTATTTAGCTACATGGTGGCCTTCTAGAACCAGACAGCCCACTTCAAGAAACTCACTCATGCAGACCTGGAAGCAAGCCAGAAGGACATGAAACATTGGTATGACCAAAATACCACTCTGGTTGATTTTCAGCCTGGTCAGAAAGTGTGGGCAATGAAGCCGGTGGAGCCCCGTGCTCTACAAGACAAGGTGAAGGTGCGCAAGAGTAATGTCACGTACCTGATGCCATTCAGACTCCTAGGATACCCTTGAGGGTCCTGGGCGCGAACCGCCTCAAACCCCACTTTGAGAGGTCTGAGATAACCATGCTCTTGGCTTCTGATATTGGAATGGAAGAGGAGAGTGAACCTCTCACCGACCTCCTGTCTGCCAAAGAGCAGAATGGTTCAGTGGAAGGTGTGGTCCTCTCCCCTACACTGCCCTGGAACAACAGGGTGACTGTCACCAGTAGCTGGGACAGTTTGTCACCATGTCCTTATTCACCCCAGGTGTCCCCCATCGGTGCACACAGGATATTGACACTGGGGACAGTCTACAAGATTTACAGACTTTGAGAAAGTGCCATCCTTATGCCAGGTTGCCCCCACCTTTTGCTGAACTGCTGATGTACTTTGACTTGTTTGGTTCTCACTTCATTGTTCAAACTGATCACAGACCTCTCAAGTGGCTAATGTAGATGAAAGATGAAAATCCTAAAGTGTTGAGGTGGTCCATCTATCTAGAGGGGATGGAGATTATAGTAGAACACGTACCTGGGACTGCCCATGCCAATGTAGATTGACTTTCCAGGTTCTCCCCCCATAGAAAATGAAGACCCGCTAGGGAAAGATTTGTCTCATCCTCTTTCATTTGGGGCGGTTGTATGAGAAAGTGCCCTCTTTGTGCATGGTTGCACCTACTTTTTGCTGAACTGCTGATGTACTTTGACTGAGTGTGCCCTTGGCTCCTGCCAATCAGGTACCCAGGGCCTATGTTTTTTCCCTAAAACTCCACTGAAGACCAAGCCCAAGTGGCACTCCCTTTGACACAGGTCAGCCCCTGGTAAATGGTACCACAGGTACATAGGGCACTGTGACCAGGGAAGGTCTCTAAGGGCTGCAGCACTTATTGTGCCACCCATAGAAGCCCTGTACCTTTACACTCACACACTGCCTTTGCAGGCTGTATTTTTTGATACAGAACAAAGTGAAGAGTCGACATGGCACACTTCCCAGTGTGTCATGCCTACAACCCACTGCCCTGCACTGGCATGGCATAGATCAGCCACCCCTCTAGCTGGGTGCACAATACCACTGGTGAGGATACAGTTGCATGAGCCCTGTACCCCTACAGTGTCTACGCCAATAAATAAGGTCAGCGAGAAGAGGGGAAATACAAACACATCATGACAAAAATCTCCCTCACAACCTACAATCTTATTACAAAAACATCAATGCAATTATAAAGTGTGAGCATCAAGAAGATTTCAAAAACACAGGTAGTTAACAAAAATATATTCTTTTAATTAATTTCTTTTATCAAAAATGTTTTCATCATCTTATTCGTTTTTAGTAAAGATTTTTTTACATATATTAAACAACAAAACACAGATAATTCCAAATAGAAATACACATTCCAATAGAAAGAATCATAAAGCACTATATACAAAACAAATAATATAAACCCTGAGTAGAGAGAGACACACCAAGTTCACACAACACCATTCATACCACGTATGCAGTTCTCTAATACATGTTTTGCATCACTGCTCAAGCACTTAATGGACAGCAGGCTTACATACCCCAGGAATCTTACTCAGGAGGCGGACTGCTGAGTGAGTACCAGGGTCCACAAGAGAGTGTATGGGGGGTTCTGACAAATATGGGCATCGTCCCCATCAGAAGAGTGGGGGGACAAGGGTAAACAGCAGGATTTCTCTGAAGGGCTCCAAACTAGTTTCCATGGAAATGATCCCCGCTCCAGATGATAAGAAACCATGGCACTCTTCAGGGTAGGCTGGAGAGAGGGGTCCCAGGAAGTGTTATGCATGTGATCAGGAGGCTCACATGAGAGGGGGACCCCAAGTATCCCAAGCGGACGCAGATCCCTACTGGTGGACAGACACAGGTGATGGCTAGTGCAGCGCTTGGGGAGGAGTTGGTCCCAGGAGGTTGTGGGGACTTTGTCTCACTAGGGGACAGTGAGATGGTCCAGAGAAATCTAATGCCCTGATAACACTGAAGTACAGCCAGTGGGTGGAGGCTCTGAGAGGCACCGGAGCCAGTGTGACTACTGTCAGGTGTCACCTGATGCCCGAAGAACCAAGTTGTGGAAGTAGTTAACAGTGAGAGCTTCTGTAAAGTGGCTCAAATTCCATTTGGGGGGTATCTCAGGTTCCTTGCAAGGATCTGTAAGTCCATCCATGCCTGTGGATTGCCTGCTGGAGAATGACCTTGAGCATTCCGCCTAGAAGGAGGTAGAGCTCAGGTTGCACTTTGTTATGTTGGGGTTGCCTGAGTGGGTCTACGTGACCACACGGTCCATGGCAGCCCAGAGTTACTGTCAGGATCCGTAGGCCGGTAAGACACTGACTACGCGATAACACAGAAAAACCAAGAAGTCCCTCTCCAAACTACCATTCCCAGCATCCTTAGCGGAGGCACGCTCCACCTGACTCCGACGCTGCTTGCAGTTGAGAGGTGGACCCCTTTTGAGCATCACCACAATCCAGAGGATTCTGGAAGGCGGAACCTGACAGAATAATTGGTCCATGAATTGTTTATCCTCTTCATTGTGCTGGTGACAAACATGGCCACCTTGGAGGATGTCATGGCCGCTTTGGAGTTGGTACAAACGAAGCTCATGGCCTCTCGTCGTGACCCAGATATAGGGCCACCAAACGCTCCAAACGCGGCCGATTATTCCTGGATTTACTGCAGCTGCAGCAACGCTCTGACCCAGAGATTTTCCAAGGCGGTAAGGGTGCTCCCCGCACCTCGTCTTGTTCCGGTTTGAGTATTTTTTTCTTGTACGCTAGAGAGCTGCATTCTCAGCATTTTCTGAGCCCCTGTTTCTCGGTTGGAGAAAACAGCATTCATGCAGAGAAGCCTAGCGGGCAGCATTTTCACTAGTTCCTTCCAGACTGGCTGGCTCTTAGCAGGACAAGCTCCTTGCTTCTTTGCAGTCAGTCTGCGATTCCAGGCAGTGAGATGCTTGTGAGGTAACAGCGTTTCGTTCCTCTGTTATTCATTCCCTGTTGGTGAATCAGAGGCTTCTGAATTCTCATGCAGGGAGTGGATCTGTTTCTTTTGGCAATTCTTTCCTGGAATATAAATTAACATTCATTGGGATTCCCTGCATTTGAGGATCCTTCAAACCTTGCTGTCCCCATTGTAGCTCACCTTTGCCCATATATAAAAAAAAGGCCATATGATTACTGAACTCCTCCAGTGGAGCGCTTTGTGATTTCAAAGTGCAGAAAGTTTTGTGCACATCGTTCTTGGTTTTATTCATCTATGGTCTGTTCTTGTATATCATTTCCTAGGGGAGAGATTTAGAGGGCGATGGAAGTTCCTATATTGCTTTTGGGACTATTCCACACATGACCCGGGTAGGTGGTGTATATACATGTTATTCCTATAACCGAGTGAATTGTGGGGGAATGTGTAAATACTGATGGATGTTTTCTCCTCTGTACAGTGTGTTTATGTTGGAAGTCGGCAATCACCCTCTCCTCTCTTCTGGTAGAAACTCTTCTTTAAATTCCTTTACAAGTAGAGTGTTGCATAGATTCCTTAAGCTATACTCCTAGAGCGTTCTTCTGTTTCACTATATTGTTGCACCACAGCTGGGTATTTACTTTGTTTTTCATATGTCATCCGTAGGTCTGCGTCCCTGCTGTTCCTACCATTTCCTTCACTCGCTTAACTATCCCACGAGTTCGCGAGTACTTATATTCCCGACTTGGGGCAGTTGAGAGGTGACCCCTTTTGACCATCAGCACAATCCCGAGGATTCTGCAAGGCGGAACCTGACAGTTCTAAGAGGACCTGGACCCTGAAACAGTGGCCCAGGTGTCTGTCAGGAAGAGAAATAGCAGGGGGCATGAGAAACCCACCCACAGTCCAGGAGGAGGCTGGACCTGAGGGTGCTGCCCTGGTACAAACAAGGGAAGTGATAGCTGAACTAAGAGACTTTCCTGAGCTGACCCACTGGCAGCAAGAAGGGGGTCCCACCAGGGAAGAGTTCTGCACAAAGCAGGAGGGATGCCCTACTCTCATGGGTCTTAGGCAACAGGCCGAGGACCAGGCAGTTGGCAAAGAAGCCAGGTCGCATTTAATGGAAGAATGGTCTCTTCTATAGTAATCCTAAGGTGGCTGAGCCTGTGGCAGCCCATGTGTTGGTGGTACCCCTGCACTTCAAAACATTCCTACTGGGTCTGGTAGGACATTTGGGGCAAGACAAGAACTTTGACAGGCTTGTCACCCACTTTCACTGGTCCAAAATGCAAAGGCAGTGAGATGAATTTTGCAGGTCTCGTCAAACTTGCCAGGCAAGTGGCAAGAGTGGGGGAACGTGTACGTTTTCCCTCCAACCATTCCTTGTCATGAGCACCCTTTTCGAGTGGGTGGACAACAAAATTGTGGGGCCTCTGGGGCGTGGCTTAGGCGCAAGGTGGAATGGCTGCCTCTTCAGGGAGCTCCACAACCAGATTCACCATCCGATTAATACCAGGCATCATAGGCACCTGTGTGGCTTAAGAACCATATGGGACGGTGATTAAGAACTTTGAGCAGAAGCGAGGAAGTTTGCATGCCTGGAGCTGCTACGAAATTGCCTACATAGACAATCGTGCTCTTACTCGACCGGAAAGAAATTGGCGCCTACCCGGGTTTCGGCTGCCGAGGAGCATCTCTGTGAGGAAATGAGGGCGGTGTGCGAGTCCTCGTAGAACTGACTCCTGTGAGAAGGGCTGTCTAATCAAAAAGGAGAGAGAGCTGTAGACGGGGAACACTCGCTGCAATTCAGCAGCACCCGGCGAGGCAGAAATGGTGGCCGGAACAGAGGGTGCCCCAGGAGCCCGAAGCCGCTGTAGTGCGGCGTGTAGAACTGGGTGGAGAGTGGCAGACTGACCCATCCAGTGTGGATCCTGGTGTGACCCGTGATCGGAAGCTGGCACAGTGAGTGGGGTGTGTGTCGTGGGCTGAGCCTCGGGTTGGTTGGGCAGTGTGGCCCCGTTTTAATGCCCCAGTATGATTGCATGGCGGTGTCTGGCGGGGTCGGGGCTGTCTGCCTCTCCTGGGCGCGGGGAGCGACACTTCCATAGCAGATATTGGGTGTCTGTGTGGGCCAGACGCTCTGCGGCGCGGGAGTTCTGGTCGGAGCGCCCTGGTGCAGAAGCTGGCCTGTGCTTACAGGCTGGCGGACACAGGGTGCTGCGGGGGCTCCTGGGCTGCTGGGGGGAGGGCTGCAGAGACGCCTTATGTGCGCGAGGGGATCCCAGTATGCCCTATAAGCCTCCTGAGGGATTGAACACTTGTCAGTGCTGGGCATATTGCATGGTGGAGGTGCTCATATCTACACGTGGCAGAAGCGGTGCCCTACCGCAGGGTACACTGTGCTATTACATGAAGTGTCTGGGTATGACTGGGTGCCAGTTTTAGCTTGCCCTGAGTGGAGGTGCTACTTGGGAACTGCCTGGATGTGCATAGCACGGTGGGGACTGCAGACTACATTTATGTGCATCTGGATCGCGGCAGAGCGTGCCCGTGGGGTCTCCAGAGCTCTCTGATTGCCGGGGGCACTGCGAGATTGCTGAGTGGGTGTGGAGCTGGTCCGCATACACGATGGAAGGAACCACTGGGACTGTGCACAATCAGAGTGGTGAGGCTGGATATCGCACAGCACCCTGCTTATATCGCCACCACTATGGGAAAGTCTGACCCCAAACAGTCCAAGCTGCAATTCGAGAATAAACGCAACACACATGCTAGCAAAGGCCATGGGTGATCAGACCGGGTCACAGGGTGCCTCGGGCCAGTGGCGGACACAGAGGACGACACCAGAACTATCCTGTTGGAGCTACGATCTGGCATGAAGTCAATAGATAGTCAAATAAATGCGCTGGCAACTGGACTGGATGTCGTGAAGAAGAAGGTGGATAAAGATGAGCACAGACTGCACGTCCTGGAAAATAGATTTTCAGACATGCAGGAATCGCTGGCGGAATCTCGGACTCAAATTCTACAAATGGAGAAGGTGCTGGAGATTATAAGAGCAAAGAATGAGGATTTGGAAGCGGCTCTAGGCGCAACAACCTTCGCATTATTGGCCTGCCTGAATTCACCGCCATATCCAAAATGGAGACATTCATAGATGGGTTATTATGTGAACTGTTTGGGTTGGTGTTGTCCACAGTAATGATATTTGAGAGGGCACACCTCTCGTTGGAGCCCAGACCGCAACCGGGTGTGCCACCACGCCCGATAATTAGGCGCCTTCCGTACTGTGCTGATAGGGACGCTATCCTGAGGGAAGCTAGGGCCAGGGCCCCTGTTACCTATAAGGGGGACACTTTATCCTTTTTTCCTGATTACACTCCAGTGGTGCTGGCAGCTAGGAGGGAGTTTGTGCCAGTGAAAAAATTATTGCAGGCCGCATCGGTGCCTTACGCTATGTTGTACCCGTCCAAACTGAAAATAACGCACGATGGACAGGCGCACTTCTTTACAGACTCAAAGTCGGCCCTAAAATTCTCAAAACACATCTGTAAATCCAGCCCTCGGTAGGGTGGGACGGATAGCTCAGCAGCATCATCCAACTTAGAGGAAACGGAATGATATTGTATACAATTTATTGGTCTTGGGCGGGTTTTTTGATAGACGTCACGAACAAATGCTGTTTCGATCTTATATGCTGTTCTTGTAGTGGACAGGGGATGCTTTCCTAACTATGTGCTATATGTTCTCATGAGGTTATGTTAATTTGTACCTGGTCAGCGTTGTAGATGCTGGCCACATACATTGTTCAATTCGCACAGGTGTGCTACATAGTTCTAATCTGGCGACCAGTATTCATTGCCGATCCTCTCCCCCTAGCGGGTGTTTCCAATTGTTGAGTTGTGTGGAAAATGGGGTTGATGTGCGGGTGGGGGGTAGGTCTCGGTCTCGACCTAGTTGGTTCTTTGGAGGGTTGGAGTGGGCAGGGGCGGGGGTGGGAAGAGTGGGGTATATGTTGTATTTTTTCGTAATTGTTGCACTGAAGTTGGTTGGAGTGAGAGCTGAAAAGCATGATGAGATACCTAGATGCGGTATTGGCGGTACCCTTCCACAACCATTCGAGTCAATGATAAGGTGGACAGGTGTTGCTCGTGCTGCTATTGGTGAGAAATTTCGACTGTTGACCTGGAATGTGAGGGGCCTCAAATCACCTAAAAAAGTGAGACAGGTATTATCCTATTTGAATCGGCATTCCATACATATAGCCTTGCTGCAATTTGACTAAAAATACTCAACGTAGCATTGCAGGGAGATGGGCGGGTTTTAAGCTGGTAGCTTTGTGTTCATCATATACCAGAGGTACTATGATACTGGTTAAACGGGGAGCAGCATTAAGCCCGTTCGTACATATGTTGATGAGGAGGGGAGATGTGCAATGGTGCAAGGGAAACTGGGTGGATCATTGGTGACTATAATTACCTTGTATGGACCCATTACAGATGACCCAGTGTGTTTACGCAGATGTATGCTACATTGAGAGATTGGCCAGAGGCTGCGGTGTTGTGGTAGGGGACTTGAACACCTATTTAAATCCTGATCTGGATAAGTCTAATCCATTGTCCCATCGCACTCCCAAAGTGGCCAGTTGTGTGACCTGTGCCACGGAGGAATTACGGTCGAGCGATGTGTGGAGAGTGAGGAACCCCTGGCGAAAGAAGGGACCCATGCAACACCCTCGCACAACAGCTGATCGTGACTTGGTTACTGGCTGTTGGGAGGGGAGGTCATAGACTGGGTGTGGGAGGTGGTGAACTTACCGCGCACATTTTCAAATCACAATCCCGTGAAGTTAGACTTAGAACTCCCGACGGCCTTGCATTGCCCTTTCACATGGCGGCTACGTTCAGAGGTACTGCTTGACCCGGTATGTGAGAAGACAGTGAGGGAGGCTATTGAACACCATTTTGCAATTAATAACGGCACGGTAGAAGAGGCCTCAACATTATGGGAGGCTTTTAAGGTCACAATCAGGGGTGTGTGCACTGGTACCGCAGCAGGTATTTTGAAGGATATTAGAACGCAGCTTAACAGCAACAAGAACGCTCTTCGTGAATTAGAGCGTAGTTATGCAACGACCCTGGAAACTGACACCTCGGCTCGTATAAATGAGTTGATTAAAGAATACGATGCATTGGCTGAAACTGAAATCAAATATCTATCACGCAGACACCCGGCGCGACGTTATGGAGAGGGAGGGAGGCCAGGGTGCACATTAGCAAATAAGAATAAAAATTGCATGGAGCAACCACATATAGTTATGATCACGGACTCACATGGGGGGAACATTAACATCCACTTGCCATTACAGAACAGTTCTGAGAATTTTATGCGGATTTATACACATCCAAAGGAAGTGAAATGGTATCTAAGTTAGAGGAATTCCTAGAGGATGTGGCGTGTGCCTAGCTATCAGATGCTCACAGGGAGTTTCAATGTTTGCCTACAGAGGAGCAGGATATTAATTCAGCTATATCAGCGCTTCCTAATGGAAAGGCACCTGTGCCTGATGGCCTTACGTGGAATTCTACAAGATGTATGCAGACCTGCTTGCTCCATATTTATTGGAGGTGTATGCTGACGCACACGAGTCCGTGAAACTGCCGCCATCATTGCGGCAGGCATTGATAATACCTCTGCTCAAAAAAGATAAGCCCCCAGACAGATGTGACTCTTACCGCCCTCTGTCACTGATTAATATAGATGCTAAAATACTACCCAAGATCTTGGTGGCTAAGTTGCAACCCCTGATGTTGTGCTTGGTGTTGCCTGATCAGTCGGGCTTCATACCTGATAGATCCACGTCTCATACCCTTCGGACTAAATTTTCCATGTTCCATATACTCGAGCTGAGCAGGTCGGCTGCGGCTGTACTACTGGATGCAGTGAAAGCGTTTGATTCAGTTGAAGGGAACTACATGCTTTTTGAGTTGCGGCATATGGGATTCCCTCCCCTTTTCATACAGTGGATAGCGGTGCTTTATGCGACTCCGTCGGCCAGGATGCGCATTGGAGGGCTGACTTCCGAACCGTTTTATATACAGAGGGGCACACGCCAGGGATGCCCGTTATCCCCACTGCTATTTGCAATTATACTGGAACCACTGGCGTGTGTCAGAGGCATCGGGAAACAGCACTAAATTTTAACTATCTGTCCAGTAGCCATCTCGCTATACGTGGATGATATGGTGATTTTTGTTCGTGAACCCTCCCGGCACCTGGCACAGCTGCTCCGGGAGTATGTCAGATTCGGACGCTTTTCGGGCCTCGTTGTTAATTGGGATAACTCCATTTTCATTCCTCTGACGGATATGGATTTTCCACTGATGCGGTCTGCGGACCCGGTAAAATATCTTGGAGTCTGGCTCCACAGAGACCCGAGGACAGTGATACGGGAAAACTATGGGAGAGCATACACCAGGCTGGAGCAGCAGGTAGACGTAAGGGTCTCACTGCTGCTTTCTCTGGCGGATCGTATTGCACTAATTAAGATGGTGGTTTTGCCGCAGTTTCCTTACTTGTTTATCAACATCCCAATGGTGTTAACAAAGGGGTTTATCAATAATCTACGAGGGGTCTTGTTGCGGCTGGTCTGGGGTGGCAAAAATGCTTGCATAAAATGGTTGATTCTCTCAAGTGGGTATGACAGGGGAGGGTTTGTAGCAACAGATTTTTATGCTTACTCTCTGAGCCCCCAGGCCCAGTACGTGTACTATTGGCTGCGACCGCATGCGTTTACTCCACATGTTGTGGTGGAGGAGGGGGATGTCTATCCAGTGCCCTTGCACAGCATGATCACACACCGGGCACATGGAACCCCGAGAACGGAAATAAATGCAGTGGACACAACAATAGCTGCCTGGCAGGTGATTGGGGTCTGGCGCACAAGTTGCCGCTATACGCACCAGCCATGTACATAGAGCACCATGCTGCTTTGTTAGTGACCCACAAAGCGCCGTCAATGCGATTGCTTAATGAGGCAGGCTTTCAAAGGATGCAAGTTGTATATCCAGAAGGGTTGTTTATTACACCGGATGCTCTCCAATACATTAGTAATCCATCACTGTTATTCAGATTTGCGATGCACAGACTGCGATATGCGATCAGGGTGCATTACACTACTTACCTTCTGGAATCTCCCATACTGTTGTCACTACAGTTTGCTCTTACCACTCCCACTAACAAAAAAAAATGATTTCTATGTTATGTAGGATGATCAAGGACGAATGTACAGGGGAAGCGGGCAGAAGTTGGGAGAGATGGAACTCCTGTCTACCTGAGCCAATTTCAGAGAAGGATTGGAAGTATGTATATAAATTAACAGGTACACTAATTATGAATGGGAATTTAAGCACCATACATTTTAAATACATTCATCAGGTGTATTACACTCCTGCACGGTTGCATAGCTGTGGACTGAGTGAGTCTGATTGTTGTGCGCATTGCGGACAGGGGGACGTGGATTTTTTGCATCTAGCTTGGGGATGTAGAAGGGTGTATGAGTTCTGGGAATCGATGGTGAGAGACTTAAAGATTATGGTAACCGTGGAGCTCCAGTGCACTCTGCGTGTCTGCCTGCTATGCTGTGTGCCACACATCAGGGGAGTGAGTGGGAGATTTGTAAGATTGGCTTTGCTTATGGCTGCGCGAAGGGTGGCAATTACGTTGGGGGAATGATTTCTGAAAGTGGAACATTGGATAAAGGACTTGGTCTACTGCAAAGAAAATTTGGAAATGTATGTGGAAGAATTACCAACAATTTCGAGACTGAAAGGCATTTGGGAACCATTACGTCTGTTTCTTTTGAATAGGGCGGCTGCTGCTGAGTAGGGGGATGCACATTAGAGATTGTGAGGGTGGTGACAGGAGGCCAGTAAGGGTGTCTAGAATGTTGACTGGGTGACGCTTCATTATTCCAGCTCGACTTTGTATGTAACGTTTAGTAGGGAGAATGTGAGGATGTTTTTGTCTTTTTATTTTTTTAACTTTTAATTTGGAGTTATTTGTCCTTTTTGTTGGACATGTTGGGGCATTGATGCTTCCGAGTATTTATGATTATTTGTCATATGTTGAATGGGAATTTATGTTGGAGGGGGATGTATTGTAATGTCATTTGTTTGCTTAATGGAAAAAATAAAAATAAAAAAAAACATTGTCTGCCTCTGGATCCCAAGACAGTCATTCAGATCCTTAGCAACAGGTACATCCTGGTCTTGGTGGACTATGCCTCCTTGTACCTGGAAACTATCCCTCTCAGGACAGTGACAGCACCTGTCATTTACTGGGCACTGATGGGGATTTTAACCCATGTGTTTTCCCCAAGGAGGTGCTATCTGACCGGGTTTCCAATTTCATGTCACTTTACATAAGGGTGTTTGGAAGGAGTGTGGGGTGAACTACAAATTCACCACTCCTTACCACCATCAAACTAATGGGTTGATTGAGAGATTCAATTGAACCCTGAAAGGCATGATTGAGAGTCTCTCTGAACCTATGAGGCATAAGTGGGACGTCCTCTTACCACACCTTATCTTCACCTACAGGCAGGGACGGCAGAAAGGAGTTCGCTTTAGCCCCTTTGAGCTGCTCTATGGGGACCTTGTCCGAGGACCTCTCAGTTTGGTCAAGGAGGCCTGGGAGGAAGTTTCCAGGAAGATACCGCTGAATGTATTTAGCTACATGGTGGCCTTCTAGAACCAGACAGCCCACTTCAAGAAACTCATTAATGCAGACCTGGAAGCAAGCCAGAAGGACATGAAACATTGGTATGACCAGAATACCACTCTGGTTGATTTTCAGCCTGGTCAGAAAGTGTGGGCAATGAAGCCGGTGGAGCCCCGGGCTCTACAAGACAAGGTGAAGGTGCGCAAGCGTAATGTCACTTACCTGGTGCCATACAGACTCCTAGGATACCCTTGAGGGTCCTGGGCGCGAACCGCCTCAAACCCCACTTTGAGAGGTCTGAGTTAACCATGCTCTTGGCTTCTGATATTGGAATGGAAGAGGAGAGTGAACCTCTCACCGACCTCCTGTCTGCCAAAGAGCAGAATGGTTCAGTGGAAGGTGTGCTCCTCTCCCCTACACTGCCCTGGAACAACAGGGTGACTGTCACCAGTAGCTGGGACAGTTTGTCACCATGTCCTTATTCACCCCAGGTGTCCCCCATCGGTGCACACAGGATATTGACACTGGGGACAGTCTACAAGATTTACAGACTTTGAGAAAGTGCCATCCTTCTGCCAGGTTGCCCCCACCTTTTGCTGAACTGCTGATGTACTTTGACTTGTTTGGTACTCACTTCATTGTTCAAAGTGATCACAGACCTCTCAAGTGGCTAATGCAGATGAAAGGTGAAAATCCTAAAGTGTTGAGGTGGTCCATCTATCTAGAGGGGATGGAGATTATAGTAGAACACGTACCTGGGACTGCCCATGCCAATGTAGATTGACTTTCCAGGTTCTCCCCCCATAGAAAATGAAGACCCGCTAGGGAAAGATTAGTCTCATCCTCTTTCATTTGGAGCGGTTGTATGAGAAAGTGCCCTCTTTGTGCATGGTTGCACCTACTTTTTGCTGAACTGCTGATGTACTTTGACTGAGTGTGCCCTTGGCTCCTGCCAATCAGGTACCCAGGGCCTATGTTCTTTCCCTAAAACTCCACTGAAGACCAAGCCCAAGTGGCACTCCCTTTGACACAGGTCAGCCCCTGGTAAATGGTACCACAGGTACATAGGGCACTGTGACCAGGGAAGGCCTCTAAGGGCTGCAGCACTTATTGTGCCACCCATAGAAGCCCTGTACCTTTACACTCACACACTGCCTTTGCAGGCTGTATATTTTGATACAGAACAAAGTGAAGAGTCGACATGGCACACTTCCCAGTGTGTCATGCCTACAACCCACTGCCCTGCACTGGCATGGCATAGATCAGCCACCCCTCTAGCTGGGTGCACAATACCACTGGTGAGGATACAGTTGCATGAGCCCTGTACCCCTACGGTGTCTACGCCAATAAATAAGGTCAGAGAGAAGAGGGGAAATACAAACACATCATGACAAAAATCTCCCTCACACCTACAATCGTATTACAAAAACATCAATGCAATTATAAAGTGTGAGCATCAAGAAGATTTCAAAAACACAGGTGGTTAACAAAAATATATTCTTTTAATTAATTTCTTTTATCAAAAATGTTTTCATCATCTTATTCTTTTTTAGTAAAGACTTTTTTTACATATATTAAACAACAAAACACAGGTAATTCCAAATAGAAATACACATTCCAATAGAAAGAATCATAAAGCACTATATACAAAACAAATAATATAAACCCTGAGTAGAGAGAGACACGCCAAGTTCACACAACACCATTCATACCACGTATGCAGTTCTCTAATACATGTTTTGCATCACTGCTCAAGCACTTAATGGACAGCAGGTTTACATACCCCAGGAATCTTACTCAGGAGGCGGACTGCTAAGTGAGTACCAGGGTCCACAAGAAAGTGTATGGGGGGGGTTCCGACAAATATGGGCATCGTCCCCATCAGAAGAGTGGGGGGACAAGGGTAAACAGCAGGATTTCTCTAAAGGGCTCCAAACTAGTTTCCATGGAAATGATCCCCGCTCCAGATGATAAGAAACCATGGCACTCTTCAGGGAGGCTGGAGAGAGGGGTCCCAGGAAGTGTTATGCATGTGATCAGGAGGCTCACATGAGAGGGGGGCCCCAAGTATCCCAAGCGGACGCAGATCCCTGCTGGTGGACAGACACAGGTGATGGCTAGTGCAGCGCTTGGGGAGGAGTTGGTCCCAGGAGGTTGTGGGGACCTTGTCTCACTAGGGGACAGTGAGATGGTCCAGAGAAATCTAATGCCCTGATAACACTGAAGTACAGCCAGTGGATGGAGGCTCTGAGAGGCACCGGAGCCAGTGTGACTACTGTCAGGTGTCACCTGATGCCCGAAGAACCAAGTTGTGGAAATAGTTAACAGTGAGAGCTTCTGTAAAGTGGCTCAAATTCCATTTGGGGGGTATCTCAGGTTCCTTGCAAGGATCTGTAAGTCCATCCATGCCTGTGGATTGCCTGCTGGAGAATGACCTGGAGCATTCCGCCTAGAAGGAGGTAGAGCTCAGGTTGCACTTTGTTATGTTGGGGTTGCCTGAGTGGGTCTACGTGACCACACGGTCCATGGCAGCCCAGAGTTACTGTCAGGATCCGTAGGCCGGTAAGACACTGACTACGCGATAACACAGAAAAACCAAGAAGTCCCTCTCCAAACTACTATTCCCAGCATCCTTAGCGGAGGCACGCTCCACCTGACTCCGACGCTGCTTGCAGTTGAGAAGTGGACCCCTTTTGAGCATCACCACAATTCAGAGGATTCTGGAAGGCGGAACCTGACAGAATAATTGGTCCATGAATTGTTTATCCTCTTCATTGTGCTGGTGACAAACATGGCCACCTTGGAGGATGTCATGGCCGCTTTGGCGTTGGTACAAAAGAAGCTCGTGGCCTCTCGTCGTGACCCAGATATAGGGACACCAAACGCTCCAAATGCTGCCGATTATTCCTGGATTTACTGCAGCTGCAGCAACGCTCTGACCCAGAGATTTTCCAAGGCGGTAAGGGTGCTCCCCGCACCTCGTCTTGTTCCGGTTTGAGTACTTTTTTCTTGTACGCTAGAGAGCTGCATTCTCAGCATTTTCTGAGCCTCTGTTTCTCGGTTGGAGAAAACAGCATTCATGCAGAGAAGCCTAGAGGGCAGCATTTTCACTAGTTTCTTCCAGACTGGCTGGCTCTTAGCAGGACAAGCTCCTTGCTTCTTTGCAGTCAGTCTGCGATTCCAGGCAGTGAGATGCTTGTGAGGTAACAGCGTTTCGCTCCTCTGTTATTCATTCCCTGTTGGTGAATCAGAGGCTTCTGAATTCTCATGCAGGGAGTGGATCTGTTTCTTTTGGCAATTCTTTCCTGGAATATAAATTAACATTCATTGGGATTCCCTGCATTTGAGGATCCTTCAAACCGTGCTGTCCCCATTGTAGCTCACCTTTGCCCATATATAAAAAAAAGGCCATATGATTACTGAACTCCTCCAGTGGAGCGCTTTGTGATTTCAAAGTGCAGAAAGTTTTGTGCACATCATTCTTGGTTTTATTCATCTATGGTCTGTTCTTGTATATCATTTCCTAGGGGAGAGATTTAGAGGGCGATGGAAGTTCCTATATTGCTTTTGGGACTATTCCACACATGACCCGGGTAGGTGGTGTATATACATGTTATTCCTATAACCAAGTGAATTGTGGGGAAATGTGTAAATACTGATGGATGTTTTCTCCTCTGTACAGTGTGTTTATGTTGGAAGTCGGCAATCACCCTCTCCTCTCTTCTGGTAGAAACTCTTCTTTAAATTCCTTTGCAAGTAGAGTGTTGCATAGATTCCTTAAGCTATACTCCTAGAGCGTTCTTCTGTTTCACTATATTGTTGCACCACAGCTGGGTATTTACTTTGTTTTTCATATGTCATCCGTAGGTCTGCGTCCCTGCTGTTCCTACCATTTCCTTCACTCGCTTAACTATCCCACGAGTTCGCAAGTACTTATATTCCGGACTTGGGGCAGTTGAGAGGTGACCCCTTTTGACCATCAGCACAATCCCGAGGATTCTGCAAGGCGGAACCTGACAGTTCTAAGAGGACCTGGAACCTGAAACAGTGGCCAAGGTGTCTGTCAGAAAGAGAAATAGCAGGGGGCATGAGAAACCCACCCACAGTCCAGGAGGAGGCTGAACCTGAGGGTGCTGCCCTGGTACAAACAAGGGAAGTGAAAGCTGAACTAAGAGACTTTCCTGAGCTGACTCACTGGCAGCAAGAAGGGGGTCTCACCAGGGAAGAGTTCTGCACAAAGCAGGAGGGATGCCCTACTCTCATGGGTCTTAGGCAACAGGCCGAGGACCAGGCAGTTGGCAAAGAAGCCAGGTTGCATTTAATGGTAGAATGGTCTCTTCTATAGTAATCCTAAGGTGGCTGAGCCTGTGGCAGCCCATGTGTTGGTGGTACCCCTGCACTTCAGAACATTCCTACTGGGTCTAGTAGGACATTTGGGGCAAGACAAGAACTTTGACAGGCTTGTCACCCACTTTCACTGGTCCAAAATGCAAAGGCAGTGAGATGAATTTTGCAGGTCTCGTCAAACTTGCCAGGCAAGTGGCAAGAGTAGGGGGACGTGTAAGTTTTCCCTCCAACCATTCCTTGTCATGAGCACCCTTTTCGAGTGGGTGGACAACAACATTGTGGGGCCTCTGGGGGCGTGGCTTAGGCGCAAGGCGGAATGGCTGCCTCTTGAGGGAGCTCCACAACCAGATTCACCATCCGATTAATACCAGGCATCATAGGCACCTGTGTGGCTTAAGAACCATATGGGACGGTGATTAAGAACTTTGAGCAGAAGCGAGGAAGTTTGCATGCCTGGAGCTGCTACGAAATTGCCCACATAGACAATAGTGCTCTTACTCGACTGGAAAGAAATTGGCGCCTACCCGGGATTTGGCTGCCGAGGAGCATCTCTGTGAGGAAATGAGGGCAGTGTGCGAGTCCTCGTAGAACTGACTCCTGTGAGAAGGGCTGTCTAATCAAAAAGGAAAGAGAGCTGTAGACGGGGGACACTCGCTGCATTTCAGCAGCACCCAGCGAGGCAGAAATGGTGGCCGGAACAGAGGGTGCCCCGTGAGCCCGAAGCCGCTGCAGTGCGGCGTGTAGAACTGGGTGGAGAGTGGCAGACTGACCCATCCAGTGTGGATCCTGGTGTGACCCGTGATCCCAAGCAGGCACAGCGAGTGGGGTGTGTGTCGCGGGCTGAGCCTCGGGTTGGTTGGGCAGTGTGGCCCCGTTTTAATGCCCCAGTATGATTGCATGGCGGTGTCTGGCGGGGTCGGGGCTGTCTGCCTCTCCTGGGCGTGGGGTGCAACACTTCCACAGCAGATATTGGGTGTATGTGTCGGCCAGACGCTCTGCGGCTCGGGAGTACTGGTCAGAGCGCCCTTGTGCAGAAGCTGGCCTGTGCTTACAGGCTGGCGGACACAGGGTGCTGCGGGGGCTCCTGGGCTGCTGGGGGGAAGGCTGCAGAGACGCCTTATGTGCACGAGGGGATCCCAGTATGCCCTATAAGCCTCCTGAGGGATTGAACACTTGTCAGTGCTGGGCATATTACATGGTGGAGGTGCTCATATCTACACGTGGTAGAAGCGGAGCCCTACCGCAGGGTACACTGTGCTATTACATGAAGTGTCTGGGTATGACTGGGTGCCTGTTTTAGCTTGCCCTGAGTGGAGGTGCTACTTGGGAACTGCCTGGGCGTGCATAGCATGGTGGGGACTGCAGACTACATTTATGTGCATCTGGATCGCGGCAGAGCGTGCCCGTGGGGGTCTCCAGAGCTCTCTGATTGCTGGGGGCACTGCGAGATTGCTGAGTGGGTGTGGAGCTGGTCCGCATACACGATGGAAGGAACCACTGGGACTGTGCACAATCAGAGTGGTGAGGCTGGATATCGCACAGCACCCTGCTTATATCGCCACCACTATGGGAAAGTCTGACCCCAAACAGTCCAAGCTGCAATTCGAGAATAAACGCAACACACATGCTAGCAAAGGCCATGGGTGATCAGACCGGGTCACAGGGTGCATCGGGACAGTGGCGGACACAGAGGACGACACCAGAACTATCCTGTTGGAGCTACGAGCTGGCATGAAGTCAATAGATCGTCAAATAAATGCGCTGGCAACTGGACTGGATGTCGTGAAGAAGAAGGTGGATAAAGATGAGCACAGACTAGACGTCCTGGAAAATAGATTTTCAGATATGCAGGACTCGCTGGCGGAATCTCGGACTCAAATTCTACAAATGGAGAAGGTGCTGGAGATTATAAGGGCAAAGAATGAGGATTTGGAAGCGGCTCTAGGCGCAACAACCTTCGCATTATTGCCTGCCTGAATCCACCGCCATATCCAAAATGGAGACATTCATAGATGGGTTATTATGTGAACTGTTTGGTTTGGTGTTGTCCACAGTAATGATATTTGAGAGGGCACACCTCTCGTTGGAGCCCAGACCGCAACCGGGTGTGCCACCTCGGCCGATAATTAGGCGCCTTCCGTACTGTGCTGATAGGGACGCTATCCTGAGGGAAGCTAGGGCCAGGGCCCCTGTTACCTATAAGGGGGACACTTTATCCTTTTTTCCCGATTACACTCCAGTGGTGCTGGCAGCTAGGAGGGAGTTTGTGCCAGTGAAAAAATTATTGCAGGCCGCATCGGTGCCTTACGCTATGTTGTACCCGGCCAAACTGAAAATAACGCACGATGGACAGGCGCACTTCTTTACAGACTCAAAGTCTGCCCTAAAATTCTCAAAACACATCTGTAAATACAGCCCTCGGTAGGGTGGGACGGATAGCTCAGCAGCATCATCCAACTTAGAGGAAACGGAATGATATTGTATACAATTTAATGGTCTTGGGCGAGTTTTTTGATAGAAGTCACGAACAAATGCAGTTTTGATCTTATATGTTGTTCTTGTAGTGGTCAGGGGATGCTTTCCTAACTATGTGCTATATGTTCTCATGAGGTTATGTTAATTTGTACCTGGTCAGCGTCGTAGATGCTGCCCACATACATTGTTCAATTCGCACAGGTGTGCTACATAGTTCTAATCTGGCGACCACACCTCGGTGTGAGTATTCATTGCCGATCCTCTTCCCCTAGCGGGTGTTTCCAATTGTTGAGTTGTATGGAAAATGGGGTTGATGTGTGGGTGGAGGGTAGGTCTCGGTCTCGACCTAGTTGGTTGGTTGGAGGGTTGGAGTGGGCAGGGGCGGGGGTGGGAAGAGTGGGGTATATGTTGTATTTTTTTCGTGATTGTTGCACTGAAGTTTGTTGGAGTGAGATCTGAAAAGCATGATGAGATACCTACATGCGGTATTGGCGGTACCCTTCCACAGCCATTCGAGTCAATGATAAGGTGGACAGGTGTTGCTCGTGCTGCTATTCGTGAGAAATTTCGACTGTTGACCTGGAATGTGAGGGGCCTCAACTCACCTAAAAAAGTGAGACAGGTATTATCCTATTTGAATCGGCATTCCATACATATAGCCTTGCTGCAATTTGACTAAAAATACTGAACGTAGCATTGCGGGGAGATGGGCGGGTTTTAAGCTGGCAGCTTTGTTTTCATCATATACCAGAGGTACAATGATACTGGTTAAACGGGGAGCAGCATTAAGCCCGTTCGTACATATGTTGATGAGGAGGGGAGATGTGCAATGGTGCAAGGGAAACTGGGTGGATCGTTGGTGACTATAATTAACTTGTATGGACCCATTACAGATGACCAGTGTGTTTACGCAGATGTATGCTACATTGATAGATTGGCCAGAGGCTGCGGTGTTGTGGTAGGGGACTTGAACACCTATTTAAATCCTGATCTGGATAAGTCTAATCCATTGTCCCATCGCACTCCCAAAGTGGCCAGTTGTGTGACCTGTGCCATGGAGGAATTTAGGTTGTGCGATGTGTGGAGAGTGAGGAACCCCTGGCGAAAGAAGGGACACATGCAACACCCTCGCACAACAGCTGATCGCGACTTGATTACTGGCTGTTGGGAGGGGAGGCCATAGACTGGGTGTGGGAGGTGGTGAACTTACCGCGCACATTTTCAAATCACAATCCTGTGAAGTTAGACTTGGAACTCCCGACGGCCTTGCATTGCCCTTTCACGTGGCGGCTACGTTCAGAGGTACTGCTTGACCCGGTATATGAGAAGACAGTGAGGGAGGCTATTGAACACCATTTTGCAATTAATAACGGCACGGTAGAAGAGGCCTCAACATTATGGGAGGCTTTTAAGGTCACAATCTGGGGTGTGTGCACTGGTACCGCAGCAGGTATTTTGAAGGATATTAGAACGCAGCTTAACAGCAACAAGAACGCTCTTCGTGAATTAGAGCGTAGTTATGCAACGACCCTGGCAACTGACACCTCGGCTCATATAAATGAGTTGATTAAAGAATACGATTCATTGGCTGAAACTGAAATCAAATATCTATCACGCAGACACCCGGTGCGACGTTATGGAGAGGGAGGGAGGCCAGGGAGCACTTTAGCAAATAAGATTAAAAATTGCATGGAGCAACCACATATAGTTATGATCACGGACTCACATGGGGGGAACATTAACATCCACTTGCCATTACAGAACAGTTCTGAGAATTTTATGCGGATTTATACACATCCAAAGTAAGTGAAATGGTGGCTAAGTTAGAGGAATTCCTAGAGGATGTGGCGTGTGCCTAGCTATCAGATGCTCACAGGGAGTTTCAATGTTTGCCTACAGAGGAGCAGGATATTAATTCAGCTATATCAGCGCTTCCTAATGGAAAGGCACCTGTGCCTGATGGCCTTACGTGGAATTCTACAAGATGTATGCAGACCTGCTTGCTCCATATTTATTGGAGGTGTATGCTGAGGCACACGAGTCCGTGAAACTGCCGCCATCATTGAGGCAGGCATTGATAATACCTCTGCTCAAAAAATGTAAGCCCCCAGACAGATGTGACTCTTACCGCCCTCTGTCACTGATTAATATAGATGCTAAAATACTGCCCAAGATCTTGGTGGCTAAGTTGCAACCCCTGATGTTGTGCTTGGTGTTGCCTGATCAGTCGGGCTTCATACCTGATAGATCCACGTCTCATACCCTTCGGACTAAATTTTCCATGTTCCATATACTCGAGCTGAGCAGGTCGGCTGCGGCTGTACTACTGGACGCAGTGAAAGCGTTTGATTCGGTTGAATGGAACTACATGCTTTTTGAGTTGCGGCGTATGGGATTCCCTCCCCTTTTCATACAGTGGATAGCGGTGCTTTATGCGACTCCGTCGGCCAGGATGCGCGTTGGAGGGCTGACTTCCGAACCGTTTTATATACAGAGGGGCACACGCCAGGGATGCCCGTTATCCCCACTGCTATTTGCAATTATACTGGAACCACTGGCGTGTGTCGGAGGCATCGGGAAACAGCACTAAATTTTAACTATCTGTCCAGTAGCCATCTCGCTATACGTGGATGATATGGTGATTTTTGTTCATGAACCCTCCCGGCACCTGGCAAAGCTGCTCCGGGAGTATGTCAGATTCGGACGCTTTTCGGGCCTCGTTGTTAATTGGGATAAATCCATTTTCATTCCTCTGACGGATATGGATTTCCCACTGATGCGGTCTGCAGGCCCGGTAAAATATCTTGGAGTCTGGATCCACAGAGGCCCGAGGACAGTGATACGGGAAAACTATGGGAGAGCATACACCAGGCTGGAGCAGCAGGTAGACGTAAGGGTCTCACTGCTGCTTTCTCTGGCGGATCGTATTGCACTAATTAAGATGGTGGTTTTGCCGCAGTTTCCTTACTTGTTTATTAACATCCCAATGGTGTTAACAAAGGGGTTTATCAATAATCTACGAGGGGTCTTGTTGCGGCTGGTCTAGGGTGGCAAAAATGCTCGCATAAAATGGTTGATTCTCTCAAGTTGGTATGACAGGGGAGGGTTTGTAGCAACAGATTTTTATGCTTACTCTCTGAGCCCCCAGGCCCAGTACGTGTACTATTGGCTGCGACCGCATGCGTTTACTCCACATGTTGCGGTGGAGGAGGGGGATGTCTATCCAGTGCCCTTGCACAGCATGATCACACACCGGGCACATGGAACCCCGAGAACGGAAATAAATGCAGTGGACACAACAATAGCTGCCTGGCAGGTGATTGGGGTCTGGCGC
This sequence comes from Lissotriton helveticus, assembly GCF_964261635.1. NCBI lineage: Eukaryota > Metazoa > Chordata > Amphibia > Caudata > Salamandridae > Lissotriton > Lissotriton helveticus. The sequence continues at coordinate 1,718,781,440 of NC_136067.1, forward strand.
ACAAGTTGCCGCTATACGCACCAGCCATGTACATAGAGCACCACGCTGCGTTGTCAGTGACCCAAAAAGCCCCGTCAATGCGATTGCTTAATGAGGCAGGCTTTCAAAGGATGCAAGTTGTATATCCAGAAGGGTTGTTTATTACACCGGATGCTCTCCAATACAATAGTAATCCATCACTGTTATTCAGATTTGCGATGCACAGACTGCGATATGCGATCAGGGTGCATTACACTACTTACCTTCTGGAACCTCCCATACTGTTGTCACTACAGTTTGCTCTTACCACTCCCACTAACAAAAAAAATGATTTCTAGGTTATGTAGGATGATCAAGGACGAATGTACAGGGGAAGCGGGCAGAAGTTGGGAGAGATGGAACTCCTGTCTACCTGAGCCAATTTCAGAGAAGGATTGGAAGTATGTATGTAAATTAACAGGTACACTAATTATGAATGGGAATGTAAGCACCATACATTTTAAATACATACATCAGGTGTGTTACACTCCTGCACGGTTGCATAGCTTTGGACTGCGTGAATCTGATTGTTGTGCGCGTTGCGGACCGGGGGACGTGGATTTTTTGCATCTAGCTTGGGGATGTAGAAGGGTGTATAAGTTCTGGGAATCGATGGTGAGAGACTTAAAGATTATGGTAACCGTGGAGCTCCAGTGCACTCTGCGTGTCTGCCTGCTATGCTGTGTGCCACACATCAGGGGAGTGAGTGGGAGATTTGTAAGATTGGCTTTGCCTATGGCTGCCCGGAGGGTGGCAATTACGTGGGGGGAATGATTTCTGAAAGTGGAACATTGGATAAAGGACTTGGTCTACTGCAAAAGAAATTTGGAAATGTATGTGGAAGAATTACCAACAATTTCGAGACTGAAAGGCATTTGGGAACCATTACGTCTGTTTCTTTTAAATAGGGCGGCTGCTGCTGAGTAGGGGGATGCACATTAGAGATTGTGAGGGTGGAGACAGGAGACCAGTAAGGGTGTCTAGAATGTTGACTGGGCAACGCTTCATTATTCCAGCTCGACTTTGTATGTAACGTCTAGGGAGAATGTGAGGATGTTTTTGTCTTTTTATTGTTTTAACTTTTAATTTGGAATTATTTGTCCTTTTTGTTGGACATGTTGGGGCATTGATGCTTCCGAGTATTTATGATTATTTGTCATATGTTGAATGGGAATTTATGTTGGAGGGGGATGTATTGTAATGTCATTTGTTTGCTTAATGGAAAAAATAAAAATAAAAAAAAACATTGTGGGGCCTCTGGATCCCAAGACAGTCATTCAGATCCTTAGCAACAGGTACATCCTGGTCTTGGTGGACTATGCCTCCTTGTACCTGGAAACTATCCCTCTCAGGACAGTGACAGCACCTGTCATTTCCTGGGCACTGATGGGGATCTTCACCCATGTGTTTTCCCCAAGGAGGTGGTATCTGACCGGGTTTCCAATTTCATGTCACTGTACATGAAGGCTGTTTGGAAGGAGTGTGGGGTGAACTACAAATTCACCACTCCTTACCACCATCAAACTAATGGGTTGATTGAGAGATTCAATTGAACCCTGAAAGGCATGATTGAGAGTCTCTCTGAACCTGTGAGGCATAAGTGGGACGTCCTCTTACCACACCTTATCTTCACCTACAGGCAGGGACGGCAGAAAGGAGTTAGCTTTAGCCCCTTTGAGCTGCTCTATGGGGACCTTGTCCGAGGACCTCTCAGTTTGATCAAGGAGGCCTGGGAGGAAGTTTCCAGGAAGATACCGCTGAATGTATTTAGCTACATGGTGGCCTTCTAGAACCAGACAGTCCACTTCAAGAAAATCACTCATGCAGACCTGGAAGCAAGCTAGAAGGACAAGAAACATTGGTATGACCAGAATACCACTCTGGTTGATTTTCAGCCTAGTCAGAAAGTGTGGGCAATGAAGCCGGTGGAGCCCCGGGCTCTACAAGACAAGGTGAAGGTGCGCAAGAGTAATGTGACGTACCTGGTGCCATACAGACTCCTAGGATACCCTTGAGGGTCCTGGCCGCGAACCGCCTCAAACCCCACGTTGGGAGGTCTGAGTTAACCATGCTCTTGGCTTCTGATATTGGAATGGAAGAGGAGAGTGAACCTCTCACCGACCTCCTGTCTGCCAAAGAGCAGAATGGTTCAGTGGAAGGTGTGGTCCTCTCCCCTACACTGCCCTGGAACAACAGGGTGACTGTCACCAGTAGCTGGGACAGTTTGTCACCATGTCCTTATTCACCCCAGGTGTCCCCCATCGGTGCACACAGGATATTGACACTGGGGACAGTCTACAAGATTTACAGACTTTGAGAAAGTGCCATCCTTCTGCCAGGTTGCCCCCACCTTTTGCTGAACTGCTGATGTACTTTGACTTGTTTGGTACTCACTCATTGTTCAAACTGATCACAGACCTCTCAAGTGGCTAATGCAGATGAAAGGTGAAAATCCTAAAGTGTTGAGGTGGTCCATCTATCTAGAGGGGATGGAGATTATAGTAGAACACGTACCTGGGACTGCCCATGCCAATGTAGATTGACTTTCCAGGTTCTCCCCATAGAAAATGAAGACCCGCTAGGGAAAGATTAGTCTCATCCTCTTTCATTTGGGGCGGCTGTATGAGAAAGTGCCCTCTTTGTGCATGGTTGCACCTACTTTTTCTGAACTGCTAATGTACTTTGACTGAGTGTGCCCATGGCTCCTGCCAATCAGGTACCCAGGGCCTATGTTCTTTCCCTAAAACTCCACTGAAGACCAAGCCCAAGTGGCACTCCCTTTGACACAGGTCAGCCCCTGGTAAATGGTACCACAGGTACATAGGGCACTGTGACCAGGGAAGGCCTCTAAGGGCTGCAGCACTTATTGTGCCACCCATAGAAGCCCTGTACCTTTACACTCACACACTGCCTTTGCAGGCTGTATATTTTGATACAGAACAAAGTGAAGAGTCGGCACACTTCCCAGCGTGTCATGCCTACAACCCACTGCCCTGCACTGGCATGGCATAGATCAGCCACCCCTCTAGCTGGGTGCACAATACCACTGGTGAGGATACAGTTGCATGAGCCCTGTACCCCTACAGTGTCTACGCCAATTCTTAGACATTGTAAGTGCAGTAATGCCACTGAGAGTATAAGGTGCTGGGAGTTTGTCCTTATGAACTCCACAGTACCATAATGGCTTTACCGAAAACTGAAAAGTTTGGTATCAAACTTCTCAGGACATTAAACTGGGATTTAATGAAAAATGCACAAAGAGGGCATTTTAGAGATACTCCCTTAAAAATTACCTACCACTAGTGTCCAGGCTGAGTGGCTGCTCACCAGCTGCCACCACCAGACATGTTTATGGACTCCTTGGTCGAGAGCCTGCAATGTACATCCCGGGACGAGGTGCCTAGCCTCATCCCCCAGGATGGGCAGGATCCACGAAGGGGAAGCTTCAAAGGCTTGCCACCTTTGTGAGCTTCCACATGCCTGTTGCTGCTTTCAGGGACTGGCCCCCACCGGTTCTGACCCCCACTTTGGGCAGGAAAAACAAGTGTGGAAGAGAGGTATGCCCACCTCTGCCAACCCTACTCCTCAGGTGGGGGAGGCTAAGTGAAGCACAGCTCTCAGTCCCCGCCATCTTGCAGAGGGGGGACCAAGCCAACCAGAGTGAGGCATATGCCCCCTCCCACTGGAGGGTGACATAGTAGGGGGTGTACCCAGCCCAAGGAAGTGACCCATTGGTCCCAACCTTTTACTTACCTGTAACACCCCTAAATATAGTATTTAGGGGCACCCCTGAACCCTGTCCCCTCAGACAGGAAATTACAAGTAGTAAAGTAGAAGAAGGACAGAACAGCTGTGCCGAAGCTAAGAAGAGGAAGACACCCACTGATCTGTCTCAGCCCTATCGGCCTCCAACCTGCAGAAGCGAAACTCCAGTGTGTCCTGCAGCCAGCAACTTCAAGAACCCGGAGGACCTGCCCTACCTTCCAAGAAAAGACTGTCTCACGTGAACACCAGATTTGTTCACCCATAGACGCTAGCTCCGGCCAAAATCCACGAGCCTTCACCACTCTGCACTCGTCGCCCACGGTCTGAGTTCGAGTAGCCCAACACCACGAGGAGGTCTCCCCGGTGATCCAGACCTGAGATCCAGTGATCCCTGACCTGCCTCAAGCCTCCAGCCGATACCTCCAGACTCCATCTGGAAGGTCTCCCCAACCGCGACCAGGAGCTGGTAAGAAGATCTGACCCTAAAAGACACCCCAGCACCTGATGCCCCACAGCCTTGGGTGGCCCAACCGAAGGTGTCTAGCCAACCCTCAGCATACCATCTTACCTCTCCAAGTGGTGGTCGCACTCATAAGACCTTCGCCTTGGAGATTGCAGTGTGTTTGCAAACCGGAGACTCGCCATTGAAAGTAACAGGGCGCCCGACGACAAACCAGCACCTGCACCCGGCCGCCCTAGGGCTGCTGAGAGTGCACCTATGGTGCTACCTTGAACCCCCATTTGCCCTGAGCTTAAGTCCAGGAGCTTTGTTCCCATAACCTCGTGGCCTGCTCATGAGCAGCCACCAACAGGAGGCCCCCATCCTCTATTGGATAACTTTGGGCTTCAGCACCCTGCACTCGGCTGCCCTAGTGCCGATGAGGGTGTAACAAAGGTACATCCTTGACCTTGGGGGCCCCTGAGTCTAATCCCAGAATACCAACTCCCACAACAAAGTACTACCCTTCAACAGATAACTCTATTTTCTCCCATAGGATTACATGGACTGTTTTTCTATGTGGAGTTGGAAAATCTTTAAAAGTCTCTAAAACTGTAACCAAATAAACAAAACGCTTTTATTTACCTGCTTACAGGAAATGTCCCAGTGTAGTATCCAGGTAACCTACACTGTGTAAGAATCTTTAAAGTAATTTTCTTGACATTCTACTGAAAAGCCAATACAAAGTATAAGTACAATATTTTAAAGCATTGCATTACAAGTGATTCTACCGTAATCAAACCAAAGTATATATACAACTGCAATTCAAACTGTATTATTACTGTAAAGTATAAGTCACTTACCTGTGCCACGCTTGCTTGGTTCTAGGAAATAAACTAACTAAAAGAATATTTTTATACAAACAAAATTGGTCTGAGTACAGTCTAAGAGTGTGTGACAATCATTTGCTGATTGAGTGTGTACACCAAATGCTTAATATAACCCTCTGACAAAGCCTTACTTCTCGCCCACACTACCACAAACAGAGAGTAAGGTGCTATCTACTTTTACCTCTGCCTACCTTTGGGGTTCCACGGGATTCTGTGCACACTATACCTCACTTTGGTATAGTATATAGAGAGCCAGCTTCCTACACAGGTTGACAAAGTGAAGGCAAGCATCAAGGAGAAGGTATCCAAGATGTTAGCTCTGTGAGTGATTGAGCCTTCCAGCAGTCCTTGGTCCAGTCCAGTGGTCTTGGTTCCCAAAGCTGCTGTACACAGTGCCACTCCCAAACTGTGGTTCTGTGTGCACTACCGTGGCGCCAACGCTATCATTAAGACTGAGGCACACCCCATGCCCAGAGCTGATGAGCTCATTGATTAGCCTGGATCTGCCAAATTCCTCAGTACATTTGATCTAATGTATGGGTACCGGCAGATTGCCCTGACGCTGGGGCACAGGAAAGGTCAGTGTTTTCAACACCAGAGGGGCACTACCAGTTTTGGGATATGCCCTTTGGGTTGAGGAACGTTCCTGCCACGTTTCAGAGGTTGGTCAACCAGGTCCTGGCTGTACTGGAGGATTTCAGTGCTGCCTACCTGGATGACATTGCAGTGTTCAGTTTCAGTTGGGAAGATCACTTGCACCACCTCTGGGAATTGTTGAAGGCCCTGTAGAAGGCAGGCCTCACTATCAAGGCCAGGAAGGGCACGCACATATGGTGTACTTGGGGAACCAGGTAGGAAGCGGTCAGGTGGCGCCTCCACAGCCCAAGATGGACACCATTCTGACTTGGGCACTCCCCAATACCCAGATAGATGCAAGGTTGCATTCTGGCACCATTCCTGTTCTGTCTCGATTATCTGGACTGTTGCTTAAACATTGGGAAGGCAGACACATCTAGGGTGGACTACTGTTAGAAATGGAGGTCTCTAGCTGGCAGGTTGTTACTCTGTCCAAGTAGGGACCCTTGTTCCTAGTCAGGATAAGGAGGATACACTACTGAAATAACCCCTGCTCTCCTCCTTGGTAGCTTGGCATGATCAGTCAGGCTTATCTCAAAGGCAATGTGTAAAGCATTTGCACATAACACACAGGAATACAGTGAAAACACTACAAAAGGACACCACACCAGTTGTAGAAAAGAACCAATATGTATCTGTGCAAACAAGACCAACACGATAAAAGTCCAACATACAATAATCAATAGGTGTACTCTACGAGAATAACCGTAAAAATGCAGTTCCTTAAAGTCAGTAGCTCCTTCCGGTGCTACAGCGGTGCTGAAAATAACCAAATCCACCAGGGTCGGTCGACCACGTTGGTGCAGACCAGCATTGGTGTCACATCACTTGTAAACAGTACAGTTTTGTTGTTCCGGCAGACCGTGGCGGTGTGTTCTGGCGGCAGTGGTCATCGAGGCTGCAGGGTGACCAGAGCTGTGCGGCATGCAGTGCCCTCAGGTCACGGTGCAGGCAGCAGCTCAGTGGCAGTCATCCAGTGGTGTCGGTGAGACCAGGGCTGAAGTGTGAAGCTGGGCGGTGCTCGTTGCGGTGCTAACTGTCACAATGCAAGCTTCGGCAGCCGTCGAGGATCGATGGTCGATGAGGCTGGTGTTGGTGGGCTGCGGTGTGGGATGGAGCGGTGCTGCATGTAGATTACGAGCGCTGCACCCAGACCACAGTGCAGACCACAGTAGCAATGTCAGCTGGCTGCATCGTTTTCAGTGAGACCAGAGTGGTGAAGTGAAGCAAGGCGGGGCAGAGTGCAGTGCCTACAGGTCAAGGTGCAAGCTGCAGCTCGTTGGCGGTTGCGGCTGCAGCTGTCTACCTGTGCGACCAGGGTTGCAGTGCAAAGTGTGGCAGTTCCCTCTGCTGTGCCTTTCAGTCACAGAACCGCTGGCGGTCTTGGTGACGCATCAGGTTGCTGTTTCACTCTCTGGCAACCAAGACACGCGGTCCTAGAAGCAGTACCCAGAGATAAGTGAAGTCTTTGCTATCTCTGAGACTTCCTGAACAGGAGGCAAGCCCTCTCTCAAGCACTTGGAGATACTCAGCAACAAGTAAAGAAAAGTTCTGTTCAATCCTATCACTGCCCAAGGCAGAAGCCGCAACTGCAGGCCAACCCAGCAAAGCTATGAAACAGCAAAGGGGCAGTACTCTTCCTGGCAACTCTTCCATCTCTTCTCCTTGGCATGTTCCTTATTCCGAGCAAGTTGTAAAGTTCTGGTGTCTGGGCTTCAATATTTATACTCAGTTTATCTTTGTTCTTTTGGGCAGAGTGTGTCTGTGCTCAGCCCAAACCATTTCTGTCCGCTCTGGTCACGCTTCCTGGCAGGAGGTGGAGACAGCATTGCCCAAGGCAGACCAGGCCTATTCAGGTGCAAGGAAATCTCCTCCCAGTACTCTAAATGCAGCCCAGGTCTATTCGGCCCATGCCTGACTCACCCAGGAAAGGCAGGACACACCTAAACCCCCCCAGTGGATTTCTAAAGAGAATGCACATCCCCAGCCCCTGTCACTCTAAAGCCAGACAGTCAATCCACAACCCAGCAGAGGCACATAGAATGGCTAGGCAAGAAAATACCCACTCTCTAAAAGTGGTATTTTCAAACACATAACATAAAAATTATCTTTACTAAAAGATGCATTTTTACATTCTGAGTTTAGGCATACCAAACTCCATTTCCCTATCTTGTCTCAATGGAACGTTATACTTGTAAGATGTTACAGGGCATCCCCCATTCAATCCTATGGGACAGATAGCCTTTCGAAAGTGAAAACCAAAATAAACTCTAGATCACTAACAGGACATGTCACACACACTATTGCATATCCTACCTTTCACATACACTGCGCCCTGCCCATAAGGGTACCTTGGGCCTAACTTAAGGATGACTTACCTGTAATAAAAGGGAAGGTTAGGTCTTGGCAAGTGGGTACAATTGCCAAGTCGACATGGCAGTAAAAACTGTGTGCAGACACTGCAGTGGCAGGTCTAAGAACCCTTTGAAGAGCTGTTCGTGTGTGTAGGCCCACCAGCAGCATTAGATTTACAGGCCCTGTGCCCACAGTGCACTGTAGTAGGGACTTAAAAGTAAATCAAATAAGCCAATCATGGAACACTAATCCATAAACACAATTTACACGGAGAGCATATGCACTTTAGCACTGAATAGAACATTTAAAGTGCCCAGAGTCCTAAAAGCAACAAAAACAAAAGGCCGAAAAGCAAAATGGCTCGGGGTAAACCCGCTGAAAAAGCCAAGTCTAACAGCTCCAGAAAGCTCCCTGCCCTTCTTTATGAAGACGACTTTCTCTTAATATCAGGAACTGGTGTGGGATTACAAAAGTTGTTGAATAGGTTTGTAAAAATTATGAGTGAATTGGACTTAAAGACAAACACTACCACATCACATGTCATTTTAGGAGGGAAGACACACACTAGTCTGAGACCACACACCACATCAACAGTGAAAAACTTCATATTGTTCCAACTTTTACCTATTTTGGTATAATGTTTGATCGCAAAGGCACATGGCCACATCCAATCAGGGTCAGAGATACTCAGTTTGATCACACCATTGAGGCCCGGTTTAGATTTGCAAGAAAGCTGGGCTCTTAAGCTCTGGATGCTATGATTAATATATTCGTTGCTCGCTGTTGCTCTACTGTGATATATGAAGCTTAGGTTTTGCAATATTGTGACTCTTTCTGCTTACAGGTCAATGAAAATGTGTTCCTGAGAAGGCTTCTCTCCGTACCTAATAGCCTTCCCATATTTCTCTGCCACACAGATCTAGGTTTATTGAGCTTGGAAGATCATAAATAAGCTAGCTCCGCTTGTGCTATGGCACTCAATCTGGCCTAAGCATGAAACTCTCCTTAATAAGGAAATAATTGACGACCTCTTATGTCTTGATAAAGCAAATAGCAGCTTAATTATGAGAGCCCTATGTCACTTTTGCACATTGTAAAGTGTTACATGCATGACGCAAGGCACTCCAAGATTTCTGAAGCTGTACAAAACCACCCTGCGTGGCTTTGAGTGTCCTCATAAATTATTAGTAAAATGACGCAGCGCAAATCATCGCCTTACTCTGCACCTGGGAGGTGTTCCATGGGCGTTGCGAATGGTTTTTCTATGCAACACCCATGGAATTTGACACTGCCCCAGTTTCACAAAGTGATGTGAACCTGGGGAAGAGTCAAATCCATATGTCTCCTGAGGTGAGACGTGATGAGGAGAAATGTTAATTTCTCTTAATTTTTTCCCTTTCCATGTGTGCTGCATTGTGAAGTACGCATAGAAAGAGGAAAATGCCTCATAGAATTTTGTGCAGGAAAGTACCCCTACCTGCAAGTAACCCTTGCATCATAAATGCTATGGTGCATTCCTTCCCATTCACTTTCGTGTAGGGTAGCGCAGAAAGGTGCCTTGCTCTGCTGCCCTAAGCCAAAATGTCATAAATGAGGCCCATAGTCTCCAGTGGCTGAGATATGTTAAAGAGCAACTCATCATGTTAGGGTCTTTTTATAAGCCGCAGATAATTTCCACTGTTTTTAGATGCCAGCAAAAACAAGATTTTTGGCCATCTGAAAAAGGCACAGAAAAAGCTTAGGATGGGAAAGAAAAGGGTGTCTGACTACTTCCCATTAGTAACCAGAGATTCAATGGTACCTTATCTCTTGTTCCCATTTCAACACTGAAAAAGATTTTATCTGATAAGGTTCAGGTTTGTTATAATTCACTTTTTGATTTCGTACCCTAGCAATGTATATTTTGACTCTGCCCTTGAACTTTGCTCTTGTGACTCGTCCTCAGTGCAGTCTGCACTGCACTTTTTCTTTCATTGTAAACTTAATGCTGTACCTAAGAAAGAGGTAGTAGAAGAAGTTGGCCTGCCTTGTTTTATTTACAGCTTTTACACACGGAATATATTTGCATTAATAATAACTGTATTTCTGCAGCTCTGAGAATAAGGAGTCTAGTGAGGAAGAAAGCATTATTATGGTAATGCATTGAGGTGATCCTGAGCACCCCTCAATGCTCCCTTGACCTAACGATCTGACGAGCTCTGGTTGATGCACCTGCGCCCAGCGAGTGGTACCGAGACCTGAGAAGACTTCGGGCAGCATCTCCAGCACCCCCATAAAAGTGTTGCTCTCTACTGAAGGACAATTATCCTGATACACGTGTCTAGAGATACACAGCACTGGCTGCACCAACAAGGGTGAACAACTAAAGCCTGACACCGAAGAAAGTGTTATCATGCACTGCATTTATTATGATGCATCAGGGCAAACTGAGAGCTGGAGTGTGAGGCAGTGTGCGCCCACCCCCCTCCTATTTGAAAAGGCTCCCTTGAGCTAACGAGCTGACGAGCTCTGGTTGATGCACCTGCGCCCGGCGAGTGGTACCGAGACCTGAGAAGACTTCGGGCAGCATCTCCAGCACCCCCAACAAAGTGTTGCTCTCTACTGAAGAAGGACAATTATCCTGAAACACGTGTCTAGAGATACACAGCACTGGCTGCACCAACAAGGGTGAAAAGCTAAAGCCTGACACCGAAGAAAGTGTTATCATGCACTGCATTTATTATGATGCATCAGGGCAAACTGAGTGCTGGAGAGTGAGGCAGTGTGCGCCCACCCCCCTCCCACCCATATAGTATTAGAGGTTTACATTTGCACAAGGCATTTTGTGATGTTCATTGAAGAGAAGGGTTGGCTTGTGACGGTCATGAGCATCCTGATTATACTTTCGATTACTTTTGCACAGGCACTTTTTCGTCTTAATAATTGAGATGAGCTAGTTTGGGCTGAGGAAAATGTCAAATGTTGCAGAATTCCCTGTGTATACATCGGCATAAGACACTTTATGTCCCAGTCATTGAAGAGGGAGTTTTTATGATTGAAATATTGTGTCGACATGGAATTTTAACAGGAAACAAAATGTTGTGATGGAATGTAATGTTTATTAGTTATGTCCGAGCGCTTTTATGGTTTTTACCGAATAAAGAGTGACTTGATTTGAGACTAGCTTACAAACTTGATATAGTTGAAATTAGAGAAATAATTTAAAGGGACCAAATATGTAAATATATTCGTTGACACTCTTCATAGAGATTATAGACCTTAAAACAATGCTGCTCATCCTTAAAAAAAAGAGCTGAGAAATACAAATAAATATAAGCATGCCTACATGCACATCCCATAAGTTATGTCTATAAAACTTTTTGAGTGCATTAGGGGACTAAGGGAACTTTTCTTCTCCCATTGCAGAATTACAGGGCGGATACCCTCTTCGGCACTCCCAAAGGTTATTAATACCATGACCCCAGCACAAATGAACATGCACTGGCAACATTGATAGGTATGGGTTGAGGACGGTGTATGTGTTTTTTGTAGTAATAACCATACATTGTTATGCGATATGTTAGAATGCGTCAACAGAAAACATGTAGCATCCAGCTAATACTCAAATGTGCATGCGGGCGCACGTACACACACACAAGCTAAATGCATACCGGCGCATGCAGACATAAGTAAATGTTAGTTGGGTTCATGGAGGGATTCATGGTTGGGTGCTTGTATACGTATATTATTGGATTGGTGTGTGTGTACCATGCTGAATGGGTGGTTAGATAGGTGGATGCGGTTGCACAGGTGGATGGATGCAAGTATGGGTAGCTAGATTGGTGACAGCATGGTGGTGGATTAATGGATGAAAGTAGGAGTAAGCAGGTGAAGTAGCAGTATGGGTAAAAGTGGGCATAGATAGGGGAGTGAGTGGGACAACTGATTGAGAAAGAGTACAAGGGGAGTGAAGGAGTATATAGGAGGAAGTAGAGTTGAAATAAGTCTAAGTCAGAGTAAGTGTAAGGAGGAGTAAGAGTGAATGTCGGAATGATAGTAATCAGAAGTAAAAGTAATGGTTAGAATTAGGTCGGAGTTAGACTAGGAACAATTATTACTGAGCAGGAGTCAGTCTAAGTAAGTGAATGAGTAGGAATGAGCTGGAATGTGGAGGAAAAAATAGAAGTAGAAATCAGAGTGAAGGTAGAAGTAGGTAGGTGTAAGCAGTGCAAAAGTAGTCATGGGTGGGAGTAAGTGTAAGAGGCAGAGGAAAAGCAAGAGCGCATGGAGGAGTAAGATTAGAGGTAATTAGGAACGAGTAAGTAGGACTAAGAATTAAACACATTGGTGTCAGAGTTGGGTTAGTATGTGAAAATATCAGAATTAATAAATAGTAATTAAACGATGTATCCTAAATACTAGCAGGAGTACGAAGTAGTGCTAGTAGATGCAAGTAATGATTAGGTATTAATGGGGACTCCTGGAATATTCAGATAGGATCCCAAGGTGTACGAATCTGTGCAAGTATGAATCCTAGTAATACGATAGATGGGCCGCAGTGCCGTCCATCCTCTGCAGCAGGTCAGAGGCCTGACCTGCTGCAGAGTATGGAGAGTACTGCGGTATTACACAGATTCGCACACCTTGGGATCCTATCTGAATATTCCTGGAGTCCCGGTACCTCTGGCTGAGAAATGTTCCGGCCTTCAGAGGGCAGTCAACTCGTTCGCCTTCCCCCACCCCTCACCTGTCCTGAGGAAGACCTGTTGTGACCACCAACTTGGGCACCAACAGGGTTGAAAGGTCAACGCTAACTTTAGGTCCAGTATCACCAGGATTCCACACAATGCAAGATAGGAACCTGTGGAGTGAAACTATCATCTGGCCTACCACACACTTGTATATTGACAAACCATGACCTCTCTGTATATTTCGTACACTACTTGAGTACTGTGCACTATTGTCACTGTTATTTACTTTGCAACCTTGTAAATAATTCGTTTTGACAGTCTACTTGTTTATTGTGAATATCAATGAATGATTTATGTCTGATATAAATAACAATCCCTAAGCCATTCATCTTATTCCTTATTCTTTAAGTGTTGAGTGCTTGATACCAGTAGTCGTGTTGTGGAGATTGCATTTTAATTGCACTTTGAGCTACTTCAACTTACGTTCGCTCTACCCGACAGGATCAATTTTTGTTTAAATAGTAGATGCAAGTAGGCATAATTAGAAGTAAGTTGAAGTAAGAACATGAGTGAAAGAGTAAAGTATTTGTAAGCAGGAATAAAAGCAGGATAAATAACGGTTAGAAAAGAGTAAGAATAGGTAGGAGACCGGATTAGGTAGAAGAACAAAGTTTCATACAGCTGCACTTTGTGCATAGTGCTGATATCATGTCATAGATGAATGCAACTGAATGTTATGGATACTTTCAAAAGTGCCACACTCTGCTTTCTGTCTCCATTCATTAGGTGACACCACACCATCATCATTCAGGGTACTGAACAGTTAAATCAAAATAAAAGAAAGCTTCGTTAAAAAAAACTTAAAATGTGCAACTCCTTCACCTATTGCCTAAATTGCAGATTTGGTGCATTGTTAAGTTCTTATGAACCTCTAAATGTGCATTATGTATATTTTATCCTGACAATAAAATACTTTTCCCTGTCCGCTCTGACTCGTGCTTTTACCTGCTGCTGCCCTTGATTGCCTCGCCACCTCTATCAGCCGACAGGAGGGCTGCAACCTTGACCCAGGCTCCTGTGATTTCGCCGCGAGCTGAGCTACACTTCCCAGCCTGCCCAATTGGTGCCCTGCACTGTCATCACTAGAGCGCCAGGAGGCGCCTTAAAAACCAGGAGAGCGCTCCTGTGACGCGGGACGCGCGCTGGCGCTGCTGGGGCAAAGCCCGGGCCAAGGGCAGGCCCGTCTTCGCCCGTCATAGCCTGGTATAGACTGGACTGGGCAATCCCTATGACACTTGGACACTTGTAGCTTTTGCGGTAAGCTGTAGTACTAAATTGACTGATTCTAAGGCGAGCAGGGAAACATCCATAAAACCGCGGGCATTACCCTGCACTGCTATTACAACGCTGCTATTACAACGCAAGTCGTTACAACGACTTGCGCTGGAGGGCGCTGTAGGATAGGAAATAGTTTAATTTTCTATCCAACACCTTCCCTACTGTCAATGTGGGCTGGAGTTTTAATAGAAAATTAAACTATTCCACTATCCAGCACCCCCCAACGCAAGTCGTTGTAACGACTTGCGTTGTAAAAACTGCATTGTAATGGCATGCGGGGTAAAAGCCCACATTGTAATGCCGTACAACCGGCGAGCACAGTACTGCTAAATCCTTGTGTAATTTAAGAGGTGTTGTTGAAACCATGAGCAAACGTAAGGGTCCAGTTGCCACTTTAGACGCTTTTTTACTAGGGCTGAATCTCTACTTGAACATGAGATTCAAATTGCAGAAAGGCGACTATCGATAGAACCAGGCACACCCAATTGAGCCCACCTAAGCTTTCATGTACCCCACATCTTTTCACAGTGGTGGGTGGAGAGGAGGGGGAGACAGCAAATTGCTCTGTTGCTGTTTCATATTCATCAGGCCTAATTGATACAACCAATCCTCCAAGCCCGACATTAGAATCTGGACATAGGAAGCCAAACACAAGACTGGGGAAAAAGGGAGATGACAAATTGTAAATAAAAAAGCCATCCCAGTGATAAGGAAAACAAGGGCTACGAAGGCAGGGGGGCCATCACAAATAGTTAAGTCAAAAGCCAACATGGTGATGCCAAAGGTACTTGTGAAGAGTGTATGTACCCAGACGGAAAACAATGAGGACCCTAAACATTTTGACTTAAGTAGCTACTACGGGGACCTGGAGTGCATTGTAAAAAGATCTCTCGATTCCACCAAAGAGGCTATGCTAGCAGAACTTGGGGCTCTTATTAGTGCGTCCCTAAAACCTGTTGTAGAGAAGTTGGGCCTATTGCAAAAAAACGTAGAATCTAGGGGGATTGGTATCAATGCACATGTGGACAGTCCCCCAATGCAAGGGTCATATAGCGCTCATGTAGACCCACTTCGGCCTACAGCCAAGGATGCTAATATGCGAATAATGGCTGAGAGAGTTCAAGGAGCGGTGCACCTAGAATTAGTACTAAACTAAACCCCAACCAAGCAGGAGATGGTATGATGACAACAACAGAGATCAGGACTAAAGTGGGTAGTGCACCACAACAAAATGAGGAGGGCCCCCTACATCGAGACTCATCCCATGCTAGACTAGGAAATAGGTCTGATAAATCGGTATTGCACAGCCCAAAAGGCACAGATTTAATCCCAAAAAATGACACCCTAGACCTACAGCCTGATTCCTGCCCATATGTAATAGTTTTAGCAGGGGTACTGGCACTCAGGAGCACCCAGAATGAGAACTGGGTAAACCTCAGAAATAAGACGGTATATTGGCTAGTAAAAAATAGGCAATTTAATCCTACTAGAGCTGCTGATATTTTAAGGGTACGGAGGGTGGGTTGGGTGGGAGAGAGTAGGAAGAACATTTGGGGAGACTGTGTGGTGGTAATCTTTAGACGACCAGGGACGGTTAGGCCAAATTTGACAAATAAGGAAATAATCACTACAGGGGATACAAATGTTAGCGCCCTACCACTGGGGTATTTCTATCGCCCAATGGTAAGAGGAAATGACATGAGCGCTGATCCCACAGCCCAATTGTTTAATGGCTTTGAGGTATTGTCCTCTCTAGATGATCAGGATTGACATTCAAACTCTCCATGTACTGGGCAGGACACTCTGATACTGGCTATTAAAAAGGATCTCTCATCTGGGGGAAACTTTATATTAGGGTCACCGCTAGGGGAGGCTGGTCAGGTTGAGTCACCTAGGGAGCTGATGAATGAAGACGCGTCCGTAGAATTGTGGGAGATAGATGAAGGGGGGCACACAAACATCGTAGCACCAGACAACATCATTAGCTCAACTACGGGGATCTATGGAGAAATATTTGTGCAGTCCAGGGTATTGAATATGACTTACGTCATGGAACATTGCAGGCCTAAAAAGGAACATAGCCGACTTAGCTTGGAACGAATATATAGAGGATAGCGATATCACACTTTTCCAGGAGACATGGCTACTAGATACACCCCATAGAGTAGGTTTTCAAACATATAGTGTGGAAGCCAGCCTGTCAGTGAGAGGTAGGCCTTCGGGGGGGCTAGTGATATGGATACGGGTCTCTGGAAATTAACATCGTTCCATTAAAAGTATCGTCCAGAGATATACGGGACTAAAATCGGTCCCTAAAAATGGGGAGGTTATATTCTTATTTAATATTTACAATAGACCAGACCCCGCCCATTGTGAATCAAGGGTAATAAGTCAGCTGAAGACTCTTATAGACACACTGGGCCACAGACCAAATATTATAATTGGAGGTGACTTCAAATGCAATTTTGAGCCTGTGTCAGGATTTAGTAACTTGACTGAGGATGAAGATATGGCATTTAATATTCCTGTCATAGAAAGCGAGAAGGTGGTAAAGTGCACAGTGGCTGTGAGCCAATTATTAAGAATCACAATGGGCCACTGTCTGAGAGCATGTAACGGGTGCTTGCCATCTGACAGGCCAAATGCATATACCTTTGGCAGAGGCACATCCCGAATAAATATAGATTACATACTGGTGATGCTTAGACTTTGGAGCCAGTTAGTTGACCTAGTAATTGATCAAAGGACAGAGAGTGAACATCGACCTTTGAGGTTGATGTTATCCTTGGATGCCTTCTTTCCTGCCCATAAGGAAACTGGTACACTGGATGATGGCATTATTCCAAAGAACAATAATCGAGCTGTCAAATGGCCCTATATACTAGGGAATATTAAAGCATTAACTAGTATTTATTCCACCTTTGCAGACATCATGACTCCATTTGTTGAGCAAGTAATAGGTTCAACTAGGATGGCAGACTTACATGGCCGTCTGGTAATTTCAATGGGTTCAGTGCTAAGTAAAATACCTAAAGAGAGGAAAGCTGGATCTCCAGAGGGGTTTAACCATTGTAACCCCTGGTATAATAAGAACTGCCGAGACGCCAAGACTGGCCTAGTAAAGGCAATTAAAAGAGGAGATATATTCTCAATAAGGGCAAAGAGATGTAACTATAAACGGTCTTTAGTTAATGCAAAGAAAATGTGGGATGAAGAGATCTGGGCAGGTCTAATTAACGCGGCTAAAGCCAAGGATCAGGCTGGGTTTTGGAACTTGTTAGCCAAAGGGAACAGGAAGGGGAGAACGCAAATAGATCTATTTCTTGATGAAGCAACATGGGTGAAATATTTTTCCAATCTTTATTCCGAAACTGATGGTGTCCCCTTTGTGGTAACAGAAGATATGATGAACAACGTCAAGGCAGCTAAACAATGCTTTGGCATAAAGAAAACATTGTCAGTTTTGGAGCTAGTTTAACCCGGGCCAGATAAAATACCGGGTGAGCTTTTAAAACATAATGTAAGCATATGGGGACCTTATATTAATTGTCTCTGCAATGCGATAGCGGACTTTGAGCTAACATGGAAGGGTGCGGAAATAGTGAGAATTTTTAAAAAGGGTGACCGGCATGATCCGGCAAATTACCGCCCTGTTAGCCTAATTGACATACCACAGAAGATATTTGCAAGACATATTCTACTCAGGCTAACAGCATGGATTGAGGAGGTAGATCTATTCTCAAAGTATCAAGCAGGGTTTAGGAAAAAGATTAGCACTATAGACCAAGTTTTCAGGTTTATGTGCATTTTCTGGAAATACATAAAGCTAAGGAAATGAAGTACTAAAATAATATACCATAGAGCTATACTTACCAATAGCCCATATACCTTATTTACCAAGAAAAAGTCAGTCAGCAATGGAGAAGGTTCAATCGTTTTTTTTGCAAAGTACCCTATATAGGGAAGCCTCTCTCTCGTCTTCACCCTCTAAGGTGCGCAGAGGAGACTGCTGGATTACATTCAAAGCAGGGCATATATACTTTAAGCATACCTCATGAAAACCTCGTACATGGAAAAGTACCACTTCTCGTGAAGCCAACAGGAAAACCCATATAAGGCACAATTGATTGATTCGAAACTCAGCTCAAACTATTTCGGGGGTAGGTCAGTAAAGGTGCCTCCCTTTCGTTCTCGGGCACGGGAGTACAGGCAAGAATGTGCTCATCCCACAAGAAAGGCAGATGCGACCTTGAGTTTCCTAAGTTAGAATCAATGGTCCGTTCATAGCCCAGGCCGGCCTCTCAGGCACTCTACACAGTAGCAGGTCATGTGTTTTCCTAGCAAAAGCAAGAGGTACAGGGAAATGAAACCAACATGGCGTATATTCACTAGGGGGTTTCCCTAAGGCGGTATGCTAATATATTGCATACATTAGGCCAACATTATACAATATCGATTTATATTTCTTCAGACCGCCCTTTTGGCGTGATGTAGCCAATATACATACAAAGAAATGACAGGTTTTAATCCAAAAACACACCTTCATCTATTTGCATTAGATCTGTAACTTCCTTCTGCACTAACTGTTTCTCTATTTTCGCCTGGCGCGAAACTGTCAACGAGGAAGTAAGTTTGGCAGCGCAATAAGAGCAACATGCTGGCCCACAGTGTAGGCACAGGCAACAAGTAAATACCACCCCAATTACTCCAGCCAGGATCATAAAGATCTTCCAACCCCAGGTGGACAAGAGGTTCCAGAACCACCCTGTTAAGGACCAAGTACCAGTGTCAGCATGAACTTCTGCAGCCAAGCGATGTAATTTCTGAATGGCTAAGAGTATTGTTTGTGCAGAATCAGAGATATACACACAACAGGAGCTGCGGATCACGCGGCATGCTCCTCCTCGATCAGCTAGGATGACGTCAAGCACCATCCGATTTTGAAGCAAAACGAGCCTCGTAGCCTGAAGCTCTACGGTCAGATTAGTCAAAATTCCAGCAGTGGTTTGAACTACATTTTCCACCACTCTGGAGAGCCGTCTAACATCTCTGCTAGTAAAAATAGGACCCCATATTGGAAAGAGACCCTTTGCTATGCCCACAAACTGTTGTGATGCGGTGTCAGTCTGATCAGTACTATCAGTATCAATACTTCTACTGGCTCGGGAGAGATCTGAATTTTGTTTAGTCAGCTGGTGATTCTTATGATAATTAGAAGGGGCTATATATACTGGAGGATAAAGGAAAGACAGGTAACACTGCCCTGCCCATCCTCGGGGAAGCCAAGTGTAAGCATTTTCGCCGTATACGAAGTACACATTGGGCGGAGTTATCAAGGGTGGGGTGCTATTGGTATGCAAAGTGTAGGTGTAGTTACATCTACTGTCTTCTACCTTAACATGACTTTTTCCTTGAATACAAAAGGAAGCAGTACTATTTAAAATGGGAACTGGCATTGCCTTGTCATCTGTGACATTACGATATTGGAAATACTGAAAATATTGCGTGGAGTTAAAGTGCTCAAAATCCAACATTTCTTTCTTCAACCACGTAGCATTCTCATAAGTGGTATACATATTCATACAGGCATCTGGGTCTAAAGATCCCTCTCCTTGGTTTCCCAATGGATCAAATCCCTGATGTTGTTCTATATACCTTAAAACAGCTTCATAATCTTTTTCGGTATATCTTTTGGGGTCGGCTACATAATGTAGATACATAAGGTATAGCAACTGAAACCAGGCCTCACAGCTCTCTGAGGGCCCGATGTAGGAACCCTAATACCGGTCGGAAACGGCCGAATTCGGCCGTTTACGACCGGTATTGCGGTTTATTTATGTAGGGGGCTACATAAGTACAGATTCGGTAATTTTACCGATTCTGTACATTTAACGATTCGGTAAAATACCGAATCGGTAAATGTACAGAATCGGTAAATAGAGATGTAGGTGGCACTCTGAAGAGTGCCACAGGCCTTCAAGAGTCAGTATTTTACCACCCAATCCAATTGGGTGGTAAAATACCGAATCCAGGTGTGCATGCACATCTGTGCATGCACACCTGTGCCATGTGACACACAGACATGCCCTTAGGGCATGTATGTGTGCCACATTGCACACAAGCCTGTAATTGGGGTGCTAGAGGGTGTCAAAGTGACACCCCCTGCACCCTTGCAAGAATAGGTAATTACCGAATCGGTAAATACCGATTCGGTATTCCACATTGATTCATATGGGCTTCAAGGCCCATAAGAATCAATGGGGGATACCGATTCGGTATTTACAGAATCGGTAAATACCGAATCTTACAGATTCGGTATTTACTGAATCAGACAGAAGTACCTACATTTCCCCCTCTAATTTACCACTTCTTAAATACCGAATCGGTATGATTCGGTATTTTAGAAGTGGTAAATTAGATGTACCTACATCGGGCCCTAAGTGTGATAATGGCAGAGAAATGAATAAATCATGACGATGCATTACAGATGGCAAATGGCCACATACCCAACAGTTTGTCTTATTTGTGGTGCTATGAGTTTCATGTAACATTTCAATGAACACATTTTTAACATACGTTTCTCAATGTCTTTCCTTATGGGGAGGCAAAGTATAAAAGGAAAATTCAGGCAGAGCTATTGTAGTACCTAATACCTTGTGCATAGGATATTGAAATTCTAAATATACAAACACACTCATTAATATTATCATGATTACTGCAATAATTATTACAAAGGCTACCTTCACTCTGGTAGCCCAATCGGAAAACATGGGAATATTTTCAGAGAAAGGTCGGGGAGCAAGGGGTCGCTCGTCTTCAAGGGCAAATCGGGCAAAGGGTTACATCCTAACTAAAAGACCAAACTAAACTCGGAAAAGGGTGCAGGCCAACTGCCAGAGGGTTTCTTCTTCCTGTGTCCGTCTAGAGCCTCACAGGCAGGCTCCTATTGTTCATCAAAAAGGAACAACTTCACTTTAATTCCACTGTTGCAATTTAGGCCCTTAATGTAACACAGTCTTTCTTTCTGAACAGAGCAATGTGACAGTTCCAAGCTCTCAATGGGTTCAGTCCAGTGTCTTACTCAGTACCCAGTAAAGAGCTATCTCCAACCCTACAGCTCAAGTCTTTCCCTATCTCCTAAAATCCAAAACTGGGGTATCGCGTTGTTTTCGGGGCTGTAAATTGTATCGAAGATGGTCAGGTTGTTCCTGGTCATGAAACAACACAGCAGCAGGGACATTCGGTGCAACAAGGTTTTCAGAAGCCTCTGTGGAATCAGCCTCATCAAAAGATTCAGGGACTGGGGCTGATTCGTCTCCTTGCGGTATCAACAATCCTTCCTCTTGCCCGATTTCAAGGGCATCTGAGAAAGGCACAAAACTCAACCTCCGCTCTCCCTCTTGCGTTAGAACTCCATCTCGGTGCTGCTGATCAAAAGGGAGAGGAAGGGGCAATTTCTTCATGTGGGAGACATGAATCCAGTGCTTCTTCCTGTCCACTTTCACTGCCGTCCGTGTTGCCAAAAGAATATGGTAGGGACAGCTCCACCTTGGTTCCAAACTCAATTTCCGCTGATAATTTCGAACGAGGATCCACTGTCCTGGCTCCAAACGATGTCCGGGACCCTCCGGCAGCGGCTGCAATACAGCTGACACCTGTTGATGAATGGAACGCAAATCTTTAGTTAAAGCGTACAGATAATCTGTCATCATATGGTAATCAATATCACGGAAGGACCTAGGTCTTGGGACACCCCACACATTAGCTGGTCGACCAAAAACGACCTCATAAGGTGACAGCCCGGCTCTTGCATGGGGGGTTACTCTTAATGACATTAACGCTAGGGGTAAAGCATCAGGCCAGCTCAAGCCCGAGCTTTCTTGAATTTTTGCCATCTTTAATTTCAGTATGCCATTATATTTCTCAACCAGTCCTGCAGACTGCGGATGTCGTGCTGCATGAAATTTCTGTTTTATCTGTAAACCATTATAAATATGTTTGACAAGGTCTGCATTAAAGTGTACCCCGTTGTCTATCCAAATGACTCGAGGCAAACCGAACCGGGGCAGGAACCTTTTGATTACGGCTTTTGCAGTGGCCATAGCGGTGTTATCTTTAGTAGGACATGCTTCAACCCATTTACTAAAAGCACATACCACCACCAGCACGTATTTGAGGTTATTCACCCTTTCGAGTTGAATATAATCAATTTTTATTACTTCAAACGGTAAAGAAGGAGGCGCAAAATTCCCACTAAGGACTGTCTCCCTCCCTCCAGGATTATACTGTAAGCAAACCATGCATTATTTAACCATATGGGCAGCAATTTTTGGAATATAGGGGTTATTCCACACAGGGTCTAATAATGCACAAATACCTTTTGCACCAATGTGAGCGGGACCATGGGCCATCACAACTACTGCATACACCAGTGCATTGGGCAAAAGCCATCGCTGTTTTTCAGTCAAATCAATCCAACAATTGTTTTTATCCAACTTCCCTATTTCCTGTTCCCATTTCATTATTTCATCAGGAGTAGCTTCTTTCTGTAGTTCTTTAACACTTTTGATAGTATTGTTAAACAATGTTGTCTCCGCCACCCATCTGGCTGATACACTGGGGAACATAACAGACATTTTAGTTTGCGCTGTATCTTTTGCTACCTGATCGGCAAAGGCATTTCCCTCCCCTGTGGTATCAATAATTTTCTTGTGGGTGCTACACTTAATAATGGCCACCTTCTCTGGTAAGGTCTTTCAATCAAAGGGCCATGTTGTATCCTCTGACCATGGGAAGTAAGAAATCCTCGTTCCTTCCACAGCCGCCCAAAACTATGGGCCACGGCAAAGGCGTACTGGCTATCTGTAAAAATATTTACTCTTAAACCTTCGCTCAGTTCACATGCTCTTATTAACGCAATTAGTTCAGCTGCTTGCGCTGAGTGATGGGAAACCCGAGCGGTCTCCACTACTGTTCTGAGGGTAGTTATAGCATAAGCAGCTGTTGTTGTGCCATCTGGTAACTTAAAACATGAGCCATCCACAAACAACTCCCCTTGAGGTTCAGATAAAGGGGTGTCAGTGAGGTCTACTCGTTCCTTCGTTTCTTCTTCAGTCCGAAATATACAATCATGGACATCGTCCTTTTGATCACTCGAAGGGAGGGGTAGTAACGTGGCTGGATTCAGAGTGGCACATCATTTAATAGTAATGTGGAGTACAAATAGAGTTAATTCGTAACCAGTCAATCGCGCACTCATAAGGTGCTGGGTTTTTGTTCGATTCAATAATATATCCACAGCATGCGGTACCATCACTGTGAGGTCAGTATTCAAAACAATCCCCTCCGACTGTCGAATGGCCACCGCCACAGCAGCAGTAGCACTTAAACAGCTAGGAACGGCTCTGGCAACATTATCCAATACTGCCGAAAAATATGCACAAGGTCGTTGCTTTCCGCCAAAACCTTGTGTTAATACTGAAAGTGAACAACCGTCCACCTCATGTGCGTAAAGTACAAAAGGTTTTCGGTAGTCCGGAGTACCCAAGACAGGTGCAGAGCAAAGGGCAGATTTCAAAGAATCAAAAGCATCCTGACATTCATTCGTCCAGGGCAAAGGTTCATGCACATCTTTGGTAATCAAATGCAACAAGCAATTAGCCAGAAGAGAAAAATTAGGAATCCTTTGGGGACAGTAAGAGGTTATGCCTAGAAAAGCACGAACATCACGTTGAGTACGGGGCACAGACATGTTAGTAATAACAGTTATTCGTTCAGGAGTTAGTCTTCTCCCCGCTTTTGACAGTAAATGACCAAGGTAGGTCACTTGCTGTTGACAATATTGAAATTTGGATAAGGATACTTTATTACCGTTAACTACTAAATGGGTCAATAATTTAACAGTGGCCTCTTTGCAACCTTCTGCTGTGTCTGACGCCACCAGTATGTCATCCACATATTGGATGGGAACATTACCAGAGGGTAGGACTAATTCATCTAATACTGCTTTTAGTGCTTGGCTATAAATACTAGGACTCTCGGTATAGCCTTGAGGTGCGCGACAAAATCTAAAACTGCGGCCAGATAATGAGAATCCGAAAATATGACGGCTGTCAGGGTGGATTGGAATGCTACATAAAGCATTCTTCAAATCGATCACTGAGAAATACTGGGCAGTAGGGGGAATCATGGTAAGAATTGCAGTGATATCCGGAACTACAGGATATTGGGGAATCACTATTTATTAACCTCTCTGAGGTCAATCACAAAACGATATGTATCTTTATAGTCAGGGTCACCGTCCAGTGGGGCCTTTTTCAAAATTGGTAAAATGGGGCTATTACAAACATTAGCAGCTGTTTCCTCTACCACTCCTTTCCTAATCAAGTCACGAATAATCTGTAATAAGGCCCGTTCGCCTTCTGGCGAAATTCGATATTGTGGGATACGTGGCAAATGTGCATTAGGTTTTAGGGTAATAGATACAGGGGGTATTTTTAACAATCCCACATCTGTGTCCCCTGTTGCCCAAAGGGTCTGGGGAATCTTGGAAAATTCAGGTGGAAGATGTTCATTTTTGGCAAAACATTGAGACATGCATTTAGTGGGAGGCTGCATGGTTAAATAAACACCATCAGTAGAATAGTAAATGCAAGCATGCAATTTCTTTAATATATCCAATCCTAAAAGATTCTCCCCACAACTAGAAGTAAGCAAAAATGGGGAGTCAACAGTAATCGGGCCGATCGTAAATGGCAGTGGCTTAGAAATGGGGCTTATTTATTTATTTATTTATTTTTAAAATTTATAAAGCGCAACTTATACCCGTGGGTGTCTTGGCGCTATGACTCCTCTTATAGTCTCAGTGGAAACATTATCGGGATCCAAAAATAATAAAATAAAGAGGGACATCATTGGTCAAACAACCAAGTCTTCAACAGCTTTCTAAATTGGAACAGTGAAGGTGTAGATCTGATCGCCAGCGGAAGAGTATTCCATAGTCTGGCTGCGGTGTTCGTGAAACATCTGTCTCCCCAAGTGACAGTCCAGTCCGCGGCACCGTTAATTGGTGCGAGTGTTCGGATCTAAGTGATCTAGTGACCGCTCAGCCCTCCACAGGGCTTGGTCGCCCCACTCACTGCTGCCGCTCCTGCCTGCCTTTGCCGCCTCCTGCCTGCAGATTCCTTCGCTCGCTGCCCGCTGCACCTGTGAATTTCCCGCTGCTCCTGGGAATTTCCCGCTGCCCGCTGCTTCTTGGAATTCCCGCCGCTGCCTCCCTGCGGCCCCGCCCCCCTGTGATTCCATTCGCCGCCCCGCTCCCGCCACCCAGCTGCTCCTCCCTCCCGGCTCCTTACTTATGACGCCCCCAGATCGATCGCGCAGCGGACGCGCGCAGCGGGTGCGCCAAAGGTAAGCCCGTCTGCGCCCGTCCGCGCCTGGCCCGCGCCCAGCGCCAGGACCCCTGGCCCTCCACGCCGAGGCAAGACGACCCGACTGACCTACGACGCCGCCACTCTCAACGCACTCAATGCCGGCCGGACCCACGCCTACTGCCGAGCCACCCCGAGACGCACCCACGGACCCTTCACCTGCTGCACCTGCAAGTTCACCTGCCTCCGAACCTGCCCCGCACCCGCCAAGACAAACACCAGCAGCAACCACCTCAAGTGCATCCTGATCAACACCCGCTCTGTCCACAGACACGCCGTGGAACTCTGGAACCTCCTCGACGCTACATCAGCGGACGTCGCCTTCCTCACGGAAACCTGGATGAACGCCTCCTCTGCACCCGACATCGCCATCGCCATCCCGGACGGGTACAAGATCATCAGGAGGGACCGCATCAACCAGACCGGAGGTGGCATCGCCATCGTCCACAGGAACACCATCCGCATCACGACCGACGCCAACGACTCCTTCGCCGCAGCCGAACATCTCCACTTCCAGATTCACACCGACCCTAAGACGACCCTCAGAGGCACCCTCGTCTACAGACCCCCGGGACCACGCACACAATTCAGCAAAGACATCACAGACTTCATCAGCCCGCACGCCCTCCCCTCCACTGACTACATCCTCCTCAGGGACCTCAACTTCCACCTGGAGAACAACAAGGACCGCAACACCACCGCCCTGCTGGAAAACCTCGCCAACCTCGGACTCAAGCAACTGGTCAACACCCCCACCCACTATGCCGGCCACACATTTGATCCCGTCTTCTCTTCCAGCAAGTACATCACCTTCAGCCACGCCACCGGACTCCACTGGACCGACCACAGCTGCGTCTACTTCAGCTTCAAAAGATCCACGACCCACCACCACCCGCAACAGGTACCTCACAGGAATTGGAGCAAGATCACCGCAGACCAGCTCACCACCTCCCTCAGCCAGAGCCCACCCGCCAACACAACGGACCCCAACAGCAGCCCGCAACTTCACACAGTGGCTGACCGCCTGCGCCGACGACCTCGCGCCACTAAAGAACCCTCCCAGGAGACCCAGAAGCAAGAAGGCATCCTCGTTCACCGACGACCTCAATCACTCCAAGAAGACCTGCCGCACCCTCGAGAAAGCCTGGCTCCTCGACCGGACCACCGACAACATGACCGCCCTCAAACACGCTACCCGCAAGCACCACCAGCTCATCCGCACCACCAAGAAGAAATCCCTGAAGGAACGACTGGACAACAACGCCCACGACAGCAAAGAGCTCTTCACTATCGTCAAGGAGTTCTCCAACCCCAGCACCGGCACCAACGACATCACTCCGTCACAAGACCTCTGCGACTCCCTCGCCTCGTTCTTCCACCGCAAGATCGCCGACATCCACAACAGCTTCGGCGCCCCACCCACGCCCCCAACCGTTGAACCAATGCCCCCCACCGCCACCCTTCGCACCTGGACCACGGTGACCACCGAAGACACAGCCCGCACGATGAACACCATCCACTCCGGATCACCGACCGACCCCTGCCCACACCACGTCTTCAACAAGGCCGACTCCACCATCGCACCCCAACTCCGGAACATCATCAACGCCTCCTTCAACACCGCCACCTTCCCGGAGAGCTGGAAGCACGCCGAGATCAGCGCCCTCCTGAAGAAACCTACAGCGGACCCCACCGATCTCAAAAACTTCCGCCCCATCTCGCTCCTCCCTTTTCCTGCTAAAGACATCGAGAAGATCGTCAACAGACAGCTGACCGCCTTCCTCGAGACGAACGGATCCCTCGACCCCTCGCAGTCCGGCTTCAGAGCCAACCACAGCACCGAGACCGCCCTCATCGCAGCCACCAACGACATCCGGACCCTGCTCGACAAGGGGGAAACAGTGGCCCTCATCCTCCTGGACCTCTCCGCTGCGTTCGACACGGTCTGCCACA
Organism: Lissotriton helveticus; assembly: GCF_964261635.1. Classification (NCBI taxonomy): domain Eukaryota; kingdom Metazoa; phylum Chordata; class Amphibia; order Caudata; family Salamandridae; genus Lissotriton; species Lissotriton helveticus. The sequence goes on from NC_136067.1 coordinate 1,718,808,933, forward strand.
GCACCCTAGTCCAGCGCCTCAGCAACATCGGTATCCAAGAGAAGGCACTGGAGTGGATCATCTCGTTCCTCGCCGGAAGAACACAAAGAGTCCGCCTCCCCCCGTTTCGCTCCGAGGCCACCGAAGTCATCTGCGGCGTCCCGCAAGGATCTTCACTCAGCCCCACCCTCTTCAACATCTACATGAAACCTCTCGCAGCCATCGCACGCCAGCACAACCTCAACATCATCTCTTACGCCGACGACACCCAGCTGATCCTCTCCCTCACCAGAGACCCCGACACCGCCAGAACCTGCCTACACAAAGGGATGAAAGACGTCGCCGAGTGGATGAAGGACAGCCGCCTGAAACTGAACTCGGACAAGACGGAAGTCCTCATCCTGGGATCTTCGCCCTCCGCCTGGGACGACTGCTGGTGGCCCCCAGCCCTGGGCACCGCACCCAAGCCAACCGACCACGCACGCAACCTGAGCTTCATCCTGGACCCCTCCCTCTCGATGACCAGACAAGTCAACGCCGTCTCCTCATCGTGCTTCAACACCCTGCATATGCTTCGCAAGATCTTCCGCTGGATCCCGACCGAGACCAGGAAGACTGTCACCCAGGCACTCGTCACCAGCCGACTGGACTACGGAAACGCCCTCTACGCCGAAACCACAGCCAAGCTACAGAAAAGACTCCAGTGCATCCAGAACGCCTCCGCCCGACTCATCCTGGATGTCCCCTGACGCAGCCACATCTCCAGCCACCTGAGGAACCTGCACTGGCTCCCCATCGACAAGAGGATCACGTTCCGGCTCCTCACCCACGCACACAAGTCTCTCCACGACCTGGGCCCCAAGTACCTCAACGGCCGCCTGACCTTCTACACGCCCACCCGCCAGCTACGGTCCACCAGCCTTGCCCTCGCAGCCGTACCACGCATCCGAAGAGCCACCGCCGGAGGAAGATCCTTCTCTTACCTGGCTGCCAAGACTTGGAACTCCCTCCCCATCCACCTTCGGCTGACCCAGGACCATCTCGCCTTCAGGAAACAACTCAAGACCTGGCTGTTCGAGCAGTAGCATACCCCTCCCCCCAAGCGCCTTGAGACCCTCCCGGGTGAGTAGTGCGCTATACAAATGGCATGATTGATTGATTGATTGATTGATAGAGGATGAGCTTCTGTTTAAGAAACTCCGGCCCAAGACAATGTAGGGCTTTAAAGGTAAGGCATAGGGTTTTAAATCTGATCTGATTTCTGACCGTTAGCCAGTGGTAGTTCCTGATTACTTGCTTAATCGGTTTGAATTTGGGAGTGCCGGACAGCAGCCTTGCCGCTGCATTTTGAATTAGTTGTAATTTGGCAACTACCCGAGATTGAGCATTGGCAAATAAACCGTTGCAGTAATCCAAGGATGAAAGTACCAAGGAACTCACCACTGTTTTCCCAGCATTCTCTGGAAGAAAAGGTAGAATTTTCCTTAGAAGTCTAAGTTTGTGGAATGCTGAGGATGCTATCTGATAAGCATGGTTAACAAAGTTCAGTTTCTCATCAAAGACTATCCCTAAGTTCCTGACCTTCTGAACAGGGGTTGGTAAGGCACCAAGTAATGGAGGCCACCAGACTGAAGACCACAGAGGGGATAATTTTCCAAAGATAATCACCTCAGTCTTCTCTGAATTGAGCCTTAAGCAGTTCCCGGCCATCCACTCCTTGATTGCCAGCATGCCTTCTTGAAACCGAGCCGCCACCTCTTCTCCGTCGTTATTAATAGCAAGCACCAACTGGGTGTCGTCGGCGTATGTGGTCAAGCTCATCCGGTAGTTTTTAATAACCCTAGCTAAGTCCGACACATAGATATTAAAAAGTGTCGGACTTAGGGATGAGCCTTGAGGAACACCACAAGGTAAAGCCAAATCGACCGATTTAAACAAACCCAGTGTTACGGCCTGCGTTCTACCCGACAAAAAAGAGGCAAGCAAAGCTCTGGCCATAGAGTGGATGCCCAACTCTCCGACACGGTCAATCAAGATTGAGTGATTGACCGTGTCGAAGGCCGCAGATAAATCCAAGAGGACCAGTACAGCTGTACCCCCCTGGTCTCTAATGGTCCTGATGTCATCGGCGGCTTTGATAAGTGCGGTCTCAGTCCCATGCATTTTCCGAAACCCGAACTGAGTGTCGTCGAGTAGAGTGTTTTGTTCAATGTACTCTGACAGTTGATTGTTCATGACTCTCTCAGCTACTTTGGCTAAAAAAGGCAAGCTGGCAATAGGTCTGTAATTTTTCAACATGTTGCTATCTAGACTGGGCTTTTTAAGTAGAGGTTTTAATAGCGTGTTCTTTAGTCTATCCGGGAAAACCCCTGATTTAAACATCCCATTACAGACTTGTGTGACGACTTCGCTAATTAAATCAGTTACTGGGGGAAAGATTTTTGGAGGGCAGGGGTCTAGGGCTGAGCCCGTTTTTATAAGTCTGATGATGTCAGCTGTTTGATCCTCCTTTATCTCTTTAAATTGAGCAAATGAACAATCACGGTGTTTACTCGAAGAGATGGATCTGGGTTCAGTAGGGCTCTTCATCACTGAAAACTCAGAGTAAATGTCATTTACTTTAAAAAAGAAAAAGTTTGCAAGTGCATCACAGAACTCCTGCGAAAGAGGAGGGCCCAAGTCTGGTGATTTCCCGGCCAATGACTTCACCACCTCATACAGTTGTCTACTTGAGTTTTTAGAATTATCAATTTGTTCCCCAAAATATTTCGTTTTTGCCTCATGAATCATTTTTTTGTAAACAGCCAATGTTTCTTTATATATAGATTTACTTTTACTATCATACGTCTTCCGGCAATATCTTTCATGGTTCCTACAGACCTGTTTTTGTATTCTTAAAGTTTCTGAGAACCACGGTGCAGAGGGCACTTTCCTGTTTTTTGAGATAGATTTAACGGCACAAGTGCCTCCACCGTTTTACCCAACCAGGCGAAAAACTGGTCAACCGCTGTGGTAGTGTCTGCCGAAATAATGGGACGGGATTTAATTAGCGACGCTCTAAAGGTCACATTATCAATGTCCTTACAGTGTCTAAACGGTTCTTGAGTTAGAGGGTCCCCTTTAGGAGTGGAAGCCTGGGTAATGGGCATATGACACAAGATGGCATGATGATCAGACCAAGTGAGAGGCACTATATCACATATTACTAACTCTTTAATGTTAGAAAAAATGTCATCTAATATGTGTCCTGCCTCGTGTGTGGGTGACTTTACGAGCTGAGTTAGTCCCAACATTTCACAGTCGGCCAGTAGAGATGAGGTTTCAGTATCTTCCATTTTGTCTAAGTGGAAGTTTAAATCTCCCAGGACTAGGAAGGTGTCATCAATTGCTAATGGTTCCATAAGCGACACAAAGGAGGACAAAAATTCAGATCGTGCACCCGGAGGTCTATAGACGAGTACTCCTTTAAGATTATATAAAGGAGTAAGCTTGATGGCAAAGTGTAGGGCTTCGCATGTAGATGAAAATATAGGAAATGTTCTAACCGGAAAATTATTCCGGAAAATAATTGCCAAGCCCACTCCTTTTTTCCCCTGTCTATCTAACCGGTGTACAGTGAAACCGTGCGGCACTGCTACCAGTAAGTCGGGATCGGACGCTTCATCCATCCACGTCTCTGTGATGAAAAGAATGTCTATTTTTCTATCCCGAATTAAATCACCAATGTCCTGCCTATGCCTGGCCAGAGAGCGAGCATTGATGAGTGATATTGTAATATTCTCAGGTTTAGTAATGTGGACATCTGAGTGGCTAGCCTTAGTATTAGTAAACGGTATAAGAGACTTACAGTTCGGACAACTAACGGTAGTGAGCTCGAAAATAGTTTCAGGGATGTGTTGCGAACAGGCCGCCCTATGGGCTGGTTTCAGCTGCATAATCTCAGCCGATGTATATCTAATCCAATCTGCCGAAACTGAGACAGGGGTTCTGGCGCTAGGCGCGGGTCCGGCGCGGACGGGTGCAGACGGGCTTGCCTTTGGAGCGCCTTCGGCGCGCCACCGGCGCGCCCGCTGCGCGGACGAGATAAATTTCCCCTTTTATCCAGTGCTGAGGAGGAGTGGGAGGCGGCCAGCTACTGGAACGCCACAGTTCCTTCCCCCAATCTGGCGGCTGCTCACCCTGTACTCCCGGCGTCAGCACATAGTCTGCTGCGCTGAGGACAGCGTGGGGAAGCGGCGATTTGTGCAAGTAAGGCTCCCAATGTTTAAAAGATGCACAGCAGTTTTAACCAAAATGCCACAACAAAAAATAATAATGCACACTTTTAAAATGAGGATAATGAGCCCCCGGCTTTCGGCCTCATGGGTGAGACTAGCAGTAAAGTCAGCGCGCTCATGCGATAGAAATGTTTATATAGCCTGGGAGGGCCGGAGGCGGCCAGCTACTGGAACGCCACCGTTCCTTCCCTCAATATGGCGGCTGCTCACCCTGTACTCCCGGCGTCAGCACGTAGTCTGCTGCGCTGAGGACAGCGTGGGGAAGCGGTGATTTGTGCAAGTAAGGCTCGCAATGTTTAAAAGATGCACAGAAGTTTTAACCAAAATGCCACAACAAAAAATAATACTACTGGGATTCCTGAGAAACCCACTGATACGTTATTTTGCCCAGACAGAGCAGCCCCTGGGACCAGTCAATGAGCAACAGAACTTGCCATTGCTCCAGAATCCACCAAAAACTTCTCAGATGTCCCCATCAATTGCCCCGTTACATAAGGCCCCTGTTGGTCAACTGGTACTGATATGTGGACCCTGCTCTGTCCGTGGCTGTCTCATGCGTAACCATTTCCCTCATGTCCGTCCTCCCGATAATCCTCATTGTAGTATTGTCACCCTTGAGGATCATCAAAATAATTCCTTCCTGCCTCACCACCAGACATGTCCCCGCCTCTCATACTATTCTGGTCACTACCACCTCATCCTCTTCCTCTTCCTCTGTTAAACGCTCCTCGTCCATATAATAATGGACACTGAGCTCGCCAATGTCCCTCTTGTCTACAATTGGAACACTGATTTATCCCTATATCCGGAGTCTGACCCATTCCTCCTCCCCGACCCATCATTGCCCTTCTTGGAAATGAACCTCTTCCCCCCCTTCCGGCATACTGTCCCCTACTCACCTGTTGTAGCAACACTCGGGTTTTTAACTCCTTAACCTTTTTATCAGACTTGTCCTTGCTCTCATTTTCTCGATGTTCATAATACTGGGCCATGCTGAGAATAACTGAAGGGGTCGAAGTGGTCCATGTACTTTCAGCAGCCTGTAATCGGGCCATTACTTCAGGCAACAAATTAGTGACAAATCTATTCACAAAAATTCGTATGCCACCTTCCGTGGACAAGTCTTGTCCACTAAAGTCAATAAATACTTTTTCAAACCGGGTGAAGAAATCAGATACACTTTCATCCTTTTTCTGTTTACAAGCCGTTAATTTATCCCAATACACTTTTCGTGGGTAAATAAGAGTTTGCATGTATGTTATAATTCGAGCGATTATAGCTAAAATCTCATCTTTAGGTTTATCACCCGGGTTCCGATCTTTATCCCATACTTTAATCTGATCCCAGGTCCCTCCAAGTTCTGCAGCATGATCTGAGTCATGTATCTGTCTCCATATATCTACCGGGATTAAGAGGCCGAAAAATAGCTCAATATCAGCTAAAGTCATAACAGCTGAATTTGCGGCTTCGGTTAATTCTTTATAATAGGCTGTAGGATTTTTACGTGGGTCAGGAAGTTGGGCTTTTAATGTAAGAACCTCACTTCGCTTCCAAGGGGTATAAACCCACGGCTCTTGGATATGTGCCTCTACACGATTTCTGGTCACTGTTCCACCTCCATCTCTTACTTCGGGAATCTCCGGATGGAAAAGAGGATGCACTTCTCTCATGGGATGTTGTGCCCCCCAGTCTGGACATTTCCAATGCATTCGTTCTTGGTATTGTATCAGGGTTTCAACATTCTGGAATACTTCTTCGACTTGCTATTCGAACTTAAAAGCTCAATCCCTGATATCACATAATATCTGAGGAGCCAGCCCTTCTTCAAAATATTGTTCCCATAAGGAAATTAATCGGATTGCCATGAGTTCTAATGCCAATTGTTGCGTAACTGGTTCAAAATCTTTCATAGTACTCCAAATATCTTCTAAAGTATAAATCGGATTCCGCATCCACTGGGATGCTTGAATCCCAATGGCCCATCTTTCTTCAGATCCTAAGGACGACCGAGTAAAAACTCATCGGCCTTCCAAACCCCCTACGGGGCGTTGTGGCGTAAAATCTGAAGAATCAGTGGTCATTCCCATAGGCAAGACCACTGGTCCTACGGCTGGGGGCGTTAAAACTACCTGGGGCAAGGGAGAAGCAGCAACCGGCCCAGGGTGCAAAGTAATCAAATCTGAGGTAGTTGGGCGAAGGGTAGGAGGAGAAAATAATGGAGCCGGAGGGGGCACGGCTACTGGTGCGATAGCGACTGAGGGCACCGCTGCGGGAGAAGGAGCTCCAGCCATCCCTGTCCTAGTTATTGGGACAGCAGGATATAAACCTTGAGGGGCATATGGAGGTGGCGGATGGGCTTCTAATAATTCCTCTATCTCATCTTCTGCCTTAGTCCATGTCATATAACTCTTATCTGCCTGTAATTGCAATTGTCTATCCATTTGTTCAATATTTTTCTCTACCTTTTCTTTTTCATATGCCACTGCCTTTTGGGTAACAGTCTGTCCAGCTTTTATTTTTCCCAATTTTTCTTCTCTTATTCGCCGTCGTTTCGCCTCCTTTAACCACAGGTACAGGGAGTCGAACATAGTTTGATGGCTTCTCTTCATAAACAATTTGTTCTGCAAATAATAAATTTTTCTTTCATCAAAAGACCCTGTTATAGGCCATTGTAGTTCTGAATTATCTTTAGTGTACTTGTTCCATAGTGTATTAAACAAAATGGTAGAAATACCATGTTTTACATACATATCAAAACTGGGACTGCTTTCCGAAGGAGCAGGCTGTCTTTCTTCCAGCCGTCCACTCCGACGACGGCAGCATCCAAAGCACAATTTACTAAAACACGACATGTTTATAAATTCAATAACACATACCATTTCAAACAGACTTACTCTCATGGACGCGTCCGTTCATCACATACCCTTTCACTCCTAAATCGTACAATCCCACTTGCTATTCATACCTAAAGTGCATAATTTCTAATCAATAGAAACAATTCGGTCATGAATTCAAAATACAAAATGACATGTCTTCCAAATCGAACAGAGCCCGTCGACTCCTGTTCGGGGAATCGATCACGCCGGATTCCTGGCCACAAAGATTCACAAAAGAGACAGCCCAAAGACTGCCCTGAGATCACCGGACAGGCGAACCACGGACCCTCTTACAGACCATCCCATAGTCCTGTGCTGGTTGGGCCGGGCAGCTGGGCACGTAGCTCCAGAACCCAAGCTTACCCAGTTGCTCCTAGGGCTTTTCCGAAGAGGATCCGGCCGAGTGAGCACCCCTCGTGCAACACCAAGGCGTCTGATGTTGGCTCAAATAGTCACCGAACAAGTCTGTGGGGCATCCGCCCGTCCAGTCACTCCACTGCCACGTCAGACCCCCAGATTCCCTGTGGTTCACTAACCACCAAATTCCTTATACAGTTAACTGTTTCTTTAAGCCACTTCTCCAAAGTGCTTATTCCAAAGTCATCAAATGACTAACAATACAATTCACTCACCTGGTGCACTCAGGTCTGATTGCGTGTTCTCCACTGCCGACTCCTTTATAGACCAACACGGTCAGCTGTTCCGGGTTAAGCCCGAAGGACTCCGGCGAAGGGTTATTTAGCAGCTGGGAAGGTCACTGGGCTCAAGAGTGGAATTTCCTTTTCTACCACAATTAGGATCCTTTTTCAATCCACCCACTCGACCAGAACCCCCTGTCCCTCTTCTCCTGTTTACAGGAGGGGACAACCCTATCGCGGAGTCGCCAACTGAAGTACAAAAAAAATATACCATAGAGCTATTTACCAATAGCCCATATACCTTATTAACCAAGAATAAGTCAGTCGGCAATAGAGAAGGTTCAATCGTTTATTTTGCAAGGTACCCTATATAGGGGAGCCTCCCTTTCGTCTTCAGCCTCAAAGGTTCGTAGAGGAGACTGCTGGATTACATTCAAAGCAGTGCATATATACTTTCAGCATACCTCATGAAAACCCTGTACATGGAAAAGTACCACTTCTCGTGAAGCCAACAGGGAAACCCATATAAGGCACAATTGATTGATTCGAAACTCAGCTCAAACTATTTCGGGGGTAGGTCAGTAAAGGTGACTCCCTTTCGTTCTCGGGCACAGGAGTACAGGCACGGCATCTGCAAGAATGTGCTCATCCCACAAGAAAGGCAGATGCGACCTTGAGTTTCCTAAGTTAGAATCAATGGTCCGTTCATAGCCCAGGCCGGCCTCTCAGGCTCTCTACACAGTAGCCGGTCACGTGTTTTCCTAGCAAGAGCAAGAGGTACAGGGAAAAGACACCAACATGGCGTATGTTCAGTCAAGGCCCGAGTCTTAATGTATGCATGGTTCAAGTATATTCACTAGGGGGTTTTCCTAAGGCGGTATGCTAATATATTGGATACATTAGGCCAACATTATACAATATCGATTTATATTTCTTCAGAAAGGCAGCCTATACATAGCATTTGTAGACTTAAAAGCAGCATTCGATTTGGTACCCAGGAACTTGCTATGGGGATGTTTGAAGGACCTGGGGGTCCCACTCGAATTGCTTGTACAAACAATAAGGCTCCATGAGGGGAATTACGCTAAGGTTAGATGGGGACCAGGGGGTGAGCTCACAAAAGAAATACCAGTGAGTCGGGGAGGACGCTAAGGTTGCGTACTAGCACCCACTCTTTTTAGCCTTTACGTAAACGATATCCCTCAATATCTGGAAGGGTGTAAAAATGATTCACCCAGGTTGGGGGGCGAAGTAATACCTGCATTACTTTTTGCAGATGATACTATCTTAATTTCGCAAACCCCTAGTGGACTTCAAAATCTGGTGAACTCCTTCCAGTTGTATTGTATAGACAAAGGCTTCCAAATAAATTCCAGTAAGACAAAATATATGTCCATTAACCCACACAGATCATTAAAAAAAATAGAGTTAAACCACCAAAAATTGGAGTATGTAGATAATTTCAATTATCTTGGTATCACATTGGACACAAAACTGTCTTGGAAGCACCATCTAAATAAAAATAAAGCAATTTTGCTCCAAAATTGCACTCCTATTATTAAACAACATGGGGGGAATACTTCCAAGGCTGTATCGCCTGCCATTGAGGTTTTCAAATTTAAGGCCCAGGCAGCTACCCTATATGGAGCAGAGATATGGGGTCCCCAATGTAAACGGAACTTCAAAATTGGAGAAAACAAGTTTATTCGGAAACTCCTTGCTCTCCCAATCAGGACTCAGTTGACCCCAGTAATAATGGATCTAAATTTGAAACGTACTGACAATTATGCAGCACCACGGCCCCTTCTATACTGGGTAAGAATTTGGTCTACAACGGAGCTTTTATATTATGAAAAGGATCTACAAGAGATAATGACCATTGGACCCTTTAAATCTATAACGTGGTTTAAACATCTGTCTTATTGGTTTGAGAGAATAGGGCTATCACACTATTGGGAAGAGCCCAAGGAACTAACTAGGGCATGTAGTAAGATAGTAAAAACAGCTTTTTGGGCTTATATTCATGAAAAACTGCTACATGATCCCAACCCAGGCTCGCTAACAGTTTCCTTTATCATATTTACAGATATAGCCCGCTTCGAACCATTCTTAGATGAGATGTCCCCACAAATTGTGAAATCTTTATACCTGAAGTATAGATATGGGGTAATACAAACGAACAATAATAAATCCAAATGGGGTAATAACTGTGCTGAAAAAGATTATGATAAATCCCCGTTTTGTATAGATTCGACCAAGGTTAAAGAAGATGATGCCCACATTATCTTCTTTTGTCCTTTATACGCTATCCCAAGGAAAACATGGATTAACCTTCTCTGCAATAATTTGAATATTAGGCACTGCAGAGAGGCAGAGCGTATATTAAGATCAGACACAACCCCACTTGTGGTTTTTTGTGTAGCTAGATTTTTGTTCAACGTGAAGATCATTAGAGATAAAATAGGGTTGAAATTGTGACAGTGGACTAATGGCTATGTACACCATGAAATATATCCTGCACGCGTACTTTAAAAAAAAACAAAAAAAAACAAAACCTGGAAATTTGAGAGTATTGTTAATGATCGCCATTCGGTGCTGTAATCAAATATGGTGGTGACATTAGAGTTTTAGCTTTTCTTCTTTCTCTTTTAGACTGTAAATAATACGTGGGCTATTGAGACCCTCTTAAAATGATTGTTAGCTTGTTTAATCGCTTTTTATGTATTTAACATATTTTAATAATACTTATTTACTGTATAAATCCTTTTGTTTTACATTCATATGAGGGCAGGATCATGAAATTGTCACTTGAAATTCCGTACCTTGTGTTAAAGTCGCTGTCGATATGTGTAATGAGAATACTTTTATTAATGTGCTTTTTGGGTCTAAAAGACCGAAATAAAGTTATTGAAATGAAATACTTTTGTGCTTAGAGATGTGGTCATTCATTTCCCCACCATACAAACACTCAAAGAAGGGTAGGAGGAAAGCAGCTTTATGTCCTCTTGATACTTAACTGTAAAAGCACAAGGTATGGCAGCACTGATAGAGGGTCACTTATAAGTGTTACTGCCAAGCATGCTTGGATTGTCATGCCCCGTTAAGCCTAGATAGTGCCCATAGACTAGAAGCGGGGGAGTCAAAGGGGAGAAGGAAGGTCCATCCTTATGAAAGAGGAAGCATCACACACAAAATTGTGAACGAAGTACTTCCAGCTGAGAGCAGGTACCAAGTAGGTGGGATAGCATGGTGCCCTTTTGACAAATGTGTGACTACAAAGGAGACCATCCCTCTCTTCGGCTAAGGAGCCGGTATCCCCGATAATTTAGGGTTATTCTGACCTATTTTGTTCAGGTAGGATTCACTTGAGCACACTTTTGGTTTTCTTTATATCATGAGTATGCTTTTTGAGGTGTAGTATCACATTCATTTAGAGGAAATTAGGCTATGTTATCGTAAATTAGGGATCCTTGGCACTGAAGAATGCCCCAGACCCGTTTTGGGATTTTTGAAGGTCAGAAACATGTTGGCCTGTATTGCAGTGGTGAAGTAAGTCATTGGTCTCGAAAGATCGACCGATAGTGTTTTTTTTAATCATACCTGGGGTACCCTCTAATAAAGGCAAATAGCTGGGTTACACTAAGGCATTTCTAAATCACTAACCTGGATCCCTTCACTGTCCAGTAGCTTTAATCTAAGAACTCCCTCCCAATAGGAGGTTGAGTCTGCCCTGGAGGATCATCCTTCCAGGGCGGGGAGAGGTTGCCAATGATGAAGCATGACAAAATTGTGTCACACTTATCGGGGCATAACAATCCAAGCATGCTGGGCAGTAACATTCATAAGTGACCTGCTATCAGTGCTGCCAGACCTTGTTTGTTTACATTTTCTGACCATTACATTTTAATGAAAGCATAGCACAGCATAAAAACAAACATGGTTTATTGGATCATTAATACATGCTGTCCTCAACAGAAAACTAAAATGATTCAGGGTACATGTAGAGAAAAGTAATTAGCTTATCCTGAAAATAATCATGGTACTCAACAATTGAAAGCCTTTGCAGCACTCAACTACATTAGCATCAGTAATGGAATCAATACAGCCACATACATAGAGGAAGTTTCGTAGAGATACGTTTTAGCTCACAGTACTGATTACATTTCAAATGCGACTGAAGCTGAATGCTATAGTAATCAAGTCAAAAGAGCAGTACACTGTAGAAATGCATTCACTGCTCAGCAAACAGACAGCATCAGCCCTGGTAGTCACAACTGAAATAACACAAAGTATTATTGAGAAAAGTATCTCTGCTGCACCTCATTCATGGTACTCACCGATCTGGAGCTAAACCAAAGGAACACTGTCTTCAGAACAGTGTGCATCTTGCGCGATATAATGAACTTGAAGCTAAAGTATAGCACAATGCCTACATGTGTTGACTCCCCATCAAACAGCCTGCGTCATTCAAGATATTCCACAATAGGAACATAAAAAAGGATATTGCACTATGTAATTTGAAGCCATTTTAACACTCAGCAGCAATTTCAGCAGCAATGTCAGATACAAATGAAACTACTTTGCCAATCACCCGTACTATGGAACAAACATCTACAAAATGGCTAATGCCATCAATGAAAGATAGAAAGACTGACACTTTCACAACCAATGGCTGATGGGGCTGACCTTAAGCCTCTCTCTGTATATTGTTTTAATAAGCACCAGTAAATGTCTTAGCTGTCTTTAGTCAGACCTAAAAACCAAGCTATTAATTTGAAATATGAACTAAGGGCCTCATATATGGCATTTTGGCATACGCCAAAGCGAAAGTGCAGGCATGCAGCATATTCAAGTAATACGGTGCATTCTTGTCCTTTCCGCCTGCGCTGGTGCCGTTTTGGCAGCCTTGCTCCAATGTAGGCACCCTTGCACCATGGTGCATGGGTGCCTTCGGGTGCCTACGTTGCAGGTAGGATTGTTTTTGTACAAGAAGAGGCACCTTCCTGCACAAAAACAATCCTACAAGGCATTTTCTTCTTTCAATGTGTGCTCATGGAAAGATGAAAAAACAAGGACAAATTGACATATGTCTCCTCCTTACGCCTCACCTCGGGAGGGCGACAGATTTGATGCTTCTCCTGGTTTACATCACTTTGTAAATCTGGGGCAGCGTCAAATTCCATGGAGTTTGCCATAAAACCCACTGCAACACCCATGGAATGCCTCCTAGGTGCAGAGTAAGGCGGCACAGCGGTTTACCTTATGTCACCTTATTCATGATTTATTAGGCAACTCAAAGCCACGCACATACTACGTTACATGGTGCAAAAGTGACGCAGGGCCCTCATACATAAGCCCCACTAGACCTTCCTATTTTATATCTGAATCGTTGTTCATAAAAAGTTAAAGTTTCATCCTTTTGCCCTGCCTTACTGTATTATTTCAGAATCCATTTTGTATTTTCATTTTGTCTTGCTAATTTTATTCTAGTTCGTAAAAATATTAGTTCCCACCACAACATGACCTGTGATTGTTTGACCTTCATGAAGGTCGAACAAATTCAGGAAGCCTTTTCTGATATTTCGTAATACGTTTTGTCGGTGTCAATCCTTGTAATGGTGATGCCTATAGTTCTTTTAAAATAGTAAATACATCTTTGAAGCAACCAAGCTATGCAACGCTGTGTTTCTTGTAAGAAAGGAAGACACGGCATAAAAGGACGGAGATACCAAATAAATCTTAAGCCTCTTCATCAGACCCAAATTCTGGATGTAGTATTACATTTCACTCTGGAAAATATATTTGATTGATTTGTTTTTAAATGATACATCTTTTATCCAGAATTGCAATGTCCAGTATACTACTTACTCTAGAGTAAAAAGGTGACAGTTTTGTTTACTTCTCATCTGTTGCTTTGAGATGTCTTGCTTTTTTAATGTTTTTTTAGCGACAAACATTTTGCCACATGCATCAAGCTAAAAACTGGTCGCAAACTGGCAGATTCTCAGAATCTGCCCCTTTGCGACCGGTATTTTTGCATTTGGGATGCGTCATCCCAAATGCAAAAATCGCAATTTAAGGAATCTCTAAATTGAGATTCATTAAATTGCGATTGCAGTTAAAGAATCCCAAATTGAGATTCCTTAAATGCAATGCATCAAAGTAAAAAAATAAGCAATTTCGCTAATAGGAGTAGCAAATTACCATGAAGTTGAACTTCATGGAAATTTGCAAAAACTTTGAAAAATGCACTTTGGTGCATTTTTCAAAGTTTTAGTTTGCGCACACACATGCCCTTAGGGCATGTGTGTGCGTAACATATGTGCACAGATCAATTTCAGGGGTGCAACAGGGTGTCCTTTTGACACCCTGGCAGCCTTGAAATTGCATTCTCAATTTGCGATTCTCTAATTGAGAATCACAAATTGAGAATGTCTTCCCATTCATTCCTATGAGCCTCTAGGCCCATAGGAATGAATGGGTAGGTATTCCTTAATTGCGATTAGCAATTTGCGAATCGCAATTAAGGAATGTTTAAAAATCACTATTTTTTTAAGCGATTTCTACATGCAAAGGCTTTTGCGATTCCTTAATTGCGATTCCTTAAAAATCGCAATTAAGGAATCGCAAAAGCCAACATTGATGCTTGTGCCTGTAAGCCTTTACTAGGAAAGATATGGCAACTGTTCTCTAAAGATAATGATGATATCTTTCGACAATACGTGTGGCTCCTGCTATTATGTCAATCCAGTCCTCTAAAAAGCGCATTTAACATTCGGCATTTCTAGATTTACTAAGTACTGAGAAAATCATCTGTATTATACCAGTGAGGAGGGACAATTAACGTTCTAGTTCTGCTTAATGTTTTACCGTTCATGCATAATCTCCAATGTTTCTCATCAAAGGGCCATAATGCCATACTTTGATGATGTTAATCTTTTAACTGTGTCAATAAACGTCCTGCAGAGGGTCACCTGATCAATAGCTTTGAAGAGGCAGCTGGGCTTTTAATTTTTACAAGTGCCTGATCTTTGTATGCACCACTTTTTCATTTGACTCTGTTGTAATTGCCAATTAGAGGGCCTTTACTTTGGGGGATTGAGAAACCTAATAGATGTCGCTGCATATATATTCCGTGTTGTGTTCTTTGAACTTTTTTCTATTTGTTCCTGGCCCTGTTATGGCCTTTCAAGTGATGTCGTTTTTCAAGGTAACATTAAAAACAGCACTATGTGATCTGAATTTAATATGAATGTACGGTTAGTATAATTAGTTCAACATGAGTATTGCGGACTAGTAGAAACTTGTGCTCGGCGCAATACAGTCAAAAAAGGATGCCTTCAACCATATGTACTGGTATTTAAAACACATGTTCGTATCTCTATTATTTGTTAAATTCATCATACTTACAGAGAAAATGAAAATACAGATGATGTTAAAATGCTCACCAAAAGAAGCGCCTACATTTCTGCACTGACGAAGGAGATGACTTTCCCATATAACACACAGAAACCTGGCAGCAAGTGCAGCTCTGTCACCCATCAGCAATGGTGGGCTGCAGCTTCAAGTGCATCACAGGGTCCAGAAGTGCATGACCCCCTGCAACTTTCTGGCACACACTGAGCCACGATTGTTCCAACAGGATTAGTCTTCTTCACTATGTAGTATTCATTACAGAACCTACAGGTTCTTTTAGGGAACGTGGTGGGCGCACCAAAGAATCCACCCACCATCCAATACCCTCTGAATGGTGGCATTTAGCTTCTACGACTGCGAGCTCACTTTATATGGTCTGGGTTCTTTGATACACAGCTGCCAGCTCCTCGTAGTGCTGCAACATCCAGTTTCATCATGCCCAGGCTGCAAGAACTGCCTTAAACATTGGGTTATGAGTCAGGCCCATTGGTAAGGCTTGTTGGCCATGTGTTAGCAACAGGATATGGTAGTAATAAAAAATGAACCTTCTTAAAAATCTCCTATTAAGGTCTTTAGTTGGTGTATTTCACAGTGTGCTTTGCATTCGAAATTATAAACCTTCCCCTTCAAACAAGGAAGATTAAGTCTTATCTAAGAGACTGTCAATCAATCAATGTGTATTTGTACAGCGCTGCTATTCATCCCTGAGGGTATCCACGCACTCAGTTGCTTGGTTCAGTCAAACAGCCAGGTCTTGAATCTCTTCCTGAAGTCTGCCAGGGAGGGTAATGTCTGGAGGTTGTTCCAGGACTTGGCGGCACTGAGTTTGGGTGAGGGTGAGGGAGGAGGAGATAAGTTGTCAGGAGGGTTGGTAGAAGTTCAGGCAGTGGTTGTTGTATTCTGGTCCTTGGTTGTGGAGAGTTTTGTAGGCATGTCAACATCTAGAATTGGCATCTTTTGTGGACTGGGATCCAGTGGAGGTTCTTGAGGTGGGGAGTGATGTGGCTTCATATTGGTAGTGTGGGGATGAGTCTGGCTGCTGAGTTCTGTATTGTCTGGAGTATCCTCATGAGTTGGGTGGTGGTTCCTGCTTACAGTGCATTGCCATAGTCCAGCTCACTGATGACTAGGGTTTGAGTAACCATTTTCCTCATGTCGATGGGGAGCCATTTGAAGATTCTTTGGAGCATGCAGAGAGTGGAAGAAGGCAGAGGAGACTGTGTTGATCTGTTGTTTCATGGTGAGTTTGTAGCCCACACTATATGTGTTTCTAATTCAAATCCATTCTGAAGAAACTGGTTCTGAGGGGACTGTTCCATAAATCAATGTCACAAGTTTGAGGAAACCAAACTGGTGAAAGCCAGTCCTGAAAGAAAATTATTTTCTTCATCATGGAATTGTGTTTTTATCAGTGTTTAATGGGGGTTCACCTCTTAGTAATCTACCCCTCTCTTTTTCCTTTTAAGGAGTTATTTCCTCTTACCCCTCTTCTGATTCATAACACGCCACTACTTTCAACTTTCACCATTGTCATGAAAGGCCCTTATGCTACTTCAACTCCCATTTTACCACCCCATCTTTTTTTAAGCGAGCCTTCCTAGAAACCCTCTCACTTAGTCCACACAACCTGTTCTATCAATTACAAGAACCTTTTTCCTTCTTATCATCTGTCACAATTTCCTCTTCTTTCTTCTCTCTGTCACCTTCACCTTCCTATTTCCAAGTTTACAGTAGACATAATAAAAAAAGCTAACATGATCTTTTATCAGAAATGACAGTCCTATATTTTTATGAGCGGATATTCTGCACTCATAAATATACTACTTATAACATAGCTTTGTGCAAACAATCCTAAACATACACAAAAGTGTAAGATTACGTTTGTAAATAAGGCCTAAAGGGTTTATCGAGATCTCATTATGTGGCTGTCTGATGACGTGGAACCCTTTTTTGTCATAATCTGCCTCTTTGTTCCACTGAGGATTTTTTACTTTTATTTCAGAGACTAAGGGGCATATTTACATGGGAAGTGGCAGAGTGGTGTAACGCCTCACTCCGCCACTTCAGAAATGCAGGGCTGCACCATATTTACAAGAATATGGTGCAGCCCGGCGTTTCCCCCATGCTGGCTTTTAACTTAGCAATCTAGTGCCAACGCCGGCACCAATGCACCTTAGTGACTGCGTGCAGGGGAAGATTGTTTATGTGCAGGAGGTCCCCCTTCCTGCACATAAATAATGTTTAAATGTCGTTTTGTAACTTCTATGTGTCTATGTGTGCTGCTTAATGCAGCACAAATAGAAGTTGCAAAACAGCATTTTTTTTAAATGATTGTTTATGTGCAGGAAGAGGGACCTTCCTGTACATAAACAAGCATTGGACTTTTGCTGTTTCCATGTGTACTGCGTGAAACATCTCTCCTCGTTGCGCAAGGGTAAGACCAGGTTTTCCCTGGTCTTAATTCTGGCACTGCCTCCCATTTATACCTCCCGTGTAAATAGGGGGCAGCGTCAGAATCAATGGGTGTTTCGGTGGACCGCCCATGGCAACACTCATTGCCCTCCCCTATCATGCTAAGCATAGCATAAAAGGGGACCTTATTAACAAGGCAGCGTTAAGCCACTCTAAGTGGCTTAACGCTGCATTGTAAATAAGGCGAAGCCCCTATCACCACAGGAACGTCCTAAAATGTGACGTTCCCGCTCGATAGAGGCAGGGCCAGACTGGGAACCACACTCGGCCGCCCCCCCCCCTCCCCACTCAGGGGGGGGGGGTTGGAGGTGCTGCCCAACTCTATGCCAGGGCCGGATTTCGGCTGATTTTGGCACAGGGCCGACTTTGCAGCTATGCTGCAAAAACGACCCTGTAACAAAAACGACCCCCAGGGGCGCAAACCGGCCCCCACCCGTGTGGCGCACCAGGGGATTGCCCGGTGCCCGCTATGGCCAGTCCGGCCCTGGGTAGGGGCGGGGTAGAACCAGGTTTCCTTATTCAAAACCCGTTCTTTTGTGCTTAGCTTTAACATATGCCTAGGTACTGGTTAAGCACAACCAGATGTAATTCAACTCAGCTCATCAAAGTAGTCTCCAGTCCAGTTGCAGGGCCTATAGCACACCACTATAGACATCGATATAGTGATCCTGATTCAAGTGATACAGGATGCTGAAAATGCTGAAGGATGCTGTGGATACTGATCCAGTGATGGGGGTCTTACTGGGGTCACTCCTCGGTCCACAATAATGATTGGGTGACCTTGACCAAAAGGGTTGATGTCCCTTGAACTCCGCCTTCCACTAGTCTACTAGTCTTCGGTTACAGAGCTTCCCTTTAACTGAGGCTAGTGTATATTTTAGGTGACCAAACTGCACTCCAGTGACTCTCCTGGGTCATGCAGATTTAGATGCAACTTTTGAGCATCAATTTCCCTGTTTATGCTTTAGCGGTCAGTGGCAATCTAGCAATTATGGCTACCAACTTGCCAAGGCAGGCTTCATGAGCTCTTTTGGCCCTGGATCGAATACAGGAAGTCAGCCAACTGACTCTTGGAGTCACCTACTCTGGCTGGGGCCCGGGATGACTTTTTTTAAAGCAGGGCACTACAGGCACAGTCCTCTCTTTGCTTGCCCAAACATTAGTAGGAGCAGTCAAGTCTTTGGTGTAGCCTCTCTTTAAGGGGTCCAGGGAAAAGAAAGGTAGCCTTTTTTCAGTCTTCTCTCTAATAAAGATGTGATCGGAGATCTGAGTGCCAGGGGTGCCACTTTTAGGCCCAGAATGTGCCCTCGGGGTATGCGGTTACTACTAGTCAATAGGCTACCAAGTCCCCTCTTGCCCAATGGTGCCTTCCTGCATGTTGTGGCATCCTGATACCCCAGAAAGCAATATTTTACCCACTCCCATGATGGCAAAACCCCTTTCATGGTGTGTGGAGCTTAGAAGCCCAACCTACAGGTGGAGTTACTTGTTACTTGAGGGCTACACCCCCACAGGGAAACTGTCCTAACAACTGTTTCCCTCTCTATTTCCCCGATGCCAACTTGTCTTCTACAACAAAAGAGCAACCTTGCTTGTTTGTGTCCACTATTTGCCCTTCAAATGTGGCTTCAGCTTTGAAGTTATCCTTTTTGGCTCACACCCTGTTTGGCCATTCTGCCAGGGAGAGGTAAGTCCTATTCCAAAGAAAGACCCTTTGTGTTCCTTCCTTAGAGACATTCACACCTGCCCCCTAGAGGGCAGAAGGCTGTCTCATGGCCAGCAAGCATAAACGGTCACTGAAAACTTGACAGAGTCACAACTTTCCACTTTTGCCATTTACTTAACAGTTACATTAAAATTGACTTGGCATCAAGTTGAGTTTAGTTGTATGATTCTTTTGATACTGTGAAGTACGAGCTTTAGGAGTCACATTCAAAAGTTAGCACAGCTGAGTTAGTACTAACCATGTAACCTTGTACTCACCAATTATTCTCTTGTTCCCTCCATTATTTTGTATTGGGGGTGTCCAAAAATTAAGTCCAAGCAAATGTCTACCACATAGGTTGTCAAATAAGAGAATCAGAACCCAAAGCCATTATTTGTATCTCATCCTTTTTGCCATTTGATCAAATAATTTAATCTGTAATGGACTCCTCTAAATACCGTCGGTGCATTTTGGCCTAGCTCCATTCACGGCCTCTTCAGGATGGAACAGAAAAAACAAGAGGCACATTTTAAAAACACTAAATAAAGGCTAATTCCCATGGACATATCAAATCATCTGCACACACACCAGCAAAAAGATTTCTGGAGGAAGGATAGTCCATGCTTAAAAGTTAAAAACTTAAAATGATAAAAAGTCTTTACACACATTAAGGCTGTCACATGCTGCCAAGTAAAAGTGCTTTGTAAATGTTCAGGAATGTGAGGCAGTGCATGGAAGTGGTCTAGTGCATGCCCCCGGGGTCATCCAAGTACCATTTAAGGTCCATAAGATTATAAAAGTCCCGAGCAAAAACCCTTTGTGACTCGTAAAGTGTAAAGTACCTTTGTCCAATCTAGGGTACCAACCAAAAATTCTTGCCCACCATGTACATCATAATCCAAGAGTCCCCTGAAATGGGGGGACATGACAGCCGACTGGTAACACCGGCCATGAGCTCTCTGCGCTCCATGACACATCCGATCGACTCTGCAATACTTACTGGGTCTCCTTTCTTCTTCCTCGCTCTGCCCTTCACGGGGGCTCAGAGGGGTGACCGACGGGAAAGCTTGCAGCAGAATTGCAGTCCTTTTTCCTTTGCGGGTGGACGCGTGCCGTCATGACTTATCTTGCCCTGCACGGACAGCAAACGGCTCCCACTGTAGCAGCAGGAGCAGGCATGTGGGCGGAGGCTGCCCCGTGGCTCAACAGAGGCTGGCACGCGATGGCAAAGATTGGTTTCCGGGGCATTTTAGGCAGCAGTGGTGGTAGGGAGGTCCGTGGAGGGTAATCTATAATTTCCCTCGCAAGAGCCCCTAATTCTCCACTTTTCTGGGTTTGCGGGACTCAGCGTCTCCCCTTCTGGGAAATTAGTTACACACTGGCCGGCGCCGGCTCCTTCACTCGGGCCTGTCAGTGGACATCGCTGGGGATTCCGGACTATCATTTTCAGAATGGTTCAATTATTGACAGTGCTCAACAAGAGGTGCTCCTTCATCTTATGCGTGACCTATGCTATAAAATTCTAGATTTCAAAATTTGGGTAATTTGGCCAATATAAATCTTATCACACAGGCATTTAATATAGTATACAACAGTTTTCATATTATAGTTTGAACCCCTGGTCTGTTTCACTGTGATGCCATTCAGTGTAACGTTTTTACTATTCCTGTGGAGAAGTGTGGCTCACTGGTTAGAGGCGGCAGACCCGTAAGCAGAGAACGGCCCGGGACCAGGGTTCGATTCCCGACAGGGTCAGCGGACTCGATAATTCTCGCCTCGGTGCCTACTCTAGTCAGAAACCACACTCGGCAACTCTGGGAATCAGCTTGCCTCATCTTCACAACGGCCCCCCAGACCGCCGGGGATGCTTGGTCGCACCTTAGAGATACCCATCAGGGACCATCTCTCAGGGTGAGCCAGGACGGGTTCCCCAGCGGTCGAAGCGTGGAGATACTCCTCCGATCGCAATTAAATTAAATTAAATTAAATTAAACTTACAAGCTGTACAATTTTGACATTTAAAATACCCCACTACGGGGGTAACCCTAATAAAGGTAGTATTTGCTGAACGTTTTCTTGAAGTCTTGAAGCTTTAACCAAATAATGCTTACAATTTTTACCTTTCCTAAATGCAAAAAGAGGGTTGGGAATATTAAACTCTGCAGGCAATTTTAAATTTCTCTGAATGATATGGTTGATTTTATGTACAGTAGGCTTATAAGTTACAACACATGTCAAAGGGTTACTGCTGATTTTTTCCTTAGGTTCTAGGATACACATTAAGCTTCCCTCTAAAGTAGCCTGATAAAACATGCCTCAGGCCTGCCACAGCAGGTTGTACTGCAGTTTTAAACTGCAATTTTGAGCTGTCAAAATACATGTTTTTACCAGGTCTAAACCATCCCTTTATATACTTATAAGTCACCCCTAAGATAGGCACCGAAGGTTCATAGGGCAGAGTTCATTGTATTTATGTTCATATGTGCATACGTTTTACATGTCCTGGTAGTGAAAAATCCTAAAGTTGTTTTTCACAGCATTGCAAGGTCTATCCCTACCATAAGATAACAATGGGTAATTACATGTAATAAGTGATCATTTAAGGGGGGCGTGGCTTGGCGCCGATGGAGGAGGTCGCCTGAGCACTGAGCTCCGCGATCAAGCCTCCAATTATCCTGATCCACTTCGCCTTTGAACCCCTGTCTCCCCTTGAAAGTCGGGTGACGGCGTTCCCCTACCTCGGAGCACTAAAACGCTACTTTGGCGACCCTGGGGACACGAGGAGGGTTGATGGGGCAGTGCCTGAGGTGCCTCCAGAGCCGTATCCATAATGGCGCCTAGGGGGAGGACTTGAAACCCCGAGCGGCTGAAGCTGTGTGGGGACCTGCGGAGCGCTGATTTCCCCACCGATGGTAGCAGAGCTTACTGGCCTTAGTGGCGGGCCTGCGGGACCTCAGAGGAGCAGCAATGGTGCTCTGCAGAGCGGGGGCGGGCGACGTATTGCCACCAGGACTGTCCCCCCCGGGACCCATTGCAGGCGGCGGCGCTGCTGCCGAGGAGCGCCTGTAGTGCTGCGCGAGATTACCCCTGAGGTGCCTGGACCCCACCCGAACACCGGCGGCGGGAGTTGTGATTTGCCTTCCCTCTCCCCTGAACTTTAATGTGACCCGAGGCGGGAGCGGACTCTCTGGATATTCCCGAAGGTACAGATCGTTTGCTTCCTGGCCTGCCCACGACTGGGGTGTGCGGCCCGGGGCAGTGACACAGCGTGGCATTGTGTGGGGCCTCCCTGACCCCCCTGACTACTTGCTGGCCCCAGTGGGCCCCCTAGAGGGTCGGATCTAGTGCGGCTGCACTGCGCCAGCGGAGCCCAGGGCGCTGGGCCTTGACCGAGACGTGGTGATCCTTCTGGCTACCCCTTGGATCCCGCACCCGGAGTGAGAAGCGCACCTTGTGGGGGAGGCACTCTGCGACTGGCGGAGTGTGAAGGAGACTATTGAAAGGTCATCAGGGAGCGTGGAGTGTGGGTCCCACACGGCGCCATAACACAGCTGACGGACGGTGGCCACAGGGGGCTCCGTGGAGGTGCGCCATGAGCAGGCGGAACACTAAGGGGCGAGGAACGAAGAGCACCCTAAGAGACTTGGATGCTGGGGTGAGGCATAGGGAGCTGGAAGCAAGCGAGTGCCCTGGAGTGAACGTCCCTGTATGAGGGACTGGAGAGGGACCAGACTACGGATATAACGGAGGGGGCACGCAGACAACAGACGCCTCTGACTAGCCTCACCTAGGGTCGGTGCACTGTGATACTACTGGTGGCCCCCTATTTTCGTCGCGCCAGAACTGTGAATAGCGGAGGAGGGGAGGACTGATATATAGCACAAGTGGCCACAGGACTGGGATTATTGAGGGCCAACCAAGGGAAACTCTCTGATAGGGTCAAGGTGGTGGAGGAGACGATCCAATCCCTCGAGCCGGAACACCAAGAGCTCAAAGCTACCATGTCCAGTGTGCTAGACCGTATGGACGAACTTGAGAGAAGAGCGGAGGAGGCCGAAGGGCGCAATCGACGGAACAACATACGGATAGTCGGGCTGCCGGAGAAGGTGGAAAGGCAGGACATGGTATGCTACCTCAGGGTCACAGGGTCGGCCCCCGCGCCCGGTGGTAGCCGATTGTTGCATTACCGGGACAGAGACCTACTGCTCCAGCAAGCACGAGGGAACGGTCCCTATCAGGTGGAATAGTAGAGTCAATATTTTCCCTGATTATACGTATGAAACGCAACAACGGCGGACCTCCTTCCTGGCTATAAAGAGGGAACTAAGGGCTGAGGGTCTACAATACTCCCTTCTCTTCCCGGCTAGGCTACGAGTGATACTGGACGGCAAAACTAGCTTTTTCGACACACCGGACGACGCCAGTGCCTGGTTCGAACTTTACAAATCCCGCACGACTGTCCGTGAACGAGACCCGGGTATGAGCTCCGAAGGCTTACCACCAAAGACATCACGACGGATCCGCAATCAACGGAGGGGACTGAGAATGCCTTCACTATCACAGACAGCAGCGGGACGGCGAGAGGTACTGGAGGTGGTGACGGCCCTGTCAGGTGCACGCAACGCCCAGTCACAGGACGAGGCAGAGTCGGACAAAGGCGTCGATCGTTCGGACACTGTGGGTTCGGAAACGGACAGTGTGCCCTTGCCTGTGGTCACCCCGGCGACAGCGGAGGGAATGTTGGATGAAGGATAGAAGCACCTGGTGAGCTATGTGTGGCTGCTATAAGGACTGGGGCGGACTACCTGCTGCAAACTTTGGGGGGAAGGACCGGGTTATGGATGGGGGATGGGCGGTCATGGCAATGTTTCTTATTTAGGGCTCGATCGTTCAGCGGAGGGCTTGGGGATTGGGCAGCTGACCGTTGGCGGCCAACCCTTCGTCAGTGCCCTTAAGGCACTCCCACAGTGACCACTGTTGGGTTAGTCAAAAGTTGGTATTTGAGTGTGTTTGGATGGGAACTAGCCAAAGGGCACTAGGACCTGTTCAGGGGGGAGGGGGTGTTGGGGCTGTTTGGGTGCTTTCATGGGGGGGCGCATCATCAATGTTGACATATTGACATTCTTACGAGGTCTAGTGAGCGGTTAGAGGGCGGTGCACAGGACATTATGGGACAATGGGTGATTACGCTAATTTGAGATGTATAACCTGGAATGTGAGGGGGCTGCATATCATGACACGACGCCACAAGATCCACGGTTATCTAGTGCGTAGGGGGGTACAGGTCGCATTACTTCAGGAAACACACTTGACGAAAGCTGAAGGGCTAGCATTGCAGCGTAGATGGAGGGGTCAAGGTTACAACACTACATACACCGGCGTTTGCAAGGGGCGCGCTGATCTGGATTAGAGCGGGGATCCCATTTCAAGTAACCAAGCAGGTCATAGACCCGTATGGCAGGTTTGTAGCCATAGAGGGTAAACTACGAGGTAGGGACATTGCTTTCTGTAGTGTGTACGCGGCCAATGTAGATCAGCTGACTTTTCTAGCAAAGTTATCCGGGTCCCTGGCACATTTCCTCGCCGGACCATTGTTGATGGGCGGTGAATTTAATTCGGTGACCGACGTCTCCCTTGATAGATCGCACCCCCTTTGGCGGACTCCCCGACATGCCGCACGGCTAAAGGCATATTGGACTGGCAAACGAAATGGGGCCTGTTGGACACCTGGCGCGCACAACATCCGCATGGTCGTGATTACTCTTATTTCTCAAGTCTACATGAGCTCCATGTACGGCTAGACGCGGTGTTGTGTTCCCCGGTACTGATGCCGGCAGTGGTGCGGACTGAATAACTGGCGAGGACAGTATCGGATCATAATCGTTGGGAGATCCCCTTTTTCATGATGCTCTAGAGGAGCGGATTGTACAGTATTTCGAGGAAAATGCTGGTACGACTGCGGCAAGAGCTACAGAATGGGACGCCTTCAAGGTGGTCATAAGAGGGTTTTGTATAGGGAAACATGTGGGAGTACGGAAGGTGCTCCTAGATGATATAGACAAGGCTGACAAGGCACTCCGCGAAGTAGAACACTTGAGACCTGGTCACCCTGAGCTACAAGAGAAGGTTAGTCCCGCGAAAGAGGCAGTGGCGGCGGAAATGGAGCGCTTACGTAGCTTTGACTACAAAGAATACACGGCGCGTACCCTCGCAGAGGGCGACAAAGCAGGGACCCTATTGGCTTGGCTTGCCAATCCTGCGAAAAGAGGCTCCCCCATAGTGTCCATGCGTACAGCGAGCGATGGAGAGGTCTTTACCCAGGATGAGATATCGCAGTGTTTTGTGAGATACTATGAACGCTTGTATACAAGTAAGTTAGCGGCTGACGTCCCGGCCATGGATCTCTTCCTGGAGGGGCTCTGCTTCCCGAAATTGGATCACAAACAAGCGAAGTCACTGGGTAGGGACATAGAGTTAGGTGAGATAAGAAGCGCCATAAAACGCATGGCACGGAATAAAACCCCAGGTCTGGACGGATTGCCCGTAGAATTCTATGGGACGTACGCTGACCTCCTAGCGCCCAGACTGCTGGAGGTTTATAAGGAAGCAAACCACTTAGGGAGGCTGCCACAATCTATGCGAGAAGCCTTGGTAATCCCATTGTTAAAGCCAGGGAGAGAGAGCGAAGACGTGTCGTCCTACAGGCCACTGTCGATGCTGACCACTGAATATAAGCTCCTGAGTAGCATCCTGGAATCTCGACTACTGCCATTTATGACCATATTGGTCCATGAGGACCAAGCTGGCTTCATTCCGACGCGTAATACGACCACGAACATACGCCGGTTGATGCGGTTACTGGAGGGGGACCATGTAGAGGCTCGGCAACCGATGATACTATCGATAGACATGGAGAAAGCTTTCGACAGCCTTGAATGGGAATATCTTTACAGGGTGATGGGACGCTTCAGAATGGGAGAAGGCTACCTGAAGTGGACGGCGGTGCTTTATACATCGACGGTGGCCAGAGTGAGAACGGGCACGCTGATATCGCCCCAGTACCGAGTGGAAAGAGGTACGAGGCAGGGCTGCTCATTGTCTCCATTGCTGTTTGCATTGGCAGTGGAGCCATTCGCAATGTCGATCGGTTGGGGGTCCACTATGGGGGACTGCGTAGTGGGGATGGTCAACAATATATCTCATTATATGCGGATGACCTCCTACTTTTCCTTGAAGATGCCGACGAGGCATGGATAGGAGCCGAAAGTTTCCTCACGGGCTTCGGTGAAATATCTGGCTTACACGTGAACTGGTCCAAAACGTGCTTGTTCCCGGTGCGACGTGGGGAGGCCCAACCCTCCGTGACCCGAGAGGTGAGATGGGAACCCACCTGCATGAAGTACTTGGGCGTATACATCTACCACACGGCGGCTGACTTGTTAGAGGGTAACATTGGCCGCGGTATAAGGGCGATGAATGGCAGTATGGCATTCTGGGCTACTCTCCCACTGTCGCTCGCGGGCTGGATAGCGCGCCTAAAGATGGTGGCGCTCCATAGGCTCTTGTACTACTATAGGACGCTACCAGTGTGGGTATCTGCCGCTACCTTCAAATTGTTAAAGTCAATGATAGTGTCCTTCCTCTGGGGGACGGGGCGCCGCCGAGTGGCACAGGCAACGTTGACCAGGCCTGGAACGGAAGGTGGATTGGCGGTACCAGACTTTGAGCTATACTACCTAGCTGCTCAGCTCCAGATCTATACGCAGGAAATAGCGTGCGAATTCAGGGGACCGGAGCACAAAAGGGGCCAGGGTATGCCTCGCCACGTCATTTCTTTCATAGCGCTGCAGCAGAGGCTAGACCTCAGAGAGCTAATGCAGGAAGAAAGAACGATCAGACTGTGCTGGAACCGCTCACAGCGTAGAGCGGGCGTACTTCACCCGTATGCCCCCTAAATCCCGATAGGGATGCTAACAGCGCTGCCACATGGGGGCGACTGGTCTCAGCTCCAAGATTGGGAAGAGGCGGGAGTCCAGGTGCTGGGGGACCTGTACGAAGATGGAACACTGTTGCCGTATCCGACACTCTTGGAGAGGTTTGACCTGCCGAGAGGGGGTTTCCTGCTGCATGCGGCACTGACACGAGCTATACAGATGCATTGGAAAGAGGGGCTGACGGAACCAAGAACGACAATGGCTTGCCAATATGCTATGATGGCGCACGAACTTTTAAGGCGGTTACGTGCCTCTACTCCAGAATGATCAATGAAGGGCTACTGCCCCTGGAGACGCTGAAGGGGAAATGGGAAACGGACATAGGAAAAGAAATCCCCGAAGCGGAGGGCCTGGAAGAGTACACGGAGTGCGCGATTCCAGCTAGTGCATTTCTATTTCCTCCATCGAGCCTATCTGACTCCGGGGAGGATCAAGAAATACTTTGACGTGGAGTCCGCGGCATGCCCCAGGTGTGCGAGACTCGGAGCAGAATTGGATCATATGTTGTGGACATGCCTACTGTTGGAGCTATATTGGAAGGAGGTGGGAGACACTCTCAATGCGGTGACAGACAGGGGCTTGGACTTTGATAGGGCCGTGGGTGTCCTGCACTGGTTCCCCCATACCCCCAAGAACAAGATCACAAGTACATTTATTGACATAGGGCTAATACTAGCAAAGCGCGAAATTACATGACTTTGGAAAGCGACAGTGGGGCCCAGTAATGCGAGATGGAGGAACGAGTTCCTCAAGTGGGCTGGGGCTGAAAGCAACTTACGATTCCAAAATGCGCGTAGGCAACGCAATGAGAAGGCACTAGAAACAGCTCAGGCGTGGGATGCGCTAGTGCACTCACTGACCGATTACGGGACACAAGAGGATGAAGAGGAATAGTAAGGGGACTGATGTCTCTCCCCGAGACGTGACAGGCACATCATGCAGAACATTACCTAATAATTCCTGTGCACACATTTTACACCGACTGACACCACACGTAGGCGTCGATGATGGGGCTCCAAGGTGGGGGGTGGGTACAATGGGGAGTTCATTAGTATATCGTGACAGGGCAAGTTGGGATCGGCCCTTAATAGGGCTTTTTGAGCATAGCCTGGATTGCGACCTAGCTCGCTGCTAAGAATGCAATTAGGGGACACAATATAGTGGGCTTGGGTAACGTAGAACTGCAATTGATTTGTATGATGTGTGCAACAAAAACCCAATAAAATTTGTTTAAAAAAAAGAAGTGATCATTTAAGTTTGGGAGCAGAGAGGAAAATTATGTTTTCACTCAAACTAATTGTAATTTAAAATCCACTTTAAGGGTAAAGTGTGTTTTTAGTCACAGTTCTGAAAATTGCACTTTTAGAGCATTGGAATGTTTTTGTCCTAACCATTTGTACCTTTTGCCAGTATTTTGGGTCCTGTGACCATGAATTGTTCTGCTGGTGTTTGTGTATTACTTTCAGACAGTGACACAAAAGGGGATTAGATGTGGAAAAAATGGGCTATCCTGCCAGGATTGTTGGGTGCGGAGCTGTACCTAGCCCCATTTACATTTCAAAGGGTTTTGCCTACTGCACACTCAAAGGAACCTTACACTAGTCTTTAGTCACCAAAGTCTTCTTGAAGCCTTGACAGGGGGACAGAATTTTCCAGAACCATTTGTGGGAGTAGTATAGGGAATCCATCCACTTCAAATTTCACAATTCAGGAAAGATTTTATCTACCTCAATGAGAAATGCCCTCCCTCACCATAAAATCCCCCTCCACCCCCCAAAACAAATACCTAACACCAAACAAAATCATTGGAGATCAACTCCTCTCCACTGCCGTCTACATAAACCTCACCGCACCTTGAACCATCTCTCCCCATCCAACCTCTCCAATTTATGCAACTCTTACCTTCCTAGCTCACCAACCACAAGTCCTCCACCCCCCTACTCCCACATCCCTGTTATCCTTGGGATGAAAAGAATCCCGTCCCTCCCCATTTCCCCCAGACCACTGCCCCAACTCACATCAATCCACTCTTGCACACCGACCATATTCATCCCCTACTTCTTACATGTATGCTTGTCAAGTGTCGTTCCGCAGTCCAGCATGCCACAGAAATTGCGGAAACTATTCTGAGTGAATCAATTGACATTGCATTCCTCACAGAAACCTGGCTCAATGACCACTCAACGAGCATACTTGACCTACTCTCTCCCCCGGGATACTCTATTCTTTGAAAAGATAGACCTGGCAGAGTTAGGGGTGGTCTAGCCATTATTTTTAAAAATTAACTTCAGCTATCCCTTGTCAACAACTCTGGCTACTACTCCTGCGAATACCTGGAAGCTGAACTGACAACTCAAACCTCCCAGCCAATTCGTCTACACAATATTTATCGCCCCCCTGGAGTTCCCCAGTACTTCATAGAGGACTTATCTGAGCTCCTGACACAATCCTCTCTATCAAACTCAAATAATCTCTTTCTTGGGGATCTGAACCTCCATTGGAATGATACCGATGACCCCACTATCTCCCTCCTCACTAATCTACTTGAGATCAATGAACTCAACCAACTATGCCTATCCCCGACACACACTAAAGGATCCATCCTTAACGCTATTCTCTCTAATGAAGATCTGGCCTCAGTGACCAACATCGTCCCCTTTGACTGGTCTGAACAGCACCTTATACAGTTCACCATTGCTACCACTGCAAATTTCCCCACCTCCAAAATTAATAGACCTAAGAAATTGACCAGAAATCTGAAACGTATCCCCCCAAGCTCAACTTCTTCTCATCCCCCCCTCACAAAATGCCAATGAGCTCACTGAACACTTTAACTATACTGTCACCGATATCCTTGACCAACTGGCCCGCCTGAACTCAAATACCAAAGAAATTAATAACGAGAGATGGTCACTCAGATTGTCGGAAAGAACCTGGAGACACCATCCTTCTACCTTCCATCTTGCACGCCTCAGACGTGCTAGATCCAAGTACAAAAAACACATCTTCAATAAAAAGGCATCCTTTTTCTGCACTCAACTTGATCGCGCCAAAAATAGACAGAGGGAACTCTTCAAAATCATTCGAAACCAAACTTCCCCCGCTCCTCCAATTTTGATCGCCTCCTCAGCCAGTCTCAGAAAAGATAGGCAAAAATGATCAATCCTTCCTTCCCACGAAGCTCCCCTCTAATTCCCAATGTAATCCTGCCCTCACCTCTAATGCCTTCTCCACATCCCCTCGACCAGTTGACCCCTTCTCTCGTTCGCCCACTATTCTACCGATCCCCAGCGACTCTCCTCACCTGACTACTCCCTCACCCCCACTAACCACTCCCCACACCTATCCCCTACCATATCTCCGGAATTCAACTCCCTTTACTCACAATTAAAGAGCAATGCCTCCTTGTCCAACTTCCTCCCCATGACTGAGCTAGAAGTCCTTAAAATAATTGGTAATCTTAAACCGTCCTCCCACACAAAAGACCCTTTACCATCTAACCTTGTCCCTGCCCTTAAACATATCATCGCCCCATACTGGACTACAATCATCAACACATCTCTCTCCACTGGCTGTGTCCCGACCTCCCTTCAACTTGGACAAATCTCTCCCATAATCAAGAACCCCAAAGCTGACCCCAACAACCTAAACAACCTCCGCCCAGTCACTAACCTCCCCCTTCTCTCAAAGGTCCTGGAAAAAAGCGTCCTACTACAACTAGATAAACATATCGAAAATTTCAACCTGCTCGACCCCTTTCAATCAGGCTTCAGGAAAGGCTGCAGCACCGAAACGGCAATGCTCAATGTCATTGATGAAATCCACCACTCATTTGATAATGGCAAGACCTGTCTTCTTTTCCTTCTTGATCTCTCTGCTGCGTTCGATACAGTCAACCCTTCAGCCCTCCTTAAAGTGCTAAGACCCGCTTCGGCCTTAATGGCACTGCCTTCAAATGGTTTGTCTCCTACCTACAAACATCGAACTCAGCAAATCAAAATTCAAAACTGTCTCTTTTTACCCCAATCCTGTCTCCCTTGGAGTCCCCCAAGGGTGTACTCTCTCTCCCTCCCCCTTTAACCTCTTTATGGAACCCCTCACTGTCATTCTTAAACAAGCAGTCATTAACTACCACCTCTACGCCGATGACACCCAAATCTATTACAAGATTAAAAATCACACTGACATCCTACACCTGAACAACACCCTCACCAAGATCCCAACCTGGTTTCATTCCAATCATCTAAAACTTAACCCTAAGAAAACCAAAATCATTCTCTTCTCCCCTAAAAAGAACCCTCTTCCCGTTCAATCCTGGATATCTGACCTCAACGCACTCAACTGCTCACTCACCCTGTCCAACTCCGTCAAATCTCTTGGTATTTCTATCGACAACACACTAACCCTCAGCTAAAGGCGCCCTCTGTACTCTCCATCACCTCAAAAAAAATCAAACCTTTTATACCTACTGATGACTTTAAACTTGTAGTTCAATCACTTGTCCTTTCACATATAGATTATGGTAACGCCATCCTCAACGGAATCCCCAAGGTCCACCTTGCTCCAATCAAATCTGTGCTCAACCTTGCAGCCAGGCTCATCACTGACTGCAAACATTTCGACCACATCTCCCCAGCTCTCAAATCTCTTAAATGGCTCTCTATAGAAGGTAGATCAGCCTACAAAACTGCTTGCATCACTCATAAAGCCCTCCACCAAAACACTCCAGAGTACCTCTCCAAGAAACTCCTCATCGCAGGCACCACATGACCTCTGAGAAGCACCAACACCCTCCTTTATATCCCACAACTGCATAAAAAGAAATCCACACAATCACGCTCCTTCTCTGGTAATGCCCGTATCATCTGGAATGCCCTCCCAAAAAGCCTGCGCTGTAACCCCTCCTATTTCAGCTTCAAAAACGACCTAAAAACTCACCTCCTCAATCATTACTGGGGATCATAACTTGGGACCTGCACTTAATCTCCAATCTCACCATTTTAAATATTGTCAGTAATATTTATCCTTTTCCTGTACATCCTCCTACAAACTATTTAATTTGTATATCTCTTGCCCCTATTAATCTATTTTATGTGTATATCTCACAGATTGTTTTCACTCTTCTTTTTATCTACTTGTATGACATGTTTGGCCAATTTAATATTGAGGGTCACAAACTATGACATGCACCTGTCTCTCCAAATCATCATGTTATTTTTGTTTGGTAACTATTTGTCTTCAAACATCATCTTCCTAATTACTGGTTGTGTATAGCTTTTTCCACATTTATTTATTCTTGATTTTATACTTTACTTGTTGTTTCACTTTCTTTTTATCTTCGTGTATGCCATGTTTGCCTCATATTAGCTTCTCATGTAAAGCGCTCTGATACCTCCTGGGTCTAGCCAGCGCTATATAAAACTCTCAAATAAAAATAAAATAAATAATGGTGTAATAGTGGACCACCTGAGCCACTCATCAGATCACTTCGGGACCGGTGGAAGACTCAGATGAGTTACTGCTTTCCTGCCCCAATGCTTCAAGGACTACCCTGCTGCTGGAAGTACAGCCCTGCTGCCCTACTGACTGAGGACTGAACCCTGGACCTGCTTCTTGAACCCAGGCCACCCAGGGTGGCTCCAAGCCCTAGCTGGCTGCCCTTCCGTGTGAGCAATAAGGACATAACAAGCTCCAGGTAGATGTCCTATATCTGCCCAGCTAGAGAGGCCCAACTGGTCCTGCCTATGCTCTGCTGCTGGCCTCTGTTGGAGGGAGTCCAGTTGCTTAAGAGGTGCCCCCAGAGTCCTGGACCCTTGGCTTGCATCAGAGTGTACTCCTCCTTGTACCACTGAGGTATCCCTCAAAATCAACACAGATTGATGCAATTCTAAACAGGATCTTGCATCTTAACACCTCCCATCTCATGATTGCCAGACTCATCAGAACTGATGCAGCACAATGCAGGACCTCTCATCTCAGCTCCAAGTACAGCCAGGTACACTTTCCAGCAAGCTAAACGAAGTACTGTACCCAGCCCCCACTTCATCACAGTTGGCCTGAACTTGTGACTTTGTCCCAGTCTGGCATGACCAGGTAACTACAATTGCCACTTTTGTTTTTGGTGCTACTTTTATTTAAACTTTGAAACTGGCTGTCTCCAGTTCTACTGGTTGGATTTTGTTCATGTTAATGTCTTTTTATTTCTTACAATCTGCTCTATTTGTCAAGAGTGGTGTAGGATTTTTCTTGTGCCTTGTTTTCACTAGGCATGGGTGTGAAATTCTACTCTGCTAGTGGAGCCCAGCCAAGAGCGCAAAGTTCAGAAAAACTCCATGGAGCGGAGTGGAGTTTTTTCTTGCTCGCGCTCAATAACGTTAAGTTGGCGAGGGAGGAAAATCTTACACCGGCCCACCTTGCCAGTGGGAACAACTAGCTGATGTTGCTGACATACTTCAGCAAGTTGACAGTGACAAGAATGAAGGCATTGACCTCAGGTGTGAACTCATTGAAAACATCTGTGTTACCGATTCAGATCTTGCTAGTAAAGCCCTCCATAGGACTCGGATTTGTTGGGCTTCGTGCAACTGGAGTCTAAACAAGCGAACAAGCGACTACGATGCATTCTTATGCTTACTGACTCGGTTCGCTCTGACTCCCATCAATTCATTTAGATGAGATGTTCAGACTCCTGGTCTGTCTTGGTTTTAGGAAACAATACTTGCATACAGCAAGTGACCCTGGCTGACACAGTTACTAGATATGGTATTCCTGGCAACATGCCACAGCAGCTGTGATCGTTCAACATAATGTAACTTCCATTTAAAAGTTGTCCAAAAAGTGGATCAATCACCGCAGCCAGAGAATCTTGCAGGTTGCAGGATAAGTTGTTAGAGGAACCATCGCAGGCCCCGTGTAGGCATATATCCTGACAACGGAGGGAACCGCTTAGTGCGTTTTCACAGTTTTTCCGGCTAAGACACACTTCACAACCCCCACTCCAACATCTGTAAGTGTACGGTAATTTCCAGGATGTCTTGATGTATTCTTTACCTAACCTTTCATATGTGCCTGCTGGTATGTGTTTTATGCAATATTGAAAGTGGAAAATTGCAACAGGCAGAGTATTTGTTCTGTGTAATATCCCTTCTGTAGCTGGTTTTTCAGCGACACTAAATGGCAATCTTTCCAGTTTTTCAAAGCTCAGCAATATATAGTCTGCTCCCCTCTGTGCGAATTTGATATGTTTATCAGTGAGATTGAATTCTGAAAACAGTGACGTAGTATTGATTAAACGCCAAGGCACATTGCCTGAACGAAGGTTTGCAACGTCCAGCCTAATAGCATGATAGAACGTAATTGAGAATTACCATGTTGCAGCTTGACGAGTCCTGTTCCATGATGTCTATGGCAGAGGATACTATGCTGTTCAAAGAATACATCCTGGACGACAGTGTTGTTAACCCATTGTCAACTACAGAGAGAGTTTTCTCTAAATTAATACTATCAATTTCTCGTATTCTTTATGCAGTCTCTGCTTGTGTAATATTCCATGCTTCATTGTAAGCAGCATAGATACCGGCATATATAAAACATTTAAGACGTGGTTTCCCTGGTCCTAGCAAGAATTCCCTAAGATCAGCGCCATCTTTAAGTAAAGATAAGTGTTGCTTAACAAGTGTAGATCTATATAGCCATTCAAGGCATAGTTTCCCTACACTGTATGTTGTTACTATTCCTGGATGCTGTCTCTGAACATATCTTGGATCTGGCCTAGGAAATTTGAACCCCCGTGTTTTATTCAGGAATCTATCTATCTTGACAGTTGTTTGTGTCTGTGGGCCAGATTAACCATTTTTTCCAATCTGGATCTGTTCTGTTGTGAAGTAAAATAGTATGTACGTCGACTTCCCCCTCTGAAGTGTTACCACTAACAGGTGTAGGTGTAGGTATGGACGGATTGTTTAGGTCTTTTACCTTGGCAAACCCAAGACAAGATGTCTGTTGTACAGTGTCATTCAAAAACATAATTTGCTCTGGGATGATGCAGGCTCTAAATAAAGCTTCTATACCCTGTTCCTGACAATCTTTTGTGCCCCAGACAATTTTTGTCTCAATTTTGTTTTTCCAAAAGTCAAAACCTAGTGAAGACAGCTGTTAGAACTGGCTATTTCTGGTAGGCTAAGGCTGACGCCAAAGCCAGGCAGAAACCACCATTCTAGTCAGGGCAAGAGAGTCACACGCCAAGATAACCCCTGCTCACCCCCTTAGTAGCTTGGCACGAGCAGACAGGCTTATCCCAGAGGCAATGTGTAAAGCATTTGCGCAAGCACACAACAGCAACAACATCCTAGGCACACCACAAAAGGAACACCACACAAGGTTATATAAAAATAACTTCTGTATTGTCAAAACACATCAGATAGAAATCACACATGTACATCGTGCCAACTGGCATGGGCAATATTCACAAGGGATTATGTACAGGACAGGGCCACATGGGCCACTGTCAGAATGAACACTTTTAGAAATAGCACTTCTAGAACTTAGAATAAGTGTAGCACAAAAGAACAATTATAGGTAAGAACACATTACACATGATGCATCACAACATTCAGAGGTGTAAGGAAGGAAAACACATGATGCATAAACATACATTCAGCGGTGTAAGAACAAGGCACATGATGCATCAAAAACACATTCAGAGGTGCAGGAAAGAAAAACACATGATGCCTAAAACATTCAGAAATGGAACAAGACACATAATGCATAAAATACATTCAGAGGTGTCACAGGCATAATGGCATAGCACATTACACATAACTCACATTTGGGCCTAACCAGTAAAAAGTACAGTAGGCAATCTCTCACTAGTCTAAACACATTAGACTCTCCCCCTAAGCATAACTCACATTTAGGGGAGTAACTCACATAGTGAAATAAACTCTCACTAGCATAAACCTACATAGGTAATATAACCTCACAGTCACATTGCGCAAACATCACCTTAGGCAATTACTATCCTAAACATAGCAAACTCACATTGCGCAGAAATCACATTAGGGCCTTGCGCCCTACCCACATACCAGTCCCCTTGGCCAACTGGCCATCTCAAGGAGACTCAACAGCCCTGTGTCCAGAATGTCAGGGCGCGCTGCCAATGCAGCGCCAGTCAGGGGTGCGCCACCGGCGTAAACCTAAACGTTGCAGCTGCCCACTAATTGCTGGGCAGCTGGGAACACCAACAGGGCCTAAACGTTGCAGCTGGCACTATGTGCTGCACA
This sequence comes from Lissotriton helveticus, assembly GCF_964261635.1. Classification (NCBI taxonomy): domain Eukaryota; kingdom Metazoa; phylum Chordata; class Amphibia; order Caudata; family Salamandridae; genus Lissotriton; species Lissotriton helveticus. The sequence continues at coordinate 1,718,845,571 of NC_136067.1, forward strand.
GCTGTGGAAGGCCTGGCACCACTGTGCCATCTCTGTCCCACACAGGGACTCCCTCCCTTGGCGCCTAAACGGTGCAGCTGCCCACTAATTGCTGGGCAGCTGGAGATCAATAAAAACTGCGACAGGGCCCTCACTGACCCTAGAACAGAACTGCGCCGCAGGGGTTGGAGCCACAAGGCTCTGAAGAAGATATGCGCAGGCTGGAGCCACATTGGAGCCACGCAGGCTCTAAAATCACTGTACCCCTTTAGCCCACTGGCTCCTTAAATAAATATGTCCCCAGAGACTAGCGCTTAAAAATAGGGCCAGGGGGGTAGCCACACAGGCTCTTTAAGTTACAATGCCCCGTGGTCGTGGGAGCCTCGACAGGCTCTAAACAAACATGCTCCCAGGGAGCCTCGTGGGCTCTATCGCAATACTGCCCCCGGGGTCGCTGGAGCGGCCCTCTGCCAACTGGGGCCACTCAAAAGTGAAAGAAAACTGCCCATGGGGAGCCTTCGCGGCTCTACACACAAAGGTGCCGCCTGGGGCCTCTCGTGGGCTCCTCCACACATGCGGCGCCTTGAGCCTCTCGGGGCTCTGAACAACGTTGGGGCGACCTGCTGCCAACCGGGGCCGCCCGACTTGCCACCAAACTCCATCTGCTCCATCCGGGAGCGTACGTACAAATGCCCCCCAAGCCCCTCACGGGCTTCTCCACTACTGCTTGGGGGGGGCGGGGGAGCCATCTAGCTCCTTGACTAACATTGGCCCCAATGGTAGGAGCGGCCCACCTGGGGCCGCTCTTGGCTCGGTGCCCTCACTGGCACCACATCCGTCGCCTCCCCCCCGGAGCCCTACTCACCGGCTCTGGCGGGGGAGGCTCTCTTCTTTTGCAGCGGCATCAGTGCTTCTCTCGGGGGTGAAGGTGGGGCTCTCCCTGACACATGGGAGCCCCACGCCGCTAGCCCTTAGCTTGGTCGCCTCGCTGGACTTCACCCGGTCCCCCATCTTGGGACCGGGACTCTATTTCCGGCGGCGAGTGCGGGACTTCCTCTCCAAACCGGAAGTCCCGCCCGCCGTCAGGCGAGACTTTCGCCTGACTTCCTTTTTCGCGAGCGAGTGCCGCGGCGGTGAAACAACGGGGCAAAACGAGGGGTGGGCACCCTCGGTTGTAGAAATAAAAGTAGAAATGGGGTAAGCACCTGTTAGATAGTTAAATAAATGGGGTGGCACCCATCAATAAAAATAATTAAATATGCGGGGCATAACGCAGGGTAGACTCCTGCGAAGGCACAAAGAGGAGAATCCCCAGCACACGATGCAGCCTCGTGCTGCAAAGCAGAAACAAAGGCTCCTTTAGAGGAAACAAACACCTACTAGGTTCTGGGGCACAGCAACCATCCAGCCCCACAGGAAAATCTCTCAGAGCAAGGAGAAAGTCCCCCAGCCATCCTCAGGCCAGGTAGAAGGGTCCAAAAGAAGTCCTCCAGCAATCCAAGGGCTGGGCAGGGCCCAGGGAGGCAAGCCTTCCCCTGGGCCCCAGCAGCAGCATGCCCCTGGCAGATTCGAGTCAGAAACAAGAACATTTTGGAAGGGGACACAGCCCCTTTTTATACAGTGAATTCCTTTGTCTAGCAGGGTGCAGGCAATGTGAGAACCAGCTAGAACTGGTTATAGGGAATTCCTTTCACTGGCCAGGCTAGGGACATCAGACGCACCCCAGGGGGTGGAGCCAGCATTGTGTGGGGAAATCCCAGCCCCATTCAGGACCCTCAAACCAGACAGTCAATCCACAAGCAGGCCCAGGCTCACTCCTGGAGCCAGGCTCCAGCCAATCACACGCCAGGCACAAATTACACAAATATGCCAACTTCTAGAAGTGGCACTTCTACACTAGACACAATCATGCCGCATATATCATTGCGCAGCATTCAATCTCACGAGTTCGCACATACCAAACTCGACCCTGCACTCCCCACACATCAGGAAGTACCATGGGCATACATATTCCCCATTCATTCCTATGGGAGGGCAGGTCTCTCACCACACATACACAGAGAGCTCACGCACTTTACACTGTACCACAGTGAAAAAGTGCGCAGAGGCCTAAAATCACCAACACCAGGTCACAGAAACAGGCTAGGAAAAAGCAAAAAGTTTCGGGGTGAACCTGCTAAAAAGGGCCAGGTCCAACACCAGCTGAACATAAAAAGCTGCAGAATAAATTTGCTTGGTATTTGTCAACATACTTTTCATTCCTGTCTTATTACATTTTGAAAGTATAATGATTCTAGATTGGATACATTAAAACCTGAACAGTATGGAAATTTTCCATTAAATGTTTTTGAGCTACCCTTTGGTGGCGTAGAACAATGTTCCCATTGGTTATACATCAATACATTTCTAGGGTTTGCAGATTTGTGCAAGAAATGATGACCATAGTGATTAAAACAATACATTTACTCATAATCTGATGAACCTTCTAAGTATTCATGATTTGTAAATACAGCAGACCTTTCTAAGTCTAATATCATATTATTAACAGTCTCGAAGTCCCAATCATCAGAAAAGGTACTAGATGAAACAAAGTCATTTAAGGAAATCTTGAACTGGTGTGGAATCTTCAACAGCTCCGCAGGGCCAAAAATGTCATAATCAGTTCTGTCCCATGATATACCCCCTGGTATAGGAACGGCTGTGATGTTCACTGACGACAAGTCTCTTTGTTCACAATGAGATGATTTGCGTGGCTTGAATAGTAAGTTGATGTTCTTACTTGCTGTGTCCTTTTTTACATATCTTCCGTTTATCAGCATTCCCAAAGTTATCACCAGAGTCAACCAAAGTAGAAGAAAATGCACACCCAACACAATCCAAAGTTCAATCCATGGTGAAACCAGATAAGTCTTTTCCAGGTGATGAAAAAGTTCTGTTGCTGTTCTTTCAAAGTTCTTTTTACTTGCCTTGTTTCAGGTTCGCTTGGATCTTCGGAAAACGTATCGAAGGTAATGAAATAGCCAGAGGCAGTTCTGTCAATTGTTGGGATTGCATCAGGATTAGTTGAAATCGCTGGAACCCCTTGATCACGTGTTACATTTGTGTAGTCGGATGCTACTTCATTGTAGACAGGTGTTTCTTGACAAACTGTTACTTGGGTCTCAAGAGATACAAGTTTCATAGCTTTGTTGCTTAGTCCTTCATTTCACAATGTAGATTCTTCTAAGGTGATGAGTCTCTCAGTTTGAACCTCTTGGATAGTAGCCAGAGCTGGGCGTCTGCTACATTGGCGGAGTCCACTTGTCCTACTGCTAATGATCGCCAGGTCAATGGACACAAACCTGTTCTCCTTTTTACCAGCAAGGGGTGGCAGTAATACTGTTCTTGATCCGCGGTTTGCTAGGACAGGTACTGGCTGTCTGTAAGAAGGCCCACATTCCTTCTTGTCTGCGATCTTCTCTCTGACTAGATCACCAAGCTTTGGGATCCAGACATGTCTTGCTGGGACGGTTGGTTTCTCTTCAGTGGTGGTCGGCTTCAGGAACATGTTACTTTGTTTCGTTATTATTTCATTTAAGTCCTGTAAAACAGCCAAACGATCTTTGATATCAAAGGGTTTTTGGGCTACCACTGAAGTCTGACAATCAAGGTTCGACAATATCATTCTTGTCCCAAAAAGGACTTCATATGGATTGATACACCCTAGAGAACTTCTTGGATGATTATTAAGACTACTTTGGACACTTATTAGATGTTTGATCCACCCGTCACCCGAGCCTAATACCCTGGCTGTTATAGATTGCTTTATGTCCTGGTTTTTTTCTCTCCACTACCGAATTTCCCTCAGGATGGAATGGACTAGAGTACCGCAATGCAACGCCCAATTAGGCCATGGCCTCCTTGTAAGCTCGAGAGCTAAACGCAGTACTCTGGTCAGAATGTAGCGTGCCAACTGCGTATGTGCCGATAAAGGCTCGCAAATCTTTTATAACAGTTCGAGCGTCAACCGAGCGCTGAGGCCACATCCAAATGAATCTTGAACACAAATCCACTGCGACCATGATATATTTGTAGTTACCATCCCTCTGTAAGGGACCTCAGTGGTTCAGGTAAACACAAGCTAATGGATTATCTGAAATTTACAGAGGCGTTTGCGCAGGACATTTCACTGTAGAGACTTTCATCTTTTGACAGATTTCACATTCCAAAACATACTTTCTAGTTTGTTTCCTCATGCGCGGCCACCAGTATCTTTGTTTTAATAATGATACTGTGGCGGAAACACCTGTATGTGCAGAGGCAAGCCCTTCATGTGCTGCTAAAATTAGTCCTAATCTATGTTCCATGTTTGAAATTACTGTATCCCCCTTTCCAGGGATTCGACCAAACGGAACATTATTCGCATCAGTTATGTATGAGTATTTGAGTGTAAACCCTTTTGGTAATGTTTTACCACTGTTTTTGCCTGAAGCATTGACAGCTTGCATTATTTTGCCGTCTATTTTAGTTTTTGAATGAGTGATTGCAGCTACGGAAGCTGTTTGTACAGCTGCCTTCGCGGCTTCATCAGCCAATGAATTCCCTGCAAAGTGAACCCCATCACGTTGATTACTCAGTGTATGTATCACGTGAGTGTTTTGTAGTCCTTGTCGTAATTGAACTACTTGTTCCCAAAGCAGTTTATGCTTGATTGTGCCACCTTTTGCCTCTTTGGAACCGTTTTGAATTCAGTTCTGCAAATATTCATTGTAAGATTGAATGCAATAATATGAATCGCACACTATGAGTGTGGGGAATTTGAGATCCGTATTCTCAAGGGTCATCTTGAATGCTTGTAGTTCAGCTCGCTGAGCTGTACAATCTCCTAGAGATTGTGTTTTAGTGACCATTGACCGGAATTTGCCATCGTGCCAACGACCTTTAATGATCCACACGCCGCACTATAGGCTTGTTTACCCCCTTAGCGGGTTGAGCTGATCCATCAGTATAAATTATACATTCATACTGTTCTAGAAGCAGAATTTCAGTAGGCAGAGGACATTCTTGTTCGTATTGTAGAAATGCTTGTGTTTTCAAATAAGGGTCAAAAACGTATTCAACATCTGTTGCAGCAAGAGAATGAACCCATTGTATCCATCTCGGGTGTGAAGCTTTAACATTTGGAATGCTCGCTTTTGTCACTGCCTCTAAGGCAGGTACAGGTGTAACAACCATAATGTGCTTACCCTGTGCGAGGGCTCTCTCTTTTGCTACTGCAGTTTGAACCGCTGTCAGAATTTTTTCTGTTGAAGTAAACTTCATTTCTGCTTGTGTGTACAACTGTGATTTGTAAGCTATTGGTACTTTTTCACCTTCGTTAAAAGTTAAGTACATGAATCCGCATTGTCCTGGAACGATTCGGATCACTAAGTTGCGTATGTTTACGAGTGTTTGCAAATGTTTTGTTGCTAACATGACTGTTTGGTGAGAAATCTAAATTTCAGTGTGCTTTTGTGTCCAATTAACTGTTTTAAAATCAGGTTTGATTAATTTGAAGAGAGGTTTAACCCTTTCTGCATAGTTTAGAATGTATGTTCTTCCGAAATTTAGGAAACCTAGAATTGACTGTAAGTTTTTCATCGGTTTTGAAGGTTGGTGCAGCGCACACTTTTCTTAAAAGTTTGCTGCTCGACGATACTGCCTTGAGTACGCGACATTCTATGATTGCTGTGCATCTCTGTATTGAGTTATCTGAAGCCAGTTATAGACTGATATATAAAACACTTGAAAAGATAGGAGTGGGAGGCCCTATGGACGACATGGAGAGTTTTTAGGCATATTTTATTATCTACTTGGCTTTGATATTCGATATCCTGCGTATGAATACCAATTCAGAAGTGCTTGGACCAACGTTGTACACATTTTGTTAAAAGAATCTCCAACAGGAATAAAGTGGTTTTCTCTGGAGTACTTACAGACAACTCCAAGCGACAGTATATGGTATTGAGTCGCTCAAGGTACTGGGAGCGGTGCTTGTCAGCAACGGATTGAGGAGTGTCTAGTCGTCAGACATTATATCTATACATCTGTCTGTTCTGAAATAGAGGATTGTGTAACAGTTCTCGTAGTGTGACTCCTTTTTCTCCCCTGGGTAGAGTGGCCCTTATGAGGGCTTTATATCTGGCAGGTCCTGATGAAGGTGGCATATTATCAGCTTGCAGCCACCGAAACGCGTCGACCACTGCCCTGAAAACATCCTGCTTTCTGCAGTTCTTGTCTTTGGTCATTCCAATTACTCTGTTATCTTGTAGTTGTGTTCCCCAGATATGTCATGAATGTCAAGGTGTGTTTGGGTGTGTGTGAGTAGGGTCTGAATGAGTTGGTGTGTATTTGTATTTCTCACTACCGGGGTTGATTGTAGTTGATTCAATTGTATTTATTGTGTCTTTATTTGATGATTATTTATGAATTCATAATGTATGTTTAAAATGCAAAGAAATAATTATGAAAAAAAGTTTTTGATAAAAGAAATAAAATATAAGAGCACATCTTTATAAATATTGGAATTTTTTGTTTAGTGGGTGTAAAATTTGGGTTTGGGGCTCACTGTATGTATTTGAATTGATTCTGTTGTAAAATTATTTAGGTCATGAGGGAGACTTGTGTTGTGCCTGATATTTTTTCCCTCTTCTCCCTGACCGCTAATTGTTCCTTTAAAGGGGGTCCCATACTTACTGCATTTGCTGCCAGGCTTTTGCCTTCACTTGAAAACTCATATCCTAAGAAAAGGACATTGGGGTGGGCACTTCTCAATTTCTTAAAATTGAATTCATACCCTTCAGAGGCGAAGCCAAGTATGATGGTGTTCACTCTGTTCAAGTGCCTGTTCAAGACATCGTCTGTCAGATAGATGCCATCTACATGTGACAAGGCTTCATCATCATATGTCTGTAGTAACTCTGTTACTCTAGCTGAAAATAACCCAGGACTATTCTTGAATCCCTGAGGGAGACAACAGAATTGACGCTGTGTCCCCATGATGGAGAAAGCGGTCAAATACCTACTTTCTCGTGCAATGTTTTGACAGAAGAAACCGTTAGAAATATCTAGTGTGGTTTTATACTTTTTTCGCACAATGTTATTCATTAATGCTGCACTGTGTTCATTTTGTACTGCAAAAGTTTTGCAACAAGAGTTTAGATGTCTATAATCCAATACTAGATGATACGTATTGTCTGGTATGGAGACAGGAAACAAAGGGTTGTTCATGGACGAGGTGCATGTTCCAAATCATCCCTTGGTATTCAAGTTGATCTAATATTTCCCTGACCTGTTTTTTAGCTTCTTGCTTAACTGGGTATTGCCTTTGTGCAGTTGGTTGATTTTTTAATTGGATTTTATGTTTTATGGTGTCATCCCATCCTACATGATTTTTATATAATGCAGGAGCTTGGGCAACTGCCCATTTCCTGGCATAAGTATATTTTTAATGAATTGGAATATGGTTGGAGAAGGCTGGCATAATGATGTCTTCGCCATGTGGGTACTCCCTGACAAATTCAGGTAGCCAGTCTTGTTCAGCTAGCGGAATGCCATAACACTAAGAAAGTCGCTCCCAAAAGAGTGCTCTCACTTTTCTTGGTATGTCCCCCTCCATCCTGAGTGTTATTTCATATAACTTATGTGGACAACTAAACCTGGTATCTGCAGTTTCAATTTGAATGTATTCATTCAAGTACACTGTCTCCAGATGATCCTTCAAGTTCTTGCGAGCTATGGTGACTTCTGCTGCGCTGTCCAACATTGTCCGAGCCCATTCCCTGTTCTTGAGTTGTGTCCTCAAGATCCTCGGCATATCTGATTTTTAGACCTGCTACCTTCTTTTTGGTGAATTGAGGTTTCTTGTTTTTCTGAACGTGTTTATCATCTTCACACGTTCTTCTTTGTTTTCTGACCATCCTCTTCTTTTGGATTTTTGTGACGAAGTCTGAAAGGTACGAGAGGAACATGTATCAGTATCTTGATATCTATCAGGTTTTCTCAAATTATCCCTCTTCCTGAGGTTATACCTCCTTTCAGAGGGCTCATTTCGAGGAGACCTACCTCTGGATTGAGAACGCTTCTCTTTAGAAGTTTGTTTAGTGTTTTCCCATTTCTTTTTAGAAGGAGTAGGAGTGTTTTAGTAAAGACCTTTCAGGACTTTCAGACAGTTGGGGTTCCACTGATTTACCTCCCAGACTGTCTCTGCCTAATTCTTCACAAGATTTTTAAATTATTCTGGCCAGTTCTTGTGGTTGCTCAGTTACATCAAATTCCCTTAACTTTTGACGGATCGCCACGGATGTTGCTTCACCTTTTATATTAGCTAATATTATTGCTGAGACCTGTTCAAAATCTTTCAGTAATTTCATATTTACATTTAAAGCAGACTATGCCTCATATTCATTTTGAATCTGTTTCAGGACGTCTGGTATAACCACCATAGATGGAACACCAGTTGTTTTAGTGTAAATTGCAGCAAAGACTGTACCCCAAGTGTCGCAGTCCTTCAGATGTGGTGCGATCCCCATTGGTACACAGATTGTTAATATTCTGTGTTTCTCATGAGGAGTAGTATTAGGAAATACTGCCTCGATTTGAGTAATTGTTTGAGCTATCCAGAATAGAATTTGTTCCCGTTTTGCGAGTAATTTACCAACAACTGAATGTAGAGTCTGTGGTATAATTTTATTTGTGTTTTCCTGGTGATGGGAGTGTTGTGGAATTATTATTGCTGGTTGGACTGTAAAAGTCCTCATGACATATTGAACCAATTGTCTATAGATTTTGATTAGCTCTTTGAGTTGAGCTCATAGTTCCACCTCTGTCATTTAATTGATTTCAGGATGTGGTGTATAGCTGGCTAAAACCGGCCATGTTGCTTCTGGTCTACCTAGTGGACCAAGCCTGGTAATATGATTTATATGTTTTAGGGCGCCTTTAAACCAGAGCGCATGCTCTTGGTAAATTAGCGGAATTTCAATATCCTCGAAAGGAATGTATTCCGCTGGTGGTTCATCTTCTTTGTAGAAGTGAAACACATGTGTTACTGGATTTGCTTCAGGGAAGATTATCCATGAGTAGAATACCTCTGTCTGGTGACATTCATGTGCCTCTATCACAAAAACTGCCCTACCACCTCTTGATGTTAGGCCATTTTTTATAAGTTTTATAGTGATGTCTCTCCTTAAATTTGGAGGAATGATTATAGCATCATCGTCGGTTTCTTGGAAACCTGAAAAGTTAAGAGCTGCATCGGCTGGATCAGCCGCAGCTCCACCGTTCTCGGTGTTGTTGCCGTTATTAAACATTTTGTTGACTGAAAGATTGCAGAGCAAGTTTCAAGGAAACAAAGATAAGGTGCACAATATTTTGGAACACTGTATCCTTTAACGTTGAAAAAAACAAAAAGCTATTACATAAGATTTTTCATCCTACTCAGCTATGGCGGATATTATCCTTTTACCCACTCCAGACGTCTATTGGAGTTTTTACGGAAAAAGAGTTCTCTGAGAAAAGCATGACTCAGTTACTTTAGCATCTAGCTTTAAATTAGTGCCTTACCAAACTTTGTGTGCCATTTAGTGTAGTTCCTATATTCCCAATAGGCTCTAAGCATTGGAATATTATATCCTATAGATATGACGTAGGATTTAGGTCAGTAGGTCTCTATCAAATATACTAAACTTAATTGTGAGTGCCAGCTGGCTCAGAGGTCACTAGAAACTTTCTCGAATTCACAAGAAGGTTTTAGTTTCTGACAACCACATAAACATGACAACTTTGTTTCCCTAGGACTAGAATAACTATCTTCAGAGTCGTGGAAACAATAGATAAGTATTTCACTCAGTCTATTGTGCATTCTTTGTTTCTACAGCGTTTTTGCAGAGAAATAGTGAGACGGGGTTTATTGAACAGTCTTCTTTCTCATGCAAGAGAGGTGAACTGCTACAATCGTTATACAGAATGTAAAGTATAATGTGTACAGCGAGAATAGTATTATAAAATAATTCTGTAGTACCATTGTATGGTTTCTAAGCCATATAAAAATATATACATAAATAACATAGGCTAAAATACTCAACTGGTGCTTCTAAAATACAACTACCCCAATGTGCCTAACCAAGGTCTAGTACAAGGGAAGAAGTAAGTACGGTCTTTTGCATAGGTTTAGTTTTTGCCAAGAATCTACCAAAGGTTTCTCTAGGTTCTGATCAGCTCCATACCTTAGAATGAAGGAGGTCAGGTATCTCTGTCTCGGGACTCGATTTCCCAACATCCCGCAAGGAGAGACAGAAACACTGGAGTTGGATTTCTTAGCAGAGGAGGGCAGCTTCCTGATCAGCGCGTCAGCTGGAGAGTCGGCTTCCTTCGGCACTTGTTGTAGCGAACTGCGACGGGCAAGTAGGTTGTCGAACTGCTCTGAACCACCGTGCTTTGCCATAGCAAGTGAAGGTATATTTATACCTTGAAGGTGTTTAGGAATGCCATGTTTGAAGTAAAGTCGGGCATATGAACGTTTTGAATGAACCCCTAGGGAATAGTTGTTCATTGTAAAGTAACTGAGTTCTTGGAGAAATCAATATTCAAGCAAGGGGAAGTTTATAACGGCTTAAGCTGGTTTTCCAAGAAATCGTTGTGACATTTGGTGAACGGATGGAAGTAGCCATGCCTGTGTTTGGGTTGCATGGCCTATGCCTAAATAAGGGCTTGATTTCCATGCCTATATAAGGCCAACGTGAATTGTAACTATATAAGGGCATGAATTGGGAAAATCCATTCGGAATCTAAAACGCCATACAACAATACCGAATCGTGAAGGCTGTCCGAATCGTGCATCACACTCGCTTGCTCAGAAACACAGTCCATAGAGCTGTATGAAGCATCTATGTATGAGTCGTACTACCTGGATCTGGTTGGGAGATGATTCGCTTGACGTGTACGCGAACTTCGCATCTTACTTGGTAGTTCGGACCAGTGTACAAATCGGTCGGGAAAAAGGGCTACGAATAGGATCCGTTAAAGCCAAATCTGCTTCGTAGGCCTTCTGAGCGAGATCGGAATCGACCCCTTTGTGTGTTGATAAGTGGCATAAGGAAAATGTTGTTTGTATTCCCTATAGAGATTTCTTCTTTTACAATGTGTGCTACAAATCCATCAATCTCATTTCAGATTTTTAAATTTTTCATTATATTCAAATTGCATTTGTATAGAATATTGCCCATATTTTACATATATTGATGAGCATGTTATATGAGAATTTGTTTTACAGCTGTAGATGATTCTCTAAAAATTGTTAAAAACTTGACAAAAAAAGTTATTTTAGTCACAAATATATTAATATTTCTGCTTAATCCTTCCTAGGTCATGTCATCCTGTCATCTGTTGGGACATTAGAAGGTCATAGATAGATATGTTCTTGTGTGGTGCACAGATACTGGTTTTCAAGAGCTCTGCAGTGCAAGTTGTCTGACCATCGGTGAAATGTTTATGAAAATATAGCGGCACTCCTACCCAGTCACAGAGTGATGCCAATGTAAATGAGTTTCCAATAAGGCACCTGATATGAGTATGTGCCAAATCTAGAACTTGGACTGGACGATGTAAACTGTAGAGTATTTGTTGACATTTTATTTTTAAGATTGCATCTGAGCATAATGTTTTGGTGTTGTTTTATTTATTAAAATATTGTCAAGAGTGGTGTAGGATTTTTCTTGTGCCTTGTTTTCACTACTGTTTATGTGTACTTTACACATTTGCTCTACGTTAAACCTGACCTCTTTATGCCAAGCTACCAGAGGGTAAAGCACAGGTTAATTTAATGACTTTTGTGGTTCACCCTGATAAAGATTCTGTTTGCAATTTGAGTGAGACCAGATGCATCTCTATCCTGGCCTGCTTCAATATCCCTATTCTGAGGTATGCACAGAGTTCACAAAATTATTGCAGATCTAAGACATGCACAGAGTTCTCACAATGTGTTTTCATCCTTACATGCCCCATTGATTGAGTACTGAGTAGCAGATACCCCTCCCCTAGCAGGCCTGTAGCCTGACCTGCACTACTGTCTAAGTACAGAGAAAGTCTCAGCTACCACAAAACACTAGCTTGATTTACTGTTCACACTTGTGCCTGATTACTGATGCATCCACTAAGGCGTCACTACGCACCTCTAATGTGAATTGCAGTGCTCAGTGATATCACAAAACTCAGGCCCTCAAGGCGCTCTTAAAATGCATTTGCACAATTCATGCTGATGAATGTTGTTGTGTCAAGTACCTCTACACAGTAAGGCAGTTTGGGTTAACACTTGTGCTACAGTGATCCGAGTACCTACCAGATTCACAGATTTCGATCATGGATGTGTACCCATGTGTACTAAGAGCATTTGTTATTATCCACCTTTAGGTAATCTGGATTAAATAAATGCTCAGCATAAATTATATTTGGGTACCTTTAAGATAAGTGACTCCTACCACAATTAGATGTGCTGTCCTCCTCTGCGATGGGTACTATTCCTGCTGTACATAGAACATGGCTATTTCTGTGTGTCGTGTGTTGACCTGTGACGTTGGGGTTTTCTGTTTAGTAGTCAGTTGCTGTATCACTTCCTTTTCAATTTATTTTAAAGTTTTCTACTGCCTCTGTTAGTGAAATGGGTTTCCAAGGTATTGCCTTGTTTGCTATTTCTGTTTGATGCTATTTTACCAGACATATGCCAATCTAAGCAACTTCTGAAATGGCAATAATGTTCGGTGATGGAATAATTGCACCCGAACCCTCTCTACGACCTTGTTAGCAAAAAAAAAAAAACATAATGCCCCGCAGCTGTAGTCATATAACTGTGACATTAGCACAGTTTTCATCCGTTTGCTATTAAAAATAGGGACTAACCATCAAAGTCAAAATGTCAATAATAACCGAGTTAGTACTAAGAATTGAGGCATCTTTACTGAGCTACTTCCAGCAGCTCTAGCTAGCGGTAATCACTGTTGGAAATGACCATGAGATGCCACAGAGATTACCACCAATGATTAAAAGATTAACAACGGAAAACATGTGTGGCAACCGGAATATTGCATTTTTTTACCACTCCATTGCAAGAGTAACAAATACTCCCACATATTTTAAATTTTTCAACATGGTTTTTTTTATCTATAAAAAAAAGGGCATGGACACTCTTCTATTAACTCAATTTTGTTTAAAATGTTTTGCAATGGGACCATATACACATATACTTTTCTAACGAAATTAATTATAGTGTGCTGTACATGGATAACTACGTGCACTCTTGGGGCCTTACTTATGAGAGCCCTGTCTCATAAGTCATGACTAAGGTGACACAGCGCAAATCGCTGTGTCGCCTTTCTCTGCGCCTGGGAGGCGTTCCATGGGCATTTTGCAGCACACATAGAAAGAGGAAAACACCGCTTAGGATTGTTTTTGTGCAGGAAGGTGCCTCTTTTTGTGCAGGAAGGTGCCTCTTCCTGCACAAAAACAATTCTGCCTGCAACAAAGGCACACTTGCACCATGGTGTAAGGGTGCCGGCGTATGCACTAGGCTGCCGAAACAGCACCATCACAGGGAGAAAGGACAGGAATGCACCGTATTGCTTAAATACGTTGCACTCCTGGCCTTTCACTTTGGCGTAGGGCTGCGCACAAGGTGCCTTGCTGAGCTGGACTGCGCCAAAATCCAATAAATACACCCCTGGGGGTTAGAATGGCAGCAGTTTCAATATGTATTCAGATTCATGACGTAGAGCACATGATCTGATTCAGCACTGATGGAAACATTTATTAACACGTTTTTATCTGGAATAAACTGATTTAGCTCAATGTGTTTCAATAGCTTTACAAGGCAGTCGATTTCACACAATACAGCTACCACCATCTACTAATGGAACTCGCCCTTCATGAAATCCACATTGTCCACAGTGGATGACAGCTTTCATTGAATCAAACTGCAAATGAGCAATTGCGTTCGCTCTGTTTCAAGACAAGTTTGCAGAGCAGAGCTGTTGAAAAGCACTAATACTGTCAGCAGCTCCCGTGTTTACAAAAAAATGAAAGCTTTGCCAAATCCCTCAAAATCGTAAATTGCTGTAGTCAGAATTTTGCATGCACATCTCACTAGCGTTCATTCATTTGTTTTATCATGTGCTTTTTATTAGATAACATACTCATAAGTTGCTAAGGTGACTAGTATAATTTATAACTAATTGTATTTCGTTTGCAGCCATTCCCAATCATTGTTATCCCTTCAAAGTAACAATATATGATTATGTGACCATGAGTCACTAAAAATAGTAATTCATAAAGCAAAACATTATGCGAGATTCCAATGACTGCAACTATTTCAAGCTGGGCAGGCTTTAAATAGGCGCCCTCTACGACAATGTATTTTGCCCCCCCCTCTCTCCCTCCCCCATGACCACCTCTGCCACGGATTCCATCACTAGCACCCTTCAACAGTGTCTCTCAAGTCTCAAGTCTCCATAACCACTGTCTCTCAGATTCATTTAGTTTTATGGCATCACTCATACCAGTGTAAGGTGTCAGAGCACTTTACATCACTCACGCATTCATATGTGTGTAAATCAGTGTATAGGAAATGTTATATCAGACAGGACTACAAGGTGTATTGTAGGAGTGACATGTCATTGATACTGGTAGGCAATATAGTTTTAGAGTCCTTATTCTGGAAAAGCACAAATTCAGAATTTAACACTAAACATCATTGTTAGGGGTTCTTTTTCATAATAAGAATTGTTTTCTACCCAAATTAACCCTTTCACAAGATTAGGATGATGAAAGACTGGGCAAAAAAACATATAGCTCTAACATATACCTTGCAGTTTGCATGCAGCTCTTTGATGACTGTTAATAGCGCAATGTTCTACATTAGGATTTTGACTTCTGAATGACAAGTAACAAAAGGAGCTCTCTTACACACGCAGTAACCCAATAACCTTTTTACATTATATGCATTTCGTTATCCACATCGTACACCTTTGCAGCAGGCATTTTAACCCTCTGCACTACCTTAGGATGAGTCAAAATCTCCACTAGACAAACCTCCTGTCTCTTTCCGGGAAGATGAATAATCAGCGGAGTTAACTTTACATTTTAATTTATGTCTGAAAATTGCTGGAAGCCAGGAACACGGCAGCAGGTATTTTTAAAATGAGAATGTACATTTTCAAAAATGACACCCCCACCCCAAGTCAACGCCCGGTGCAGTCGCACTGATTGCACCGCCCTAAAGCCGGCCCTCAAGCAATGCAAGGAGATGATCTTCATTAATTATGGTCGATATTCAAATCTGGATCAACTTTAGATGAGTCTAGTCTTAAAAATTGTGACTTGTCTCAACTGAAGTGGGAGAAACGCTTTAGAGATCTGGATGAGATTGAGTTTGCAGCAACATGAAGTTGTGGACCCCTACCAATTTACCATTTTTAAACTGAAGGAGGTGATTGAAAGGGCAAAAACATCTGGGGCTAAGGATCCAAATGATTGGACAGGCTAGCATTTCAGCAATATCCCCATATTTTCAAAATTATTGTGGGAAATGATGTATATTAGTCATATCAAAAAAAATTGGAAAGGATGGCTATCGTGCCTGTTTACAAAAACAGTGATGGGACCATACCCTAAATAATTACCTTTTGACGATGGTATGTCCGTCTTGTACAGTTTTTCCAAGAACCATCTTGGGAGCTTTATTAGAAAGTGTAGAAGCGGATATTGTGCTCCCTAGCCACCAGTCATTAACTAATATAATTGTATTAGTTAACTGTATTTATTAGTCTGGCAAATAAATAGCTCTCCACTGTACTGCTCGTTTGTATGGCAGAATATTCTATTTCACGTTTACAAACCATTCAGAACATGGCCTCTTACACATTCTGCAATCAACCTAGTAGTTTCCTCGGCATCCCCTATTATAAATTTCTTCTTTGGCTACCTGCTCTCAAATAGTGCAACATTCAAACCACTTCCCCACCTGTGTCTTGCCTTGTATGCCGCAGGTCGGCAATATTTTTGAAAAATAGCTTTTTCTATAGACCAGCAAGAGCTCTCAGGCCAGCCAATCAGGCCATTTTCACCACGAGGCACATCCACGTGGCGTCTGTTTCTTTGCTCACCTTGCTGCTGCTCATTGGAGTGCCTCCTGTTGAAACCAAGACTTACAGCAAATCTCACACTGGTCGGTAAGCTTCTTAAAACCTGGATTTTGCCGCCATCGACATGCCTTCTGACTCAGGCACAAGCCTACGCAAATCCAGATCGGATTCGGACTTATCCGGCAGCCCCATAATTCGAGACTCTCCACAAGATACGGAGGCCTGAGCTCTGACTGTCTGAGGTCCAGGTACTTGAGGCCGCCCTGATCGGCCAGACTGTCCTGCACCGCTAGCCCGGGCCCTGTCAGGCGCCCCCAGGGAGATGCACCTGGAGAAGGTCCCTTCCAGGAATTGTTAACTAAATAATGCTTGCTTCTGTTCCTACCGTCTACGTTTCCACCCCCCCTTTTTTTTTCTTATCTTCCCTTCTGATGCTGCACCCTTCTATCCCTTGTGCTTCCGTGGGCATGGAACTCTCTGTACCATGTCTTCGCTCACCCTGAACTGCATAGTGCTGCTGTTTGCCATCCGGCACTATGGAGGGGGGTCCTCCTTTGTTCGCTCTAGAGTAGTGCTACAGCTCCCAGCAAACCGTTTAAAGTTTAGTATCAATCCCCCAGTGAGGGGTTAGTTCTTTGGGTGTTCTACCTTAGGGCAACAGATGCTTCCTGTTCTGAAGTGTGGGGTGGGGGATACTGGGGGGTTGGAGGCCATTGCCTCCCAATTGTTTCTTGTTCTTCGCTGCCTACGGGCAGATTTTAGGTTTAACATGGATTGGCCGCTCCTCAGCCTGGGTTGTTGCTGCTTGTGAGCAGACGGGTTGCAGCTCTTTGCCTCGCTATCCGATTGTGGGTACATCTCTGTCCGACACATAGCTCTGACTCATTGATCTCCCTGCTACTCTGGGTCCCCATGGTCTACCATGGGGGAGGACCGCGGGCGGCCGCCCCTTTGCCCCCGTCTCCCAGCCCCACCCTGAGCACCTGCACCCCGCTGGTCCGCTCCGACTGCTCAGTTCCTCTGACCCGACACGGGGCTGTGGGCCCTTCCCCCCATGGCGCGCCCCCGGCTGCCCCCGCGCTCTCCCATGTCTTCCTCCTCCCTGCATGGCTTCCTCTCTAAGTAGCGCATAATATGTAACAACCTAGGCAATTCAGTACTTAATATTTAATAGTAAAATGACAAAGGAGAAAACATAACTAAAAGGACAAAAATTCAATTACTTTAGATTTATTATCATGAAAAAGTAAAGAATAGTAATTAAAAATTAATTCTCAAATGTAATTAATCACATGTAAAAATAATCAAATCAACATTTTATAACATCATAACAGATTAAAAATACAATTTTCATAAAAAGAATTATAAAGAGAGAGAAAGTGGCATAAAGTGCTTCTCGACGCGTGTTTCGGCGACCAGCGCCTTCTTCTGGAGTAGCCACGAATAATCTAATGACAAAAGAATTATAGAAAAATAACATAAGCAAATGTATTTGACAATTTATTAGTAAAAAACTACCATTAAAAGAGAAAGGTTTCTAAAAACATTGATAGTCCATCATAAGAAACAGCAACGTTCCCCCAATTGTCACTTAATGATTCGCAAAAAACTATTTTTTTTTCTTTTTAACATTCAAAATGCCTTATTTCATTGCTCATTCTTGATAGAAATATAAGTTACTATGGAGTAGAGTCAAATGAATTAAGAAATTACTGAAAAGTTAGAAATTAGAATCTCTGGAAATTACTGAAAAGTTAAAAATTATAAAGTTACAATCCTTCCAGAAGGTCTACAGTCTGTCTTTCATGTCCATTGTTTGAGATTTGAAGAATGTATTCTGTGGTTCCTCGAAATAATTGTAAATTTGAGAGTGTAATTTCCAACTGTAAATTACTCTTAAATATACATGGTTATCAGGTATGTTTAAAGAAATTAGGTTCCCTTATCATCATGAAGCTCAATAACAACATTGAGTTCACGACCCGTAACTCGTATTTCCGGGTTTTATAGAGCAATCTACATCGTTTTATATATAATCGGGTTGTATCGTCAACACAGACTTACTTAAATAGCCCGCGCGAGCCGAGTTCTCGTTTCCTTTCTTTACACCACTACAACAAGAAGGGTCGAGTTCACGTCACTCCTGGCCTGCTCAGCAATACAAATAATCGGTAAGTCTTGGTAGACCCTAATAACTAGACGCATAGGAGGCTACATACGATAAACGCCTAATATTAATACGTAGTACACTTTATATATTTTTTTCTAGCGTAAACGCGGGCCTTTATCCTCATATTCGGAGGATCGTCCCAGTTTCGACGTGGTTCGCCTGAAACCTATAATACAGGTATCTAATTATGTAGTAGTAAAACATTTTTATCTGCATTATTAAGAAAAATGTTATAAATGTTGGAGACCTGACGTTGCCTATTTCCTTGTCGTAGTGCATCATTTAATCTATCCTTTGCGGCCAGGAGTTTAAACCAACATCGATTTTTTATTTAAGGTAATTTTTCAACTTTATGCATCTTCAATATTGAAATCTAGGAGTAATTTATTGGATTTCATCAATCTATACTGCCTGAAACTTATATTTTTTAGATCTATACAAGTCTCTGGCATTATGACATAATTGACATCGTGAATATAGGCAGCGACGACTTAACATTTAACGAAAGGTAAATATGTAGCTTTATAGTTATGTCAAGAAGAATCTAGCTTTAACGATTGTTTTTGGATGGAAATGCAGTCCTGTCCAATTCAATTAGTCCGCTGTTCCCAAATAGTGATTTCATTCTTAAGCTAGATGGTTTTCAACTACTGTAATCAGTTTGTTGATCGCTTAAATTGCTCAGGATATCCAAACTCTGTGATCTGATAAGGACCATTAAGAAACCGCAAAGAAATGAGACAAAAGATGTTCCCATATATGTTAATGAACGTATGGTACATCCAGTTGTCTAAAGTTATAACTTTCTGTGCATTTTGTAATATTGAAATTATCAAGCAACAATGAATCAGTCCCAATAAGCAATATATATAATCTTAACTTACAGACTCTACTCTGAAGAAAAATCATTCTCAGAATAAGCATCTCTCGCTTGAACTTCGACCAACTCGTGGTACATCTAAATTATCTGAAATTGTAAGTTTTGAACTTAGTTTATCCGTGAGATAAACATTCTGAGAAGTATAAAATTACATATATTTGTAAATATGTTATCCTCCATCTTGTAGTTTAATCATCCTTGATCCACGGACTACACCAACTTTACTCCTGAAACTGTTAGTGCAGTAAGTATAGCTGAGAGCAATAAATACATATTATTTCCATCAAATAACGTTCATTCATCTCTAATGTATAATATAGGACATAAAGAGGAGTTTATTGGTAGCGAACATGATTGGTGAACTGATTTAAATCAGTTCCTCTTGATGCTTAATTCATTTGACTCTACTCCATAGTAACTTATCTTTCTATCAAGAATGAGCAATGAAATAAGGCATTTTGAATGTTAAAAATATTTTTTTTTTGTTTTTTGCGAATCATTAAGTGACAATTGGGGGAACGTTGCTGTTTCTTATGATGGACTATCAATGTTTTTAGAAACCTTTCTCTTTTAATGGTAGTTTTTTACTAATAAATTGTCAAATACATTTGCTTATGTTATTTTTCTATAATTCTTTTGTCATTAGATTATTCGTGGCTACTCCAGAAGAAGGCACTGGTCGCCGAAACGCGCGTCGAGAAGCACTTCATGCCATTTTCTCTCTCTTTATAATTCTTCTTATGAAAATTGTATTTTTAATCTGTTGTGATGTTATAAAATGTTGATTTGATTATTTTTACATGTGATTAATTACATTTGAGAATTAATTTTTAATTACTGTTCTTTACTTTTTCATGATAATAAATCTAAAGTCATTGAATTTTTGTCCTTTTAGTTATGTTTTCTCCTTTGTCATTTTACTATTAAATATTAAGTACTGAATTGCCTAGGTTGTTACATATTATGCATTGTTTATCCCTGACCTAGGAATTATTGTATCCATTTATTCAGGGGGTCCTTGTTACCTACAAACAATTTTACCCACAGCTTGTCTGTGTAGGGCTTGTGTGTGGTTCTATTTGTGATGATCTGGTTCTGTAAGTACATTCGTGTATTGCCCTTTCATTGCTCAATCTTTATATATCTAGAGAATATAATTTCCTCTTTCTATATCCTGTAATATGGCCCATTGTAAATGTAAATGTATTGCGACTTATATAGCGCACGTATCACCCGAAGGCATCAAGGCGCTTGCTTAGGGAACCCGTCCTGGTATTCCCCTGTGAGATACCCCGGCAGGGTATCCACAAGGTGAAAGCCAGGCATCCCACCACGAGGGGCCGTAGTGGAGATTAAGCAAGCTATTGCCCAGAGTCGCAGAGTGTGACCCCGTGAGTTGAGTAGGCACCGGAGCGAGAATTGTCGAGTCCGTGGAATTTTTGAGCCCG
Organism: Lissotriton helveticus; assembly: GCF_964261635.1. Taxonomy (NCBI): domain Eukaryota; kingdom Metazoa; phylum Chordata; class Amphibia; order Caudata; family Salamandridae; genus Lissotriton; species Lissotriton helveticus. The sequence goes on from NC_136067.1 coordinate 1,718,866,196, forward strand.
AGTCCCGCCGAGGCGGGGAATCGAACCCTGGTCCACGGCCAATCTCAGCTTCCGGGTCTGCCGCCTCTAACCACTGAGCCACGCAAATGTAAAACATTTGGGTTCACAGATGATGAGTTTGCCCTTTTAGTAGGGAATACGAACTCCTTCGGGAGTACATCCAATGACTCTGGTCGCAACTATGACGACGTAAGAAAATTAGTAGATCTAAAAAAGAAACTAAAATGGATGGAAGCGCACGGGGAGTTCATGTTAGCATATTTAAAAACAGGAGTAATCCCCTTGGGCCTTCGTGTGCGGAACATCCCAGGTCTCTTTGTATATCATGGAAACTTTTTAGAGAAATGGAGCATGATTGCCACTAGATGCTCCCGAGACCTATTGATTTTAATTGTCGAGACAGCTAAAGAATTGTCAGTTGAGATCAAAACAGAAGTAGAAGAATTAGAAAAAAAAATTAAAAAGATTGGCACTTTAGAAGAGGCAATGAAGAAAATTGAAGAATGCAACAAAGAATTAGAGTCCTTTTCTAACTATTTAGAAAAAAGAAAAAATGACAAACTAAAGATAAAAGATTTAACACAATAGAGAACACCTACCCCTATTTAAGAGCAGACTTCTAAAAACAAAATCATTATAGAGATGATGGTAGGGCCCAACCTCAGAGAGTGAATACCTTTTCTGAGACATCAGATTCTGATGTTAATGATAATGATGCCTACTATGAATCTGAATCAAATTACAATGCAGTCCAACCTAAACGTAATCAAGGGCAACCCCCTTTTTTAGGGAACCGAGGAACGAACCGGGGACGTCCTCGAGTACGCTTCCAAGGCCAAAACAGGGGAGGATACAAACCTCAGCACCATTATCCCCAAGAGGAGCCCCAATTCATCAGGGAGACCAGGAACCGTCAGTACTGGAATTCAGGGAAATAATTCCAATTTTTAATTTATCTAATACAGAATTAGATAAACATAGCGTTAGTTTATTGTCAAAAGGTTTATCATATGTTCCCCATACCACAGTAAACCTTTTTGAGTTATATTGTGATATTATTTCATTTTTTAGAAAAATTCGTCTCCAAAAGTTTTTTAATTTAGAAAAACCAGAAGTAAATAATGATAACAACATTAAAACCCTTTCGCTTCCCTCTACATTTAGTCCAGGCCTCGATCAATTAGGGCCAGAGGTTGCCGCTTTTGAGCTTGTGGTATTGAAAAAGTTAGACCAAGCATTAAAATTCCTTCCGAAGCCAATTTATAACTTAAACAAGGATGAACATCTAGCTCTGCAATCTTTATCCTCTAATGAGAAACTAATAATAAAAGGCTGTGACAAAGGAGGCGGAATAGTTGTCATGGATTCCTCTCAATATGAAACCAATATGTATAGGATGTTGGATGACCCAGCCTTTTATACCAAAATTAACTCTAACTTTACTATCAATATTGCCAAAACATCCGTGGCATTACTAAACAGGCTTTAGAGACTGGAGAAATTTCTAAAAAAGAATAAGAATTTTTAAACTCCAATCAAGGTAAAGTGGCCTGTATATATGGATTACCTAAGATCCATAAAGATCAAATAAACCCCCCATACAGGCCGATAGTTTCCACCATAGGTACAGCAACAAAACCTCTGTCAAAATATGTTGATAACTACCTATGTCCCTATATCCCCAAAATTAGGTCCTACGTAAGAGATACTGGCCATATGATCTCTAAAATTGAAGATATTCCCTTTAATTCTTCGACTGATTTGTTAGTCACACTGGACGTGGAGTCCTTATATAGTAACATTCCTCTTCAGGCAGCAATGGAAACCACTGAATGGTTTATTGAAGAACAAGAGATACCATGTCCGAAAACCTTGGTTCTTAATTGTGTAAGGATTGTCCTGACTGAGAATATTTTCCAATTTGGGACCCAACTTTATCGTCAAATAAAGGGAGTCAGTATGGGGGCATCAGTAGCCCCCTCGGTGGCAAATATTTACAAGGCCTTCTTTGAAAACACATGTATTTACAGCGAAGTTCCCCCTTTCTTCGAGTCTGTCTCCCATTGGTCCAGATACATCGATGATATTTTCTTTGTCTGGACCAATGGGAGAGAGACTTTGTCTGAGTTCCTTTGTTGGATCAATGCTGCTGATACCAACTTAAGATTCACTGCGCATGTCAGTGCAGATAGGGTAGAATTTTTGGATATTATCATCTTTAATGACTACAATCGACTGAGAGTCGATTTGTTTGTGAAACCAACGGCAATAAATACCCTCCTGCATTATAAGAGTTTCCACCCCCGCAAGCAAAGAGACAGCATCCCCTTTTCTCAGTTTTTACGCGTTAGACGCAACTGCTCTACCTTGGCAGACTTTGACAAACAAGCGACTGTGATGCGATCAAAGTTCTTGGAAAGAGGGTATCCTCACCGGCTGGTGAGGGACTCTTTTAAAAGAGCTCGATATTATGATCGAGACTGCCTACTTAAAGTGAAACCAGTTAAAGAGAACAAACAAATAGTGTGTGTCACTAAACACTCTACAGTCAATGCCAAGGTAAAACAGATAATTAATTCGAGTTGGCATATCCTCAACAGTAACTGTTCCAATGACCAAAAACTGGTCAAACCTCTTTTTGCACATCGCCGTAATAAGAACATCAAAGACTGTATTGTACATTCACGTTTCTGTAATGCATCCAATCAACAGAGACTTGTTCAGAAATCTTTCCTTACAAATCATCCCATCAAAGGTACAATACCATGATCTATGTGCAAATCTTGTAACAACATAATTCCTGGCGAACAGTTCAGTCACAATGGACACACTACCAGAGTTAAAGAATTGTGGAACTGTAAGACTTCCAATGTAGTGTATTTTATCCAATGTCCGTGCTCACTTGGATATATAGGAGAAACCTCAAGACCAATCCAAGTTCGTCTAACAGAACATCGTTCAGCAATTAATACTAAGAAAATGATTGCCCCTATGGTTAAACATTATGTAGAACAGAATCATGGCCCAGAGGATTTTAAATGGAGAATATTGGAGAAGGTACACATACCAGATACCAAGGGTGGCCTCCAAATCAGAAAAAAACGTGAAGTTTTTTGGATTTTTATTTTTGATACATTCAAAAATGGGCTTAACAGTGACATACCCTGGGAAAACGCTATTGTTTAAACCACTTGGATAAACATCAGGGGTGTTTGTATAGCGTTACTGGATTATAAATAACAATTTGTCTAGAATCTCTAGAAATTACTGAAAAGTTAGAAATTAGAATCGCTGGAAATTACTGAAAAGTTAAAAATTATAAAGTTACAATCCTTCCAGAAGGTCTACAGTCTGTCTTTCATGTCCATTGTTTGAGATTTGAAGAATGTATTCTGTGGTTCCTCGAAATAATTGTAAATTTGAGAGTGTAATTTCCAACTGTAAATTACTCTTAAATATACATGGTTATCAGGTATGTTTAAAGAAATTAGGTTCCCTTATCATCATGAAGCTCAATAACAACATTGAGTTCACGACCCGTAACTCGTATTTCCGGGTTTTATAGAGCAATCTACATCGTTTTATATATAATCGGGTTGTATCGTCAACACAGACTTACTTAAATAGCCTGCGCGAGCCGAGTTCTCGTTTCCTTTCTTTACACCACTACAACAAGAAGGGTCGAGTTCACGTCACTCCTGGCCTGCTCGGCAATACAAATAATCGGTAAGTCTTGGTAGACCCCAATAACTAGACGCATAGGAGGCTACATACGATAAACGCCTAATATTAATACGTAGTACACTTTATATATTTTTTTCTAGCGTAAACGCGGGCCTTTATCCTCATATTCGGAGGATCGTCCCAGTTTCGACGTGGTTCGCCTGAAACCTATAATACAGGTATCTAATTATGTAGTAGTAAAAAAATTTTATCTGCATTATTAAGAAAAATGTTATAAATGTTGGAGACCTGACGTTGCCTATTTCCTTGTCGTAGTGCATCATTTAATCTATCCTTTGCGGCCAGGAGTTTAAAACAACATCGATTTTTTATTTAAGGTAATTTTTCACCTTTATGCATCTTTAATATTGAAATCTAGGAGTAATTTATTGGATTTCATCAATCTATACTGCCTGAAGCTTATATTTTTTAGATCTATACAAGTCTCTGGCATTATGACATAATGGACATTGTGAATATAGGCAGCGACGACTTAACATTTAACGAAAGGTAAATATGTAGCTTTATAGTTATGTCAAGAAGAATCTAGCTTTAACGATTGTTTTTGGATGGAAATGCAGTCCTGTCCAATTCAATTAGTCCGCTGTTCCCAAATAGTGATTTCATTCTTAAGCTAGATGGTTTTCAACTACTGTAATCAGTTTGTTGATCGCTTAAATTGCTCAGGATATCCAAACTCTGTGATCTGATAAGGACCATTAAGAAACCGCAAAGAAATGAGACAAAAGATGTTCCCATATATGTTAATGAACGTATGGTACATCCAGTTGTCTACAGATATAACTTTCTGTGCATTTTGTAATATTGAAATTATCAAGCAACAATGAATCTGTCCCAATAAGCAATATATATAATCTTAACTTACAGACTCTACTCTGAAGAAAAATCATTCTCAGAATAAGCATCTCTCGCTTGAACTTCGACCAACTCGTGGTACATCTAAATTATCTGAAATTGTACGTTTTGAACTTAATTTATCTGTGAGATAAACATTCTGAGAAGTATAAAATTACATATATTTGAAAATATGTTATCCTCCATCTTGTAGTTTAATCATCCTTGATCCACGGACTACACCAACTTTACTCCTGAAACTGTTAGTGCAGTAAGTATAGCTGAGAGCAATAAATACATATTATTTCCATCAAATAACGTTCATTCATCTCTAATGTATAATATAGGACATAAAGAGGAGTTTATTGGTAGCGAACATGATTGGTGAACTGATTTAAATCAGTTCCTCTTGATGCTTAATTCATTTGACTCTACTCCATAGTAACTTAGATTTCTATCAAGAATGAGCAATGAAATAAGGCATTTTGAATGTTAAAAAGAAAAAAAAATTGTTTTTTGCGAATCATTAAGTGACAATTGGGGGAACGTTGCTGTTTCTTATGATGGACTATCAATGTTTTTAGAAACCTTTCTCTTTTAATGGTAGTTTGTTACTAATAAATTGTCAAATACATTTGCTTATGTTATTTTTCTATAATTCTTTTGTCATTAGATTATTCGTGGCTACTCCAGAAGAAGGCGCTGGTCGCCGAAACGCGCGTCGAGAAGCACTTTATGCCACTTTCTCTCTCTTTATAATTCTTTTTATGAAAATTTTATTTTTAATCTGTTGTGATGTTATAAAATGTTGATTTGATTATTTTTACATGTGATTAATTACATTTGAGAATTAATTTTTAATTACTGTTTTTTACTTTTTCATGATAATAAATCTAAAGTCATTGAATTTTTGTCCTTTTAGTTATGTTTTCTCCTTTGTCATTTTACTATTAAATATTAAGTACTGAATTGCCTAGGTTGTTACATATTATGCGTTGATTATCCCTGATCTAGGAATTATTGTATCCATTTATTCAGGGGGTCCTTGTTACCTACAAACAATTCCACTCTAAGTAGGCCTCTCCATGTTCTCTCCTGGAATGTCAACGGTCTCCTGGACCGTATCAAGCATGCTGCAGTTCTTCGAGCAGCGCATCGCCACTCGGCGGATGTGCTCCTTCTCCAGGAGACCCACCTTTTAGGGACCCAATGCACTTTCCTGGCCCGCTATGGGTTCGCGATGGTATGGCACTCTGGGTTCCAACGGGAGTCCCGAGGGGTGGCGGTCCTGTTCCGGAGGGGTCTCGCCTTCACCCTGCTTAAAGCCCACAATGACCCACTAGGGCACTACGTTGCTATCCTGGGCGTGATGGAGGGCTGCCCCCTGAACATTCTCAATGTATACATCTCGCCGGCCCTCTTGTCCCCGATGCTCCGGTGCCTCACCCCGATCATCCCCACCTTCCCGCTTGGCCTTACAATTATAGGAGGTGACTTCAACGCTGTGATGCAACCGGAGCGAGACTCATCTGGTCCCCCCACGGCGACCCGCTCCTCCTCCCCGGCGGTCCTGTTGGGCTGGGCTTCGGCCTTGGGGCTATGTGATGCCTGGCGGGTCTGGAACCCACACACGACACAATACACTCATACCTCGGCCTCGCATCACAGTCACTCCCGTATTGACCTTCTCCTGCTCCCGGCCACAGATTGTCATTTGGTCTCTGGAGTCAATATCCTACCGAGGGGACTGTCGGACCACTCCCCCTTCTCCCTCTGCATGGGGTCCACGGAGGGTCCACCAGGGCATCCGCGGGCGGTATGGTGCCTCAATGCAAGGTTCCTACAGGACCAGGCGATGGTGGATAATCTAAGACAACAACTCACCCTTTATTTCACGACCAATGAGGGCTCGGTTACGTCCCCGGGGACCCTATGGGAGGCCGGTAAGGCAGTGATCCGCGGAGTGGCAAGAGGGCTGGTACATGCCAAACGGGCGGACTGGTTAGCCCGGTTGGCGGAGTTGGAGTCCCAAGCCGCCCGGCTCGAAGCCGAGCAGGCTGCACTAGGTCTAGATGACCCCACCTGGCAATTGGCGATGGTCCGGGAGGAACTCCGCCAAGTTTCGCTTGATTCGGCTCAACAGCTGTGGAGGTCGTCGGTGGCGCGGATCTACGGCTGGGGGGACAAAAACGGTAAAATACTACACAACTTAGTCTCCTACCCTTGCGCTCACTGCGTCATCCCGGAGATCTGCGCGCCGGACGGCCCCCTCCTGACGTCCTCTGAGGCTATAGCAAGAGCCTTCGCTGACTTCTATACCCATCTTTATACGGCATGTCCACCCGACGTGCTTCTGACTACTCTCCTGGGCAGAACCGTTACCCGGCTACCCTCCCTTGCTCCAGCGGATAAGGAAGCCCTGGAGAGACCTTTCACACAGAAGGAAGTCCTGGAGGCTATCCCCTTATTGAACAGTGGCAAGACGCCTGGCCCAGACGGATTCCCCCAGGAGTTCTACACGGCCTTCCAAAATACTCTGGCCCCTCATCTGATGACTCTCTTCCATCACGTGTTGGAGCAGGGCTCCTTTCCCCCCGAGTCGGACCTGGCCACGATTGTGGTCATTCCCAAGACCCATCTGCCCTCCTTGGACTGCGCGGACTTCCGCCCCATCTCCCTCATCAACACCGAAATTAAGCTCTTCGCCACCATACTGGCCCAGCGGCTCAAACCCTTCCTGAGGGATCTGATTCCCCCGGACCAGTGTGGTTTCATGCCTGCCCAAGGTACCCGCCACTGTATCCGCTGCCTCCACCTAGCCCTGGCCCACCGTTCCCGTCTGTCGCCCTATCTGGCTCTCCTCTTTCTCGACTTTGAGAAAGCTTTTGATACGGTGGGCTGGAATTATTTACAAGAAGTCCTGGAGGCGATGGGCTGCGGCCCGCGGTTCTGTAGCTATGTTGGGATCCTTTACGCGAGTCCCAGGGCCCGAGTGCTGATCAATGGGACGCTCTCGGAGGCATTCCCGATACGTAGAGGCACGCGCCAGGGGTGTCCCCTATCTCCACTCCTGTTCGCGTTAGCGATGGCGCCCCTGGTGACACTCAACCGGCATGACCACCTCGACCAGGGGTGGGCCTGGAATGAGAGTCACATCGACAAGATAGCCCTATATGCCGACGATGTGCTCCTATACTTGGCGGACCCAGCGACCTCGGGCCTAGATGTCTCCAGCTCCTTTCGGACTTTGAGCAGGTCTCCGGACTCCGGCTCAATGCGGCCAAATCCACCGTGGTCCCGCTGCACCCCTCCCGGGAGTGTTTTGAATGGCAGGCATCTATCCCTCTCAGACGCCACTCGGTCAAATACATGGGGATATGGGTGACTCTGCTCCCGGAGCTGGAATGGGCGCTAAACGTTACGCCCTTAGTCACCCGAATGCGCTCCGACCTGAAGAAATGGCAATCCCTCCCCCTCAATCCCCTGGGACGGAGTGCACTGTTCAAAATGATGGTCCTCCCCCGCTTCCTATATATTCTACAAAATATTTCCATCCCCCTTCCCTGCTCCTGGTTCCTCTGGAGTGAAGGGCGGTACCGCATCTCCCTTGCCCACAGCCGCATTCCCCCCTTTGATGGGGGCCTAGGGGTGACTCATCTTTACCTCTACTACCTTGCCACCAGGCTGATCGTCATCCACGATTGGTACGCGGGCGGCTGGTTTGATTGACGGACTTTTCTCAGCTCCAAGCGTTCCTCTATGGCTGCCCTGTCCCGCAAAACATAGCCCCGATCACGAGAACGGTCTTGATGGCCTGGCGTACCGCCCTACGCCATACAGGATGGGACCGCAAACTTACCCGACAGACACCACTCTGGCATGGGAACTGGCTCCGGGAGGTCTCGTCTCTCGGAGGCTTCCGGCGCTGGGATCTCATTGGGGTGTCGTTGCTGGGGGATGTCTGGGTGGGGGACCACATGCGAGCTTTCGCTGACTTACAACAGCGGCACGCCCTTCCTCACGCCCAGCACTTTCGATATTTGCAGCTGCGCCACGCCCTGTCCACACACCTCCCCGCGCCATCAACCCTCTCAGAGTTTAGCCCACTAGAAGCCCAAGTGATGATGGGGGACCTGGCTAGGGGAGGAGTGTCCTGAATTTATCGTGCCCTGCTCAACAATAGCCCCTCGTCCCTCGACCAACTGCATACCTGGGAGGGCTGAGTGGGACCCCTGGAGGAGGCCGACTGGAGAGATGCCCTGATGTCCCCGCTTACCCTGACCACGTCCTCCAAGCTGCGGATGGTGCAAATATATTACCTACACACGTCCTACCTCACTCTATAGAGGCTCTTCCGAGCCCGCTTGCGACCCTCCCCGAACTGTCCTAGATGTGGGCACTCCCCAGCCGATTTCTACCATATGGTGTGGATGTGCCCGGGGCTTGCGAGGTTTTGGAGGGGGGTGGAGAGAGAACTCTCGCAGGCTTTGGGCTGGGAGGTCCCCCATGACCCACTGCGGCTGTTGTTGGGTATCTTCGATGGCCTCCATGGAAACAGATCAGACAAACGCCTGCTAGGGACTGCGGTGGCCGTGGCCAAGCGGGACATAGTACGCAACTGGCTGAGAGACTCTGCTCCCACGGTGGGGGGTGAAGGAGGGGGGTGGATTGGTGTGGAGCCCAAGAGGAGGCCCTCTTCGAATCCCGCGGTGCCCCAGAAATGTTCCCTAGAATATGGGGGCAATGGTTTAACATGGTTCCACAGTAGACCCAGATGTGTACACTGGGCTGATTGTCACCATGTTAAATATGATGTCGGATTGGACTGCTATACCTTTACCCATATGTAATGATGTTTTTATCTTGCTGTACCCTATATTTCGTGAGCTGCGACCGATGAACTCTTCTCCCTGCTTTAAAAATCTCAATAAAGTTGATTATCAAAAAAAAAAACTGGATTTTTCCAGGTTAATCTCTATTGTTCAGCCTCTGCTGCCTTTAAATGTAGTCTTTTCACCCTCATTTTCGTTGTTCTCCGTAATCTGCTTTGTTTTACGCTGATATAAAATTCAATTAACATAACACAACGTAAAACATAACATCGCATTACTTCACATGCATCTCATGAAATGACATGACAAGACATGAGATGGCACAACATAACGTGCGTGTTTGATAAGTCTAAACAGTCAGACTGTGAATCATTAGATAAGCACAATCATGCAGGTGGTCCCTACCCTAGAAATTTACATGGGGTACATATTTGGAAAAATAGTATAGATGGTGCAAGGTTACTATCATTTGGGACTGGTATAAAATAGTCAACTGAAGTGGAGACCTCTAAGTAAAACTAGAAGTGACATGGACAAATCCCTCAGCCAGCAATTGGCTGTGCACTCTTACAACCAATAGTAATAGTCAACAACTGTAATATTATTCTATATTTAAGTTATTGTTAATCTAAATAGAGGCAAAAGCATCTTACTTGGGAGGTTGTGGCCACGGGATCTCGGTTGAGAGTACCCATTTGATTACAAAGGCTATTCCTATTAAGGCATTTAGATATGAAGTAAGGGTATGTGCAGCTGTGGCCAGAGTGGACCAGGCATCCAGATGTTTCTTGACTCAAATAAAAATATCTGAAAGCAGACATGTTTTATATGTGGTTCACGTGACATGTACTGAATGGGGCTATTTGAAATGGTTAATGATTACACAAGAAGATGAAAACAAATTGGAATTACATTGTCTCCCCTGAACCGGAATGAGGTGTAGTTTTATGTTGTTTCATCTTAATCAGTGAATAATTATGGGCATTGTAAGATAATAATTATAATTCCAATTTCTAAAGTGCAAACTTATCACTCCTTAAGGGTTTTCAAGGAGTTGGGGGCCGTTGGGGAGTTTAAATGAGCTATTGCCCAGAATCACATGATGCTGAGCAGACGCTGTGGATTGAACCATGAGCCTCGTGCTCTGCAGTCAGCCACTCTGGCCGCTGCACTACATCTCTCCACAAGACCATAGAAAGTTGTTCCAATAGAAGGACGGCTACATCTAATGAAAAAGACAAACCAGTGAGCATGCAATATTGAGATGTTCGAGTCTCAATGAATTAAAAGAACATTATATTGAATAATTAAAAGCACAATATGGTGATTTTAGCACACAATGAGCTTGTAGAAATACTTTAACCTATAAAAACAAACATGGTGGTAGATATGTTGCTAAGGGCCTTTTTACGCGCACCGGTGGTTGGACCACCATGGGACTGCTGCTGCCGTTAGGGATCCATGATTCCTCGTGGTCTTCAGCGGTCTAAGGCCCCTAGTAAGCTGGTGGTGCTGCTGCGGCACCGCCAAGCATTTTAGACGTTTCCTCACTGCCACAGTATTCATGATGGTGAGCCTGCGATGAGAAGTGTGGCAGTGAGCATACATAGGATGCATGCAGGAGGACACATGGTGTGCCCCCTGTATGCATGTACCTCCAATACCTCCAATTCGTGTAGGGCATAGACTTGACAGTCCATGCCCTGCAGGAACTGCCTTTGACACTCCAATTGAAGTGCCTTTTTCCTAGGCACCACAGTTGGACTGCCCAAGAACCGCTCCCCAGAGTCAAAAATAGTTGTAATCTGCAGGCGGTATCTGATGGCTTTGGCAGTTGTGGAGAGGGGCAGTGGCCGCCCTGCTCCAAGACTGCCAATGTCATAATAAAGCCCTAAGTGTTTTACAAATGTGTTTCTCAAATCTTTAAAACCAACATATCCGCGGGAAGCGTGTAAAATAACTTGAACTGTTGTGTGTTTTGATTAATAGCATCCAGAATGGATTCCACTTTGCATTGTAATTAATACTGTGAACGAATGTATGACGTTACAACGCATACATTCACAACGCATGCCATCACAAGGCAACTTTTACAACGCAAGATCCATAACAACGCATGCCATTACAACACATGCCATTACAACGCAGATGCTATTACAACGCATGCCATTACAACGTAAGTATAGGTAAGTATTAATTAAATTACAAAAATTGTTTAATAATTTATTTAAATACATTTTTATTTTATTTAAATATATTTTAATTTACAATTCTAACTCCTTGGGTGTGTAATAGTAGGGTAAATGTTGGATAGTGTAGGGGTTAAAATTACTATTCTAACTCCAGGGGGGGTGTAATAGTAGGGTAAGTGTTGGATAGTGTAGGGGTTAAAATTACTATTCTAACTCCAGGGGGGTGTAATAGTAGGATAAGTATTGGATAGTGTAGGGGTTAAATTACTATTCTAACTCCAGGAGGGTGTAAAAGTAGGGTGTGTTGGATAGTGTAGGGGTTAAAATTACTATTCTAACTCCAGGGGGGTGTAATAGTAGGGTAAGTGTTGGAAAGTCTAGGGGTTAAAATTTTTATTCTAACTCCATGGGGGTATAATAGTAGGGTAAGTGTTGGATAGTGTAGGGGTTAAAATTACTATTCTAACTCCAGGAGGGTGTGATAGTAGGGTAAGTATTGGATAGACTGTTTGCCTTGACAGAGCAGTGCATGGCTGAAAACTACTTTCTGAAGTATTTATTATATTTCGAAAGCAGTTATGAATAAAGACATCATGTAGTTAAGTTTTATTTTTCATGAGATGGTGCGCCACGGGACATTTAAGGGCACAAATGGGGCCCCGTTTTTCAAAATCATCTAACATAGCAATATCCTCACATTCGAATAATTGTGTTTCTTTCTACAGTCCTGTCTCATCAAATTGAGTAAGATAACTGCTGGACTTTTAAAGGTGTTTGGACAAAATATTAGAAAAAAAATATATTGTGTTCCAGAAATATTGTGTCAAGAATTATAGGATCTCACATATATCATAGACATGAATAATGAAGGTTTTAAGTATTTGTCAATGTAAAAAATATCGATGTAGTAAATATCATATATAATATTGTTTATTAGTGTAAAATAGTATGTTATTCTATGTGAAAATATTTTAATTTTAGAATATTTGTTATTTATTAAATTGTAATATTAGCAAATTGTATTTGTTTTAATGTTTTTATTTAAGAATTAAAAATAAAATTTGTAGCAGGATGTTGGTTTAATGGAGGATAAGGAGATATCGAAAACAAATTCATAATTTTTAAGTTTTAATTATTAATTGTGCAGATCTGCAATTTTGTTTATGAATTTGAAAATGTATTTGATCATATTACATTTTTATTTATTTTTCAAATTAATTTTAAATAAATCACCTTTTCCTGGACAGCACACCAGTCAACTCCCCTGCACCATTGCAATGTGGCTTTTAGCAATCAGCATGTCTGTTCCTAGAAGCAACTTGTTGGCGCGGAAGCCGTCCATCCCTTCCATCACCCCCAGAAGGCCAAGAGGATTACATCTTTTTAATGTTAGAAAATATTAATAACATTTTTTGAAATTCCATTCTTAAACAAAAAAAAGTTGAAATATTTTTTTTTATATAAATGACATTGGTGTGATTTTTTTGTCTGATGTGAGGGTGCGGCCAGGCTGAGGAAGTTACTGAGAAATGTTAGAAATGGTTTATATTTTGGTTGTTTGTAATTTTTTACTCTACTGCTTGGCTTTCCTGCTGTCCCACCTAATTCTTTACCCGCACTGTGTGAGAACAGCAACCCACAATATTTGATTTAGATGTCTTGTCGGGACTATGCTATATTGACTCGGAATGTGACGGGCTTGGGTAATCATAGCAAGCGACATAGGATTTATTCTTACTTGCGGAGATGCAGTGTCCAGTTTGCATGCCTCCAAGAAACCCATTTGATCACTGGGGAACTCACTAGGTTGTGTAAACAGTGATGGGGTATGACATTGGGTACCTTCTACATATGCCAAGGGGGTTCTACTCTGGGTGGGTACAGGAGTTTCTTTCGCCCTGAAACACAATCTGATTGACCTGGAGGGTCGTTATGTTGCAACAGTGGGTACGCTAGAGGGTGAGCCTCTTACATTAGTGGTAGTGTATGCCCCTAATGTAGGACAACACATGTTTTTTAATTCCTTCACTCCAGCCCTCTTGCATTCACCAATGGCTGAGATTTTAACTATGTCCCGGATCTGACATCGAATAGATCCAAAAAGAACAATTGATCGACAGAATGCAGAACAATGTCATACATTCACCCCTGTACAAAAATCTGGGCCTTAATCCATCATTTTTTTGCTCTCCATGCCATTGCAGTTTGAACCCAACCATATGCAAATCAGTCTTGACCCTCCTCCATATGGGAACAGTCCAGTCTGAGCTACCAGGCCCGGTCCTTCCTGGACTGGAGGCAAGCATCATAAAACCGATTTCAGGGTTTCACCCCTCATCAGCCAAGCTAGTTTGACTCCAGTGCCTTGGAGAACATAAGACCAACTTCTGGGCAAACCCATCCCATTCTTGGGGTGGCAAATTAAAAAAAAAGCCATCATCTCAATAGATCCACCCTCCCAGTTAAGGGTGAAAAATCTCATAATACCAGGCAGTTTAGACAATGGGCCCATGGTGGGCAGGTGGAGCAATGTGTGGCTAGGCCTCTACCCCCTACATTGCGAGTACTCACACTATTTGCACATACACATACACAAATTCCAAAAAGAATAGATTTGATCTGTGCTAGCTGGGAATTGATGTCCTTCTGTAAGGTAGCTGAGTATTTGTCTAGAACATTATCTGATCATTCCACATTACTAGTGGCCTTCCAATGGGGATGAATTCCTCCACTGATACCTACTTGCGACTCCAACCACAAGCACTAGCAGATGCACCGTATCAGACTTGGGTGGGTTAACGGATTATTTAATGTTTCTCAGAGAATGAAGATACGGCCACACATGAAGGAATTGAGTCAGATACATTCAAGGGAATGATAAGGGGGAATTTATGTCTTCATAATTTGGTATAAAGAGGTGTTGACAAGGGGAAATACTTGAGTTGGAGGGATGGCTCCAGGAGGCGGACGGGTGTGGGAGATAGATCCAGATGGGCTCCGCAACTTACAGGATATCCGTTCTGTGCATAGAGAAATGTCCTGCCGCCTATCCGCTTTTGATTACAGGGAATACAGTAAAAATCAACATGACCAGGGGGAGAAAGCTTGCGGTTTATTGGCCCGATTACTTACTTCTGATCATCCCCATACTGTTATAGGTGCAATTCGCATGCCTACAGGGACTATTGTGAACCCCAAAATGGCCATTAATAAGGAATTCAGACCGTATTATAGGATTCTCTATCAAATGCCTCTGGCTGTACATCCAGACCTAATTGCAGCGTATTTACTCTCTCTTGACATGCCTCTTCTTGCTCCACTTCTGAAACACAAATTGGATGACCCCTAACATTGGAGGAAGTTAAGCTGGCCATTACACAGATATCTACAGAAATCCCCACCCACACTGATGGTCTGATGGAGGCCTTTCTCACCCCTCATTTCTTGGAAGTCTATGCTACAGATGAAAAATGGGGCAGACTCCTGGATAGTATGAGGTGAAGTCTTGATAAAGGTGCTTCCAAAATCTGGTAGGGACCTTTGGAGTTAGCATCTTATTGTCCCCTCTCATTACTCAATCTTGACTAAAAGGCACTGAGTAAGGTTTTGGTAACAGATTGGCACCAGGGATACACATGTTAATTCACTCAGATCAGAATGGGTTTATCCCAGGCAGGGATAGGTTTTTGAACCTTAATCGACTGTTTGGGGTTATGGAATGGGCACATCGCACCAACACGCAGGGGTGGGTGGCCTCCTGCGATATAGAGGAGGCATTCGACACCCTGGGGTGGAGTTCCTTACAAGCGGTTTTAGCAAGCTACGACTGGGTCGGGAGTTTTGTAAATGGATACGCATTTTAGATGATTTGCCTTTCACTAGAGTTTGGGACAATTATCTCTGATAGTTTCAGGATTGAATGGGGCACTAGGCAGGATTGCTCCCATGTCTCCCTTGCTGTTTGCCTCTGGCCATGGAACCGTTGGTTTGAATGCCACGCAAGCAGATGTACATCTGGGGTTATTGAGTGGGACATCCTCCACACATAGGGCCTGATTACAATGGCGGACAGACTTAAGCCCATCGGCCATCATCACAGATATTGGGACCGGCCGCCTATATGGCAGCGGTCCCGCAAGTGCAATCACAAAGCGACCGCCACTGTGGCGGTCGCATTGTGCATTTTTACCATTGCGGCAACTGCTGCTGGCTGCAGCACCCTCCGCAATGGTAAAAATGCAAGTTTTGCATTCCCTGCACTATGCGGCAGGCACCATGCGGTGCAGGGAAATATTGGAGGGCACAAAAGGTTAGTGCCCCTGCTGAAGGGGGGCCCACTATGGGCCCCCAAAGTACATCCCTGCCAGGCTGTGCATGGCAGTTGAACTGCCCAGTGTCTTTAAGTGCTTGCCTCTCTTATGTCATGTAAATTTCCTCTCACTTCTATTATTGTAATATTTGGGGGGTGGTTGCGCTTTTTTACATTAATTACAACATATTCTTTAGCGGTTGCTCTTCCGTAGCATGTGTTAGAATAATATCCAGTACATTTTAAATTTATAGTTTCTGTTGATGCACTTTCTTGGATGTAGGTTAAGCCCATATGACTTGATCCTTGCTTTTCTTTTTGCGAAGTGATACATTTGGCGCCTTCTGTCAATATATATATATATATATATTTAATCATATAAATATATTAAATTTAAATTTTGCATGTAAGTTACTAACATATTTAAAAATGCAGTTATTTTTATTTCATTTACTTACATTTATGTTTTGTTAAGATGTTTTGCTCAGTTTCGCTGCTTTTCCTTTCAGCGTGTTTAAATGTGGAGCAGATGTTTGTTTTCTGTTGAAAGAGGAAACAAAAGTTAGAGTAAGTTCAATTAGTATTCTTTGCTAGTTTATCGAGGTTTCGGGAGTTAGGTTTTTTTGGGCGCTGTTGGGCGCTGTTTGGGCAAGTTTCAAAATAATATTTATAAAGACCTACTTTATAATATCAATGCATTGTTAAAGGTGAGATTTTGTAGCGGCTTGTTGGTTTGGAAGTTGTTTTCTTTTCTTTCAGGTAGTCTGTGTAATGTGATAAAAGTTACTGAGTGTGTTACTATTTACTTGCTTATTAACAATGTTTAGTTTAGTAACATTTAATTTTTAGATTATATATATTGCCTAGTTGAATATGTAGTTGTAGAGATGTATATTTTCTTATATAATTGTTTGTAGCGAGAATCCAGCAGTTTCCCCTTCTTGCAGTGTTTGTCATTTTTAGAGTAAGTATTTGCTATAATTAGTGTGCCTTTTATAAAGATGTGTATTGTTTAGTTTATAGGTGTTTTATTTTAAGGGGTTAATGTTAAATTTGTGGGTGATGGAATATGTTTTAATTTAATTATATAGGGTTTTTATGAAGTGATTGGATTATGTAAAAAGATGGTTTGGGGTGTTTTTATTAAATGTATTTGTCTTTTTGATGATAATTTTGTAGTCAATATTAGGGTAATCTATATTTTGACATGGTATATGTTTATTTAGAGTTAATTATATTTTTGCTATAGATAGATGTAAAAACGAATATTTTTGTTAGCAATACTTGTAGCTCAATATTGGTGATTTTTTAAATTATGTATATGGAGTCGATATTTTTGTTCTAAGGATTTAATTTCTGATATTTGTGGTTCTTGATATTTGTTGGAACCATATTATGTAATTAATCCACTTTAAATGCTAGATGTCAAGAAAGCCTGTCCAACATCAGAGTTATCAGGTACAATACTTGCAATCTCGTCAACATATGACTTCAAACATTACCTTAAAGCATTTAATATAATTTTGCTTTTGCTAGCTAGTCCCTCCACATTACCTTGTAAAGGACCAAGACAAAGTACACATTATTTTGTTTTAGGCAGGGTAATGTATTGGTATAATTGGCATATGAGAATGTGTTTACAAGTTCATTTAATGAAGAAAAGTGTATAATTTTAAGTTGAAGTGCCTAATTATTTCTAGTATTTATCATACAAATGTAAATCATGGCTAGCAATGCATTCTGACTCTTTAGAATGAGCAACATCAAATAAGAGGTGGGTTTCCTTAGGAGTTTCAATTGTGCAGGTGCTAATACATATCTGTGATTGTGAGTGTAGAGTAGCATGCTTGCTTTCATTTGGTGATAGACATTACTTCCAGTGACTCAGTGGAAACATAGGAAAGTACTTTGTTTTTAGATTCTGCAAATTCAGATAAATCAATTGTTAGACCTGGCACCATTGACGTGGGTCTCCCTTCCATTTTCCGCTGTTGTATCCACTGTTTTTGCTGGTATTAGATGCTCTGGGCGCTGTGCCACTGCCATTCAGTGCCACGGTGCAAATGCTCCCTGTGTAAATATGACTGTGAATTTGTATATCCCTGATTGGCTTACTTGATTTACCTGTTAGTCCCTAGTAGTGTGGCCTGTGTGTGCCCAGGGCTGGTAACCCAAATGCTGCTGGTGGGCTTGCAGCGCTGGTTTGTACCACCCACAGAAGTAGCTTGTAAAGTGTACCTCAGACCTGCCACTGCAGTGTCTGCGTGCAGTCTAGAACTGCCATCATGGCTGTGAAGTGCCCACACTTCCCAGCCCCTGACCCTTCCCTTAGCCTCATGTCAGTCACCCCTATGGTAGGTGCATTGTGTGCGTAAGGTAGGACATGGCTTGATATGTGTAGCATGTCCTGTTAGTGAATCCCCCTCCATTTTGTTTTTCACTGCTGCAAGGCTACCTATTCTTCATAGGCTAGAATGGGCAGAATGGCTATTACATTTTATAGTCCTATCTGACTCATGGAACATGGTAGACATTCGAATTTAGTATGCCTGAGATCAGAATAATAAAATGCATCTTTTAGTGAAGTTAGTTTTAATATTCTGAGTTTGAAAATACCAAAAGTACGTATTTTCTTGCCTAAGCCTCCAGTGTGCTCTGCTGTTATGTGTATTGGCTGTCTGGGTTTAGAGGGGCAAGGCAGGCTGAGTCAGACCTGGGTTAAATAGAGTGATCTGTATTGAGTAGTGGGGAGGGGTAGCTCCTTGTCCTGAATAGGGCTGTGCCTGGCAAGGTGAATGCTGGCTCCACCTCCTACTGTGCGTCTGATGGCAAAACCCCTCTTTCTGAAAGGAAGGATGCAGCCTGGTAAACAAAGTGCTCCAGGCCTGAGCAGAACTGGTTCTGGCTGGGTTCAGTGACTAGACACTTCTGAGAACAAAGACCTTTGGGGTATAAATATCTGTACCCAAACCCCTGATTTTTGTATTGCTCCTGGATGTCAAGAGGAACCTCTGTCCGTGTTACTGAAGGAATCTGCAGGAGAGGACTGTCCTTGTGCTTGTGTGCTGTTTCTTGGATTGGCCTGCAGTAATTCCCCTTGGTCTTGGAAGAAGACGGAACAGGACTTTTGAGAGACTTTTATTTTTGCTAAGCAATCACCCAAGGGCTAGAAGAGAGCTAGCCTCCTGCTGGAGTCACAGGCACATCTGACTCCTCCACCAGCCTCCTGATTCCTCCCAGCGAGGATTTCTATCTGCAGGTGAGGCTCCTGTGAGGTCCAGGGCCTCTTGTTCTACTACAGAGAAAGAGAGCTGAAAATCGTCACTAACGTCATTTGCGAGCCGCTGCAGCTGAAGAGCTTAAGAAAAATCCACGCGCTGCTGCCGCCGAGTGCTTGCAAACCAAATATCATCGCATCACACGCTTGCGGGCCCCAAAGTGCTCGCTAACCCCAGAGATCATCGCATCGCACGTTTGCGGGCTTTTCGAAGGCTCGCTGACCCCGGATCATCGCATCGACATCGTCGCAGCGCGGACGCCATGCGTCCGCCATTTTCCACGCATCGCACCCGCGGAGCGCCATTTTCTTTCATCGCAACAGGATTGCACACGCAACAGGATCAGAGCATCATCCTCCCTCGCGACAAGGGTTCAACGCATCGCTGGCCTAGTGTGAGGAAATCTGTCGCTTTGTCCCGCACGCACCCGCAGCCCGGCGCATCACACTCCCTTGCAGCAAGGATTCAACGCATCGCCGGCCTAGCGTGGGGAAAATCATCGCTACAGCTCCTTTGCGACATTTTGTTGGTTTTGCTACGAAATCCAGATACTTTGTAAGTAAAAGGGTCGCAGAGACCACTGCTTTGAACTGAATCCCTATTTGAACACTTTGAACTCTTTTTCCAGCTTTTCAAGAGTACCCCTTTCCAGTATTGTGGCTTTTTGCCATTATTGGTCTTGTGTTAAGTCTATATATAAAGAAACTTATTTTTTTATAACTACTTGTGTGGTGTCCCTTTCTAATGTTCTTCACTGTGTTACTGTGTATGATCATAAATGCTTAACACACTGCCTCTGAGATAGCTGCTCATGCTACGTTACCACAGGGTTGAGCAGGGGTTATCAAAGGGTGTAGCCCCTTACTCTGACTGAGGAAGAAGGGTCCCTACTTGGTCTGTGGCCAGCCACTGCCAACTAGAGACCCCCATTTCTAACATCAATCATTTGATGGAAGGAACTAAAAGTTCCTGTTTTGACTGGCCTATCATAAATCCCGTGTTTATCAAAGAAAAAGGAAGCTGTTCCTCTGTGTTGCAGAATCGCCTACCAACTAATTAGTGGTGGTGAGTCAGGGAAGCGAGAAGGGAGGTAGAGGGATCGGAGATCCCGCTTTTGCGGAACTAGGGTCCTCACACACCCAGCAAGCTAGGTGTCATGCTTCATCATATGGACCTGCTCCTCGTTAAGCCGGCGCTGCAATGCTCAACGGGCACCCACGAAGGGGCTCTTTATCGGAGATCTTTTGTTCCTTTGCCGTATGATGAAGTGGGGGTGTGTGGCTCGTGTGTGTGTAGATAGTGTGTTGAGCTATGGGAGTGAGTTAAAAAAGGTTGGATATTCCAAAGCGATACGTTTTATTCTGGTTGGTAATCCACCTTACTAAAAAGAAATATATACAGAAGAGAGGCACCAGCCCTGTCGGGGAAAGTTCATTCACTAATGTGCTCTTCTCTTTGGGTCGACATGTTTCTTGCCCTATTAGTCTAATGGTACCGTGGCAATTCTTCAGGACCTATATATGTGTAATCTGTGAAAAGGGGGGTCAGTGTTGGATATCTACACTAAATGGTGCTGTTAAATAAAGAGCTACCATTCAGAGGGGACTACCTATATAAGTTAGTGTAGTCTGAAAGAAGAAGAGCTGGGGATATAAAAACAAACAAAGGAGAATAGGGTGTTAAACACGTGGTGTCCTGGTTATCTCCAATCAGCTCTATACTCTCATTCCTTATTTGTCAAACCTCCTAGCTAGGCAATGTAATTACAGTGCAATGTACTTTAAAAACAGCTGAGACATATACGGCTCAATGGTAATTTCTCTCATACAATTTGAACCCATATTGGATGCCAAACATTGTCTATGCATTGATTGATGTCATCAGACGTAGTCATGATGTGATCAAATGGTCACTGGTAAACAGCACGTTAAGTGACAGGCTGAGAAAACCAGGTTTTAAAGCCACATATTCTCTCACTATGTATCATTCATTACGATGTTTGTATAAATGTCAAGCGGTGGTAATATCCGCTTGTAGTCACACCAAGGTTGCGCTGGGATGTTAAAAACACTAGGGCTAGGTGTCAGATGTGCCCAAAACTCACCTCCCTCATGGATGCGAGGAGCTTCAACGTGGGTGGGAGGGTCGTAGGGCGCCTAAATAGTAGGAGCGCTGTTTGGGACAAAGGATATGGTATGTTGTTGATAAAAATCCCTGGTCTAAGGAGCCGTTTGTAAGTCAGGGCACTGACTACCTCCAGCACTGACGGTGGAGTCCCTCCGCGGCTCCGTAAGGGAGGCTGAGAGACCCTGCAGTGTCACGGATGGCAGCCTGCAGAGTGTCCCCGCCCGCCACGGATCGCAGCGGCTCCCCGCCCGGTGAAGATGTCACTCACCTCGATTGCATTCAAGCGTGGATTTGTTCTTACTTACTTGACTCATCTGGAGTCCGCGTTTGTTACCTAGCCTCCGTCACCGGTCCCACGGTCGTGGATATGCTCATTACCCCGGTTGGTGGTTTTGTAGTGCAACACCGGCGGTGGTGGGTGTGGTTACGTACCAGGACTTCCGGGTGTGTGTCAAGTAAAGTTCCTCGATGTCTGGCTATTCGTGGCGGACATGTTGGAATGGTGTTGATTGTTTCGGTTTTTTGAACAATTATTGGTACTTGCCATGAGATGTGGAGTGTGCTTTTTCAGGTTGCACAGTTAAAGAGCATATTTTACTGGCATATCATCTGTACCCGCTGGTATAGAAATATGAGTTGCGTGGTACACGGTCTAATGTAAGATGAAATGCGCCGAATATTGGCATATTCTTAACTGTGTAAGTGTGTCAAAACATCGTTGTCGTACAGGGTGACTTAGTGGGGGAGAACCTCCTCAGCACGGTATAAGGTAACTAAAACAAGAGGGGTATTAAGAAGGTGACCAACTTCAGATGTCATGGTGTTCTCAAGGGAACATATAGTGTAGATTGGTATATGATATAGCTGGGTGTTAGATCACCACACGAACCACTGTGCACCTCCCGGTAGTGTTATCAATGACAGTATTGATAATTAAGTTTATCATAAATCCCAGCAGAATAACTTCAAAAACATTTTATTACAATTCTCATTTCTATTTTGCTTCCTACACACAGACCTATAGTAAAGGCATTTAAAATAAGATACTTATTACGTAAGTGACTGTGAAAACAAAACAGTAGGCTTTCAGTATTGATGGGTATTTGATTTGTAAATGAACTCAAGCAGATCACTGTGGTGAGGAACACACCTATGTTCCAAATATATTAACCTCAAACATAGGGTAACATTTCAAAACCATATGTTTTGAGATTTTGTACCCACTAAGGAACATATCAGTTGGTGATCCTCCTTACAATTCATGTTTGTTTCACAAGGAACCTTGTGAAAAATGCTGGCCTCCAAAATGTTGCAAGCATAGCCGTGATCCAGTCATAATTTCTCATCCCTTTGATCAATCATGCATTTGCATGCGGGGTAGTCTGCAGTGGTTCTAGATGTTTGCCAGGGAAACCAGTTAGTAGGAAACTGCCACCACCCAGGTGGGGTAGGACTAATGACTGTGATTTTCTGTGGTACAGTATTGAGCCATCATCAGATGACTGGTCACTGCCTGATGGTTGGAAGTCTTCTTTAGAGTATCAAATATCTGGATGTCCTTTTGGAGTTTCAATATTTTCTGTTGCATCAAGCAATCCTTGTGTTCATTAATTTCTTAGTTTATTCTGCCAGACGTGACTTGAAGACAGAAATGCTAATGCTTGTCTTGAGGGCATTCTCCGCAATATTATTCTTGGATCACTGACATAATTTCGACAATTCTAATATGGAGCACAAAATTATCAACACACTAATATTGACTACAAAATGTCAACATTCTATATTTATTTAAGGAAAATCATAAATATAGGAAAAATATTGCCAGTAAAAACACCATTACAGCTAATCTTGAAAACATAAATACCATAAATAAAAATATCGTAATCATTAACTAAACATACAAACAGCAGAAATATTGAAAACAAAAATATAGACCACAATACTGTCATACACACACACATATCGACACTTTAACAATAAGAAAAATTAATCCCATATAATATTAATAATATAGACATTAGTCCACACACACAAAATAATTAACTAAGTTAAAATCATTTAAAAACTAAAATAAAATAACCACTACACAATATTTAACCTTACTCCCATCATCAAACAAATAGATTTAACAAAGTAACTAAATCAAAATAAATATTTTTTATATCATTTACTACATTATTACCATATAAAAATACTTAAATGTTACTAAATATACAAATAACATAACAAAATAAACCATCATTTAACATTAATTCATTTCCAAATAAAGAAGCAACTGCCAAAACAGCTTAAACCCTATATTTAACATTTTCTAAATACATATGTCATTACAGTCCAAATATCAAAATGACTGAAGGTGCAAAATTCATAACATTGCATAAAGGGAAACCTCTACCATGCTACATGTGATATTTATACACTCAAGAGAAACAAACAACTGACAAGATTAATTGGAAATGCACCAAGTACTGTTCCTGTCCATGTTATGGAAGGGCAACAAAAAGGGAAACTACTGTAATAAATGTGAAAGAGGATAACAGCCCGCCTAACATAGCAGAGATAGAAGTAAGAGATGTTTTAGAAACTCATAAAGAGGCAAGTACTACCTCTCAGAAACCCATATCAGAAATACAAAATGATATCCTGCCCCGAGTTCCTGAGCATTAACAGGACAATAACCTGCAATCATACCTTTAAAAAGATTGATTGCTAGAATTAAGAAAGCTACTACTGACACTCCACCTGCCCCCAAAACATTCAATGAAAGTTAAAATACCAATTGAACTGACTCTAACTCATAACAAAGAACAGGTTCTTCTTTATGACAATAAATCTAATGAAAACTCCCACAAACCTACTAATACTTCAATCTTGTGAAATATGGATGATGGATGGTACATTTAAAATATGTACCTAGCCATTTTTCCAAAATTACCATTATAATCCATGAACAGTACCACAATAGCAACATCCACTTCATTAATTCACTATTAACTAACAAACAAACAACTACCTATGTAGAACTGCTAGCAAAAATAAAGCAAGAAACTAATAACTACCACCCAAAAAAATTAACATTAACTTCGAACAGCCAATGATGCAAGCCATCCTGGAACATTATCCTCACACAGCAATACAAGGTTGCTATTAGCATTTTAATCAAAGCATAAGGAGACACCTTAAAAATATACCCTTAGTTTCAAAAATGCAACTAACAGCATATTTACATAAATAAAAAAACAAATTGCCCTAGCTCATGTCCAATAACAGACATAACAGAAGTTGTTGAACACTACAATTTATTAATTGAAATCCCCTTTTACCAAACCAATTAACATAAATGAAGTCCCCAACTAGACTATTTCTTGGACACCTGGGTAGGAAGACTACATAGATCTGGACATAGAAGACAACCAAATGTCTACATTCCATGGTGGAATGTGTACAACAGTACCCTAGCTCAGGAAGCAAAAACTAATTACGCAGTGGAAGGATGGCATAATGCCTTCCAATCACCAATGGGAAGAAACCAACCTACGCTACATAAATTAATAGAATTGATCCAAAAAGAACAAAGCTACCAACAACTAAGACTAGAGCAATCTGTAACACAAGTATGGGCCTCATTACAGTGTCGGTCGGAAAGCATTCTGAACGACTCCTTGTCGGAATTGTTTCCGACAGACTCAGGTTCGGGGAGTCCAACTGACCGATTACGATGGTTCCAAACACTGTTCAGGCGGACTCCCAGTGACTTCAATAGGAGCGTGTATTCCGACCAACACCACAGGCTTCCATTGAAAATAGGGATGGTTGAAGAAAATCTTGCACCCTGTGGCGGCCCCCCAGTGTGCCTGCCACACTGTGCATGGTTGCAAACAGGGATCCCATGGGTACCCCTACGGGCCCCAACTGGAGGGCTCAGGGTGGAAGGGGGCCTAATACAGGCCCCAAAAGTCAGTTTCTAACAGCCTTTTCGTGTAGGACAAACCAATTCGGAAAGGCTGCCCGAATCCGATATCAAAATATGTTGGTCGGAAACACGGTCCATAGAGCTGTACGATTCGGCTCCAGTCAATGAATGCTTCCGGCATCCGACTTGTGCTAGGAAACTCCAAATGCCATTTGGAGCTTTTCCAACCAACATCGTAATGAGGCCCTTTGTCTTAAAGTAACAAAACGAAATAAAACAATGCATGAACATTTACAAATCAAAGTAAGATTCTACTCAAACAATAAAGGACTAGAATTCTCAGAAACCATAGCAAAAATTCGTAGAAACCATAGCAAAAATTCTTAGAATCCATACTCTAAAAAAATTCCCACACCTACATTAAAAGCACCAATCTGAAAATTACATTCCTAACTAAAGGGCAAATTATGATCGCGGACGGACTTGAGTCTGTCTGCGACCCCTGAGCAGGAGGGAACGTCCGCAAGGGCTGCGGCGTTCCCTCCGAGCAGATTAGGATGTGATCGCCAGGGTGGCGGTCACATCCTCTATCTTTAACATTGCGGCGGATGCAGCTTCAAGCTGCACCCGCCGCAAGGTTAAACATGCATGCATCGCATTTGCATGCACAAAGCGGCAGGCACCGCGCAGTGCCTGCTGCTTTGTGCACGCAAATGCAGGGGGGTACCATAGATACCCCCCATGTGCACCCGCCACCTCACCTTCACCCAGGGGGCCCGCAACGGGCCCCCGAAGTGAAAGTCCGTATGCTTTTCCACAGCGGACAAGCCGCAGCGGAAAAGCATGCCTTTTACACCATCCTAATATGGCTGGCGGTGTCTGATAGACACCGCCAGCCATGTTAAAGCTTTTCCGCCGCGGTCGGAAGGCGACCGCGGCGGAAAAGCTGCTGACGGAATGCCAGAACCCCCAGCCATCCTAATATGGCGGTGGGTCTTTCGAGGCTCCGCAGCGGTTTCCCCCCATCCTCCGGGCCGGCGGTGACTTGGAAAACCGCAATCATAATATCCCCTAAACCATAACATTATTTTTAAGATATAAATTATAAATATAATGCCAAATAATATATTTTAATAAAAAATAATTATTTGACATAATAACCATAATATTTATCTTAAAATATATGAAAAAACATGATTTTCATCTAAAAACACAACAATCAATGAAATATATAACAATCCTACCTAAATAAAAAGCAATTATAAACAAATCATTAAAATAAATTGCAATAACAAAAGTACGTATAAACCATTTTCCACTAACTATCAATAATTTAAAATTACGTACCATTTTGTAACTGAAGAATTTCATCCACAGGGCACTTAAAAATCAAGAGTTGTTGAAAATCCAACAATTAAATGTAAATAAGACCCCCAAAAAATGGAAAAATAAAACTGTCCAAAACAAAATCCTCCGACATAATCTCTGTAGTGTAGAACCACAAGATTGAAAAAAAGAAACGCTTTGTGAAAACCTGAAAAATAATGCATATGTAAAATAATTAGTTTACCAGAAACTAATACACATTTCCTTAAAAAAAAATTCAAAACTAAACCTCCCTCCAACACAAAATCTGGAACGGACAGCACCTGTAAAAACAGAAATATACTTACAATTCCTCAACACATACTTCTCTACATATAACTAACTCACTAAAACACACCATAACACTAAACTTACAACACACTAACTGTACTTCAAAAAGTACACTAAACAACAACAACCAAAAATACAACATAGAAACCCTAAACAATACGGAACTACCGTCCCCTCACTCTTAAATTACCTTAAAAAGTGATTAAAATAAACTTACCTTAACCGATAATACGCAACTTCTAACTACAAGCTTCTAGAGATAGACTAAAAAATACAAGTTACTGCCCACCTTCATATCCCTGCACCATGTGGCTGGCACTGCATGGTACTTGCCACGTAGTGCAGGGATATGTCAGTTGTCCCAATTTTGCACTGTGGCGGGTGCTGCAGCCAGCAGTACCCGCCGCAATGCAAAGTATAGGCATTACGACCGCCGTGGTGACTGTCAAATCATAATGCATATGTCGGGACCGCCGACAGCCTGTTGGGTGGTACAGCGTCCGATACGATGCTTCCGCCCACCATCTTAATCGGTAATGTTTATTTTTCCTATGCATTAAATAATAATATATAAAAATATAATATTATTTAATATCAAAAATATTAAATATAAAACAAAAATTCATTACACCATTGTTTTCCAAAAATATATATTAAATAATATACATTGTATCTAATTATTTAATATATATTAAACAATATAAAACATTGCATAACTTACAAATTAAATATAAAATGGATGTATGTATGCAAAAAACTCAATTAAATATTTTTACAGTTGAAAAAAGTATGTTTACAAACGTTTGCATTAAATGGTATAAAAATGTTAAGTAATTAGTGTTAAAAAATATTATTGATTTTGAAATATAACAAAATTTGTTAAGTTACAAAAAATAAAAAGTGTAATCTTGTCTTCCTTTCTGAAAAAGTGTGGTAAATAAATAAATAATACCTCTATTTTTGACTAGATATAACAATAACAGATAGCTCAATAAATAAGAGTCAAGATTCGAGGTAGTAGGAGTTTGCAGGTTTAATACAGCATAAAGGACAGGAACAGGACAACCTGCACGGGCAAGATCTGGGATGGCTAGCAACTTTTAATAACCGTGCACAAGCATATATAGTTAAACAAAATACA
Organism: Lissotriton helveticus; assembly: GCF_964261635.1. Lineage (NCBI taxonomy): Eukaryota > Metazoa > Chordata > Amphibia > Caudata > Salamandridae > Lissotriton > Lissotriton helveticus. The sequence goes on from NC_136067.1 coordinate 1,718,894,222, forward strand.
TGATGTTCAATACAATAGGCGTAGCAGTGGGCAGGGCCTGTAGCAGTCGCGAAAGATAAGGCAGAAAGTAGGTGTAACAAGAGGCGTGAACATAGACATGTGATGTAAACGTAACGGAATATGTCATAAATGGGGCGGAAACATGGAGGGGGCTACCTAAGGAGCCGGGACCTCTAACCTAGTGGTGCGCGCAAACTGGCAATGACGTGTTACCAGGGAGAAGCTGGGGGCTATGACTTCTGAGCTAGAAGGAGAGACGAAAGTCTGGAGAGTCAGAGCGACATGTACCTAAACACTATCTAGTATCTGATGTTTAGAGAACATGTTGATAGAATCCAAAAGTTATCAGGGCAAAGGCTAACAGACACTAAGACTGGTGCATGCATTATTCTACATGTAGTGTGTGTTGAGGAATATTAAATGACCATAAATACAGTATTTCTCTTACATGGAGACGTAAAGGCTAGACGATGACTGAAACTATTGATGCGATTCAGTAGCTTAGGAATGCAGAGAAGGAGAGCTGGACTGATAACTAGAATCATAACATACTCTTGGCAGACTGGCAGGCAGAGCCAGGCCGAGCCGGGCACTGTGAGGCAGGAAGTAAGTGAAGGGTCAGGGATACAGGTGGGGGCTGTATCGCTCCTCGGAGAGGGTTCAGGAGACTGGAGCTGAATCTGAGTCCGGGCCCTTTTGAGGCCTAGAAACGGAGACTTTCAATGAAATAACGTGCACACTGAGAAACGTGGCAATGTAGCTTTACATAGGCCTAATACTCGTAGCTTTCACGAGAACTGGAAACTGGCATACTAGAGATGGACACAACTGTAATTGCGTCTTTAATCGATCATGGGGAATACATATGCATATTAATCATGCACATATAACATAAGATGGGGAACACGTAGGGACACAGAACATGGCAAAATTTACTTTTCCACATTCCCTCCTTGTCACTACGTTTCCATCAGGAAACATCAATATTCATGATACCATCTATCATTTCATACAGTATCATTTGCTCGTCTCGAATTTTCTTGGAACGGGATCTAGGACGGGACTTGGGACTAGGAATACAAGAGGTAGCACAAATGCTGCAAATCGCAGGGCCACATTGTATACAGAGGCAGCAACTGAATATGATCGCTACTGCAATACCTAGAAAGGACAATACTTTCCATCCCCAGGCAGAAATTATACTCCAAAACCAACCGGACCATGTCCAGGTGCCTGGATTCTGGTGTAACTGATGGGCAATTTTATGAAGTCTGGTTATAGCTGAATAAACAGACGGCGCGTTATTAGGAATGAAAATGCAGCAACTAGATCCGATGACTCTACATGCTCCTCCTCTATCGGCCAGTATGACGTCAAGAACGAGACGATTTTGGAGCACGACAAATCTCATAGCAGATTGCTCTTCGGTTAAGTTACCTAGAGCAGAGGCAGTCTCATTCACTACTGCTTCAAGGGTTCTGGTTAATCTACGTATTAACTTACTATTCTGGATGGGTCCTATAAAGAAAAAGAATCCTCTATTGAAATCTGTATACTGTTCTAGAGCAGTTTCAGTTTGATCGACAATCGGGGACTCGATCTCCCTTCTATGTCTAATGTGTACTAGATGTGTGTTTCTGTGATAATCAGACGGGGCTAGGAAAATTGGTGGCAGTAGGAAGGCAATGTAACAGGTTCCCTCCCAATTGAGGGGCAGACGAACATATGCGGTCTGACCACAAACAAAATAAGAATGACGTGAAGCTTTAAAAATAGATTTCCCACTGTCACTATACTTGACAATAGTAGTACAATCACTATGTCCTACATGTACGGAACCATTATTTCTGACACATAATTCGCCTTTGACTGGTAATACTGAAATAGCAGGTAAGTCTGGAGTAGGATCAGACTGAACATTCAGGACCATGAAATTCGAAGAATAATTACCCAAATTATAAACTTCATTTTCTAGATCTAACCCTGTTCTGTGGGGAAGACCTTGCTTGTCTGGAAAACATGTACTGTTCAGAAGGGACATATCAGTTGAGGATGACGTTAACGTGGACCATGCTCCACATGAACCATTATGTGAAAACGGATAAGGAAACAGTGGCAGAACTCCCTTCGGTGTCTGGAAAGGGGGGAGTCGACCACACACCCAACAATTAGTGGCATTGCTGGTCTGGTGTGAATAATGCAACATACGGATAAATGTATTGTTGCGCATAGCAAGACGATAGGATAGTTCGTGAGGAGGCAGATCACTAAACGTGTGCTCTACTGTAGCATTAGAATACTTATTTACATGAGAAATTGGAAAACATAAATGAAATGCATAACTTGTACAGGTAAGCATTAAACTTAAAAACAATATAAAACTTAGAAAAACGATACATCGGATAGAGTTTTGACTAACTCTCTCACTATGGGGGTCTATCTCATACATGTCAGATACCTGTCTAACCGTTTCACCTAGGGGAGGACTTAGACAATTAAACTGGCTGACTTATTTTACTAGACCGTAGCTTACTTTTATACTCCTGCTGCAGAGTTTCTCTAACAGGGAGGGCTTGATATCAATGTCATTTGCGGGACAGTCCTTAAGAATAGTATCTTGGCAGTCTTTAAAATCTTGACAATCCTTGGAAATGTTCTTGGAAACAGTTTTTAGTCCGTGAAATTTCTTGACGTGTGACAGGTGCACCCACCCCTTCCTGCCTTCCAACTTGACGGCAGTACGGGTGGTTAGGAGGACTAACTTCGGCTCCTTCCAGCGAGGCTCCAGCGGACTTGAACGATCAAAATTCCGGACGAGAACCAAGCTTCCTGGAACAATTTCATGCGGTTTCACCTCAGTATTGTCTGGAAATGCGGCGGCAACCTGTGAACGACAAGAGTGTAGGGCAGACATCAAGGAAGCTAGGTAATCTGTCAGCATATTACTGGAAACATCTGTAATACTTCGGGGTCTAGGTGTACCCCACACGTTCGGGGGGCGGCCGAATACGACCTCATAAGGGGACAGACCTGATCTGGAATGTGCGACCATGCGCATATAGAACAGAGCGACTGGCAAGGCAACTAACCAGTCTACACCTTTTTCTTGACAGATTTTAGCAATGCGGATTTTCAAGGTTTGATTATGTCTCTCTACGAGACCGGCTGCTTCTGGATGGCGTACACAATGGAACTTCCACTGGTACCCTAACAAAAGGGAAACGTGCTTCATTAGTTCAGATGAGAATGGCTGGCCGTTATCAGAATATACGACCCTAGGGAGTCCATAACGGGGAAAGAATTCACGAACCAACTGCCTGGCAGTGGTCGCAGCTGTGTAATCTGGAACTGGATATGCTTCTGTCCACCTGGACAAAGCGCATACAACTACGAGGACATACTTGAAACCTCGACATCGCTCCATCTGAATGTAATCCATCTGGAGGACTTCAAAAGGGTGGTCAGGGGGTTGGAATCCACCTTGTTCCACCGGGACACTTTTACCTGGATTGAATTGACAACATATCATACAAGTACGGACTTTCTGCTTGGCTGCAGCTCGTAAGTGCTTGTTGAACCAAAGGTTCTGGATACTGTCTAACATAGCTTTTTCTCCTAGATGTGCTGGACTATGTGCGGTATTGATAATGACTTGAACCATAGAGTCGGGGAGAAACCATGTGGCTTTTCCCTTCGTCACCCATCCTTGATCTGTCTGGACCCCTCCTTGTTCGGACCATTTCTTGATTTCTTCGGGAGTGGCATGTAACTGTATGTCTATGACATCCTGTGTAGGGTCCTTAACTGTCATACAAGTAGTCTGTTCTGGAGTGGATGTCTGTGTCTTGTTAACTGGAATGTCTGGAGTCTGAGCTGTAAGCTTGGCTGTTCGATCTGCTAGATCATTACCTTGGGAAATAATGTCAGTAACTTTCGTATGTGCTTTGCACTTCATGATAGCGATAGCTGTCGGTAAATGTATTGCATCTAACAGAGCTTGATTGAGGAGACCATGCTGAATCTTGGTTCCATGAGAAGTCATGAAACCTCTCTCCTGCCAGAGCACTCCGAAGTCGTGTACAACTCCGAATGCGTAACGTGAATCTGTATATATGTTTACTTTCAGGTCCTTGGCACGTATGCAGGCTTGGGTCAGAGCAACTAGCTCTGCTGCTTGAGCAGACAGGGTGTCAATACGGTGTGTTTCAATAACTTCAGTTTCAGTAGTCACTGCATACGCGGCTACTAGTTCTCCTGTACTAGTTCTCATACATGAACCATCCACATAAAGTGTGAGGTCCGGATTAGGTAATGCAATGTCTGTCAGGTCTTGTCTTGGCTTAGTCATAGTGTTAATAACTTCCACACAGTCATGTGTGGCAGGATTTGAAGTAACTGACGGTAACAGTGTAGCAGGATTTAGAACGTTGCAGCGTCTGATTTCTATGTGTGGCTGGAACAATGTCAGTTCATAACCTGTTAAATGTGCAATTGTCAAGTGCTGAGTCTGTGTTCGGTTTAAAAGAACTTCCACAGCGTGTGGAACTTGTACTGTCAGGGAGTGTCCTAACACTATGGAATCACTTTGTCTGATAGCTAGAGCTGTGGCTGCAACTGACTTGAGGGACGCAGGCAGAGCCTGGGCTACTGGATCTAGTGTGCTCGAAAAATAAGCACAGGGCTTGTACTGTCCTGCTTGATCTTGTGTAAGAACAGATAATGCAGTACCATCACGTTCTGTGACAAAAAGTGTAAAAGGCTTACTGTAGTTCGGTGTTGCCAGAACAGGTGCTTGGCATAATGCTTTCTTTAATTCATTAAAAACAAGTGTATGTTCAGATGTCCAAGGGAGGACAGTCGATACGGCTGCCTCCTGTGTCGTTAACTGTATCAGTGGCTTAGCTAGAAATGCATACTGAGGAATCCATTGTCTGCAGTAAGAAGTGAGGCCAATAAAAGCTCGTACCTCCTTCTGGGTCCTGGGCTGTGGAAGACTCGCTATTAACTGGATACGGTCTGGTGTCAACTGCCTACCCCTCTTGGACAGTAAGTGTCCCAAGTAGACCACTTGCTGGACACAGAATTGAAGCTTTGAAGGGGACACCTTGTGCCCCTGCTCGGCCAGAAAATACAGGACTGTAAGTGACGCTCGCTCGCAGTCACGTTCAGAACGGGCTGTGATCAGTAGATCATCGACATACTGGAGTAGGGCAGTGTCAGTTGGCATGTGAATGTTGTCTAGTTGTCTTTTAAGTGCTTGACTATAAATACTAGGACTTTCTGTGAAACCTTGAGGAGCTCGTGTGAATTTATAGCTCCTTCCATTTAAACAAAAACCGAAAAGGTACTGGCTGTCTGGATGAATTGGAACACTGAAAAATGCGTTTTTGAGGTCTATGACTGTGAAAAATGTAGCCTCAGAATCAATGGCTGTCAATAAAGATGAGATATCTGGGACTACTGGTTACTGGGGGATGATACATTTATTAAGTTCTCGAAGATCAATCACTAATCGATATACTGGAGGTGCATTTGGATCAGTACGTTTCATGACTGGAATGATAGGAGAATTACATACATTGGAGTCAGTTTCTACAACTACTCCTTGAGCAATGAGCTCGTCAATAATTTTGGATAAGGCTGCTACAGCCTCAGGTGGCAATCTGTACTGTCTGATTCGTGGTAACACTACACCTTGCTTGAGAGTCACACGATGAGGTGTGATTTGCATGAAGCCAACATCAGTTGGACCTTGCGCCCATAGATGCTGCGGGACATTAGACAATCTTGGATCAAAATCACGCAAAACATAGTGACCCTTGAAGTCACGTAAAAACAAACGTATTCCCTCTGGGGAACAGCAAATAACTGCACCTAATTCTTTCAGTGTCTTAATACCTAACACATTTTCTGGACATGACTTCGTAAGCAATAGATCAGTAGTTCGGGACAATGGACCTACTTCTAGAGTAACTGGTTTGGAAATCTCGTTAACAATTGGCTTTCCTGAAAATCCAAGGGAAACATTTCTAGAGCCTGAGAGCGGAGCCCCTGGAACCTCGTCGTGACTAATAGTCGTCCTACTTGCCCCTGTATCAATCAAAAACTTTCTGTCTTTCCCCAATACTTGACTATGTACATAGGGACCTTCTTGATCTACAGGAATCTCGATGAGAGGCAAGCCTACCTCCCTCTCTAGGCTGTTTCATGAATACGCTTGATACTCTGGATACTCGGACTGTGCATACTGGTACATTTGCTGTGTAACATGCTGTGTTGCAGCAATAGGCTGCAGTGCTGGAACTGTCTGTTGTGCATTCTGTGGCTGAGAAGTCTGTGAAACTTGTTCTTGTCTAGGCGGACGTGGTCTTTCTTTAGTTTTACCAGTGGCTATATTGTGTTTCAGAACTGCACACTCGTTTATAAAATGACCTGGCTGTTTACAGTAATTGCATGTCCCTTTAACGGGAGCTGCAGGATGACTGGCTTGATTCGGACCCCTCTTCTGACTGTCTTGTGGAACAGATTGTGCAACTAATACTTTCATTTTCGTGTCTTTCATACGTCTTCTCTCGTGTTCTTGCTCTTCTCTGATTCTATTCTGGTGATACTGGAGCATCTGTAACATCTGGGACGGGGTACTAGCTTGCCAGGTACTTTCGACTTTCAAAACTCGATTCTTAACTTGTGGACTTGAATTCTCGACTAATTTAGTAACAAAAAGATGAGGGTATGACTCGCTACTCGTCTTCAAACCACTGTTTATTATAAAACATTTCTCAAATCTAGAATAAAAATCACTAGTGTCTTCGTCTTGTTTCTGTTTACAGGCTGAGATTGCATCCCAGTCTTCCTTTTTAGTGGCTAATAATCTAGGCAAAACTTGTATTAATAATTCTGGTAATTCTTTACATTTGTCTCCAAGACCGGTACCTGGTACACGTATCTTATCTTCAGCTTCTAGAGCTGTCCAATCGATCTTTTTCTCTCCCACCTCCCAATCTTTTTCCTTGAGTTTTTCGTATACCCCTGCGGGCAACAGGACTTTTAACATTTTAATAATATCTGGATACGTGTATTCTCCCATACGGAGCATGTCTTTTAATTCTCGGTGGAACCCTGCTGGATCTTTGTCATGACAGGGAATTAATTTCTTCATCTCTAAGAGTTCCATCTTGGTAACTGGGGTGTAAACAAATACTCGTTGCATTTCACCACCCGCTGTCCTAACTGGGTGTACTTCTCGTAACGGATGCTGTCTATCTATATAAAACGGTTTACTTTCTGGAGGTGAGACATGAACAAAATGCGGATTTAGGAACGTTCTATATTTGTGGCGCTGTTCTAGAATGACACTAATTAAATCAGTACCTAAACCTTTCCATCTATACTGGAGTAACTCGTTCAGGACATCATGTAACGGACCTGGATCAGAATGTTGACCCTCATACAGTGTAATGAGGTGTTGGATCATATACATACCCACCAGTCGCTGCTCGGCTGGGGGCAATTTCAGAAACATTTGTGCCACTATTTCGTCTGGAAAAGTGGTAGAATCAGTAATCCATCGGACTGCTGATCGGGCTAGTTCTTGTTCATGCATGGTACTTAACTCACTATAACCGATTCGTGATTTCAGAATGTGATCGGTAGCTTGAAATACTTGTTCTAGAGAACCTTGTTCTGGTGCTGGAAGATGAAAGACTTTCTTGTGTCGGTCTGGAAGTCTAGATTTACCTACATACGCTATTCTGGCGGTATTCTCGTCGTCTACCTCTTCAGTAGAAGAGTCATTTTCTTTCTCGCTTACTTGTGCTTCTTTGCGTTGTTCGTGTAACCTTATTATTTCTTTACGAATTTTCTTGTACATATTCTCTATACTATTGAGTGTCTTGTGCTTACCCTCGGCTATATTATCACTCCACTTTGTCAGAATTTTCATTTCGGTCGGATCTTTAGTCGGGGAATCTTGTTCCCGTATTAAACAATTGATCAGAAACTTTAATAACATGAACTGGATCTCAGCTTTCCTGAGAGACATGACTTCAGCAATACTTTCTGGATCTTGTCCTGTACGAATGAAACGATACATTCTGTCTAGATCTTCTTTCATATTCGGTAGGGTGACCAAATACTCGGACACCTGCCTTATACGTACGGAATATATAACCATACTATCCTCGCCTGGGACTGGATCATAACAGCATTCAGTAAGAAGTCGCCTGATTTCTGCAATGGACTTATATTTAGGCGTACGCTGTAACGCACGTTCATGTAACTCGACTGCCCCTAGACGTCTACTTGGCGGCGGGGTACCAGGAGGACCTCCTCCCGCGGCCCCTAAACTGGAATCGTCGACTGATACTCTTCGAGCTGGCAGAGTGACTGAAGTAGCGGGAATTTGTACTACGGGCTGGACCGGGGGTACCGTGACAGGTACTGCAACAGGTGCCCCGGTGACTGGAGGAGCAGGATTTACATTATTTACAGGAGCTGGCGGAACAGGATTTGCATATTCTGGGACTGTGTCGTCCAAATAGGACGAGAGAAAAATATCAGCTGCGGTCGGTTTGTGACGCAGGTTGGTCGGAACTAAAGGTGGCGGAAAATTACTGGATGCTTCCGGGGTTGCTTTTGGCAAGCCCTCGGCAAGAAGAGGGTACATACCCTTAATAAGGGCATTTCTCTGCCTGTCTGACTGTTCGGTTTTAACTCGTTCACCTATTTCGATTAGTTCCCTTTCTTGGGCTCTTTCTGAGGATTCTCTACTTAATTCTGACTTTCTGATTTCTTTTTCGGTTCTTTTATGAGATTCTTTGCGCCATAACTCGATGGCATCTTTCTGTGACTGTCTGGCTTTCTTTTTCCATAATGCTTCTTCTACTCGCATGATGCACTCGGCATCCCATGTACCCGATACGGGCCATCTATACTTTTCTTCTAACTGTTTGGTGTACTCCACCCACAAATCTAGATACAATATGGCACTTATGCCATGCTTTTGATACATAAAATGACCTGGACTGGTACTAGGCGGGACAGGAACTGCTTCTTCTAACAGACCTTTTCTAGTTTTTAACTGACGTAACTTGGAAAACAATGGCATGACTGGGCTGGAGTCTAGACACAATACAATACACAATGAACACGATGATTACTGAACAACACATTCATACCACGACATTGAAATACATGAATGACATTTAGGATAACAGTTCGGACAAAACACTACCTGGAATACTGAAAACAGAATACATGAATTTCTCGAGAACAGAACGGACTAGAACAGAAACTAGATGCACTGCTAAAACAGTACGAAACTTACCGGTCTCATAAAGAACACGTCAGGACCCGCATCCACCTAAGTGGACACTTCGTGTTGGATCTGCGTACCCAAACCCACGGACCAGAGACAATGCAATTGACCCTGTCTAGATACTACCTCAGCAATGGTACTCACCGGGCAGCAAGAACGGAAGGCCTCGGACTGGACTGGACTACTACGACGCCGGACGGATGAACTTCGGACTTCTGTTACGGGTGGGCCTCCGGATACCTCGGACCTTGGACTCTCGGCTTGGGCTCTGGTCGGGACTCGCCGCGTTCCTCCACCGCCTCGTCTGGATGCTGGACCGCAACCTCCGTCTCCTCCGTGGGCCTGAGGGATACTTGAAGCAGAAATATCTGCACATGCACGGTATGGCTCCGTCACGGCTGCAGAGGATCAGGGGGCTTGCGTGGCTTCTCCGGCGCGTGGGGAAAGGGCAAGTCCCTATTCGGGCGCCATTATGTGGTAAATAAATAAATAATACCTCTATTTTTGACTAGATATAACAATAACAGATAGCTCAATAAATAAGAGTCAAGATTCGAGGTAGTAGGAGTTTGCAGGTTTAATACAGCATAAAGGACAGGAACAGGACAACCTGCACGGGCAAGATCTGGGATGGCTAGCAACTTTTAATAACCGTGCACAAGCATATATAGTTAAACAAAATACATGATGTTCAATACAATAGGCGTAGCAGTGGGCAGGGCCTGTAGCAGTCGCGAAAGATAAGGCAGAAAGTAGGTGTAACAAGAGGCGTGAACATAGACATGTGATGTAAACGTAACGGAATATGTCATAAATGGGGCGGAAACATGGAGGGGGCTACCTAAGGAGCCGGGACCTCTAACCTAGTGGTGCGCGCAAACTGGCAATGACGTGTTACCAGGAAGAAGCTGGGGGCTATGACTTCTGAGCTAGAAGGAGAGACGAAAGTCTGGAGAGTCAGAGCGACATGTACCTAAACACTATCTAGTATCTGATGTTTAGAGAACATGTTGATAGAATCCAAAAGTTATCAGGGCAAAGGCTAACAGACACTAAGACTGGTGCATGCATTATTCTACATGTAGTGTGTGTTGAGGAATATTAAATGACCATAAATACAGTATTTCTCTTACATGGAGACGTAAAGGCTAGACGATGACTGAAACTATTGATGCGATTCAGTAGCTTAGGAATGCAGAGAAGGAGAGCTGGACTGATAACTAGAATCATAACATACTCTTGGCAGACTGGCAGGCAGAGCCAGGCCGAGCCGGGCACTGTGAGGCAGGAAGTAAGTGAAGGGTCAGGGATACAGGTGGGGGCTGTATCGCTCCTCGGAGAGGGTTCAGGAGACTGGAGCTGAATCTGAGTCCGGGCCCTTTTGAGGCCTAGAAACGGAGACTTTCAATGAAATAACGTGCACACTGAGAAACGTGGCAATGTAGCTTTACATAGGCCTAATACTCGTAGCTTTCACGAGAACTGGAAACTGGCATACTAGAGATGGACACAACTGTAATTGCGTCTTTAATCGATCATGGGGAATACATATGAATATTAATCATGCACATATAACATAAGATGGGGAACACGTAGGGACACAGAACATGGCAAAATTTACTTTTCCACAAAAGACATATAAAATATTGTACATAAAATAAAGTGTACTAAATTAATTGATTAATTGAAAATACATTTTTTCAATAAAAATACATTAAAAATAAAATGTAAATTATTTATGTATTTATTATCTATTTAAATTTTCATATATTAAAACTGCAATAAAAAAGGATGGTTGAGGAACACCTTACCCCTGTGGCAGGCACCCCATGGGCCCCCAAAGACAGATTTCGACAGCTGTTTGTTGTCGGGCATTATACTCACTCACCTGGAAACCATGTCCATAGAGCTGTACAATTCTGCTTCGAAAGACGCGGCCTGTTCGAACGCCGTTCAGAACTGGTTCAGACAGCCCAAACGGTTTCCGGGCATCGTTATTGGTCATTGGGAACTGTGTATGATTCGTTCAGAAACAAGGGTTCCGAATCGGATTCTGAGATACCGAATCCCATTCTGAGCCTTTCCGAATGACATTGTAATCAGCCTCTAAGTCAGGGAAAGTGCTGGACAGAAACATATATAATTTACTATTCTCAATCCAAACTACATTATGGGGTCGATTCCGATTCGGTAAAATACCCTACGAATCGCTGTACAGAGCATTTTTCCTGTACGAATCGTACACCTTCAATGTCCCCGTACGTATGATGAAGTACGATCCGAACCCAAAGCAGATCTCCGTACGAATCGTTCAAAAGACCAGATGACTTAAAAATATGTACAAATCACATTCAGAACACGCAGTAAGCGATGTCGGTACGGATTGAAGCAGCGTTTTACGAACCAGCAAGTACGATTCGTTACGACAACACTCCATATGACTCTTTTTCTAAGCAGATTTCGACTCGAACCGTGTGCGAAATGGACCACCCGGGTACGCGAGTGCACCCCATGATTGCAGGGGTGCGGTGCGTAGGGGTACGGTGCGTAGGGGTACGGTGCATCGGGGCACGGTGCGAAGGTGTACGGTGCATAGGTGTATGGTGCGCGGGGGTACAGAGCATAGAGGTACGGTGTGTACCCCCATGATGGCATGGGTACAGTGCGTATGTGAATGTGTGGCTCTCCATATGAATTGCTAATACGTCATTTTCCGTACGATTCGCGTTCTCGTTCCCCGGTCCGGATCGTACTTGTCTGATCGTACAGCATGTTTACGATTCGTACAGTTTACCGTGAGGGTCCTGTATCGTACGGATTTTCCCTTACTTTTCATACGGTGCACTAACATTCATACGTATTCTTATCCTACGGATCGTACTACGCGATTCGGATGGATTTGTACGATTCATACGGAAACGGCTACGAATTCGAATCGTCGTACGGATTTGTTTCCCGAATCGGAAGTGACCCCTAAGTCAGGGAAGGTCCTGGACACTAAACATATAATTTACTATACCCACTCAAAGTTAAATTAATTCAAGGAAGGTGCTGGAAATTAAACATATATGATTTACAATTCCCACTCCATACTACATTAAGTCAAGAAAAGTGCTGGACAGTAAACATATATAATTTACTATTTCTACTCCAAACTACATTTAGTCAAGGAAGGTGTTGGACAATAAACATATATTATTTAATATTCCCACTCTAAATTACATTAAGTCAGGGAAGGTGCTGGACATAAACATATAAATTAACTATTTCCACTCCATACCACATTAACTCAGGGAAGGGTATGGACAGTAAACATATATAATTCACTATTCCCACTCTAAACCATATTAAGGGGTCAATTAGGATGGGGGACGGATCGCCACCACCATACAGGCGTCTGCCACCTATTTCCCCCCTGCCATATTACAATGGCGGGGGGGCCGTGGCGGACAGGAAGACCGTCCGCCGCATTTCTGCCGTGGTCGCCTTGCGACCATGGCGGAAAAGCTCTAATATGGTGGCAGTGTCTATCAGACACCACCAGCCATATTAGGATGTGCTGGGGGATATGCATACGGTCCTTGCGTTGCGGGCCCCCATGGTGAATGGGGGCGTGGGGGGTGCACATGGGGGGTACCTATGGTAGCCCCTGCGTTTCAAAACACAACATGGCAGGCACCGCGCGGTGCCTGTCATGTTGTGCTTTGAAACGCACAACATGCATTTTTAACACTGCGGCGTTCAGAACCGCCCGCCGCAATGTTAAAAATGCGGGATGCACCCGCCACTGTGGCGGGTGCATCCTAATTCCACGGACGGGACCGCCGCACCTGTGGCGGACGGTCACGTCCTCAGACAGGATGGCGGACGGACTTTGTCCCCCATCCTAATGGACCTCTATGTATGGGAAGTTGCTGGACACTAAGGGGCAGATTTATGAAGGCCTTGCGCCGCCGGTGCGTCATTTTTAACATGGGAAAAAGTGACGCACCGGCGGCGCAAGGCCTTCATAAATCTGCCCCTAAGCATATATATTATACTACTCCCACTCCACACCAAATTAACTCAGGGAAGGTTCTGGACACTAAACATATATAATTTTCTATTCCCACTCCAAACTACATTAAGTCAGAGTAGTTGCTGGACACTAAACATATGTAATTTACTATTCCAACTCCAACCTACCTTAAATGCCAAACCGTCCTACACATTCAACCTTTCTACATCTATACCACGATGTCAATTTACCTTAAACTAAACCACCATCACACTAATATGTTAAAACAAGTAACATAATATTTGCTACATATATAACAATTAAAAAACAAATAATATACATTTTACATATATGATCTTTTACTATTACAACAACACTAACACATTTTATAAAATCTTTTTTGCTCTAACAAATGACATGAAAAAATATATATATTTTTACTACCAACATTTTTCAAATAATTCTTTCTTTTTTATGTTTTATTCAATAATTGTTTCCCAATATTTTTTAAATATAAAAAATAATTCAACTTTACTCTTTTTTATTTGCAGGAAAAAACTTTTTTTTTAAACAAAATAAATGTAAAATGTTGATACTAAATATTAAGGAGAACCTGTAGGGTATTGCAATGCCAACCAGATGAGGAGCAACCACCCTACAATGAAGAATGACATCCGTCGGGATGTGTGAGGGCAACATGAAACAGTCTTGTTGACATCCACTCTATAGATGTGTCTAACGTTGATCAAAACTTCTCTAGTTTTCCTTTTCTAATTAGGAACAGTGACCCCAGATTTTTGCATGTATCTTACCCCAGGAGCACGGTCACTGGGCTTTCACCCCTCTCCTAGTCCCCCAACATCTTCCTTTTGACAGAAAATGGTGAAACCCAGATGCTATCAAGTCAGGTCTGTCATGAGCTCCTAAGGCTTTTCTCTATTTCAATTAGATCTCCTCCCATCTTACAGGTGAAAACTGACTTTCTCACCTAGATTGACTAGAGAGTGGCTACCTTGGAAGCTCATGGAAATAAAAAAGAGAATCCCTACTTGCCTCAAAGGAGGTAGTTCTAATGCTACCATTGTTTAAAAAACGGTATCTCTCCACTTCCACATAGCTAATCCATCATAGTAGTTAACAAATATTGGTCCTTCCTGGGCACAAGTATAAGGTGTTGTCTTCTGAACCAGGTTCATTAACTTATCCTGCCAAAGATGTGTATTCCAACTCTAGAGGTATGACGAGGAGCAGAACTGGTATTAAGCCAGTTGTGGCTGAGGCAGCCTAAAGTACATTTTTATAAAGTTACTTTCTGCTTAAAATATCAAAAATATTATTTCACAATTAAATCAGATTTTAAATAACAATCATGAAATTACTATAACATACTTGTCTAACCTTTTCCTAAATAGAGACTAGGGATTAAGATTTTAATCACATCTAGCCTTACTTAGGGAAAAGTCCAGCAAGACCTTTAACACCTTCAGCGCGGCGCGAATGTTTGCGCTGTGCTGAAGGTTCAAAAAATGGGCGTGGTCGTGGTGGAACGGTTCCGTCATCAGCACAGCCCAACTGACGCTGATGACGGAACCGTTCCGTCATAAGCGTCGAAGGGGTTAAGAGAAATATATGTTGGCTTTATGTTACTACCAGGACTCTCTAACCCGAATATGTAGTGTGCCCTATTTTATTATATGAACAATCTGCCTTAAGGGCCTACGGGCTGGCTTATGAATATATACAAACAGGTTTTTCCAACATGGTAAAGGTATTGTTACCTGCTAAGTATCTCTGAGGTGCAATGAAACTGCAGCACAGGCAGAGCACAACAGTGCTCCAGGCAGACATATATTTTTGTCATAGAAGAGTGTGGATTAAATACCGACTCCTGGATGCATATGACATTACCTTTCTCTGCTACTGCTAAACGTTATGCACCATTTACAATGGACTTATAGGAAAGTTAAATAGGAAAAGCGAGGAGTTGTAATGTGCAGAACATGTTTTGTAGAGGGGGCACATGCACTTTACTACTGTTATTGAGTGGTAAATTACACAGAGTCCTAAAGCTAGCAAAAGTAGGGTCCAGAAAAAGCAATATTGAATGAGATAGTTGCTTACGAGTTGAGGCTTCCATGTGATGTGTTGAGAGCACTGGGGCATTTAAATATTCTTAAAACTCTGATCTTTGGATTTTTTTGGACATCCATAAGATACATGTGCTCTATCTGAGCTCTTGTGAGGGTATTAATGCTGAACGTTTGGGTTTCCATCAGTGGGTCAACATGGGTGTACATATATTCAGTTTGGCATGGAGAGTATGCTTGAGGAACACCGAGGTGAATGTCAATATGTGAAGGAATCCAGTATGTCAGCTTCATGATCTATATCGCTAAAGAGCATTGTTGGGACAAACTTGAAGTGTGTACGAGATTGGGGTATTAGTTGAAAGGGATAAGAACCCACATTAAATAAGAATTGCAATCCTTGTCAGGGTAACACACAAAGTCACTAAATAAACCTGTGCTTAACCCTCTAGTTGTTTGGCATACAATAAATCAGATTAAACATAGAGGCAATATATAAAGTACTTACGCTGTGCTAAAGCTGTAACTAAATAAATGGAACTGGAGTTATGAATTAAGATTAAGACAATGCCAAGACACACAACGTGCAAATAATAGTCAATGATCATGGTAGACATATAAAATGTATTTACGCTGTGTTAAAGCTGTAGCACAAACAAAAGCAACAAAAATAAAAATCCCAAAACGAATTAGAAAAATAGAGAATAAATGATTAAACATAATTAATGATGTTAAAGTGAAAAAAATCAAATAAATGAAACTGGAGTTATGAATTAAGATTAAGACAATGCCAAGACACACAAAGTGCCAATAATAGTCAATGATCATGGTAGACAAGAACCCAGATGCAATATGACATTGACCACGAGGAACACTGGTCGGATACACCAACCAAGATTGTCCTGGTCAAAGATTTTACCTTCTGACCTGAATCCTCCTGGAAGGAGTTTAGAGGCTCACAGAGCAGAGACTATGATAGGGTCCAGGCAAAAGTCTAGTTGCCACTGGTCCAATGGGCAGTTGCAGGAAAAGTCCTCTTGCAGCTTGTTGTGTCCCTGTAGGATTAAAAGGAGGTCAGCCTTATGACCCTTGGAGGCCACTTCTTTGTCCTGGTACAAAAGGTAGAGAAGGTCTAGTCTTCAAGGTTCTTCTCAGGTCACAGACAGCAAGTTCAGTCCTCTTATGTTCTTCCAAAGGTTCAGATGTAATCTGCTTGTAGGTTATGACCAGTGCTAGCCTTGGGTGGGAGACACCCCTATGTCTAACTCTAAAACAGGTTCAACCCTTTCCCCTTGGTTTCATTCTAGTCTGGCTAGTGAAAGAAATGGCAGGCAGGTCCAGGTGTGAGCGGCATCAGCCAATGACAGGGTGGGCTTCTTCTGAAGTCAGGAAGGGCTGGGCACAGCCCCCTGGCTACCCTTCAAAGTGCAATCAGGGCAGGGCAACAGTTCCTTGCCAGTCGTCCTGTCAGGAAAACTCTCACTTCTCCATACCCAGGCCCTTTTTTCACTGTCTGAGAGAAATACACATCACACCAAAGGAGGGGAAACAGTCAGATAAAACAGTGCATTGGCAGAAAGGCACACTTGCATTAGGCAGGAAAATACCAATACTAGGATAGCAGTTTATTATACTGTGGTTGTGAGACCTCACTGTACTGGGTCTAGTATGATTTGTTTGAAAAAACTCTCATTTCTTCACACCCAGGCCCTTTGTTCACTGTCTGGGAGAAATACACATCACTCCAAAGGAGGGCATACAGTCATATATAACTGTACATTGATGGAAAGGCACACTTGCATTACGCAGGAACTTCTAATACTAGGAAAGCAGTTTATTATATGGTGGTTGTAAGACCGCACTGTACTGGGTCTAGTGAGATTCGTTTGAAAAAAACATAGCTCAACCCTGGGTAGGTGGGGCCATGAGCAGTTAGGTTTTATCAAATGAACAGGTGTAAACCATTAAGAAGTATCAAAACAGGTGTATACGAAAGATGCGAGACTCAAAAAAATCATTGCTTTTTCACTCAGGCGCAATGAATCATTGTAATGGACCACACTTGCGGACAACTTTGTAAACTTTTTTTTATCTGTTTAAAAGTTTTTTCTCATAACACATAAACATTACAATCATCATAGATAGTAAAAACCTATGTAGCTATAAGCTACTCTGGAGGTGAACTCATGCTTCGCAATAGAAATAATGAGCCAATAAATAGTGACATATCACTTTGGAGTTGAATGTTATGAGGCATGCACCACCCCCTTTGTGATTGTAATGGCTACATCACATTAATGTATTCAGACCATTCATGTAGAATATTTTGTGCTTGAATGAAAGATTTTATCAGAATGGCATCAAAGAGATTCAATGTTTATCAACCTATGTCACCAGTAGCAGCAGGATAGAGGAAGGGGAGGGAAGTGTGTCACAGCACCAAACAGGCACAGTCCGCTTCTAGCAACCTACAATAACATTAATGCAGCAATCAATATGGAATACAGCACATAGCTTTTAACACAGATCTCAACATCAGGCGGTCTGTGGATGTTTCTCCACGGGTGTGGGAGGTGGGTTGATGTCCTCCTATAACTCTGTAGTATCCTGAAAAGAGGTTGGGAGGTCTATTAGGATGGCATCCCAGTTAGAGTAGATGGGATACCTGCAGAGGCCCAAGTTATTCCCCCTGTTTAGAGCCAATCCCTATGCCCTAGCCAAAATTATGATGGAACATGACCAGGCCTCCACCGACTGCAGTTTTCTGGACATCTACCATTTAGCTACCAATAATCCTAAGTCTAGAAAGCGTGTGGTCGCCCTATGGTTTTTATCCCTAGGGTAGAGGTGTATCAAACATTTCTCCAAGGTGCATGTACGTAGTTGTCCTGTTCACTTGGATAGAAGATTAATGTAGATTTTCCTAGTATTCATGACGGAAAGTCTTAATTTTATTAAAGACACGGAGGCGAGTATTATGCTTTCTAATCTTGCGTTTAATCGAACAGCAGCCAAGATAAGCAATGAAAACTACAGTTCCCAGAGGGCCAGAACAACTGGGCCATGGGAATGTGAAAAAAAAAACGTGATAGTACAGTAACCAATCATGGAACACCTATCAGATAAAGACACTAACTGACTGCGCAGCTTCCTCTTTTCGCTGTGAGCCAGTCATAAAGGTTCAGTGAGTAAAGGACAAATTAACAAAAGCAAGGCCAGAGCCAAAGTCCAGGAACATAAGTCTTGCATCAGAGGAATCCAAGGGAGAAGATCGAACAGGAGACCAGGAGAAGGATCCGGAAGCACTGGAAGTAGAGGACGTGGAGGCGAAGACCTCAGCAGTCGAAGAGTAGAACTCCTAAGACGAGGCCGGTGGTAAGGCTGGATTTGCTGTAGGGAGGGAGAAACAAATGTCAGTAATGTTGCGGCGGGATAATACTCGCCTCCGTGTCTTTAATAAAATTAAGACTTTCCATCATGAATACTAGAAAAATCTACATTTTATGACAAGACCGGAGGCTCCTATTATGCTTGTTCAAAGCATATTAACAACATCAGAAGCCACAGTACGGATTGGTTTACAATAGAACATGCGAAAGATACTGTCATTGGACCAATCTGCCGATCTGAGAATGTCCTCCAATCGAGAGCCAGACCAAAAGGCTTTAGAAGCCATGGCTCCCCTGGCCGAATGAGCCCCAAAGATGGAGACATCAATTCCGGCAAGAGACATGACCCACCGAACCCAGCGGGCGAGGGAAGGGGAAGAGACAGGGAGATGGGGTTTACGAAATGAAATAAGGAGTTGAGAATGAGAGGGCGTTCTGAGATCAGCGGTCCTTTCTTCATACACTTTTAAGCATTGTCCAACACACAGCTTGGGTTGAGAAGGGAAATAAGGATAAAACACTGAATCCAAGTTAGTTTTAGTGCGTCTGCGTATTTGAAACATTACACCTGTAGGGGAAAATTGGCGAGCAGAAACATCTAGAGCTTTAACATCAGAAACTCTCTTAATGGAAATCAAACACAGTAACATGGTAAGTTTGGCAGACAACATTTTGAGTGAAAGAACAGAATTGTCAGGCCAATTTGTGAACAATTTAAGAACAACTGTAACGTCCCATAAAGAAGTATACTTAGCCAACGGTGGTTTCGCACATCGAACGCCTTTCAAGAGACGACAAATGAGGGGATGAGCACCAACCGGTTTGCCGTCAACTTGGGAATGGTTAAGAGAAATAGCCAAACGATATAGATTTACAGTGCGATAAGCCTTACCTGCGCTAGCCTCGGAAGCGAGGAAATTAATGACAAAGTTCAGAGGGGCTGAAATGGGATTGAGGTCCCTTTCCAAACACCAGCTTGCCCAAAGAGACCAGGCGGATTTGTACGCCTTGGAGGTGCCAGGGGCCCAGGCCTGGCTGATAAAGAGCGAAGCCTCTTGTGAAATGAGGACGTGAGAAGGGGGAGGCCGGAAACTTTCCAGGCCGACAAGGTTAGAGTGTTGTCTAGAATGAGACTGTGTTGTTCGCCCTGAGGATTGAGTAGGAGATCCCGGAAGGAGGGAAGAAGGACCGGGAAGTCCACTGCCATTTCTAAAAGAGACGGAAACCAAACCTGTGCTTGCCAGAAAGGAGCCACAAGAACCAGGGACGAAGACTGGCGGCGAATTTGAGAGAGGACCCTGTTGATCATCAGGAAGGGGGGAAAGGCATAATGCAGATGACGAGACCAATCCTGTAGGAAAGCGTCTGTCGCCAAGGCCATAGGGTCCGGACGCCAACTGTAAAACCGGGGCAATTGGGAGGTGAGCCGGGACGCGAAAAGGTCGATGGAGAAAGGGCCCCAAAGATGTGAGAGGGAGAGAAAAACGGATGGACAGAGCTTCCAATCGCTGGAATCTCGAAGGAATCTTGAGTGCCAATCGGCCACAGAATTGAGATCCCCTGGAAGATACTCCACGGACAAGGAAAGGTGATGGGCGAGGCAGTATTCCCACAGACTTTTCACTAAGTCTGCCAGAGGCTTGGACCTGGTGCCGCCGAGATGGTTGATATAGCGGACCGCAGAAACATTGTCCATGCGTAGGAGGATTGAACAGCGAATCCTGTTTTTTGAAAGGCTTTTGATCGCAAAGGAGCCTGCAAGCATCTCTAAACAGTTGATGTGCAGCTTGGACTCCTCGGCGGACCATGAGCCCCCAGTCGAGATTGGCCCACAACGGGCGCCCCAACCCGATAGGCTTGCATCGGATTCTAAGACAAGAGCTGGGGCCGTGGCGAAGATAGTCCGGCCGTTCCACGCATCTAAATGGTCTATCCACCATTGGAGCTCGATGCGGGATTCGGGATCTAGGGAAACGAGATCTGAATAAGCGAGACCTTGTCTGAGATGCTTTATCTTCAGACGTTGGAGAGCGCGATAATGGAGAGGGCCGGGGAATATGGCCTGAATGGAGGAGGACAGGAGACCGACGATCCTCGCCAAGGATCAGAGAGATAAGAGAGAGGATTGAAGAACGGAAACAATCTCCGCTTTGATTTTGGAAACTTTGGAAAGGGGGAGGTGAAGAGACGCCGCTGCGGAGTCCACCAGGAAACCCAAGAATTCCATGTTCTGAGATGGAATGAGAGACAACTTGTCCGTATTGATGAGGAAGCCCAGGTCTGAAAGGAGAGATTGTGTCAGGAGTAAATCTGAAAGAAGATTCTCCTTGTTGGAATTCATGAGGAGGATGTCGTCCAAGTAAATTATCAGTCTGATGCCAAGGGATCGAAGATAAGCGACCACGGGTTTTAAGAGTTTTGTGAAGCACCATGGCGCGGAAGATAAGCCAAAGGGAAGAGAAGTGAAACAGTAATTGACACCTGCCCATTGGAATTGGAGAAATTTCCATTGGGAGTGATGAATAGGAACCGTGAGGTAAGCATCCTGAAGGTCCAGACGGACCATCCAATCGTGTGGGCGAAGGGTGTCTCGTAGGTGTAAAATCGTTTCCATTTTGAAGTGGCGATAAACTACGAATTGGTTGAACCACTTCAGGTTGATGACGGCGCGGAGTTTCTTGTTTTTCTTTTGAACAAGAAAAATGGAGCTTAGAAAGCCGGAGGAGTCGAAGGGAAAAATGTGAACTGCCTGTTTGTGAAGAAGAACCTCTATTTCGTTTGAAATCTGAGAGGCCATGAGAGCGGAGAAAACGAGGGGAGGTGGGAAGGAAGTTTGAACGGGAGGAGAGAAGAATTCTATGAGGTAGCCTTGAACGGTGTTTAAGACCCAAGGATCCGAACTGAGAGCACACCATTTTGGAAGGAAGAGTTTTAAGCGACCCCCCACAGGAGGGGAAGAAGTAAGGCTTACCTTGTTGTCTGGGGTTGTTGTGACGATAGTTTCCTTGGCCTCTGCCTCTGAAGCCACGGCCACGTTGGGGATAGAATTGTGGCTTGTAGTCCTGATTGGCATGGGATGCACCTCTGGAGCCTTGATTGTAGGGACGGCCGGAAGAGCGGCCCCTGCCCGAGGGGCGAAAACCTTTTTGACAGTTTGTTGGGCTTTATCCAAAGAAGCGAAGGTGGAGACGAATCTGCTGAGGTCACGGACCAAGTTGTCTCCGAACAGGAGACCATTAGCTTTGGGACCAGGATCCATAGGGGCGAGGTTGGAGAGTTTAGGATCCAGCTTGATAAGGAGACCTTTGCGGCGCTCATGGGTAATGGCGGAATTTGCATTGCCTAGGAGACAAAAGGCTCGTTGAGCCCACATGGAAATCTCTTCAGCCGAGAGTTCCGAGCCTTCCAAACGTGCGGCCTCCGCCAAATCAAAGATGCGGGCGAGAGGGCCCACGACATCCAGCAACTTGTCTTGACAAGTGGACCAAGCTTTGTCGACCCCTCTGCGAGGGTCCTTGCCAAATTTAGAAAAGAAAGTGAGGAGAGGTTGGTCTATGGAAGGGACTAGGGTGATTTTGTCGGGAAGAGCTGGCTTGGGACACTCCGATTTGAGCCTGGATCTCACTGAGGTCTCCAGAGGAAGACGTAACCTGGCCGTGATATATTCCCCAACATGATGGGAAGGGAACCATTCAGTAGAATTTGGATGACGGATAGTGGAGGGATCAAACATGGGAAAACCCTCAGAGTCAAAGACAGGTTCGAAAGAAAAAGAATCTAATTTAGCAGATTTGGAAGGAGGGGAAGAAGGATCAACAGCGTCAAATAAATCAAACAATTTATCAGCGTCATCCATATCGCCATCATCATCATCATCGTCAGTGTCCATTATGGTGGAAATAACCAGTTTTCTCTTAGGAGACTCTGCATGTTTATCTTTTTGCTTTCGTTTGCCCTCAGAACCAACAAACCCCTCCTTGGAAGGAGGCCTGGGAGGCGCAAAGTCCTCAGTCAAAAGCGAGGAAGACTCGCCAACCAATGACGCAGTTTTTGAGGCACGAGCCTTAGCAGAGTGGTCCACCTTTTTCTTTCTGCTTTGCCCCGCAGAATGGGCCAGTAGTTTGGACATGACACTCAACATAGAGTTTTCCATATTTTTTGACATGCGTTTCATGGACACTTCAACTGCAGACTCAACAGAGTTATTAATAAATGTATTCAAATTCTTTTTGAAATTAATAGAGTCCTCCACAGGGACTTCCTCTGAGGAACTGTCCTGTTCCATGTCTAGTGGGGCACAAAAAACGAGCAAAACGAGCAAAAACAGAAGGAAGATACTTTGGGAGGCAGGCGAGGGTTAATGGAGCCAGCAGGGGCGTGACGGAAGGCGGGCCGAGCAGTGAGCGTCAGCCGGGGCCCAGAACTGAAGGAGGAGGAGACGCGCCAACAACGCTGAGGAAACGGTGACGGTGAAAGCCTCTGGGAAGGTAAGAGGCAAAAGGAAAGGGCGCGCGAAGAAGAGCGAAGGAAGGGGAAGTCACCGCTGAACAGCGCGAGAGAGGAAGCGACCAAGGGAGCCCCAGGGGGAGGGGGTGGGGACCCAAACAAAAGCCAGTAAACACGCCGGAAGCGTGGAACAGAGGCGCGAAGACGCGCTGTAAGCAAAGGTCGCAAAGGAGAAAACAGCACAAATAAAATGCACAATATATATAACTATCACTTCAAGAAATAACTGAGAGCAGGAATAAAGGCACTTATCTGACTGCGAGCAGCAAGAAAAGAGGAAGCTGCGCAGTCAGTTAGTGTCTTTATCTGATAGGTGTTCCATGATTGGTTACTGTACTATCGCGTTTTTTTTTTCACATTCCCATGGCCCAGTTGTTCTGGCGCTCTGGGAACTGTAGTTTTCATTGCTTATCTTGGCTGCTGTTCGATTAAACGCAAGATTAGAAAGCATAACAGGAGCCTCCGGTCTTGTCATAAAATTACATTGTGCCAATATTGCTGTAGTGAGGAGCATGACCAACATATGGAAGATCAGCATCAGTCTGATCGAGGTTGGGACAGGCAGCATCTGTTCGATGGAAATAGAAATAGATTTTGTCAGGTACACCCTGTGTATAATGTAAAGCTGTATGAGCCTGAACCTAGCGTTACAAGGAATATAAGTGGCGCCTGGCGTAAGCACTTTCCATTTTTTGAAAAAGCAAGGTCCAGCCAAATCTATCTCCCAGTGTTGACGCAATGAGAGGTACTGGCAATATGCATGCAGAGCGAGTCCACAAACCAGCAGGTGAGGTGACCCCCGTGTATCCATGACATGAAGGTATTGGATGAAGAGATGTAATTGCCGTTCTTGTGAGATATCTCCCCACTTGCAGCGCTGTGTGTCAACCTAAGAATAGTTCCTAAGGAAGATTCCCTGGGGCAGTCCCTCATCCACCATCAGCGTCTCATAGGAGAGAAGTGTACCTTCTTGATATAAGTCATCAAGCATATGGAGCTCTACTGCATGTCTGGCCGTTAGTTTCCCTGTTAAAGTGATTGCATGGCTTCTGGGTGTTCCAAGCAACGAGATGGAAGGAGCTTAGGGTGTGGTAAGCTCCGTGAGATATAGACTTTGACAAAAACATTGATATGCCACTCGCCTTAGTGCATCGGCGGAACAAGTGAAGGATGGCTCCAGGCAGCGCTATCCGTTGTAGTGTTAGCAAGGTGCAATCCCACCATCCACTGGGCGACCCATTGAAGCTGTGATGCTAGATAGTAAGGCTCATAGTTAGGCACCGCCATCCCTCCCTGTTCAATAGGTAGGTATAATTTCTAAAGGGCTACCCTACATTGAGATTTGTTCCATATAAGTTCACTCATTAATTGTTCAAGAGGCCAACAAAAAGCAAGGGGGAACATACAGTGGCAGTTTTGCAAAATAATAAAGAAGGCGAGGAAGCGCTACCATTATTAAAAGGGCAATGTGTCGGGCTACTAACAATGAAAGCACCTTCCAAAAGGAAAATTGGGATGCCAGGGAAGTAACTGCCCATGTGAGGTTTCCATCAAATAAATCTCGGTCACCATGGTAAACACTGATGCCTAAATAGCGGAGCATAGCTGGTTGCCATGCCTCAGATTTCCCATTAATTGTGAGAGTTGGGTTGATAGGGTAGAGACGAATGGGAATCAGCTGGATTTCACCCATCTCTTGCACAGGCCAGACAGGTGTGCAAACCTGTCAAGGATGTTGGGGATCTAGTGAGGGACAGAGTGGATATCTCTAATATGTAATGCATGTGGGGAGCGTGGTTAGCGCTCCACTCCCGGCTGCACTGCATGAGTGGATACTAGATCCTTAACCTTCATTTTTTTGAATTTTTATAACCATAATCCTTTTAACCATTTTAAACAAACTCGTCCGATAGATCTTCACCAAATTTATCATGTTTTCAAGCCATCTTTCGAAAGTCCACATTGAACTTTAGGTGCTTTTTTGCTCAGTTTCTCATTATCACGTGTGCCCATCCGAGCCTCTTCAGAAATAACGATTACAAAAATGCACGAATTGGTTCCAAGCAGTCTTCTTTATTAACCCAATGCATTTCGGGCGTATAAAAGCCCTTCTTCAGGGGTAACTGTGAATTAACAAATACACATATTACATTTTGGTCATTGCATTGATAAAATTAAAATAATCTGCATTCTGCGCACAATACTCTAAGTGCTGTGGCTTCCCACCATTTCATTCATTCCATTATTTACCCTTTACAAATCAGGTGAAATAAAACAGTGTTATGAGTAACTGCTACTATTCACGGATCAAAACCTGTTCAGCCTCGACTTTTTCCTCGAATCTGCATGCTCAAAAATCTAGTATCCACTCATGCAGTGGAGCCGGGAGTGGAGCGCTAACCACGCTCCACACATGCATTATATAATTATGGTGCGTTCTGGGCAGAGCACAACCCGGTTTTGCACGCACTACGGAACAATTAGATAAAATGATAATGGAATAAACGCTGAAGAAATCAGGAGTGCAGACCACCGCATGTATTATCTCTAATATGTAGCAATAAATCATGTGCATACAATAAAATTGCATGTGTCCCATCACTTAAAGGGATTCCCCAAGTCTCTGCCTGTGTGTGCATAGTGAGGGTCAGTGGCTCTATGGCAAGGGAGAAAAGTAGGGGGAAAAGGGGACAGCTTTGTCTGGTACCCTTGCATATTTGTATTGGCTTGCAGATGAGATTCCCTTTCCTGACCTTTAAAGTTGACTGTTTGTATAGGAGTTGTACCAAGCGAAGGTATTGAGGTCCAATACCATAGCTTGGGATCACCTCAAACATAAAGGCCCATTCGAGGGTGTTGAATGCCTTTTCAAGGTAGTGTAGTAGGGATCCTGATTGTGGTCAGGTGTGTAGGGCATAGTGTGGAAGAAGCGTCTCGGATTGAGGGAGGTGTAACGAGCATGGACAAACCCGTTTTGATCTGCATGTATCAGGGAGGGTACCAATGGCACTATCTGCCAAGACTTCAGCATAAATCTTATAGTCTGTGTTTAATGGCCACCAACGGTCTGTATGATCCCAACACCGTAAGTTCCCTGTTGGGTTTTGAGAGGGAAATAAGCAGGCCTGGCAAAGGGATTCGAGAAGGTGAGAGGACAATAATGTCTTGTCATACATACGCTGCAAGCGAGGGACCAAATATTCTGCACAAGCTTTATAAAATTCAGCTGGCAAATCTCCCAGACCTGGCGATTTCCCAGTAGCAAGGACCCAGATGGCCTTCCATATTTCTGCTTGAGTGAGGAGGTAATCTAATTCAGACCACTGTTCTGGGGTCAAGCGAGAGAAGGGCAAAGTGGAAATGAGAGAAACAATGCCTGGGGGAATGCCAACAGTGTTGAGAAATATAAAGAAGTTCAGTTGTTGACCATTTCATACATAACAATAGGGTATACCCAGTAACCAGCCGGACCTGGGCCAATATTAGTACATACAGCATTTGGTCCAACTGACCTATGAACTTTCTCGAAGCGGAAAACAAGGTTAAAAGTCACCCCACAATTATTAAATTGAACAATGACCAGTTTAACTTGGTTATCCAAAAGAGTTTATGTTGTGAATTAAACAATTGATCACACGTTCACAATTTCAATTGTTGCTCCAAAGTGACAAGGTGAATAATGGGCTCAAGCTAGTGCTTGTGGAGGGATCTAGATGTGGTATTAAATAAACAATATTTAAAATGCCATGAATGAATGATAGCTGCTCTGCTGCTGGGTTAATTGAATAAGTGCAGGTCCAATTTGCAAGTAAAGTTGACGTTTTGACCCCAAACACTCGAAGAGGGTGATTCGTTCCTTACGAAGAAGGTGACTAAGAAACGAAACATCCTCTTCGAGTGTTTGGGGTCGAAACGTTGACTTTACTTACAAATTGGTCCTGTACTTATTCAATTAACCCAGCAGCGGAGCAGCTATCATGCACTCATGGCATCGCACTACTTGGGTTGTTTAGTCTGCTTTGATACTGTATTAGTCAGGTCCCATTCATCCCTGTAATATATTGCAAATATTGTTTATTCATTACCACATGCCCATCCCTCCTCGAGCCCTACCTTTGGCACCTTCTTCGCCGTGTTTTCCGGTTCGAGAAAGTTCGTCCGTCACTTGGACCAATTATACGTACTATTGTTGAACATTTCAGCGTGGATTTCACACTGTGTATAAACTAAGCAAGGTGCCTCCAGCGGATCTCAATGAGAGAATAGAATGTATGAGCTGTTTCCGCCGAATTAGCCATGCCAAAAGAGGGCCAGACAGATCCGCTTTTGCATGTACTCTGGCAGAGTGAAACTCATAGTTTAAACATCTTAAACTCTCCAATAGCGTTGCATGTTCGTTCTGCGCCTTTTCAAGAGCAGGTGCATGTGACGGCGTCTCTATGGAGTGGGTTCCAAGTGCTAGGAGTTCATGTTTGATCTTAGACACCCTGATGCACCCCTGTAATTTACATGTGTGCCCATATGGCGCACATACATGCCCTAAGGGCATGTATGTGCACCATATGGCACTTTCACAAATGCCAAAAAGTGCATTTGTGAAAGAAATCGAAAATTACCACCAACTTGAAGTTGATGGTAAATTGCGATTTCTTAAGGAGAATTCGCAAACATTAAATGCTTGATGCATAGCATTTAAGGAATCAATTTGCTATTCCTTAAATGCTTACACATTTCACATTTCTACATACATACCATTTAGCTAATTTTGAGTCGCAAACGCTGCTTTTTTACAAATCGCATTTATGACTAAAAATTGCTTTGATACATCTGCCCCAACATCCTTCAAAACCCCGCTATTTCATATATAGGTTTCACATGGAGGTGATTGATGGCTCCTGGTGAATTAGGAGGCCATCAATAGCGTTTCTTGCCCCAAGGTGATGCAGCAGGTAACAGTGTCTTTGGGTAATCAAGACCTCACATCCAAGATAGGAGCTATTCACTAAGACCAGTTAGGAGGGCAGCCTCTAAGTATTACTAAGCATTACCCAGGTGAAGGCGGGGGAGGTGTGTATCTGCACCACTCCTCCACATATAACAAGTGCAGTGGGAGACGCAGCGTTTGTGTGGAATTCGACGACCAGCGAGGGCAAGCAGCAGGACTCCAAGTCACAGATGTGCAGTGGGGCTACGAGCGAACAGGCAGCCCCTCCCCCTTGACAATGGGGGTTAAATCAGCTCCTTGCGCCTCTCGCTTTGCGGGAGATGCAACGTTTGTGTGGAATTCGGCGACCAGCGGGGGCAAGCAGCAGGACTCCAAGTCCCAGAGTTGCAGCGGGGCTACCAGTGAACAGGCAGCCCCTCCCACTTGTCAACAGAGTTATTTCATCAACCACAGTCTCATGCGTCGCGGGACGCGTGCGGGTGGACGCCGGGCTAAGCCCGGGCAAAGGGCGGGCCATCAGGGGCCATTAGAGGCCAGAAGAGGCCAGGCCGGGCCATCCCTCTTGGTGCTGTGATCAAAGGTCCAATGACCCAGCAATCAAGGTAAATCTGCCTTTTAAAAAAAGTATTGGTGCCTCACTACTATTCCTATATAAAGCATATTTGGGGAATATTTCCACAATGAGCAAAAGGAAGGGGGTAGCCGGCACACTGGATGATTTTCTAATAAGGGCTGAATCGGTGCTTACATATGAGATCCAAGCAACCGAGAGACAGTTATCTTTAGACCTTGTCGGGCCCTACCCACGTTTGTCAATCAGGGGCACAAATGACTCACCTTTGTCGGACATTTTGAGAGCCACCCCTATGCCTCTGAGCCCGGACATAGAGGTATCAAATATCCCAATTACTCCCTCCCTGAATATCCAGGATTCACATGCCCCAGCCAGTAATACTCGTGGCAAGACAATCAGATGACGGATTCCAACTGTTTCAGCACTGGGCGGAAAGAAAAATGCACCAAAATCCAACCAGGTGGAATATAGTTGTAAGCTAACTGACCCTACCACAGACGCCCCGAGTAACAACGTTGGAGGGGTTGGCAACGGACCTCTGGAGGTTAGGGTCTCTAATTCCATCCCGACCCAGACTGAACTCGCCTCTGCCATTGGCTCTACAGCAACGGACATGGGCATTGAAATTCTGGACACCTTAATGGAAGGATTTGAATCTAGATTGGATGATTTAATGGGGGTCTTTGCCAAAAAACTTGATGGCCTATGGAAAGAAATGTCAAAAATAAATGATGTAACAGCAAATATAAAAAGGGTTGGTGAAGGTATAATCGCGCTACAACCCATGCTATCTGGCCGCATAACTGCCAACAAGCTCCCGCCCCCTGTATCTGTAGCCGCCACTACGATACCACCCCAAGTAACGAGAGGTATCACACCCGGGGACGGGGGGGCCACGTTGTTTCCTGACAAAGACGCCATTAACACCAGTAAAAGTGTTAGGCTGTTATCAGGGAGCGTTCAAAATAATACATCAAAGGAAAATGTGAACCTAAGCAGATCGCCTAAGCAGTCCCAGAGGCCAACTGATGATAGAAACGAAGTTATCCAAGCTTCTAGTGAGTCAAATGCCACTGATAATCCGGATGTTTTAGATCTCCCACCAGCTTCCGCACCATACGTGCTGGTTTTAAGTGGTGTCCCTGCACTGAAGAAGGGGCAGAGGAGCCCTGGTTTGATTTACAAAGAAAATCCGTGGACTGGCTTCATAAGCATAAAAAATTTGATCCATACAGAAGCGAGGACATAATCATGGCCAGAAGAGTAGGATGGATAGGCCACTCAAATAAATGCATTAAGGGGGACTGTGTCGTCCTAAATTTTAGAAGGCCCCAGCAAGTTTGCCATCTTTTGTCCATTACTGATGAAACTCTGAATCCTCCCACTAGTATTAGTGCCCTTCCGTTGGGTTATTGCTATAAGCGACCTCCCATTTTCAACAGAGGACTGAGGACAGCCATACCCTTGACCAATAATTATCAAGTTCTTAGTAGCTTAGACCTCCAACACTGACCACTACAGCTCTTAGATTCTGTGACTAATAGCAATATGCCAGCAGAAAACACACTGAAGGCACCAAATTGTGCCCAAGGAAAGAAAGACCTGGTAAATATAGATAAGGAAGCTAGTTTAAGCATACTGAGCTGGAACGTGGCAGGTCTACGGTCAAAACTAGACAATATTGAATGGGTAAAATTAATAAGGGAATATGATATCCTCATGTTCCAGGAAACCTGGGCCACTGAAGATTTATATATTGAGGGATATCATTGTTTCAGCGTACCATCAGAAATACCCAGGATGGGAAGGCCATCGGGAGGTCTATTTATGGGATTCAAGGTGGCAGCTGGGGGAAGTTTTAAAATAATTTCAACCCACAGCCTAAATTGTCAGGCTGTATTGTATAAAAGAGGAATCCAATGTTATTTGTTAAATTTTTACAACAACGATTTCCAGTCAGTTCCAAATAAAAGCTTCATAAAGCTTTTTGATTTCATCTCAGATTTAGATAACCAATCTGATAAGGGAGTCCCTTTGGGAATTTTAGTAGGAGGCGATTTTAATGCTAAAATCAACGAACTAGGAACAGCTAAGGGCATAGCCTCTTTTGTACAACCCTCGCTTAGCAGAGGCAAAGAACTTAAAAGGCTGACAAAATCCTATAATCATACGAATGTTATGAACCTGGCTTCAGGTCCTGACATGATAAATTATCCAACATATAGGGGAAGGGGGTGTAGCTCCACAATAGATTATATTTTTGTATGCCCCATAATTGAAAAGCAGTTGGCCTCTGCTGTAGTCGTACCTTCCGACTTCGGGGATCATAACCCCATTAAAATAATATTACATACAACCCGACGGCCCATTTTTCAGACCGAATGTGGGGCGGCCAATTTATTGGTCTCGACTTATAACTTAAGATTACGTAGGAAGGGGGCTGATAATTCAGAAACTTTTTGGACATTGGTAAAGAGTAACATGCCACTTATTGATTCCTGCCTTTCTCTCAAATCCCCATCACTGCAGATAATTGGGGCCTTCGGGAAGATTTGCCGGATGGTCAAAACTATTTTATCTAAACCTCCTAAAAAGGTGGCATCTATCCCCAGATGGTTCAACCATGATTGTTCTGAGGACGAACAGGAACCTACGTAGGGCGCTAACTACTACTCCAAAATGTCCCATGACAGTTAAACGGGCAAGAGATGAATATAAGGTGGCTATCAAAAATAGGAAGAATGAAGTTTTGATTGAACGTTGGGTCAAATTGTCTGACGCAGCTTACCTAAAAAATGGTAATATCTTTTGGGCGGCAGTGAGAGAAGTGCGCTCTATGGGTCAGTCATTGACGCCAATTATATTTAGCGACGCTTGGGTGGACCATTTTTCAACCATTTACTCTGTTCCATCTCCAAGTAACCCAATTCCTATCCCAGGCAATCCAACACCTATAGACATCAGCATTTCAGAAGTAATTGAAGCTATTAATTGAAGTCTAGGCAATAAAGCGCCAGTCCCTGATGGGCTGCCTATAGACTTAATTAAGTGGAACCCGGCTTTTGGGGCACCCCTGCTTCTGAATATTTTTACCAACTTGACGTTGGCAAAGATACCTGACACATGGGCCACAAGTATAATAGTTCTGATTTTTAAGAAGGGAGATAGATCTCTCTCGTGCAATTACCGCCCCATCTCGTTAATAGATAACTCTCTCAAAATTTTAGGTAGAGTCCTCTATAACAAAATCATGGACTGGACAGAAGATAATAATATCTTAGATCCCTGTCAGCTGGGCTTCAGGGGAAAGGTAGAAACCAAGGAACAATGCCTGAACCTGAACCTAATTGTTGGCAAATATGCTATCGCCAAAAATTCCCCGGTCTATATGGCTTTTATGGATTTGTCCACAGCATTCGACCTAGTTCATAGGTCAAAGCTGTGGGCAATCCTCTTGGCGGAGGGCCTGGATGAAACCTTGGTGAATTTTCTGGAATTTTTGCACAGAGACCTTAAGGCCCAAGTAAGAATCAGGGTGGGTGGAGAGGTCTCGGGTTTCATTGATATTGGCAGGGGGGTCAGACAAGGATGCGTGTTGGCCTCTCTGCTTTTTATCATATATATCAATGGCCTGAATGCATATTTGAAATTGGCCACCCAAGATGTCCCATACATTAATAAAGAACCCATCCCTGTGCTGCTTTACGCAGACGATGCAGTTCTTAAAGGCCGTACAGCTAATTCACTGCGCCTCCTTCTCCAAAATGTTAACAGTTACATGAAAATCTTAGACCTGCGGGTACATTTTAAAAAATCTTTCTTAATGAGCAGCGGCCCGGGTAAGCACGTTTTAAGTTCGATTACTATTGACGGCCATAAGATGACTTCGGTAAAATCTTTTATTTACTTGGGATTGGCTTTGCTGCGAACAGCTCCTGGAGTATTCTCAAAGGCCACCAATTCGATTTTAAGTATACCTCGACCTAAGACTACAGGCGCACTTTTAGCTGTACAGAAAATCTATAAACTTCAGTGTATCCCGGTGGCCACATATGGCGCTGAGATCTGGGGAACGGCCAACTGCTCATCTATACAGCAGGAAGAGAATAGGTTCTGCAGGAAACTATTGAACGTCCCAATCTCAACTTTCCAATACGTATGTCACAAAGAGCTTAACATCAATTTTATAACCGATTTTATTCGGGCACGCCCGGCACTTATGTGGATTACAGTATGGACGAGCGAAGCAGTTTCCTTGACACAGTCGATCATCAATGACTGCTTACGTTGCGCTAAGTGCTTAGATATCCCATGGCTGAGTGGTGTGCTGGGTAGCTTGCACAGTATAAATATGGAAAGCATCTTTTGGGATTCCACACTTGCGGACTCGGTCGCAAAAAAGGGAATGCAGAACGCTCTGTACTCCCTATATAAGACCGAGCGGAAGGAGGCAGAGGTTAGGAATACAACCGTGCGCAACTATATGGCTATTGAACGGTACAGTCACCCACTCCATACATATCTGTCCTTACCCATGAGCCGTTGGGAGACGAGTCTGTTGTTTCGTCTGAGAGCCGGCACAATTCGCTTTTCACTCTGCTTCCCACTTGGCTAAATTTTAATCTTAACTTGTGCCCATGTGGCGAGAGGAGTCAGCAAACTATTACGCACTTTATATTTTTCTGCAAATATTATATCAAACATTTTAAACAGTTGTTATGCTCTTTTTTAACAAAAAAAGACCAATCTGTTTGGAGGTAGCATATCGATCAATGATAGAATTAGATAATGTTGATCTTATTTTTCGCACTAGCACTTTTTAAAAATCCGCAGTAAGGGCGCGAAGATCCATGATGGACCCTTGACATTGTTATAAAAATATTCTGCAATTGGTTCATCTTTTATAAGTATTGACGCGCTGTATAGCTTTGCACAAGTCACTTTAGCATCTGTATATTGGATATTTTAATTATTTTAAATCAATTTTTGGTTACCTGCTGTGATGTATTTGTTTTGTGTGCTTTCATGGGTACTATTGTATCCGAATAAAGTTGAACTGACTGACTGACTGACACGTGCAGCATGTTCGGGAGAAAGGCATAGGGTTAGCAAACTCCATTTGGCATCACAAGTACTGGTGCTCAGATGGGTTTTTTGGGGAGACTAGTAACTATTTAAAGGCTTTACAGGTCAATCCACAACTGGAGCCCATTTTCAAAAAGCTCGGCCCACTGCACATGTCTCCAGGCAAGAAAAGCCAGTAGCACTCACGCCCATCAGGGCCTCCAATTTTGTGCAGATCATAGTTGCAGAATTACAATGCTAACGTCCAATGTCATCGTAGGTTGGGTGCAGCTGTTGTGCACAACGGCAGCAGGAGTATCAGTTTCAGATGTTTTTTTGGGGGAGACTAGTAACTATTTAAAGGCTTTAGAGGTCAATCCACAACTGGAGCCCATTTCCAAATGCTCGGCCCACTGCACATGTTTCCAGGCAAGAAAAGCAGTGGCTGGGCAAGCACACAGGGAGACGGTTGCAGGCCGGGTGGAGGAGTCAAGCATTCCATGGGGCCCGGGCGCATACCAGGACAAACACAAATCTGCCTCTTGCTGGCAAGGAGGGGGGACCTCCTGCATCTGAGGAGGCAGCCGAACGCTGCCCCAGCACTCAGCGGTAGGAGGAGAGAAGTCTGGTGCTCCGTCGAAGGATCGGAGCTGGAACAGTCTGTCTGGGGTGCAGGGATGAGGTCCTGTGTAGATCCTGCGAGGGCTCTGGGTGCTCTCTCTTTCACAGCCTCAGTTCGGAAGCTCAAGCCCCATCCAGCACCATAAAGTTTCCGCAGGCGTCAATTAGTACGCAGCTTCTGGTCCCATCACTGACATTGTGCATGGGCCGACAATTAATCCTTGGCACACAGCTGCTCCTCTAGCTCCCTAGCACGTTCACAGATTGCCCCTGCAGTGGCAAAACAAGTTGACAAAGTAGTGGCGGCTTCCTTTGGGGTGGATGGTCCGCCAATAGCCTTACAATTGCCTTATAAATGCCAGATAATGGGAAATGCGGAGCAGTGAATCACAGGGCCCCACGAGACTGGGTTGGACAATTACCTCACAGTCAAAGCAGTCTCGAGCCTAGTTCCAGGTTCTAAATGCATACAATTCAATAGAGTGGTCCTGAAGCAAGGGATGCAGGATGTTGAAGATGCCTAAGGATGCTGATCGGGGGACTTCCTGGGACTCCTACGGGGTGCACAGTCATGATGGGGTGAATTTGACCATAGGTGTCTATGTCACTCAAAGTACGGCTGAAGTCCAGCCAAAACCCAAATGCCAGTGGTCTACATATCTCCGGTTACAGCCAAACCATTGATTTCCTTTAACTGATGATAACCATTGTTTTGGGTAAAAGAAATGCACTCTGATGACTCTCCCGTGTCCAGCAGACTCTATTCAATTTTTGAGGTTTGGGACTTGGTCTCCCAGGCTGCACTCCAGCAGTCATTAGTTGTCAGGCGTTTTTTGCATCCAAGTACTCAAGGCAGGCTTGTGACCTTGTAGCTGTGCGAGAAAGTCAGCCAATTGACTCTTGGAGTCATTGCTTTTGCCTGAGGCTCAGGATGAATTTTCTTTGAGCAGGGCACCACTGTGACAGTCAACTCTTTGGTAACCCAAAGAGCCGCAGTTTCAGTCCGGTCTTGGTGCAGCCTCTCTTTCCTGGGAACAGCAGGGCAGTCCACATTTCAGTAAAGACATGACCTGAGGTCTGAGTGTCAGTTATGCAACATTTATGTTCTAGTTGTGCCCTCAGGGGATGTGGCGACTATGGATGTATGACGTTACAAGGCATACTATTACAACGCATGCTTTTACAATGCATTTTTTACAACGCAAGTACCTTTACAACGCATAACTTTACAACGCATACCATTACAACGCAAAATAATAAAGGTAATGTATAGTACCGTTACCACGAAAACACATACATCTCATACCATTACAACGCATAAAAAAAATATATATATATATTTTTTTTTGTAAAATAAATCCAGGCATGGGATGCAGGGAAAATAGGGGTTTTGGGTGGGGAAGTGTATTAAAATATGGTAATAAACTGAACGTAAATTTCTTTAAAATCAAGCCATTTTTAAAAATGAATACTCAAGTATTAAAATAAATACTCGGATATGGAAAACAAGCAAAATGTAAGTAAAAAATTCAATTTAATATTATAGTAAGTTATCAAAATCACGAAGAAAATACTAAACACATATCCGCCATTTTAGATACTAACTAGTAAACATAAGTCGTACAACTCTTTTCATGAAATGAACACCAAGGGGTCCATTATGATGTCGGGCGGTTTGCCTCCGCCAGGCTGGCGGTGGCCACCGCCGGCCTGGCGGAGGCAAACCGCCCGACATCGCAAGCCCAAATCCCCCCCGCCATATTAGGATGGCGGAGGGGAAGGCAGCGGTGTAAAACACCGCCCGTCTGTTTTCCGCCCCGGTCACTTTGCGTCCGGGGTGGAAAACGAGAAACATGAAGGCGGTGTCTGTTAGACACCGCCCGCCATATTACTATGGGCTTTTTTCAATGCCTTTCCGTGGCGGCAATGCCACCACGGAAAGGCATGCGGTGTTCACTCTGGGGGTCCGCTGTGGGCCCTCAGAGTGAAGGCCAAAGGGGGGTGGCACACAGGGGGTACCCTTTGCATAATCGAAGAGGCAGGCACCGCGCGGTGCCTGCCGCTTCGATTGTGCAAAGGCGTGCTTTTGTTTTTTAACATTGTGGCGGGCGGTGCAGTGAGCACTGCCCGCCACAATGTTAAATTGAGGAATGCGCCCGCCACTGTGGCGGGCGCATCCTAATGGCAATGTTGGGACCGCCGCCCTTTCGGCGGGCGGTCCCGATTGCCGCTAGGGTCGCCATCCAAATGAGGCCCCAAGTGACTGAAAACAAAATGGAGGACAAAACGCTATTTCAAACACCAAACACACATTTTAAAATAGATAAATTAAATTACATGTTTCCACAGAAAATTAATTGATTTTAAAAACACATTCAAACGCATCTTTTGTGAAAATTTAACATTTCACAAACAAAAACCTATAAATACGAGTAAGACACCATTTTGAAATCAGTTGTTTACCAACTCCCAGAGAGACCAGTTGCCAAAAAATGACCCTCTGACCTTTTGCCACTGAGACGAGCTGAAGCCAAACAAACACTAATCGATTCAAACATACAAGTTTACAATTACATTACATTTAGGAAACCATTTTTCACAACAAATTAACTTTTTTAAATAAAGCTCACACATTTTTCTATTTCAGATTTAAAAAACATTACCAATCAACAAATAACATCTTTTAAAGCTAAGGAGAATATACTCACAGATGTAAGTACATTTTTTTTTAAAACGTTGCAAAATATATGCTAAAGCAACATTTAAATTCATTTTGAAATGTTGTAACATAAAAACTAATTTTCACATGCAACAGTGTTTAAATAATCAATGAAATAACCCATTTTTCGAAAAAAATATTTTGTTACACTTCCTCATTTTAATTTAAGAGACGTAGGTTGTTGAAAATTATTTTTGAAAAAAGAATACAAATTTCATTCTAAATAAACTGTTTATGCCAAAAAAAATAGTCAACAAATCTCTTACTTATTCTTTTCTCAGAAAAATCTTTTATTCTGAACTACCTTAAACACCAGCGATAGGGTGTTTCTCTAAATACGGAGCAATAACCGTTATTCCTAAATTTAAAAAGGTACTTTTTATTTCTTACTTATCTCAAAATGTTTTTTAAATGAATAAAGTACCTTAACATTAATAAATTGTGCTTAAAAAAAATAGGGTTCTAAAATAAAATTTTAAGATGCTACTTATTTTGTAATCCATATACAGATGAATCAACTTTGACCATCTTGAAAAATTGATCCTACTTAAATACAATCTTAACATTTGTGCAAGGTAAATTTTACATTTACTATCATTTTCCACAAAAAAGCATACTTTTAATAAAAAGCTATTTTTTCAGCACAACCAGCAAAACTACCATTTTTACAAAAGAACTATAATAAATCATGTTTTTCTTTCTTTCAACCAGAAAACGTACTCTTCAATTTCAAGATTACAATCAAAGCCAAGAACACCAATCCAAAAAACTAAAGGTAAAACGCTTTTAAATAAGGGAAAGTGTGAAATAGTGTAGGGATACCATTGACTATTCAAAATCCAGGAATGTATAGCAGTAGTGAAAGTGTTGGATAATGTATTAGTCGTCAACAAGAAAAGAAATAACTTTAATAATAAACAATACACTTAAAATATTTCTTGTTTCTATTTAAAACAGGCAATCATCCTAATAATCCTGGTGAATTTAGAAAAGGCAAACGAAATTAGAACTTCTCCAACAACTGTGAACCACTAATCTTGAAAGGTATATTTTTCATAAAAGCAGCAAAATCCAAATAAATAAATGTAAAGCAGTAGAGAAAATGCTACATAGTGAAGTGGAACTATTTGCAAATGTAACTCCATGAAGGTGTAGCAGTAGGGAAAGTATTGGAAAGTGTAGGGGTACCATTTACTATTCTAACTCCAGGAAGGTGTAGCAGTAGGGAAAGTGTGGGATAGTGTAGGAGTACCATATACCATTCTAACTCCAGGAAGGAGTAGCAGTAGAGAAAAAGAGGGATAGTGTAGGGGTACCATTTACTATTCTAACTCCAGAAAGGTGTAGCAGTAGAAAAAGTGAGGGATACTGTAGGGGTACCATTTACTATTCTAACTCCAGGAAGGTGTAGCAGTTGGGAAAGTAAGGGATAGTGTAGGGGTACCATTTACTATACTAACTCCAGGGAGGTGTAGCAGTAGGGAAAGTGAGGGATAGTAAAGGGGTACCATTTACTATTCTAACTCCAGGAAGGTGTAGCAGTAGGGAAAGTGAATGCTAGTGTAGGGGTACCATTTACTATTCAAACTCCAGGAAGGTGTAGCAGTAGGGAAAGAGAGAGAAAGTGTAGGGGTTCCATTTACTATTCTGTTTCCTGGAAAGTGTGGCAGTATGGAAAGTGAGGGATAGTGTAGAGGTACCATTTACTATTCTAACTCCAGGAAGGTGTAACAGTAGAGAAAGTGAAGGATAGTGTAGGGGTACAATTTACTATTCTAACTCCAGGAAGGTTTAGCAGTATGGAAAGTGTTGGATAGTGTAGGGGTACCATTTACTATTCTAACTCCAGGAAGGTGTAGCAGTAGTGAAAGTGTTGGATAGTGTAGGGGTACCATTTACTATTCTAACTCCAGGAAGGTGTAGCAGTATGGAAAGTGAGGGATAGTGTATTAGTTTTCAACTTGCAAATAAATAATTTAAATAAAAAAGCATACACATAAAATCTTTTTTGTTTCTAATCAAAACAGACTACCATCTTACTAAGAAAGCTGAACAAAGAAAAAGCAAACAAAATTTCAACATCTACAAAAACTGTGAACCACCAATCTTGAAAGGTAAATATTTAAAAAAAAACAGCACTTCACTCCTGAGGCGGAAAGCCGGGAGACTTTTTCTTAAAGCTGTCTAACTTTTAAACCTATTTCACTTGTGAGTCACTAAATTGTTGTTGTATTTGATTTTAAAAAAAAAGCACTCACCAAGCATTCTGCTTATTGCTGGTACAACGCGCTGTGGATTTTATCACAGCTGCGGCCTCCCGGCAAAACCTCTCAGCTGCCGCCATCGCCGGCGTGCACACAGGCCACGCCCCCATCGAGGCCACGCCCCCTGCTCGATCGAGGCCACGCCCCCTTCCCTATAACTGGCGCTGAAACACGAGCGTCCAGTTGAACCTTCACTCCTGAGGCGGAAAGCCGGGAGACTTTTTCTTAAAGCTGTCTAACTTTTAAACCTATTTCACTTGTGAGTCACAAAATTGTTGTTGTATTTGATTTTTTAAAAAAAGCACTCACCAAGCATTCTGCTTATTGCTGGTACACCGCGCTGTGGATTTTATCTCAGCTGCAGCCCCCCGGCAAAACCTCTCAGCTGCCGCCATCGCCGGCGTGCACACAGGCCACGCCCCCATCGAGGCCACGTCCCCTTCACATCACTCCCTTCGATAAAACATGTGTATGGGGAGGAAGCGCAGCGGACGGGCGCAGCAGGCGCGCCAACTGCGCGCCGAAGGCGTGCCTAAGGCAAGCCCGTCTGGGCCCGTCCGGGCCCGGACGGCCCCAGGCCCGGACACTATGCCCATTTCGCCAAGGCGCTTCCCTACCTACACACGAGATATGCTCCTGGCTCTGAACCCGCATAAACTCCCCTCCTGTAATTACACTTATACGGGAGATGGCTCTTTCATCCGCTGCAATCTCTGCAGCCCGCCCTGCGCGGAGACAGAACATCGTAGCCTTCAACTCGGCCTTCTCAACTGCAGATCGCTTGTCAAGCATGCCCACGAGTTAAACCTCCTAATTCTAGACCATGCCATTGATATTCTGTTTCTCACAGAAACATGGCTCACTTCTAACAACGGCGCCGATATCGTTAATGCCCTCCCTCCCGGCCACCAAATCTGCACATTGAACAGACCGTGTGGCAGAGGAGGCGGGTTAGCGATAATCTACAAAGATTACCTTACCTGCAGAATTGCTGACGGCAACATTAGAGACTGTGAAAGCTGCCACTACATCGTACAAATTTCGCCAGAAACTTCCCTGTCTGGGCTGTTGGTATATCACCCTCCAGGTCCACTCGCCGAGTTCACCAGTACGCTCATTGACCATGTAACTCTTATGGCCACGACGTCCCCTAACTTCCTTCTGTTAGGAGACTTGAACCTCCACTTCTTGGACCCATTGGACACCCACGCAGCCGATTTACGGCTGGACCTTGCCTCTATTGGTCTTCACCTAACGAACTCTCAGGCCACTCACGACAAAGGTCAGCTACTGGACCCGATTTTTACAAACATACAGGACCTTAAAACCTGCCCGCCACTCCCCCTGCCCTGGACAGACCACTTCCTGATTCCCATCGATTGGCACCTTAACACCACCCCCCCCCCCCCCAACCGCCTAAAATTAGAACTCTTACCAGGCGTTGGCACAAACTTATACCAGAAGACTGGGCACTCAAACTCAGGGACTCCATCCCATCTCCCACTCAGAACCCAATAACCGCCGACATTGAATTTAATGCTTGGATCACCCACTCTCTGGATTGTCTCATACCCCTCTCTAGCACCCTCAAACGCACCAAGAGAGTTAACCCTTCCCCTTGGTACACCCCTGAACTGAATGTCCTACGGAAGGAATGCAAGAGAACTGAACGCACATGGAGGAAAGACAAATCAGCAGACAAGAAAGAAATGTTCCGTTCCACCCTAAGAACTTACAAACTTGCGCTTCATAAAACTAAGAGTTCATTTTTTGAGGAAAAAATTAGAAACGCATCGTGCTCCGCCCAAGAAACCTACGCTATCCTAAAAGAACTTCTTCATGTCCCAGATCCCCCAGTAAAACCCACGGATCCTAAATCCGCGGAAAACAAATGCATTAAGCTGGCTACTTTTTTCGACGAGAAAATCCAAAAAATCCTTTCCTCCCTCCCTTCTATCGACAGTGGTGGCACAGGCTCAGACTGCCGCTTCCCCCTCTCTTGTCATGGCCGGCACGTCGATTCCTCGGTTCCCTCTCTTGATACTTTCGGTCCAGTCACCACAAAAGAGGTAGCCACGACGCTTGCCACAATCAAGAGCGGCTCTCCCAGCGACCCGGCCCCCCTACGCTTCTTCAAAAAAGTGGCCCCCACCATCATCCCTCCGCTCACGGCCCTCATCAATGCCTCTCTACTGGAGGGAGATGTCCCTCCTAGTTGGAAAGCAGCTGTCGTAAAAGGGCTCCTAAAAAAACCTTCATTGGACCCTGAGGATTTAGCAAACTACAGGCCAATCTCCCTCCTCCCAGGAAATAGCAAAATCACAGAGAAACTTGTGAACAAAAAACTATCTCTATTCCTGGAAGCAAACAACCTGCTTAGGAAATCCCAGACAGGCTTCCGCCCAGGCCAGGGCACCGACACCGCCCTCCTGGCGGCAGTGGAGAAGGCCAGAAGCATTCTAGACTCAGGAGGATCAGTGGCAGTGATCCTCCTGGACCTCAGTGCGGCCTTCGACACTGTCAATCACCAGGTTCTAATCCAGCGGCTGAGAGACACGGGAGTGACGGGCACGGCCTTGAAGTGGCTTGCCTCGTTCCTCGATGGCCGCTCGTTCCAAGTCTGGGAGAACGACAGCCACTCCCCTGCGGTTCACCTCCGTTGTGGAGTACCGCAGGGTTCATCACTAAGCCCAACGTTATTTAACGTTTATATGTCCCCGTTGGAGGAGCTCGTCACCCCGTTTGGAGTGACGATTATCAGTTACGCTGACGACACCCAGCTGGTGGTGACCCTCTCACACCCCAACCAAGAACCCTCCAATCTCCACGGCTGTCTTACGGAAATCCACGGTTGGATGAACACCTCCGCACTCAAGCTCAATGGGTCCAAGACCGAAATCCTGCTGCTTGGACAAAAAGGAGCCTCCTTGCCACCCAACATCTGGCCCGCCTGCCTCGGCGACCCCCCTTCTCCCAAAAACGAAGTTAAAAGCCTGGGTGTATGGCTCGAGAAAGATCTAACCTTCAGAGTCCAGGCAAAGAAAACGGCGGGAATATGCTTTGGACTCCTTAGAGCTTGTAGGAAGGTGCTCCCCTTGCTACCCCCTATCTCCCGGAAACTGCTGATCCAGGGCCTCATTTTGTCCAGGCTGGATTACAGCAACGCAATCTACTTGGGAGCCCCGGAAGCCACATTCAACACCTTACAGAAAATCCAAAACGCCGCTGCCCGGCTTCTAACTAATACCCCAGCAAGATCATCAGCAAAACCTGCCTTGAAGCAACTGCATTGGCTTCCAGTCAGAGAGAGGGTGGTTTTCAAGGCCCTCTGTCTGGCCCATAAACTCCTTCACAACAAAGGTCCCCCAATTCTCAAAAATGTCATTACCCCTTACGCAGCTACCAGGTCACTCCGGTCTAACCAGGAGAACTTCATCATGGTACACAGAGTAAAAAAAGCCAGGTCTGGAGGCCGCCGCTTCTCGGTAAATACGGCAAAGCACTGGAACAACCTCCCACGCAAACTAAGAACCGAACCAAACATTCTCCATTTCAGGAAATCTTTAAAAACCCTCCTTTTCCCATGATCCTCCTCTTCCTCCGCTGCTGCTCCCTCTTGACTCTGCAGGTTTTAGCGCTGGGATGCTCACGGGTTACTACGCGCTCTACAAAAACCTTAAATAAATAAATAAATAATAAATAACTTGAAAATAAATAAATGTAAATCAGTAGGGAAAGTGTTAGATAGTGAAGTGAAACTATTCTAACTCCAGGGAGGTGTAGCAGTAGGGAAAGTGTTGGATAGTGTAGGGGTACCATTTAATATTCTAACTCCAGGGAGGTGTAGCAGTAGTGAAAGTGAGGGATAGTGTATTAGTTTTCAACTTGCAAATACATTTTTTTTGTTTCTAATCAAAACAGACAACCATCTTAGTAAGAAAGCTGAACAAAGAAAAAGCAAACTAATTTTCAACTTATTCAAAAACTGCGAACCACCAATCTTGAAAGGTAAATATTTCAAAAAAACAGCAACTTCAAAATAAATAAATGTAAATCAGTAAGGAAAGTGTTAGATAGTGAAGTGGAACTAATTGCAAATTAACTCCTTGAAGGTGTAGCATTTGGGAAAATGTGTGATAGTGTAGGGGTACCATTTACTATTCTAACTCCAGGAAGGTGTAGCAGTAGGAAAAGTGTTGGATAGTGTAGGGGTACCATTTACTATTCTATCTCCTTGAAGATTGAGCAGTAGAGAAAGTGAGGGATAGTGGAGGGGTACCATTTACTATTCTAACTACAGGAAGGAGTAGCAGTAGGGAAAGTGAGGGATAGTGTAGGGGTACCATTTACTATTCTATCTCCTTCAAAGTGTAGCAGTAGGGAAAGTGAGGGATAGTGTAGGGGTACCATTTACTATTCTAACTCCAGGAAGGTGAAGCAGTAGGGAAAGTGAGGGATGCTGTAGGGGTACCATTTACTATTCTAACTCCAGGAAGGTTTAGCAGTAGGGAAAGGGTTGGATAGTGTAGGGGTACCATTTACTATTCTAACTCCAGGGAGGTGTAGCAGTAGGGAAAGTGAGGGATAGTGAAGGGGTACCATTTACTATTCTAACTCCAGGAAGGTTTAGCAGTGGAGAAAGTGTTGGATAATGTAGGGGTACCAGTTTCTATTCTAACTCAAGGGAGGTTTAACAGTAGGGAAAGTGAGGGATAGTGAAGGGGTACAATTTAATATTCTAACTCCAGGAAGGTGTAGCAGTAGGGAAAGTGTGGGATAGTGTAGGGGTACCATTTACAATTGAAAAATCTTATAAATGCAACATTAGTGAAACTTAGATTTAGTCTATTAAAACAAAACATAAA
The DNA here is from genome assembly GCF_964261635.1 of Lissotriton helveticus. NCBI lineage: Eukaryota > Metazoa > Chordata > Amphibia > Caudata > Salamandridae > Lissotriton > Lissotriton helveticus. Next base: position 1,718,938,569 of record NC_136067.1, read on the forward strand.
TAATTTATTTCAATTTTTTATGTCTTTTTTACAGAAAATGTCTTCAGAGGAGACTGCCTCTTACATAAAATCAAAGAAAGGAAACCGCTTGCTAAAACATGCAGGATATATATATTGTAAAGAAAGGATAAGTGAACCACGGAGACATTGGAGGTGTGTGGAATATTACTCAACCCATTGCAGTGGCAGAGAGGTTACTCATGGAGAAACCATTATTAAAACAACAGAGCATAATCACTCTGCCTCTGCAATGGAGATTGAGGTTAGAGAAACCATCAATGAAATGAAAGAAATTGCATGCACCTCCAATGACTCCACAGGTTCAATATTAAGAGAAGTTGCACAGCATGTCCCCAGTCATGTAGCTAGCAGTATGCCTATCATTCCCAATTTGCGAAGAATTATTCAAAGACAAAAGCAGGCAAGTAATACCCATACAACAACACCTCATACCTTTTCTGACATTCAAATACCTAATGAACTCACTATTTCTTTTTCTAATGAACCTTTCCAACTGCATGACAACCAAAACCCTCTGAAACGTATTCTTATCTTTAGTACACCCAGTAACCTTATAAAATTAGAGAACAGTGAAATTTGGATGATGGATGGGACGTTTAAAAGTACACCCCATCCTTTCACCCAAATTTACACTATTTACGCAAAGATTAACAACAATGTAATTCCCCTAGTTTATAGTTTGCTACCTGATAAACAAACTGCAACGTACACTGAACTTTTATCAGTAATTAAAAGCAAAACATCAAATAAAAGTCCTAGGAAAATCATTATTGATTTTGAATTTGCAATGATTAATGTAATCACCAAAACCTACGCGGATACCCAAATTCAGGGATGTTTTTTTCATTTTTCCCAGGCATTTTGGCGTAAACTTCAAAAAACATCCCTGGTTGCAGATTATTCAACAGATAGCAAATTACAGTTTGCACTAAAAAACTAACTGCTTTTTGCTTTGTTCCTCCTGAAAGCATAGATGAATACTACACTGCAATTACTGAGTCTGAATTTTTTATTGAGAACGAAGATAAATTGGCACCCATACTAAATTATTTTGAAGACACATGGATTGGGCATCTAAGCAGGTCGGGTCGCATGAGGAAGCCACGATTCCATGTGGAGTGGTGGAACTGCTACACGAGCTGTTTAGAAGGAGAAGCAAAAACAAACAATGCCATAGAGGGATGGCATAACTCCTTCAACCATACAATTGGAAAACCACACCCAAACTTCTATCATTTTTTAGAAACTTTGAAGAAGGAGCAAAGTTTCCAAGAAATGAGAATTTCGCAAACATTAACTGGTAGTCTAAACCCACGCATCTCCCAATAATTTAAACAGATGTCCGAGAGACTATTGGCTATTCTACAACAGTTTTCGTAGTGTGTGGCTTTAGACTACCTTGAGCATGTTGCTAACATTTTTTAATATAATTTACACATTACTTTCCTGCTTTTACCTATTTTTTTTTTACTTTACAATTCAATTGGCATTAACATTTTTTCCAAATTATTTTTTCAAATTAACGTCGAGTCAGCTTACCTGTAGTTGTCTTCTTTTGTTTTCTTCATTAGTTTTTCCCTAAAAAAAACCAAGGATGCATAAAAATTTTTCGCATTTTTCTTTTTTCAAAACAGATCACCATAGTTGGTTTTTTTTTTTAAATCGTTTCTTTATTATTATAAAATGCATTGGATTTCTTTTAAAAAATATCTTCTAGTATCGAATACAACTTGTCCCATAAAATGCTTCTTTTTTAATTCCTCTCATTATTCTTCTTATTTAGAAAATAAAATCAAAATTCATGTGACAATCTATTTCTACAGATTTTTTATTGAAAAATCCATCTTCATTCAGCAAAAAAAGTTCTTAAATCCTAAATATTAAAATCATTTTTTTGATTTTCAAATCTTTTTTAATTCCATTTTTTGCAATAAAACCATAGGCATAGAAATTCAATCTCTTTAAAAAAACACATTTTGAAATATTCCAACATCTTCATAATTCTATCCGCAAAATAATCAATTTTTCACGAACTCCTTTTTTTAACAAAGTTCATTCTCAAATTATTCCACAGTTCAGGAAATCCAAAATTTGACAAACTCCAACCTTAAAATAATCCTAAATCACTGTAATCCTTGTTCTAACCAAGTCAATTAGTAAATTTTTTCAAAGGCAACGAAATCCATCATTTCTACAAGTCAATCACGAAAATAAAAAAACATCAATTCACAAAAACCTTCTTCACTCCAAGTCGATCACCAACAAAATCCAAAATCCAGTAAACTAAAGATCTTTCCAACTCGATGGCCAAATTAATTCAATATACATTTATTCGATCTACTTTTGGTTTTTTGTTAACTTTGCATTTTAAATAATAACATCCTATTTTTTAAGAAAAAGTCATACATCCTAAAATCACATTGTCATTCACCTTTCTTTTACCCAATTCTTTATTATTAAACTTTAATCAATGATATCTTGCGACCCAACAATGGCATACTCTACTTACATGATCGGCGACATGCTGAAAATACAACATTAACATTACTAAAACCATATGCAACTTCTCCTTATCCTTTTTTTACAATATATATATTCTTTTTGCCTTTCTAATGTTTATAAATAAAGTTTAAATTGTATCTTACCTGAGCGCAGTTCTGCTTCCTGCTGCTTCATCCTTCGACGCTGCCCAAAATGGCCGCTTGCATACACGTTTACGCGTCGACGTCATACGGAGCTACAAAGATGAAAAAAGGATTATTTATTATTATTTTACAAATAAAGGGGCTCATTATGATGGAGGATTTTCTGCATCCTCCGGGCCGGCGGAAGCCACCGCCGGCCCGGAGGATGCGGAAAATCCTCTGCGGACCCACCGCCACATTAGGATGGCTGGTGGGTCCTGGTTTCAGTCCGCCGCTTTTCCGCCGCGGTTGACTTACAACCGCGGCGGATAAGCTGTAACATGGCTGGCGGTGTCTATCAGACACCGCCAGCCATATTAGGATGGAGTAAAAAGTATGCTTTTCCACGGCGGCTTTTCCGCCGTGGAAAAGCATACGGACCTTCACTTCGGGGGCCCGTTGCGGGCCCCCTGGGTAAGGGGGGGGTTCACATGGGGGGTACCTATGGTACCCCCCTGCATTTGCGTGCACAAAGCAGCAGGCACCGCGCGGTGCCTGCCGCTTTGTGCACGCAAATGCTGTGCATGCATTTTTAACATTGCGGTGGGTGCAGCTTGAAGCTCCACCCGCCGCAATGTTAAAAATAGAGGATGTGACCGCCACCCTGGCGGTCACATCCTAATCTGTATGGAGGGACCGCCGCTGCCCCTGCGGACGGTCCCTCCTACTCTATGGTGGCGGACGGACTCAAGTCCGTCCGCTATCATAATTGGCCCCCAGGTTTGAATTTTTTTTAAATATGTTACATACATATTAAAATTATTTAAAAATATTCAAAAAAGTAATAAAAATATTCTTTTCCTATTTTCAATTTTTATAAATAAAATTTATAAATTTACATTATCGACTAGTATTATTAAATATATTTTTTTACATTTCACTTATTTAATGTATTTTTTTAATCGATATGTATTATAAATGTATTATAAATGCTACTTACCTCTATTCTTCTCCCATTTCTTTCTTGCTTCTTATTGTAAATAACCTTCTAAAATAGTTCCGCGTGATTCATAGCAACAGCTATGGAAATAAATAAAGGACATTACTCTCTATTGAAATCAATGGAATAGCGTGGGAAATCCTCCTTTTTATTTTTAAATATATACTTATTTTATTTTTTTAAATAAATATTTATTTTTCTATGATATATTTTTTTGTACATCTTGTTAACTTTTTTTTATATTATTTGTTTTCAAAAATAAAAAATATGCTTTTTTAAATATATATTATCGTTTTTCAAGAGTATAAATTAATACTCTAGTATTCATTTATTAATATTTCTTTTTTTGCCGCACACAGAGGGTTGCTGGCCTGAAGGGACGACGTGGGACCTGTGCGCTTTGCTAGCGCTTGTAAATCCGAGTGGGGCTACTTCAGGGGAAAGACTGCTGCACACGCCGAGGGACTGCGAGGACCAGCAGTCTCTGTGCTCACCAGCTGCTGCCTCTTCCCTCGGCGTTCCCGCCCCCCTGCCTGGACATTCATTTACCTATCGCGGCCCCCGCTCCGCGGGTGCCGCTCACAGAGGGTTGCTGGCCTGAAGGGACGACGTGGGACCTGTGCGCTTTGCTAGCGCTTGTAAATCTGACTGGGGCTACTTCAGGGGAAAGACTGCTGCACACGCCGAGGGACTGCGAGGACCAGCAGTCTCTGTGCTCACCAGCTGCTGCCTCTTCCCTCGGCGTTCCCGTCCCTCTGCCTGGAGTGTTTTAAACCTAGCTCCCAATCCCGCGACGCGGGACGCGCGCGGGACATAGCCCGGGGCTAAGCCCGGGCAAAGGGCGGGCCCTCCACGGCCCTCAAAGGCCGGAAAAGGACGGGACGGGCCACCCCCCTTGGTTTGCCACATTCTTGGTATACTAAAAAATAGGTAAAGACCCCTGTAAGTATTTTGTGTTCCTATTAGTGGACTCTTTTACATATTAAGGCCCTACATTCCTATACCATCATGACCACCAAGGTGGACCATTTTACCTACGAAGACAGCAGTGGGCAAACGTGCTCCCTGTTAGATGAGCTGAACCTCATTTGCAAAACCACATATGCCTCATTAGAAACTCCTCTTTTGCCCAAAAATGTGAGTTTACTCTCACACAAGGCTACACTTCTAGACTCATCCATATTTGTTAATAAATCCTGCAGTCCGAATCCACAAAGCAATGAGTCCCCTCAGATCCCATCCACAATAAGGAAAAATATCGATGTCATTAATCCTAAAATTCTAAAACTGTGTCCATCCACTGTAAACTCCCCAATGATTTCTCCGCTGGTGGAGTTTTCAGAAGCCATAGCACCCTCTTCCCAACTGCAAATTATCCCCATTATCGAACAACTGCTTAGTTCCATGATAGCACCCTTACTAGAAAAAATGAACTTGTTAGGGGAACGCCTTTCCGTGATAGAGAAAGCCATTTCCTTAAACCCGTTGGCTGGCAAACACAGTGTTACACCCAATCGCCCTAAAACTTCTCCTATACATCTAGGCTCAATACCATCTGTGCTAGATAAAAGGCATCAAACAAAACCCACTGGCCCTACTGCCTCAGGGCAACAAACACCTAAATTCCCCACTAAACTTTCCCCCCCACAGCTGACCACACCGAGAGTAGGTCATAATAAAATTAATTCTATTCATTTACCTCCGGAAGCGGCCCCATACGTGTGCATTCTTGCGGGTGTACCTTCTCTCCCACCGGGAAAAATTGAGAGACAATACGATTTAGTCAATAAAACTAAATTCTGGCTCTCAAAAAACAGACCATTGCCTCCTAGTCTATATGGAGTAATAAGGAGTGTTAGAAGGGTTGGTTGGCTGGGCTCTCTTCCCAAAGACACTGCGGGGGACCTGGTACTCGTGAGATTTAGGGACCGAAACATAGTACCTTATTTGAAAACTTGCCCGCCTCGAGTAAGAGATGGCCCAATATCAATATGGGACCTACATGACTTTTACCCCATAATCCCGGGCTTTCCCCTCTGAATATCTGCACATATAACAAAGGCTACTCATGAACTCTTGTGTTTAAACCACGAACTCCTTTGATACTGCTATAACCTTGTAGTGGAAAATAACTTTTTATGTCAGGGACCCTTCCTTACTGTTCTCTAGTCATTTAAAATGTTTTTATATGGATTGTAAATTGTATTTATCATGAACTTTTATGGTTTTGTTTTTCAAAAGCCGAATAAAGTATATTTGATTTGATTTGATTATTTCTTTTTTTATTTAACACATTTTTTAATATTAATTTTTTTTTAAATATTTTCTCAATTTTATATTTATTTTTAATCTGTTTTTTCTCGACTATTAATTAATAATTGAGTATTAATTTATTAATATTCCTATTTTCATTTCACTTATTTTTTTCATTTTTTTGTAACTTTATTTATAATTTTTTTTAAATAATACATTATTTTATTTTTTTATTTAAAAAAAATTATTTTTAAAACTACAATGTTACTTATTTTTATTTTTTATTTTTTACCCTTTGTTTCACGACTATTAATTAATACTTGAGTATTAATTCATTAATATTCCTTTTATAATTTAACTTATTTTTAATAATTTTTTTGTTAGTTTAGTTTTAATTTTTAAAGATAATAAATTAATATAATAATAATATTTTATTAAAATTTCCAATTAAAATTAAATTTTTACTTAATTTTTTTAACAATTTAAAAATAATATTCTATTTTACTTCAAAAATAAATATAATTTTTTTAACTTTATTAAGTGGCCTGGTGGATTGCCCCCGCCAGGCCGGCCTGCGGGTGGCAATCCGCTCGCCATCCTAATGGACCCCTTAGTGTGCAACTCTGTATTCCCTAATAGGGCTACAAGGCTTTCCACAGTAAAAATGACAGTAAAAATGACAATGCAGGGTTTTTACTGTCTGGATAGATGCAGTTAGGAAACATATGTCTAACTTAATATAATGCACCCTGCCTCTAGGGCTCAGTAGTCCTACCTTAGGGGTGACTTGGAATGATTAGAAATGAAGGTTTGGAATGTTCCAATTTTGTAAAAATGGCAAAATCGAGTAAGCAGTTGAAAATTGCTCTGCCCGCCAGCAATAGTAGTCTGGGAGTCATACTGTGCTTTGTCTCACTTGAGGTGGCACAATGAGTACTGAAGCCCGTGAGGGGCACTTTAATTACAGGCCCAGGGCACTTCTGGTGCCAAGTACTAGGGACTTATAAATCAGTTAATTTATAGCAATTGTGGGTGAATCATCCAGACATATACCATTATAACGGTTAGAGCACGGGTACTGAGGCCTGCTTGGCAGGACTTAGAGCAAAAAACTTGTGGTTGATCATGCAAAAAGAGGCATTTCCTAACTTTCAGACTTTCTAAAACGGTATTTTCAAAATAGAAATTAAAATTTCGACTTGAGCTCGCACCATTCTTTTAGCTAGTTCCCAACTGAAGTAATCCATTATAAGGAGTTATAGTGTAACCCAGTGATTTTCTATGTGAGAGCCAGCCTTGCCGCAGTGAAATATGACTATGGAGACTTTTCTCTGGCAGGATATGTAGATTTAAGTACGCATTCCATATTGTTTCATATTGTTTAAACGGAATTTAGGGCCTACTCCAGAGGTGACTTCTACGCATTAAAAAATGAATCTTTAGGCCTGAATAAAGGTTTCTTTTGACAGATCGAAATGGCAATTTATAAATACACGACAAGCTGCAATGGCAGGCTTAAGAAATAACTTTAGTGGGTGGGACAATGAGTGCTGCAGCTCACTGGTAGCAATTAATTTACAGATCCTAAGTACATATAGCAGCATATAACGGGGACATGTAAGTACATTAAATACACCAATTAAGTGAACGCCAACCTTACCATGTTTGGAAGGAAGGGAATATGCACTTAACCCCTGGTTAGCTGGGGTAAAGAGCATTGCGTCTGAATGGCAATAAAAATGGTGCATTTCATAGATCCTATAAAAAGTCAATCATACATGTTTTTCTGGCATCTGAAATGATTTCATAATGTCGAAGGAAACACAGTTCCTTCCATCCTTCACTCTTACAAAGTAGCCCTCTTCAAATTATGTTTATGTCATCACATTTTGCAACCATTTCAGCAAAGAGGTTTCAGTGAAAAAAATATACAACACTCGTCACAGTTTTATATAGCGCAAACTTGACCCGAATCGGGTATCAGAGCGCTTTACATAGCATCAGTTGCATTACATGAGGACACATTCATTAGGCACTGGGAGATTAAGTGATTTGCCCTTAATCACAGGATGTTCAGCCTTATTGCTGAGACTCGAACCCAGTTTCCCAGATTCGAGGTTGACCGCCCTAGCCGTTTTTTATAAATAGGATGAATCCTGTAGTCAAGAGTGTACCTTATACAATGTTAAAGTTCAGAAATTAGTGTTCCTTTAGCCCTTATTATTCCACATTTGTATTACCACCTTTAATCATTTCACCACTTTTACTGATCGTTGTGTTTCTCATGCCAGATGGTCTACATTATTTCATGTTTAATTAATAGTAGTTATTCATCCTTCTCCCAGTACTAGAAATCAATGTTTCATCCTTCAGGCTTATCTGTCAATCAGCCCTTCCACCCAATATATCTTTGATGGGTGTCTCAAAATTCTAAAATGCTCCATCATTTTTAACCCCTTCGCTGCTAGGTCCCCCACCCCCTGTGCTAAGCCTCTTTTTGGCTTTTTGGGGTAGTTCACGCTTAGACCCATGTAACTTTTTGTCCACAGAAGGTATCCACAGCAAATTTGCCTCCTTTTCTTCTAACATCTTGAGGATTCTAAAGGTACCCAGGGTTTGTGTATGTCCCTGGAGGGGACACAGAAATGCGCCAAAATACAGCTACATTTTGTTTTTTTTAAACAAATTGGAATAAAGTGCTGCAGAAGAAAGTGTCTGTTTTTTCCCTGCAAATGGTATTAACAAAGGGTTTGTGGTGCTGAAATGACCATCCTCTCAGCTTTCAGGGACAGGCAAACTTTTGTCAGAAAACCAACATTTTCTACACATATATAGGACTTGTAGGTTCACCAAGAACCCACGGACCCAAAGACAATAACTGAGCTGTGTCTTGCAATGGTTTTTCATTGTGTACCGAGTACATGGCAATTCATTTGATAAAAAATCAAGAGTGAAAAATAGGTACCGTGGAAACCTATATATTTTCGAAATGGGAACAATATGTATAGTTTATAAGCAGTGGTTGTTTGCATATGTCCAAAGGTGTGGGTGCACATACAAGCATGTGAAGTCATTCTTTGAAATGACTTCTTGTTTACAAATCGACTTACATTTGTAAGGCAGAGATGCAAAGAAAGTCAATTGGCACTAACACTTGTTCTACTACTCTGTATTCCCCTAAGTTTCCCAATACAAATATTACCTCACTTGTGCGGTTAGGCCTTATGCCTTCGACAGGAAACAGACCAACACACAACATGGACAAATCAAATTTGCCAGTGAAAACTGACCATTTTTATGCAATGTGCCTAGCTGTGAATTTTTAACCCTCGATCTGCAGGCACCTAGGGAAAGCTGGCAAACCTATACATTCTTTTAAACAAGACACCCAGGGGAATCCAGGATTTTACTCACATTTCTGTGATGGGAAGTTCTAGAAACTGCATGGATCCACAAACTTTCACCCACCCAGCATTTCCCAAAGTCTCCCAAACAAAAATGGTACTTCACTTGTGTGGGTAGGCATAGTGCCGTGACAGGAAATGGCCCAAAACGCAAGATGGACACATCACATTTTTCCAGTGAAAACTGACCCTTGTTTAGCAATGTGTCTAGATGTGGATTTTGAACCCTAGGTCTGCCGGCACATAGGAAAACCTAGCAAACCTATAAATGTATTTTTTTGATAATCAACTTTTTTTATTTTAAGATCGATCACGTTAACAGCACACGACATTTGATCAGTGTTACAAGCAGTTACAGCAATTACCATGTATGAATACGTACAAATTAGTGGAAGAAAGCACCATCTTGACGCGTTAGCATTACACCTGTGTGCAAAAGGGAGGGTGTGTGCATTTAGTCTAGCTGCTTCAGCCATTTGCCCCAGATTCTGTTGTATTTGGCCGGGCATTCCCGGGCTTCGAATAAAGGTCTCTCCTGTTTGGCACACAAGTCCACTCCCCGGCACCATTTTCCCATGGTTGGGGGCTTGGCTTGTGTCCGAGTAGCTGCGATGTCCCGCTTGGCCACCGCAACTGCTGTCCCAGAAAATGCTCTGTCTGCTCGTGAACCATCTAGGCTGTCCATCACCCCCAAGAGGAGACGTATGGGATCATGGGGAACTGGCCAGCCCAGGACCTGTGTAAGTTCTGTCTCTATCCCCGGCCAATACAGGGCAAGGCTAGGTCATGACCAAGTAATGTTGTAGGAGTCCACTGGTTCAGGCCGCAGTGCGTGCAGTTTGGGGAGGGACGCAGCCCTGCTCCGTGTAAGCATGCTGGGGTGATATAGGCCGCATGGAGGTAGTCTAATTGAAAAAGTCAGAGTCTGGCTTAGGTTTTGACGGTTTTAGGGGCCATGAGGGCATCTCGCCAGTCTTCCTCCTCCAGAGGACCTACCCATCCCTCCCAGCGAGTCCGGGGACCCCTCCCCAGATTCCCCATCATGACCTGGGCTTCTAGCGGTCTGAATTCAGGAAGAGACATGCCTGTTGAAATATGTACGCTGAGGGCATGACGGAGTTGTATGTATTTGTAAAACTGTGAAGCATGAAGAGTATAACGCCCCTGTAGGTCCTGGAATGTCCTAATGTGGTCGCCAACCCAAACATTGCCCAGCAGAGAGATCCCTATGTGGTCCCATTGCTTGAACGCTGAAAGTGCTGCCACTTCCCCCAGCCATTTGCCCTGCCAGAGGGGCATGTGTTGGTTCAGTCGGTTAGCCCATTGAATGTGTCTCAGAGCTGTGCACCACGCCACCAGGACTGCCCTGGCTATCGGCAGGATTGCCTTGGGTATGGGACATCCGTATAGGTATGCTTGTATTTGGGGGAGCTCCATGTCTCTGAGCTCTGTCATGTAGGCCAGATCAGACCATCCCCCGGTGAACCTGTCATAAATTACAAGAAGCCGGGTGGCCAGTTAGTATAGGTGGAGATCGGTCATGCCCATAACTCCATCGAAGGGTGGAATCCTGCAACGGGCAAGAGCAACCCGGGGCCTCGCCCCTCCCCATAGAAACCTCGTGGTCACCCCATCCAAATCTTTAAACCAACTGTGTGGGAAGTGAAAAGTGGTGTGCTGAATGATGTAGAGAAAACGAAGGAGGATCATCATTTTGAACAGTGCTATCCTCCCGAGTGGGTTACGTGGCAGAGTTTGCCAGCACTTGAGGTCTGCTTTGGCTTTACGGACCAGCAGGGTCACGTTCAGTGGCCATGCCAGCTCAGGGAGCAGAGCGACCCATACCCCTAAGTATTTGAAGGACTGTCTCCTGGTGGAGATGGTGGATTGCCAGTCAAAGCACTCCCTGGAAAGGTGGAGAGGCATCAGTGTTGATTTCACCAGGTTGAGTTTGAAGCTTGAGACGCTTTCAAAAGCCTGCAAAACCTAAAGGCATCTAGGACCGGAGTGGGCCGGGTCCAACCGGTAGAGCAGGACATTGTCTCCATACAAGGAGATATTGACGGTGTGGCCGGTTCCCCAAGTCCAGCCTTGGATCTGGTGGTCAGATTGAATGAGACAGGCCAAGGGCTCCATTGCCGGCACAAATAAAAGGGGGAAAGGGGGCAGCCCTGCCTTGTGCCCCTTTGAATTAGGAATGCCTTGGAGATTGGAGAGGGTTCCGTTGGTCAGTACCCTGGCTCTGGGGTTAGAGTAGAGGGCCTGGACAAGGTGTCAGAACTGTTGTCCAAGATCCATCAGCTGCAGGACGTCATCCAGATGGTGCCATTCCACAGTGTCGAAGGCTTTTTCAAAGTTGACAAGGAGGAGCGCAAGATAGGGTGTAAGGATCTTGCATCTGGCCAGGGACAGATTGAGGCATCGCAGGCAGTGTCTGGTGTTCGGCGCTGGCAAGAAGACGCATTGATCCGTGTGGAAAAACTAGTGGAGAAGGGGACAAAGTCACTGGGCTAGGATTGTGCCGTATATTTTTATATCTGTGTTAATAAGAGAAATTGGACAATAGTCTGCACATCTAGGGAAGGGAGGTTGGGTTTTAGGAATAACGACAATGGTCGCCACATCACCAACCTCAGGAACATGCTGTAGCGGTGCACGAGATGGGCAACCAACAAGTCTCGGTACGTTGCACAGTATTCTTGGCGGAAACCTTTGGACCCTGGTGGTTTCCCAGCCTTCAGCAGTCTTCTGGGGTAATGGGAAGGTCGAGGTCAGCTGCCTCATCCTCTGTGAGGCGAGGGAGCTGGACTCCCACTTGACAGAGCACATACTGGAGGGCAGCCTCCGGTGTGTGAGCAGAGTACAACTGGGCATAATAGACGGCAAATGCCTGTGCGATGGCAGGGGAGCTGTGCTGGGTGTTGCCCGAGTGGTGTTGGACTTCAGGTACTATCCTGTTAGCGCGAGGGTAGGAAATTAATCTGTGTAACAAACTTCCATTTTTGTCTCCCCATCTGTAGACTCGGCCACGGATGATCTCTTCTTGACTGACCGCGGGTTGCCGGTCCCGGTGAGCATCAGGGTCCCCAGTTTGGACCGTTTCCAACCTTATGGTCTGTACCTCAAGGAGGGTCAAGCGGTCTGTGTTGTGCCAAGTGTTTCGCATGTACCCAACCTCTGATCTCGCCGTGGATATTGGGTTTACTTGCCTCCCAGAGAGTGCCTGGGGAGGGGACCGATCCGTGATTAGTGAGGAAATAGTATAATTCCACCTCGATTGCCTTCTTAACTTCTTTGTCTTGCAGGAACCAAACATTTACTCTCCACCTTGCCCGGGTTGTTTCTGAGGTCTCACCCAGGTGCAAGAAGAGGGCTGAGTGGTCCGAAATTCCCCAGGGAAGGATGGTTATATTAGATATCGGTGGCAATCAAAGGTAGGTAGAAGGATCAAGTCAGTGCGGAAATGTGTATGGTGGGTCGCTGAGGTATGAGAATACTGGGTGCCTCGGGGATTCCAGACCCTCCATACATCACATAAGCTGAGGGTGTCTTTCCAGTCTGTCAGCTCCTTTGCATGGACTAGCAGTGTTGGCGAAGGTATGCCTGTCATGTCGAGCGCTGGCTGGATACCAGCATTAAAGTCCCCCCCATCACCGTCTGCCACAAGTGGAGTGAGGAGAGCATGCCTGTGTTAAGTTGCAAAGTGCAGGTGAGCATGGCAGGTGGGACATATATGGATGATAGGTTAAGGATTTTCCCTTCTAGCTTCCCGGACATAATCACAAACCTGCCCTGGGGCTCCATCACTACGTGGCTAGGAGTGAATGGGAGTCCTCGCCACATTAGTATTGCAACCTCGCGAGCCGCGTTCAAAAGCAGAATGCCAAACTCTGTTGAAATCGTAGTTTGCAAGGAAGGGGCATTGGGTCCCTAGGAGGTGTGTCTCCTGAAGTAGTAGTATGTTGGGCATGTGGCGTTGGGCGTACTTAAGGACCGCTATTATCTTGATGCGATCCAGTAGCCCGATCAGATTCCAGGATAAAACATGAAGGGGCCGGCGGAGGAGGAGCTTGGCGGGCATCCGTGATGGCCGCGTGAGCACAGCGCTCTCCGGACCCCCGCCACTCCCGGCATGATATCCTGAACATATCCTGATTCTTCACGAGGATTTGTATAGAGGACACCGGGCTGATCTTCCTGTGGTTTTTGGAATTTGATTTGGACCAGGGGCGCCGAAGATACGACGACTCAAACTTTCGGGGTCCGCCCGCGAGGTGCGCCCGGGTCTGGGTGAGGCACTGTGGCCGACTCTGAGTTGAACAACAGCGGCAGGGGGATTCGACTCGTGGGTCCCCCTCTTAAGTTTCGGTTTCGTTTCTGCCTCAGACTGAGACATCTGGCAGAGGAGTCTGGCCCTTGCTGGGTCCAGCACACGAGACTGCTGTTGTGCCTTTGGCTAGCTTATTGTCCTTCCGGGCTGGTTCACACCTAGTGGTACCTTCGCCGCTGCCCTTTTGGTCTAGGCGCCCTACTCTCCTGCGGCCATTCCCATCGGGTCGAGTGTGTCCCTGGTGACGCTGTCTCCAACATGGCGGGCAGAGGGGACCAAGAGACACGAAAGACCAAAGCGCCCCTGCGTGGGGGCCCGATCCAGTCTAACGTTATGGACAGGTACACCCATTCGAAGGGGTCCCCTGGAGCCGCCTTGCCTGGCCCGAGTGCAGTTGACCACCCTGTGGACTCGTCGACGGAGCCGTCCTTGCAGGACATCATGGGCGCCATTTCTGGCATGAAGGAAACAATAGGCCAACAGTATGAAGCTTTGGCCCACAAAATCGACACCGTGGCCATTGATGTGAACTTGATTCGGGCCGACCTATCTAAAACCAATGAGAAGGTGAAGTCATTGGATATCAAGTCATCCAGCCTCACGGACGACGTCTCGGAGATACAGACGGAGATTGGCAATCTCCGAAGGGTGAACGATTTCGTGACCCGGCGCTTGGAGGACTTTGAAAACAGGGCACGTCGTTGTAACGTGCGTGTGGTTGGCGTTCCGGAAAATCCGGACCCGCATTCTGTTGATCTCCTGGTCGAGGACCTGATACAGAACTACCTCTCTCCGTCTGGGTTGAGTAAATTCTTCGCAGTGGAACGTGCCCATCGTGTTCCGGGAGGCCAGGGCAAGCCGGGCGCTCCGCCGAGGCCTATTGTTGCGAAACTCTTTCACTATAGGGACCGGGACGCTATCCTGCAGGCATCGCGTGTGAAGGGCCCGGTGGCCTTTGAGAATGCCACGGTGAACTTCTACCCGGACTTTTCCCAATTGGTGCAGAAACAGCGTATGGGCTTCCGTGGAGTCAAGAAGCGTCTCCGGGACATGGGACTGCGCTACGCTATGCTTTTTCCGACCAGGCTGCGAGTTGAGTACAATGACCGGACCTTTTTCTTTGATCGGCCTGAGTCAGTGAATGACTGGCTAGACTCTCTGCCGGACCGACCTCCTGGGACTGAGCCTGCTGAACACCCGGGTGGTGCCGAGGGTGGTATAGAGAGCTGAACTACTTGTCTATGCCCGGGTTTCCTTGCAGCGTAACTTCTTCTGGGATTTTATGCCTAAGTGCCTCTATTTTCTGTGTGTTCTCCTCGTTATTTGTCTTGCTCGGGGTGGCGGGTGGGACAGGGCCTTTCCTCCTCCGGGGTCTTTTTGTAGAATGGGGGTTCTTGGGCGACAGGCACACTGCATGTTGGGGTGGCTCTTTAGCTTCTTGCAGGGGTGCAGGGTGGGGGGTGTTTTCTTGTTCGTTGGGGGGTGGGTTCCTGGGAAGTTTGAAGTTTCTGTTTTGTTTTCACAAGGCGATTTTATTTTGCTAATGATGTTTTCTGTGTCATGCTCATTGGGGGGGGGGTTCGGCATTACCGTGTGGGATGGGGGGTAGCGGGTTGAGGTTTATTTCGTGGAATGTCAATGGTCTGGGGGATCGTATAAAGCGGGGTGTGGTGTTGCGATGTCTAAGACGTTTGTCTCCTGATATTGTTTTTCTACAGGAGACCCATCTGGTGGGCAATACATGTCGTGCAATGAATAGGTGGGGCTATCGCCTCGTCGCACATTCGGGGTTTACCACCGGTTCCAGGGGGGTGGGTATCCTTGTTCGAGCTTCCCTCCCCCTCGCAATTGATGATGTGATCCTTGATGATCGAGGGCGTTACGTCGTCCTCGTGGGACGCTATGAGGGTCGGACCCTTTCCCTGTTTGCCGTTTATGTGCCCCCGGTCTACAGACCTCTACCTTTTCCGATTTGGGTCGAGTGTTGTTGAGCCTCCCTGATAGTATTCTCTTCATAGCAGGGGACTTTAATTCTGTGTTCTCCGGTCTACATGATCGTCACCCCCCTAGGGATACTCCTTCGGCCCAACAATGGCTGGGTGGGTTTCTGGATACTTTCGGTTTGGTGGATTGTTGGAGACTCATGCACCCTACTCAGCTTCAATACACTTTCCATTCCGGGGCCCATGGGAGTCTGTCTAGACTGGATTATTTCCTGATGCCTGCGGCGCAGTCGCCGGCTGTTCGGGAGATTAGACACCTCCCCCGGGGCATCTCGGACCATTCTCCGCTCTGGCTTTGTTTTGAGATGGGGGTGGAGTCGGCGGGCCGGGTGGCCCCTATCAATCCATGGTACCTCACCTCCCCCGAGACCCGTGGTCTCTTGATCAAGTCGTTGGATAATTACTTTCTAGACAACGAGGGGTCTGTCTCCTCTGCGGTGTCCCTATGGGAGGCATTTAAGACAGTGATCCGTGGGCAGGCCCTTTCCCTTATTGCTGAATCCAAGAAGGCGAGGAATCGGGAGGTGGTGGACCTTGAGAGGGAAATTGTTGAGATAGAGGCTGACCTGGAGTCGACTGTTACTCCTGGTAAACTCCACGCCCTGGGTCTGAAACAATTTGCTTATAGGTCTCTGGTTACGGACGCGGCTAAAATGATGTTTTGGGAACAACAGGGTCGTTTGTATGATGTGGGGGACAAAGCGGGTAAATTGCTGGCGTGGTTGGACAAGAAGGAGAGGGCGAATCGTGTGGTACCAGTGATTCAGACTTTGAATGGTGTGAGAGTGACTGACCCGGTTGGGATTGTGGAATGTTTTGCGGACTATTTTCGTGTGGTTTATTCCCCTGTGTCTGACCGTGATGTTGATGACTCTCGCCTCTTGTTGCGCGATATAGCTCTGCCCTGTGTCTCCGATTTAGATCGAGTCTCTTTGGAGTCCCCTTTCTCTACGGACGAGATAGCGACTGCCATTCGCTCACTCCGTTCGGGCAAGGCTTTGGGCCCGAATGGATTGCCAATTGAGTTGTACAAGCTACGTCCTGATAAGATGGCGCCCTATCTTCGTTCCATGTTTTTGGAGTCCCGGGATTGGGGTATTCTGCCATATGATCAGCGTCTGGCTACGATCGTTGTTATTCCCAAAGAAGGTAAGCCCCGGGACCTCTGTTCGTCTTATAGGCCCATTTCCCTGTTGAATGTCGAACCCAAGGTTCTGGCTAAGCTCCTGGCTACCCGCCTCCTGACGGTTATCAGCAGCTTGATTCATCCGGATCAATCCGGATTTATCCCGCATCGCAACACGGCTCTTAACCTACGTCGTCTCCACGGAGCCATTGCGAGGGCGGGGCTTCTGACGGAGCCAGCCATTTTGGCTTCGCTGGATGCCTCGATGGCCTTTGATACAGTAGAATGGCCCTATCTTTGGGCGGCTCTTGAGAAATTTGGTTTCGGCCCTGGGTTTATTGGTTTGGTGAAATTGTTATATGCCGAGCCCTTGGCACAGGTTGTGGTTAATGGTCGAGTTTCTGTCCCCTTTTGTCTTGGTAGGGGGACCCGACAGGGGTGCCCCTTGTCTCCGTTGCTTTTTGCGCTTGCCTTGGAGCCGTTAGCTGTGTGGCTTCGATGGGAACCTTCTCTCAAAGGGATCCGTTGGTCACCAGATTTTGAGGACCGCGTCTCGCTTTACGCGGATGACATTCTTCTCTACCTTACTTCCCCACGCAAATCTTTAAACGTCTTATTTGACGTTCTCACTTCGTTTGGCGCTAACTCTGGTCTAGTTATTAATTGGGCTAAGTCCTGTGTGTATGTTCTCTCGGGTGTTCTGCCCCCATTGCCGGATAGATTTCCTATTCAGGTTGTCCAGTCTGGCTTCAAATATTTGGGGATTTTTATTACACTGGATTCTTCACTCCGGTTCGAGCGTAATCTCCTCCCCCCGCTTCATAGACTGCGACTGGATGTGGCCCGCTGGCGTAAGCTACCCCTGTCTCCTCTGGGCAGGGCGGCCCTTTTTAAAATGATGTCTTTGCCACGATTCTTATACGCCCTTCAGAATTCCTTTGACGACATTCCCGCAACCTATTTTCGAGAGGTTGAGAGTCTCCAAAGGCAACTGATTTGGGACGGGCGCCCGCGTATTGCCCTTGCGAAACTTACCATCCCTTGGTATGACGGGGGCATGGCGCTCCCTGATATCAAAAGATATTATTGGGCTACCCAGCTGTCTGCCATTAATCATGCAATGTATTCCCCGGGTCGGGATCCGGCCTTCGAGATGGATAGACTCCAGCTGCCGGGAGGGGATTTTAATAGAGCGCTTTATTCCAGATCGGCCGGGCGCCATCTTACTGGCCCGTCCAGGATCGCAGTCAGTATGTGGCGCACCGCGAATGTGAGTCTGGGATGGGAGAATCGACTGACGATGGCTACTCCGCTTTATGCTTCCGAACGTTTGGGATGTCTCTGGTCTACTAAGGGCTTTGACCGCTGGGATATGATTGGAATATGTAAAGTGGGTGATGTCTGTGTAAAAGGTGAAGTGAAGTCCTTCGAGGCCCTTCAGGCCGAATATGACTTGAGTGATAGAGAATTCTTTCGATATCTGCAGGTCCGACATGCTCTGGCCTCTGTTCTGACTCCTGGTGTGACCCTACCCGAGTCCTCCCCCCTCGAGGATCGCATACTGGATGGCCACCTTCCCGATAGCACTATCTCCCTGATTTACAAGAAACTGATTAATAATCGCGCTGACTTACTGGTCCGACTTAGGGAGGTTTGGGTCGGTGACGGGCTGGACTTGGATGACGAAGATTGGCAATCGGCACTCTCTTCTCCGAAAGAGGTCGCCATCCCCGCCCGTCTCCGCTTGGTTCAGCTTAAGATCCTCCACCGGGTGTATGTAACTGGTCCGCGTCTGGTAGTGATGGGTTTTTCCCCGGATGGTTTATGCAAGCGTGGTTGTGGGATGAGTGCTACATTTCTGCATATTATTTGGGAGTGCCCTGCAGTGGCGGCCTACTGGACTGATGTGCTTGCGGTGATGACTGCTGTGACTGGAATTGCCCTGCGGCCTGAGGCCCGACGGTGTCTGTTGAACGTGTGGGAACCCACCGACTATTCTGTGGCCCAAACTAGATGGGCGACCTTGGGATACATGGTCGCAAAGCGGGACATTGCGCAACTCTGGGGCGCATCTAAACCTCCCGATGCTTCGGTGTGGGAGGATAACATGGATTGGTCCATGTTCCGCGAGAAGACCGTCTATGTAGCTATGGGCAGACCTAGGGCGTGGACGAAGATTTGGGGTCAGTGGAACGACTATCGTGGGAATATTTGTACTCCTCCCTTTGTTGACGCACCCGATGTTACCCTGTCTCCCTAGGCTGATGTTCCCGAAATCTCTCATGTTGTTCTGTGATTTTCCTATCCTCCCCGCGGTCCCCCCCCCACCTTGCCAAGTCCCATTGATTGTGCTTTTGTGTTCCTGATTGTTAGTTTCCCCTCCGCCTTCTGGGCTGACTTTGATTAGTATGCATTCGCCTTTTTGTAGTTCGTTGTTTTTATATGTATAAAAGGGAAAATTGTTGTGTCCTATCCGATAATTTGAGTAACAGTTGGAGTTTGACTTATGTCTGACCACGGGAGAGATCGTATGCTTCTTACATTGTGCTTTGCTGTTAGCGGCCAGCCCGTGTGGTTGTAGGCCCATCTTTGTAACTCTTCTCTGATTGCTCAATAAAAGTTTTTAACCCAAAAAAAAAAAAACATGAAGGGGCCTACCTGGGGTGGACGACTGCATCGGGTCTGGTGCACTTGATGAGCGGGCAAAGTGTAGTGGTCCCCAACGGGGTGCGTGCAGTGTAACGCCAACGTATTTACATGATGCGCGATGGGTGCTTTGTGTTTTTGCGGTATCAGTTCAGTGAACAAGTGTCAAGGTGCTGTAGAGCATAAGAAAAGGCAGATTCAAACCTCAAACTACCTAGAAGACTACGGTCCCCTCCCTTGCTCCCCCGCCTTCCCCCTCCCTATACTTCCAGAACCGAAGCATCTGTCGCCCCGCAAAGGAAAAGTTAACAACAACAACAAGCTAAACTGAAACGCCTATCCGGGGACTGCATGGTGATAGTGGACCTCTCTACAGTATCGGATGTAGCAATCTTTGTGGCATGCCATCGTGGCTTACAGTGTCCGTGAGATACATCTCTCCCAGTCTCAGCCAATCTGGAAATTCTGGAACCTCAGTGTCAGACGTCTGGCTGAGTCATCAGATTGTTGGGCTCTTGGAGAGGCCAGTGTCCGAGGCCACACGGTGTGGGTCTTCGGAGGGTTCAGGATTTTGGTGCATGTTCTCCACAGAGCTCTCCTTACTGTGGTCACATGAAGCTGGGTAGTTCGCATCAGACGTGGTACCTTGAGCTCTTGAACCATTTGATGTAGATGACCCTTCCCGTGATCTACGGCCCTTGCCGGACCGCATGTGCCTCCTCTGCTGCCGAAGGTTGAGTGGGCCGGTCCTCGTCGCTCCGGTTGGTCCAGCCGAAGGTGTAGATCGGATTCAAGGGGCCCTCTCTTCGGTCAGCCAAGTCCAGGCAGACTATGGGGTCTCGAAGAAGAGTGTCTTGTACTGGAAGACGACTTGGAGATGGGCCGGGAAGAGGAGTCCGTATTTCAAGCCCAGGTTACAAAGCTTCTGCTTGACCTCATTGTAAGAACAACATTGCTCTTGCACCTCTTTAGTATAGTCCGGGAAGAGCATTACAGTGTGGTTCTGGAATTTCAAGGGACCCTGAGCTTGGGCCGCAGTCTGGATGGCATCTCTATCCTTAAAGTTCAAGATCCTGGCTATAATTGGCCTGTGTGTAGCACCGGGAGGCGGCTTAGGGGCAAGACAGCGATGGCCACACTCAATAGCAAACCAGGGTGATAGTGCATCCTCTAGCATCACAGAGTTCAGCCAGGTTTCCACAAAGACAGCTGCTCGACCCTGCACAACACCCTCTGGAAATCCCACCAGTCGGAGATTATTACGACGTGACTGGTCTTCCGCGTCCTTGGCTCTGCGATGTAGCTCCTCAGTCTGTGCTTGTAGGTGGGCTACCTGGCCCTTCAACTGCTTGAGGTCATCCTCGACTGTGGAAATTCTAGATTCTGCTTCCGAAATACAAACTGTGGCATTCTGCAAGTCCTGGCGAATGAGGGCCATGTCAACTCGACCTCACCAATCTTGTTCTCCACCGAGGTCTGAGAGGCGCCGATAGTCAATAGGTCAGATCTCAGAAGGGGGGAGCCCCCAAGCACCCCCCACCGGGCCACTGTCACCTGTGGTAAATTGGTCCATTTTAGTTTGTGTCGGTGCCGTGGTTGAATTAGGGACACGGTCCCTCCCCATCGTTGACTGCAGGGGGGTGCGTCCGTTTTGCTGGCAGTATGTTGACAGCCAGGGCCCAGTACATGGGGTGCTCCACCTCTCCCCACGGCCAAAAGCACATGCTGCAAGGACTTGGGGGCTACCTCTAGATGTCAGCCTCCGAGCATTTCCCAAGTGTCTGCTGGGGTGCACCAGCGTGGTAGTCCGCTGCGCAGGGCGTGTTGCCGTTGCTCTGGGGATCCTCAGGATTATGGATTCATTCCGGTGGGGAAAGGGATTTTTGGGTGGTGCGGCACAACCAAGTGCGCCACTGGCTTCCTCTCGCCCGGGCAGGTCTCCCCAGCTCCAAGTGTCTTTAATGCAGGCAGGCTGATGGGGGAGGCTCAGCACCGGAGGGCTTCTCAAGGTTTAACTCGACCCCTCCATGACCCCTACGAGATCCTCCGGGGGGTGGGGCCAGATCCAGAGAGTATCAGTGAGATGGTGTCCACAGCGGGACCACTCCTGGCCCTGCAGGATATTCGTAGGAATAGCATCTGCCGAGATGTCTCAGGTAGCCGGTTAGGCAGAACCCCCAGGCTGGGACCGGGGTCCTGACTGCTCAGGACTGTCTCACAGCGGTGTTTAGGTGGCTGTCCATGAATCGACCTAAATTTAGGGCTGGGAAGACAGAGCTGCTCTTCTTCGGTCTAGATGCTGTGACACTGTAGCAGTTGTTTAGGCCATCTGCCCCCCCCGCCCCCCCCCCCCCCCCAAAACCCAAATTCTGATGGTCGAAAAACGTGGGCTTCAAATTGGATGTACAACTGCTTTTTCGCACCAAAGTTAACTCAGTAGTGGGCACTTGTTTTGCCCTCCTTCGAGTGCTTCAGAAGTTCCCTATTCTCAAGTGATTCAAGCCCTGATAACTTCACGGCTTGACTATTGGAATAGACTCTACTCAGACCTGCCCAAATACCTGCTTGATAGGCTGAGGCTGGTCCAGAATGCAGTGGCTCGCACAATCTTCGGGCTCCCCCATTATTGCCATTTGGCATGTCTTCTTAAGAGTCTTCACTGGCTGGAAGAAGATCTTTTTTAAAACATTGCACGTTGCCAAGAAAGCCATTTACAGAACTGGCTAGAGCTATCTACAATACAGAATTAAGTTCTACACCCCCCAGAGTAACCTTAGTTCTGTAAATCTTTGGCTTGCCAAAGTTCCAGGGTTCAGGAAGGCAAGGTAAGGGGGCAGATCCCTTTGTTTCCTGGGCCCCTCACTCTGGAATAAACTTCCATTGGCACTCAGATACATCAAACCGGGATGCTAGCATAGCACCAGCGCCTCCTAAACCATCTATTTCCACACCAGTTATACAAATTAAAGCTACCTCTCGGAAAGTGAAGGGGAACCATAGTGGCGCAGATACCCCCGGGGAAAGGGAAAGGTAGGAAAAAAGCAAAGGGTGGTGTATCTGTCGCACCAAGAGTTACTCCATCACTGAAGTGTTTCTATAAGGTTCTCTCCTTAGCCACTTCAGACAGAGCTAAAAGGATGGCCACAAATAGTACCACAAATAGTACGGGTGTTGAGGATATTACTCTGGTCGAGGCTCTTCCTGTGGCTTCAGCGATCAGTACTTCTCTCCCCTCCCAGCCCTGCCCGCTTCCTCAGCCTTTTTCGCCCCCTGAGTTAGATACGGTGCATCCATCAGTAGAACTTTCAAACAGTTTTTCTGCTTTAGAAATCCAAGACACTGAGCAAGCCGAATTGAGGGATTTGAAGGATGATGCAAGTACCTCAAGAGAAGAAGGTGCCCACTTAACCAACAACGGTTCACCTACAGACAATATTTTACCGACAGTGTCTGTCCCAGGGACTTTGGCGGATATTTTGCTGGGGTTAAAGGAGGATATTGGGAAGCGATTTACAATATCGGAGACAAATCAGGTTGCCATCCAGGCATCATGTGAGGCATTGGCCCGAAAAGTTGAGGAGGTTTCACCAAGGACTGATGCACTGGAAGTAGAGCTACCTAAGATCAAGGTAGCATTAAGTACCTCCATGGTCGCTATGGATAAGCTGGTACAGCAGAATCGGGAGATAAAGGATGACATTGAGAAGCTTGAAAACCACTCAAGGAAGAAGAACTTAACATTTTTGAACGTCCCTGAAGGTCTTGAAGGGAGCGACATTAAGGAATTCATGGTTGCGCTCCTTAAAACGACAATCCTGAAGGACTCTCCTGATGTGGATCTGGACCTACTAGGGGATATCCAGAGTGTCCATCGTGACCCATATAGGAGGAACCCAGGAAAGGAGCGCCCTAGGAAGATTTTGGTGAACTTCCTTACGTATGCTACCAAAGAAAGGATTTTGTCCCTGGCCTTAAAAACAGACTCTATAAAGTCAACTTCCTTCTCCAGTCCCTTCGCCTTTACAATTCGCTCAGATGTTTCCCATATAACTGCCACAAGACAATGGGAGATGGGCAAGAGATTGGCAATATTTAATTCCTTGGGGGCCCGTGCCCAGTTGAAATTTCCTGCATCACTTCGCGTACTGTGGAACAATCACATGCATAATATACGCCAGATTGAGGATGCAGATAGCCTGATTGAAAAGATCAGGGTAGGCGGCAAGGGGGGAAGCGGAGAGGGGATGCGAGTAGCCGGGCGGTAAGAATAGGTGAGGTACTTGTTTAAAGAAACAACAGGGCTAGCAACTTGATATCCACGACCTGGGCCCCAAATACCTCAACGACCGCATGACCTTCTACACACCCACCCGCCAGCTACGATCGACCAGCCTCGCCCTCGCCTCCGTACCACGCATCCGCAGAGCCACCGCCGGAGGTAGATCCTTCTCCTACCTGGCAGCCAAGACTTGGAACTCCCTCCCCACCCACCTTCAGCGAACCCAAGACCATCTCACCTTCAGGAAGCAGCTCAAGACCTGGTTGTTCGAGCAGTAACATACCCCTCTCCCCCAGCGCCTTGAGACCCTCCCGGGTGAGTAGCGCGCTTTACAAATGCCATGATTGATTGATTGATTATACTACACCACCATCCACTATGCAGTAGCCATCACTGGCAAAGGCAATCTAGTGTTGTATTACCCATGCACTTCACTTGATCATACACAGAGGGGGGGGGGGGTATCCGTCCAAGGAGGAATGGGTTTTCTGGGGTCACAGGGGAGGGGGGCGGGAAGGGGGGCACAGGTGGGGTGGCAAGGGGAGAAAAGAAAAAATGGAGTCCTCATTTCTTTTCAATCCATAAGAATTTCCTACTGAACAGATGGGTGTATGGGCGTTTAGTTAAGGAGAGGGGGACGGAGGTCACTTAATGACTTGTAATAAGATATTATTCATTTCCTGGAATGTTAATGGGCTTCGGTGTCCCCAGAGACGTAGGTTGATATTGAAGTATCTGGAAAATCTCTGGCCCAAGTTATTCTTCTTCAAGAGACCCACTTAAGTTTTAGTGAGAGTAAGGAGATTTTTGGTAAACTCAGATGGATAGGATCATTTTGCTGTTCTGAGCAGACAGTGGCTACTAAGGGGGTTGCAATTCTGATTAAGATTAGGACTGGAGGATCCATAAACTCAATATCAACATATCAGTCAGGAAGATGGGTCTTGGCGCAGGTTGACTTTAATGGAAGTGAACAGGCAATTGTATCTTATTATGGGCCTAATACAGATGATCCTGCTTGTCTGCTCAGAGTCCAGTCCAAATGGGTGGAGGTCACTTCTCCTGTGGTTATTGGGGGTGACTTCAATGTCCATCTTGACCCTCAACAGAATCGATCTAATTATAGTCAGCATACTGCTGCTCCGCGATCCCGTCGCGCCTTGATCAATATGATTCATGAGCTAGGCCTAATAGATGCTTGGAAGGCCAAGAGGGGGGCGGTCCCGGGCTTCACCTATTTTAGTAACAAACATGGGCATGCGTCAAGATTGGACTATATCCTAGTGGATAGGACATGTTTAGAGACTCTGTTTGATATTAAAATACTTCCAAGCATCTTATCAGATCACGCCCCTATTACGTTTACACTTTTGATTGGCAGGGCTCAGGGTATTTCAACATCTAGATGGACTCTGAAAAGGGCTATGCTATATAATCAGGACATAGTCACTTCGGTCAGCACATCTATTGATAACTATTTTTATGATAACTTCGGTTCAGCTCCACCTCAGTTTGTTTGGGACGCATATAAGGCCCATACTCGAGGACAGCTCCATAGCCTGACAAGCTCAAATAATAGGGAGGAGGCACTGAAATTTAGAAAACTGGAAGATAAAATCTCTTCTCTAGAGACCACAAGACTGAGCACTCATTTAGATAACTTGCCACAGGTGCTAGCTGATCTCGAACGCCTCCGCTCAGAATATAGAGGGATGTTAGATCTAAAAATCAAGGTGCAATGGGCTGTCCATGGCATGGAGAACTATGAATTTGGCGAAAAAGCCGGGGCAATTCTGGCTCGTAAGATCAGAGCAGACCGGGTGAGGAACAATATAAATAGTTTAATCATAGATGATCAGGGAACCATATCCTGTGACCAAGAGGATATGGAAAAACCTTTGCTTTCCCTGTTCTCTAAACTATACGATGAGGAGCCGTCTCCAAGCTCTGTTAATACCTTAAAATGGCTGGAGAGCAAGGCTTTACCTAGTTTAACAGATGAAGGCTGAGATATGCTGAATATCCCCTTTACGGAGGAAGAAATTAGATCTCATATTAAAAAATAAAGAACAATAAAGCGGCCAGGCCAGATGCTCTTCCTGGTGAGGTATATAAAGTGTTTCAGGATGTGTTGACCCCAAGGCTTTGTGAACTCTTTAATTATGTTTAGAGCCCAGAGGGTAGGGCTCCGCCATCGTGGAAGGAGTCCACAATAGTGCTTATATTAAAACCAGGGAAGGACCCTCCTAAGGCAGATTCCTTTAGGCCTATCTCCCTGCTAAACGCGGATTATAAGATCTTTACCAGCGTTTTGGCAGGGAGATTGGCTAAGCTGGCCCCACAACTCATTAATTTGGACCAGAAAGGCTTTGTTCCTGGAAGATATATTCAGGACTTGACTCTGCAATTGATTGGTAGCATAGATTTAGCGGTGGCACGGTCAGAGCCCTTGGCAGTGGCTGCGTATGACGCTGCGAAGGCCTTCGACCGTGTCAACCGGGGCTTTCTATGGGAAGTATTGAGAACTATGGGTTTTGGCACAACTTTTATCCAAACTTTGAGAGGGTGTTATGAGGGCGCTTCTGCTGCGATACTATTAAATGGTTCTCTGACACCGCGTTTCAACATAAAAAGGGGAACTAGGCAGGGGTGCCCTATTTCACCCCTCCTGTTCGATCTTTATATCGAGCCTTTGGCGCAGGCACTGAGGATCGACGATCTGATCACACCTTTTAGAGTTAAGGACTACAGCTGTAAGTTGGCCTTATATGCTGATGATTTGCTGGTTTGCACCAGCAATCCGGCCAAGGTATTCCCTACAGTGGAGGAGGTAATGACTGATTTTGGCTTGTATTCTTGCTATCTGATCAACAACTCCAAAATCGAAGTAATGTGCTGGGGGGTTGATAACTGGGAGGTAGTTCGAAGCAGTCAGTTTAGGTATCTGGTGATAATAATAACACAAGATCTTAACAGTATAGCGCAGACTAACATAAAGAAGGTAGTTAAGGACATTGTTCATCTTTTTTCGAGATGGCAGAACCTCCCTCTGACAATATATGGCCGCGTCAACTTGGTCAAGATGGTATTTTTTCCTAAGTTGACATACTTGTTCAGTACGATACCTCTGATTTTTCCTGATAAAATCTTGGGGAAAATCCAGGGGAAAATAGGCAGTTTCATCTGGGCAAATAAAAACTCCAGGCTATCCTGGAAAAAGCTAAAAAGAAAATGGTTAAAGGGGGGACTTGAGCTTCCGGATGTCCTTTGGTATGCATTTTCCTTTCAGCTGAAAAATATCCGATGCCGCCTCACTAGCCCCGATGATTCCAACTGGGGGCAGATTTTGAATATAATGGTTGACCAAAAGGGGGGCGGTACTGGCTTTCTGTATAAGTTTGGGGCGCCAAAGTTCTACAAATAGGTATGTCTCAAGGTATTAAAACTCGCTCTCTTAGTATGGAATAGAGTCAAAGGAAGATGGGGTATAAAATACTACTCCGACTTCGCCCCAATTTGGGAGTCTCCGGGCTTACCGATATGCCTTAGGGATAGTCTTTCTCTTCCCATTAGGAGAGCAGAGATAACAGTATGGTCGGACCTAGAGACATCAGAGGGGGTCCTCCCCTGGGAGGTGCTGAGATCAAAGATTGGGGACTCTTTCTCCAGATTCAAATATATTCAACTCTATTCCTGGTTTTTAGCTGAGAAGGAAAACATCGGCGGTAATTGGGACATGGAGTTTGGCTCTAGGAAGAGAGAAGCAGGATTCTGGTATAGAAATATGCTTGAGGCGGAGGAACTACAGGCCCCCCCATTACATCAAGTCTGGAATTCTTCTAGGCTGGAGGATGCCTCAGTTACTCTTTACGATTCATCTCTCCAAATTTTGTTTAAATTTGTTAGGTCTGCCTCTCTTAAGAAAAATCACTTCTATGTTATTAACAGGCTCTACTATATGCCCAAAAAAATTGCGAAGTTCGTGAGCCCCTCCCCTTTGTGCCCTAGATGTGGACTAGTTGAGGCGGATGACATCCACATCTTTTATGATTGTCCTATCTTGGGTCCCTTTTGGGTTAATGTAGAGAAGGCTATGGAGAGTATTTTTAAAGCTAAACTAAGTCTGAATATAGTTAGAGTTTTGTTTGGTTTGGATACTGATCTTATAAGTGGGTTAAGGGTGACACAGGTGGCTTTATTTTTTAGTTTAATTCTTATTGCCCGCTGAGAGATCTGCAAGTTTTGGAAGGATGCTAGCCCGCCTCTCTACGAAAACTGGCTGCGAGCAGAATTGGGTATTGCACGTTTAGAATCTGGTATGGCACATAATGTAAATAGCACGGTTTGGGAACCTCTGATAATATGGGGTAGAGAAATGAGGCTGGTCTAAGGCCCCGAAAAGTCCTATGATTACACCATGCCTCGGACAAAGGGGCAGGCCGGGCCGGCTCCAGGTGAAAGCAAGAACATCAGCCCTGAGCGCCCAGGATGAAATCGGGTTGTAACTGTTCATTTGCAGATGGCAATGGCGAAATGAGGACTAAAAAAAAAAAAGGAAGAGAAGGTACATGATTATGTCAATTGAAACCTAACTCTGAATACAGTGGCCAAGGTATGGCTATGATTCCACAGTCTGTCATGTTTGGAATCAGGGGAATAGCCAAAAAATTAAAATAATCACCCCTTTGCACCTAAGCACTGATGGTACTAAACAAGCATGGCATGTAAGCCAAAACCTCCCTAGAAGAACTCCCTTATATCTTTAACCAAAGAATTGATCCATTCATCCTTTCACCCTTCCATCTACCTGCTGATATCCACCATTTCACCTTTACATTTGTGCCCTTCATTCTTTCATTCATCATTCAATCTTTCACCATTCCATCCATCCATTGGCCATTAAATTCATCCATTCAACTGTACAAACATCCGTCATCCATACTTGCAGCCATCCATCAAAATACACGTACATCATTTGACTTATCCATCCATCAATAAAGCCTCTCATACTTCAGTTGATCCTTTTGCCCATTCATTCATCCATCCATCATCCATCCTCTCCAATTTCCATTTACTTTGCAGGCTATCTTCTCAAATTTCCATTTACTATGCCATCCATTCATCCTCTCAAATGACCAATTACTCTGCCATCCTTTCACCCACCCACGCATGCTCTCAGATTTGCTTTTTCTATGATATCCTTTTACCCACACATCCATCCTCTCCCATCTCCATTTACTCTGCCATCCATCCATCCTTCCATCATCCATCCATCCATCCATCCTCTCAGGTCCCCTTTTACTCTGCCATCCTTTCAATTTACCCACCTATCCATCAATCAGCAGATTTCCATTTACCCTGTCACCCATTCACCCATCCATAAATCCATCCATCCATCCATCCATTCACACAACAATCCAGCCAACCATCCCCTCATATTTCAATTTACGCTGCCAAACTTGTATCCATCGATAAATACATCCATCTCAGATTTCCATTTATTGTGCCATCTTTTCATCCACCATCTCAGATTTCGATTTACTCTGCCATCTTTTCATCCACCCATCCATTCATCTTCTCTGATTTCTATTTACTCTGCCATCCTTTCATCTAGCCATCTACCTATCATCCCACCTAATCATCCACCAATCCGTTCACTCAATCATCTACCCATTCTTTCACATACTCATCCATCCTTTGAGCCTTCCATCCTTTCAAACACATTCATCCTTTTACGTTCCCATCATTCCATTCTTTCACCCATCCATCCTTTCATTCACTCATCCTTTCATTCTTTCTTCCACCCATCTTTTCACCCACATCCGTCCATCCTTTCACTTACTCATCTATCTATCCTTTCATCCACCCATCCTTTTACCCACTCATCCATCCATCCTTTTATCCACCCATCCTTTCACCCACTCATCTTCCTTCCACTTACTCATGCATGCATTTATTCATCCTCCTTTCTCTTTTCCATCAGCCTTTCTTTCTTTCTTTTAACAAAAATGATAAGCTTTTATTATCTGCTAAGTTGCAGACAGTGGTGGCTCCTCCACTAAGGTAGAGGAGCACCACCCCACTGCTTAACAGTAGTGTAAGAAAAATAAAATGCTAATAACTGAAAGTTATTATCATTTCCTTTTTCTTTCCTATTGCAGGTGTGGCAGCTTTGACAGGCGGAGCGAGGGTGCTCTGCTGACAGAAAAGGGGAGGGGAGGAGTGGTTTTCACTCCCTAAGTGCGCATGAACGTTCTCCACAAAAGCATATACGCATCCACAAATCGCGAATTCCCGCCCAATGTGTCTGGAACTTGGTATTTGCATTTTGTATGTTTGTGTCTGTTCCTGTGTCACAGTGTGTGCCTATGCATGTATCCAAGTGCATGTGTTTGTACCGACACTGAGGCGCAGTGGCGCAGATTATAAGGGTAGAATCAGTCTGGGATTAAAACAAAGTTGCTGACAGGTAGGTGGCACTGAATGTGTCCCTTATTTCGTTTAATGTCTCAGATCTTGGAGATAGCAGATGAATTGCAGTAGCAGTGCTGATCCTCGCCATATCTCACAATGTGGGGACGGTATAAAAGAAACCCCTGAACTTGCACTCTAGTTGGAGAAAGGAGCTCTTTCTGACCTCCTTCCCACTACACCGGGAGCCTTACAATGCTGTCCAAGTGGTACCACCCATGGTAATCCAGGCAGCAAGTTAGAAAAGCTTACCATCTTCTGTAAAATAAGAAAAGTTTGTTTTATAATATGGTACTTCTATAAACAGTGCCTTTACGTCATACTCGCATGTTTATAGCCACCAAACAAAACACAATTGTTTTCAGCTGTATAGATAACATCAAGCTGGCATCTATAGCACAGTCACAAAAGAAAGAAGACATCTCAATTTGCTGTTGCTTTTGATCAAAAAGTGCCTAGGTCTTTTATTCCATTGCTATTTCTAACGACACCCTGGAGCACAGATACACCTCAAATACTTCAGTAGAAGCTTCTCCATCAAGTGAGTTTCTTCATTGTTGCTTTGTTATGTGCTTGGCTTTCCCCGTGAAGTGTTCATCCTATAATCGCTTATATCAGTCTGAATAGCTCAACCTTTAGGCCTGAAGTGTTTTCTTCTGCAATTCGTTGTGCTGCCAATCTTTTGTGAAACATCAATGGCAGGGCTTTATTGTTCTCCTCTGCTCTTTATCTAATTCCAATCACCCTTTCCTGTCTCTCGAAATACTTTCCGAGTTCCATACTGCTCGATAAAGTCATGGCTTTCTAGTAATATCAAGTGTATTCGTCAAACAAGCACAAGCCCCCTATAACGTGTGCGTTTCGAACAGGAAACATGAAAGTTCAATATATCTGCATCACTACCCTTCGGAAAATTATTCTGAAGCTAATAGGAAATATAATAGGTCATCAGACATCGTGTCAGTGAGATTCTGGTAAATTCTATCGATTAGTAACAATTTAGTGACTAATCTATGCAATATCTGTTCATCTGCTTTGTTTATTTACCTGTTGCCAAACTTACATAGACGTTTTTAACAGGGCATATGTTGTTTCACTTTCTTAAACGAAAAGGTTCACCATTATTATGCTCTTATTATAAGATACTAATCAGCGTTCTGATAACGATGTCAAGCAGACAGTGGGATGAAACCCTCATACACAAAATTAGGCCTATGTCCTCATTCAAAGTGCTCAACAAATTTACATTTGGGAGAATCCTAATTGTAAGTGGGCCTGGGCAAAATTGTAATTGCGCTGACGTCATTTTGGCAATTTTTGCGTAATGAAACTGCTGGGTAATTACAAAGATTATGCCTTTGCTCCGGATCATGGTCAAATTGTAACCCATGTTCCACTGATACAACACAATCAGACAAACACGAGCTGCATCTTCCCAGTGGCAGCGACGCGTTCTTTTAAAAAAAAAATTGTTTTTATTGCTTTTTCAAACAGAAAATAACACAGTAAATCATAGGGACCCCTTACATTACTGCATTCATCAGTCCATTGTGTGCATCATAATACAATTGAGACTCATATATTTCAGTACACATCAATTATTTAGAGGGTACAATGGTCTATGACCATGCAATTAAGCAGAAATATGTTCATTCAAGTAATTCGTTAGATATTGCCAATAATCTTTGGGGCGGGATCGCGCAGGTAGCTCCTCTTCATACGTGAGTAAGGTATCACGGCAATAGGCCATGTCACACAGCCAGTTCTTTCGGGTGGGTGCTAGTTTGATCTCCCAGCATAAGGAAATCCTCCTTTTGGCCAACAACAGGGTGATCATACAGAATTAACGTTTCTGAGCCCGTACATTTCCCAATACACCCAACAAACAGGTTCGTACATTGCAGATAATATCAGTCCCCACCATTTCTGACAGCATCGAAGTTACCTCTACCCAATAGGCTTGTATTTTCAGACAACCCCACGCTAGATGTAAAAAATCGGCCCAATCAGCTCCACAGCGTCTACAGTTCGCTTCAGCGCAAAACCCATATTTATGTAACCTTACAGGTGTGTGATATGTTTGATGTAGATACTTAAAGTGCAGAATTCGGAGATTGCCGTTAGGAGTTAGCATTGGGGTCACTGCACAGGCCCTGCACCATTCTTCCTCCGTGAGTGTGTCCTCAAGGACTGCATTCCACCTCTCACGTGCTCTATCAGTTGTTGTTCTCATCTCATTCTGTGCTGTCGTGTACAATCTTGATACTAAATGTGTGGTGTTTGGAGAGGACAAAATTAGTTGTAGGTTATCCAACTGAGGTGGTTCAGCCGAGAAGCCAGGGTAGAGTTTCTTAATTGCCACCTGTAGTCTGTGATATGTGAATCGGAATAGTAGTGTCTGGTTTGTGATATACGCCAGATCTTGTGCCTTCTTAAACACCTCATTGCAGTAGAGGTCGCCAATGGTGTCTATCCCCACTTGGTGTAACAGGTTCATACCAACCTCATCATTTGTGACAAAGATCTCAGGATGATGACTTAGTGGCAGCGCAGGAGCATACAAGGGTAACTTATCTGCCAGCTGTCCCAGTTTTTTCCATGCTTTATTTGTGTCATCAATTGTGTTAATGTCTTTTGCGTGGAGAGGAGGACGAGTATGTGTTATGATAGATGATAAGCGAATGGGTAAGGCGTCTCCCTCCTCCACTGCCGCGTGCATCAGGTAGGGGATCGGGTGATACCAGTATGTTGCATATTGCGCCTGAGCACAAAGATAATAGAGAAGGAAGTCTGGTGCACACATTCCCCCTTTGGAGTATGGCAAAGTTAATGCCCGCAGTTCTACACGCGCCTGTTTGCCCGCCCATATCAACCCTAGTACTAGCGCTGTAAGTCGTTTGAACACCTCAGTCGGGGGTTGTATCAGGATGTTATTGAAAAGATAGAGGAGCTTGGGGAGAACCACCATCTTAACAATGGCGATCCGATCTGCAAGTGAAAGGGGTAACTGTATCCATCGAGCAATTTTGTCATCTAAGGACGATGGTACTCTGCCATAATTCGTTCTTATAACAATTTTGGGGTCTCTATGAAACCACACGCCTAAATACCTTATAGGGTCTTCCAGCCATTCCAGAGGGAATTCAGTATTATGTGGCAACATGGTGTCCGTCAGCGGGAGAATGGAGGATTTTGACCAGTTGATCTGGAGCCAAGATTGTCGTCCGAATTTGATATACTCACGAAGGAGAGGATCTAAATGTTGTTCGGGGTCGCGCACATAGAGTAGCATATCATCTGCATACAGCGAGATGTGCAATGGTCTATTGGGGAAGTACAGAGCTGAGTGATTATGATTTTGACGAATTTTGCAGGCAAGCAGTTCAAGGGTGAGGGCAAATATTAAAAGGGACAATGGACATCCTTGTTGTGTCCCTCGTTCTATCTTTATCGGATCTGAGATGTAACCGTTGACTTGGATGCGTGCTTTGGGACGTGTGTACAGTAATTGTACCCATTGTACAAACATAGGTGGGAACCCCATCCTTTGTAGTATCGTGATTAAATAAGGCCATTCAATGGAGTCAAAAACCTTAGCGGTTTCAAGCATGACTGCCACTGGCTTGGTGGTGAGCACCAGATAATGGGAGAGTGCGAAAAGCGTACTTGTATTGTGTGTGGTAGCCCTAGTCGGTATGAAACCTGACTGGTCCGGGAGGACTAGATTAGTCATCAGGGGCTGTAACCTACATGCTAGCAGCTTTGCTAAAATTTGAGAATCAACGTTAATTAAAGACAAAGGTATATATGAATCGCATAGTTCCGGATCCTTAGAAGGCTTCAGTAGGGCTATCATCATAGCCTCCCTTAAGGTGGGTGGTAATTCTGATTTCTCAAAAGCATCTCCATACATCTCGACCAAGTGTGGGGCAATAAGATCAACAAACGTTTTATAGAACTCCCCTGTAAACCCGTCTGGGCCAGGCGCCTTTCCATTGGGTAATGATTTTATAATTTCCGTGACTTCCTCCATCGGTATAGGTTGGGCCAGATACTCCCTCTGCGCATCAGAGAGCCACGCTATGGCTACGTCTTCTAAATATTCCAATATCTCCACGCTGTGGGCTGAGACTGGTAAAGTGCACTATATGAATTTACAAACCCATTCAGTATGTCCTGAGTGTCAACACACACACTGCCATCCTCATTTCCAATTTGTAACACTGTTGGGGATTTGCGGCCCTCACATATTTTAGATGCCAGGACTCTTCCTGCTCTGCCTCCTTCCCCAAAAGCTCTAGCCCTGGGATGTTCATTAACATATTTAAGCTCATCTTCAGCAAAAGTTTGGTGTTCCGTTAAAGTCTGTCTCAATTCCCCCAAAATGGCCTGGTCTAGTGTTCTCTCATATTGGCGTTCGAGTGAGTGCAACTTCCATTCGCATCGTGTCAGCTGCCTACGGATATCCCTGAGTATCCCAGCATTCGTGCTAATGCACACTCCTCTTAAGGTCTTTAAAGGCCTCCCAAAGTATAGCTGGATCTTGTATGGATGAAAAGTAATCAGTTATTGCTTTGGCTATGATGTCCACATAGACTGAATCGATGAGAGCTTTAGCGTTGAACCTCCATCTGTATGGGGGGTGGGGTGTAGTGTGGAATTTGGAGAGACAGTAGTATAGGACTGTGATCTGAGAGGGTCTTGGGCATGTGTTTGACTTCCTCAGTCCAGAGCAAGGTGTTATTCGAGCCCAGCCAATAATCAATTCGAGCCCAGCTACCAAATGCAGCAGAGGAGTGCGTCGCCTCTCTAGAGACCGGGTGTTTCGCCCTCCATATGTCATGCAAAGTCAGATCAGTCATGATGTCCATCACTTTAGTCCTTGCTTTTCTGTGCGGCTCCACAGTTGGCCCCGACCTGTCTAATGTGTCATGCAGCGTGAGGTTCAAGCCCCCCCCCCAAATCAATGTACTGTCATGCGCATCATGCAAATGCTGCCACACCTCATGTTAGAAATCCGGTGCATCTGTATTGGGGCCATATGTATTGATAATGGTAACTTTCTGCCCTCTGAGTTTCCCTGTTAAAATGAGGTACCCACCCCTATCATCCACCACCAGACTATCCTTCGTGAAGTTGACACCTTTTTTCACCAAAATCGTGACCCCCCATGAATATGAAGAGTATATGGAGTGATATATAGCCTCGGCCCATCGACTGCCTATTGTACACTTCACAGCGGGATCGATGTGAGTTTCCTGTAATAGTACAATCTCTATCTGCCATCTATCAAAACAGGCAAAGTCCTGCCTAACCTTCTCGGGATTCGCGAATCCTCGTATGTTCCACGTTAACAAATTTAAATGCCCACGTCTTGTGATGTTATGTGGTGCAGCCATCATCCGCTATTGAAATATGCATCTCGTGATGTCATGGCTAACACTACCCTTCTCACTTGTAATATAAAACGTCGCAGTGCAAGAGTCCCAATTCGACCAATGCAATTCCAATAGACTTCAGCAATGCGTCTCAAAAGGTCAGGTCCCATGAACTTAACTAACCCCCAACACAAACACCCCCCTCCCACTTCAGCAACACAATTAAGCCAAAGCCATACCCCAGTAGAAACAATGTTCAACATCAGTAACATTATGGGGATCACCCACAGGAAGGTCCGCCTAGGGCACTCTACACCATCCAATTTAATGGATGTGGACGGACCATAAGGACATATGCGGAACATATCTTCCCAAACATTTTAAGAAAGATCTATAGCATCAACCATGTTATAAGTGGCATCTTAACAATCATTTTGTCATTGAAACAGTTACAAAACAAGTAACTTCCACACATTTATAAGAACATTTGCTCTGCAATGAGCCAGCCGTGGCATTTAACCGTGTAGGTCACGGTAGCACAAGAGGTCCGCTGCGGTCAGTTTGGCAGTTATCATCGTCTATGTACGACTCTGTGCAGCATCGAGCTGTGAGAGTCAGCCATGCAAAATCTACAATGTTTGCTCGGCACCAGGGCCTCCCTGGCGAGATCGTCGGGGCACAGTCGCTATCTTTACAAATCGCCCAATCACATGTCTGGCACTTTAATGTTAGTCTATAACAGTGCTCTGTCCCCCCTGCATCTTATCATAATACAGTATCACCGTTCAGTGCACTTACCATCCAGAGTGTCTCAGGTGTGCGGCCAGTGTGGCCCGTAGAGTTCGAATGCTGCATAAAAGATACAATAGCTACCCAACTCATCGACATACAGAAGATCCCCATTATCCATGTCACACCCTGCCAGCGCCAGGAAACCCACGGTGTCAGCGCGCTTTACAAGTTCCCCTTACAATACAATACAATACAATACCCTCGATCAGTCAGAGTCTTGTTGCTGGGAAGCGCGTTGTTTCTCTTTGCTTTTACCCGCAATCTTCTTGAGGAAATCGTGAGCCGCTTTGGGTGTGGGAAGACTTGTTGGTTTACCCTCCCAGACGACCTTTAGACGTGCTGGGTACAACATGGCATATTCGATCTGCATATTCCGCAATTTAGCTTTGACATTG
Source organism: Lissotriton helveticus (assembly GCF_964261635.1). NCBI lineage: Eukaryota > Metazoa > Chordata > Amphibia > Caudata > Salamandridae > Lissotriton > Lissotriton helveticus. The sequence goes on from NC_136067.1 coordinate 1,718,975,291, forward strand.
GCGAACTCTTTCCGGGCCTGTTGTACTGCCATAGTGTAATCCGGATAGAATTCCAGCTGATTCCCTTGACATGTGATTTGTTTTTTCTCTTTGGCCATCCGCAGTACATTGTCACGGTCACGGTAATGCAAAACCCGAGCCACAATTGGTCTGGGAGATGCTCCCGGGGGATGCCTGGGTGCCAGCGACCTATGTGCACGTTCAATTATAAAAAGCGGTGATAGGTGGCCCTCACCAAATATTGTCCGACACATCTCTTCCACATAGGTCTCCATGCGGCCTGTGTTGGTTGTTTCTGGCACTCCCGCTATGCGCACATTGTTCCGCCTTGATCTGGCCTCCAAATCCTCCGCCTTGGCCCTAATCACTTCCAGCACTTTTTCCATATTTGTACATTTTCCAGTACTAATGTGCGCTTCATCTTCAACTGCCGAGATGCGGGTTTCAGCCGCATCCAAGCGCTCCCCCTGTTTATCTAATTTTGCCGTCATACTGTCCACTCTACATGTAAGATGATCAAGTTTGCCATTTATGTCCTGCAGGTTGGTCTGTATGGCTTTCAGAATTGCTTCCATGCCGCTCGTCGTGGCAGACCTTCCACTTCCGTATCCGAGTGAGCAGTGTTACCACGGTTCGGTCTGCGTGATTCAAAAGTCAGTTTTTGCTGCTGTTTGTCTGGCTTTCCCATCATCAGGCAACACTCTTGTGCCTCGTGTCTCAGTTCTTTTCACCGCACCGCGGCAGAAAGATCTTCCAGTAGGCAGAAGCGCTACTTGTCCAGCCGTACAAGTGAAGTCCACTCCGTGTATGTGTCTGTCTTACCACTCAGCACTGTAGGTGGATTGCTGCGCAAAATGGCGATGATCACCAGTTTCTAGAGTGCGTACAACACACACCCAGCCGCGTGGGCCCCTGTGACTCCCCCGTTGCCAACGTAGAAAGTGAGCGTAGTGTAGTTGATCCGCGGCTTGTTTGCCGTCTCCACGTGTTTAAGGGCGCAACGTTTGGCAGCCCACTATGCCCCCACCAGCTACTCAGACCACAGTCTCCAACACAGTTGTTTCACGTTGTGCCATTGAGCTCAGTACAACCAAATCAGATGGCTACTACCCAGAATGAAGCTGTTTTGGTGTTGGTGTGATTCTCATGCCGCGGCCCCCACGTTGTCTAGTACTGCCAGCCGTCGTCCGCCCCTCGGTCTCCACAGGCATTCAGCGCACCAGATTCCATCCGTGGCGAGGTCCCAATTCCGCGGGCAGGATCTACATTTGTGGCGCTCCTTCCAACCCAAGCGCTCACCGTCTGACAGGCCCCCTCACACCTGGCACCCCCGCACATATGCTCCAATTTTAGCTCATGAGGGCGTAATTTCCACCACATAACCCCGCCAGTGAATTCCGGCAGTCTTCACTTTTCACTTTGTAAACATTTTTTTTTTTACAATCGCCTCACTGTGCCCCGTGGATTGTACCGTCAGCAGTGGAGTTCGCCTGTCAGCATCAGCGCGCTGTCCCACAGTAGATCATTGCAGCCGCCATTTTAGGTCGGCAACAGCGCTGCATCTTGTACTATATTCATTGTCTCTCTCCACATTTAATGCGCCTCACTGTGCTTCCCCAGCCCCCTGCCGAGGTCCGATGTTGTGTCGGTGTAACGTCCAAGCAGGTAACCGCACTGATCCGCCAGGAGCACCGCCGTACCTGGGTGAAGGAGCTGTCCCGCAATCATTTCACGGGCACCATTTTAAAGGAGGCCCGCCGTGCTCGCACCAGATCCCGCAATAATCAGCCGCATCACAGGCACCACATCTTCTGCTTTTCACACTGCGGGTGCCCGCTATCTTCCCACAGGCATTTCCGTCCTTTCTGTATAATTTACCATCCGCAAAACGGTGAAAACTGCGCTCGGCTGAGGTCCGTCCGGCGGAGCTGTCGTCTTAGGCAGCCATCCCGCTGTGCGCCCCCTTGCGCCTCCAGCGACGCGTTCTTTGACGCAGGCAGCCAACATATATTTAAGGTTGATTTTTTCCCTGGGTAGACCGTAATTGTTTTGAGTGCAAAACTACAAATTAGAACATACGTGTCAGTTCTAATGCAAGAGACTGAAAAATCAACTCAAAATTACATTTTCAAGTTGAATTTTTATCTGAAATCACAGTACTGAGTATAAAACACATTTTCTTTATTTTTTAGCAGGAAGAAATACTATAGAGACTAGAAGGCTACTATACATACAGGAGCATCCCCCTCTTCCTTTAAGACTCCCCCCTCTGCTTTGTTCAGCCCTTGGGTATTTTGGATTTGGCTTTGGGGGGGGGGGGGCTTCACCCGCTTTTACTCAGCAATCTCTGCTGCTTCCACACTCTTAGAATTTTTACTTTTTGGGAAAAATCAAGTAAGTTCAATGCAGTACTTTACAAAATGTTTGCTGTTTGAGGGTAGGCAAGCGCAAAAATAACAGTTGATGGACAGAATGCAGAACAATGTCATACATTCACCCCAGTACAGAGATCTGGGCCTAAATCCATCGTTTTTTTGCACTCCACACCACCCCAGTTCAGACATGGCCATATGCAAATCAGCCTTGACCCTGTGCCTCATGGGAACAGTCCAGCCCGAACTGCCAAGCCATGTCTTTCCTGGACCTATGAGGGTAGGCAAGCACCACTAATTTCATAAACTTTTTATTTTTTTTTATTTTTGTTTGTTGTTGGAGGATCTGGAGTTAAGAGTAAGGCGCCCTTGTGGAATTATATTATTTAAGGAAAAATGTGTGCACATTTTTGGGATGGTAGAAGCCTGGGGTTATTAAATGCATTTTCTTCATTTAATTGTAGTTTTTGTGTGAATGTTGTACAGTGTTGTTAATCATTTCATTGTGTTGTTGATTTACTATTTGGGACAGGCAACCCTGTAATATGACTTGGGTGTGTTTTCAATGTATTTTTCACATTCTCACTGCTGCTGTGATATATTTTTTTAAATCATTTTAGGAGCCTGAGAATGGCCTTGTATTAAATGCTAAATGTAAGTTATTTTTTATCTGCATGTGCTTGTTGGTGCCTAGGGTCATGGAGGCTCCAGGAGTCCAGACCAAGTAGCCAGACATGTTCCTTACCTTCTTCCAATGTGTTTGCTCATCATTTTGTATGTGTGAAATGATTGATATTATGTTTTACTTTTGTCTAAAACTTTTGAACCTATGCACAATATTTCAGATGTCAGTGATGTTATCAATGATGTCATAAAACACATCATGAATGATGCCTTAAATGACATTTTCACCTAACTAATATGTAACTATAACCTTTGTTTTTTCAGTGATTTTTTAAAATGTAAGTAGGATGTGCATCACCATGTGCCCAACTCTCTCAGCAAGTGGCCCGCAGCTCCTCTCCAGCCAGCACCCATTGTGAAACCGGCAGGAGATGGCCATTGCATTTTTTCCTTGGGTGCCCAGAGCCAACCTGGGGCACCCACACATGTTTTTTAAGTTGGGACTGTGGGAGGAGTCCCAATGCCTCTACAGCCCCTGCCGGCCCCCAAGCTAGGAACTGTAGAGGCTGCCAGTGGGAGCCAGCTATTTTTTTTAAGCTGGTGCCCTGTGCCCATCTAGAGCACCCAATATAGCGCAAATCGTTGGGGACCCAGGGGGAGCCCCAATGCCCCCATGGCCCCAGCCAGGTCCCCAGCCAGTAGCCAGAGTGGGTGCCAGCGTGAGTCGACTCTGTTTCTATGCCCAATCCCAGGCAGGGAAAACGTTGTGTCTCTTGCCTGGGAGAGTGCAGACAGAGAATAATGTTTATTTTCCCTTCCTGCACGCTCACAGTCATGGAACGCAGCAGTGTCCCAGGGGTTGGGGTGCCCAGGACACTGCACTTATCGGAATCTTGGGAATGGGGTACTCTGGGCTGATCTAAGTCCTGGGTGATGGGGTTCTGGGACCTCTATGAATCTAAGGGTGAGGGCCCCCTCCCCTAAAAAAACAAGCAATCAGCCATGGGGGATGGGGATCCCTGGGCCTAAATAAGGCTCAGGGAGGGCCTTATGTATATATCGGTCGCCAGTAGGTAGTTATAGTTAGGAACTAGTTTCCACAGGAAAAGCGTTTTTTGTTTTCCCAATAACTTTGGCGCCGGTCGATGAATCTTCGCAAAATTTTCAAAAGTAGTGGTCCGCTCCGGTCAGCTCCTGTCTTAAAAGTTTTGAAGTGATTCGCCAAGCAGGGGCCGGGAAAAAAAGGGGGGTCCCAAAACACGTTTACCCCATGTTATTTTTCATAGGAAACTTTCGACAAAGCTACAGCCCGAACTACACCAAATTTGGCAAAAAGGTAGGTCTTGGTTCAGAAAGAGTCCTTTTTGTTAAATGGTGTATATCCGTTCAGTAATTGATAAGAAATTTAAAAAAGAAAAAATTTTGTTATCTTGGGCAGAGGTGGGTTCGTGAACCCTCCCGACCACGAGTTTCACTGTGATTGGCTGCCAACAATCCAAACCACGAAGTGTTGGCAGCCATCTTGTGACTTGGTAGAACCGAGTCACAAGAAAACAGTGAAAAAAAATTTTAAAACAAGAAAAGGGGGCAGGGTTGAAACATCCAAAAAAAGCATTTAAAAAAAATAATTTCGGCAGAATTCGCATTGCGGTCGCGAATCCCACTGAAATGATTAAAAAAATGAAGCGCGGGCTCCTGTGCTTCATTTAAATGAGGCTGCTGGGTGGGCCAGGTCCAGGGGGCATTGCCTAATTAATAATAGCAGGGGTCCGCGGGGCCCCCCGCAGCCCCAGGAACTGCAGAATTCGCATTGGGGTCGCGAATCCCACTGAAATGATTAAAAAAATGAAGCGCGGGCTCCTGTGCTTCATTTAAATGAGGCCGCTGGGTGGGCCAGGTCCAGGGGGCATTGCCTAATTAATAATAGCAGGGGTCCGCGGGGCCCCCCGCAGCCCCAGGAACTGCCACCTCCCCGGCGCAATGCTGATTGTTTACGGGGGCACGCGGCCCCCGCAGCCAATTACAAATGGTTTCCAAATTCAATATTTTAGGTATTTGGACAGCATCGTGCATAACACATAAATGGTGGCTCTTCGTGCAGATGGTACTAAGTGTGGCAAGAACAGAAGGGGCGCAGCTCCTTATCACAGACGAGGACACGCGGCAAAGGGATGTTGTCACGGTAGCACACATGACCCCCTTACAAAGAGTGGAAACTAATGAAGCCATCTGCCCCCCACACCCTGGCACATGAGAGCATGTCTGAAGATCCCGGGAAGGGTGGGGAGTAGAGGGGCATCTGAGAGTGCCCAACCACTTCAGAGCCATCAAACCTCCTATAAATCACAGGCTATGTTGTGCTGCGTGCCCACCCTGATGGGGCGAAGTAAACTCACTGGTCTGTGACAATGCACACATATTCGCCGTATACTTTTTCACAATAAGGCTCATGATGGCTATTTGTGAATGGCAGATAAACAACAAAAGAGTGAAGCTAGAAAGTCAAGGGCTTTCAGCAGGAGTCACTCATGTTTTTATAAAAAGATCTCTCACTCACCAACCTAGTTGGTGACATGCTTCATCATTGGGCCCCCACCAGAGAGACTGAGTGCCTCTCCGGTGTGCAGCAACGCCTAATTACAGCGGAGCGGGGTTTTTTCGGTGGCAAGTGCAGGTGCTGGTGCATGAAGTTAAGATCAAATGGGGCTTACTACTTCCTAAATGCATTCTTTTACGTGGAGAGTAACGCCAGGTTGGAAATATGTGATGGATGTTATGGCTGAGTAGATTGATCAGTCACATCCAAGGTTAAAATGTCAGGTCTACATGTTTCAGCCTCTCAGTGCTATTTGCAAGGCATTCGTCAGGACCAGGGACCATGGCAGTATGCACATGCTAAGGTGCACCCAAACGTATGGTCTCAGAAAGGGACCGGATTACTCTCGGTGCAAGTCTTATGGCTTCAGGATTACTGAACGGATGGATCCCAGCACGGGGCGGTGACTTACAGTCACACTTAATCCGAAGTCCGCCGCCTGTGTTGTGCCTAGGTCATGCCCGCCTCAAGGACTCCAAAGGTTTGTGTATGGCACCAACCACTATGTAAATTTACGCAACCAGCAACCATTTGCTGTGGAGCCATAAAATCAATCTATGTGCACAGTGACAATAAAGAGAATTTTAATGGCTAGCTGTACCAACGGATTTCAGTCAGTCCGAGATGTCCTCTGTTGAATTTCATGTATCCATGCGCCTGCAAATGAATCCAGTTGAAACCATTTCCAACTGGTCAACTGGAATTTCTACCAGAGGAAAACACTGGGATTACCTCTACATTCCCTGTGAGGGAGGTGTGTGTTTTTTCAAGGTAGATGGGCGATATGTTGCCTCCAGACTCTTAGATTATCTTCAATCTCTCTCCCAGAGGGAGGACGCATGTGTTTTTTTGGGCCGGGCGGTGTCACTCTCAGATGTTATTGAACAGTAGTTGCATTTGTAGGCGGGCTCTTTTAGGATTAGTGAAGAAGGTGCACTGCCAAGGGGTTTTGTTCTGGATTTTCTAGGTAAGGATGTAGGGTCAATGTAAAGCATGTGCTTCTCGCGGGCCAGCAGGTACCAGTGCTGGGAGTGGATTATTCTCTGATTTTGGGAGGGGTGGGGGTGCACGTGCATGCTGAGCCTAAGGTGGGACATTCCCTGCATTTCTGACTCAGAGACAAATCCCATCCCTGCAGCCCATGATAGTGACACTCTGCTCACCTGTTTGTGTGGGCGGGGTTTACTGAACATCCTAATACAATTCCATGATTCGCAGTTGTGGGTTCAGGCCAGCGCATGGCATCGCTTACTGCCACTCATTTCTCTGTTCTGGATGTGGGAATTTGTGGTGTGCGGGGCTCCTGGGGGATAATATTGGGAATGCACTGGTGTTTTCTCATCCGATCATTCCATGTAGCCACTGGACCATGGAGGCCACTGGTCGCAGACCAGCTGGGTATTGCAGTATGTCCACACTGTGCATTGCGCGCCGCAAGCTGTCAGACGTTACCAGGTGAGCCGACACACACGGCAGCGTGTCACAGAAGCAGACCTGTCGGGCTAGGATAGGATGCCATGCAACGGGCCCATTCATAAAAATCCCGATCTGATTCATACCTTTCACAGTGCAGGGATCCCATATAATTGCGTGACGTCTTTCGTGGGGAACGAGGCCTGAGGGGTCCTTCCCTGACGTATCCTCTGGTCTGGCGCACATCCCGCGGATGGCCCTGAGATCTGGGCCTGGTAAACAAGCAGCAAGGTGACAATGGTCCAGACTAAGGCAATCAGCCCTCGGTGTTTGTCCAGCCTTATCGAGAGCCTGCACCCTGCTCCGTGCTGTCAATGCAGTCAACCTCCCGGCGTGAATGATGAGATTCCTAGCACCTAAACGGAGCTGTTCTCGCTAAATAGGGGCTCAACGGAGGGGGAACTGCAGTGCCGACCAGGTGGGGCTACCCGCTGGAGTCTGTACCCAAAGACAGGTTCCTCCACTGGTCCTTTACCCTACATTCCTTAAATGTAGGGTAAAGGACTGTGCTCATCTTGTGGGTGACCTTGCAGGACCCCAGGAAGGCATCTGCAAAGAGTTCCTCAGAATCGGGGGTCATTTCTGAGGCCATCCAGATGCTGCATGAGGTGTTCTCCATAGGAAAGGTGCTCCCCAACACCATCCCACGTCGGAAGCCCCTTCCGTTCATGGTGGATCTCTTCAACATGATGTCGGACCTCTACGGCATCACCAATGGCCACGGACTGCAGCAGGGCAACATGGTGCAGCACTTCGAGGATAAAGGTAAGGGCCGGGCCCTGGGGTAAGGTACGAATGGGCGGGTGTCACCTGCCTACCTCATCTCTCAGTCCGCAATCAAGGGCGCCTCAGGTTATTGTTATTATGTTGCACTTGTGTGTTTATATATATATATATTCACTGAAAAAACCATAGGTTATAGACCATATATAGTTAGGAATTAGCATTTACAAAACCTTGAAAATTCACTGAAAAAACCATAGGTTATAGACCATATATAGTTAGGAATTAGCATTTAGAAAACCTTATTTTACTCACACAAAACCATTGAAATTCCATATATAGTTAGTTGCACTAACTATATATCGCGCACCCGCAATCCACTGCTGATGATGTCACATATTACATCATTCATGACATGGTCAGTGACATCACTGATGACATCACTGATGACATCTCAAATGACATCACTGATGACATCACTGATAACAACATCCAGTGATTTTATGTTTCTGTAAAGTTTAAATATGTCTTACATATTGAAGAATGAGTGGATGTATAAGTGTCTGGACGAAGGATTTAGTAGGTGCATGACTGACTGTATGAGTGAGTGATTAAATGTGTCTCACTGAGTGCATGGGTTAGTGACTAAACTGTCTTAATTTGTGCATCATTATGTCTGTTGTTCTGTAAACTGTTGCATGTGTTGATCAATAGCTATATGAGTAACTATATGGGTTATTGATTGATTGTCCAAGTATTTGTATGGGAGACTGAGTGTGTGTGTGGCTGGCTGGGAGGTGTGTGACTCTGTGCAGATCAATGTGTACTTATATCAATAATTGTATAACAAGGTAAGTATGTGTTAGTATATGTTTGAAAATATAAGGTGCTCTATGTTTAACTATATAGACAAGAAAATGGAAGTGTGATTGATTCTTTACAGGACTGACTAGGTGTGTGAGTAACTCCATGGATGAGTGGCAGAGTGTGAGTGTCTGTATAGGTGTATGAGTGCATATGATAGTGTTGTAAAGATGAGTGATTGTATGTATGAATGATTGTATGGGTGAATGAGTGAATGTGTGTGTAGACGTAGGAATCAGTGAGTACATATGTAGTAACTAGTATTGGTGTGTCAATGGTTTCAAAAATTATACTCTGTATTTAACACTGGGTGAAACAGAGGTTATATTAAAATATGAGGAGATGCATTGTATTGTCACATGAATGATATCATCAGTGATGTGGTCATTGATGTCAAATGAGATGTCATCAGTGATGTCATCAGTGATGTCATTTGAGATGTCATCAGTGATGTCACTGACCATGTCATGAATGATGTAATATGTGACATCATCAGCAGTGGATTGCGGGTGCGCGATATATAGTTAGTGCAACTAACTATATATGGAATTTCAATGGTTTTGTGTGAGTAAAATAAGGTTTTCTAAATGCTAATTCCTAACTATATATGGTCTATAACCTATGGTTTTTTCAGTGAATTTTCAAGGTTTTGTAAATGCTAATTCCTAACTATATATGGTCTATAACCTATGGTTTTTTCAGTGAATTTCATTGGTTTTTTAACAGCTAATATCTGTAGCTGTAAAATGTATTCTTCTTTAAATCCAAAAATATATTTTATATGTTTATTAATAATTTTTTTTTTAAATATTTTTTTTTCTTCGTTCCCGCTTCGCGAATCGGGACGCTTCCCGTTAGCTGACCTTGATGCCGCGAAATAGACCGCGAGCCGGTAAACGTTTCTTTACCGCAACTGCCGCGTTAGAAAACAACATCGTGATGCCTCCCGTCCGCATGACGTTTCGCGTTGTCGCGTGATACGTCATATGACGTGCTACGTTAGCGAACTGGTACGCTTACCGAGTCGCAAAGCACAGGTTTCTGGAAGCAAACCGGGAGGCCCTGCAAAGCGCTTAACGTAAACACAGCAGGTCATGTGACTTGGTAATAACACTTTTCATTGGTTCATTTCACTTTTGGTTTCCTAATGATGTAAGACTAGGTCATATAATCTAAAATGAACACTTTTCATTGGTTGAGAACTATTGTTTTTCCCAAATGATGAAAATCCCTCCTTCTTTCCTCACTCTGACTTTCATCATTGTGAGAGAAAGACCCTTTGTTACCAGTGAGCAATGGCTTCTTTAGTAGCTTCAGCTGGTGCTTCCCCACCACCTCCACCACATCCAAGGAAGAGTGGACCACCTGCTGAAGTTATAATTCAGCAAGAAGAGGAAGAAGAGGAACAGGACGACGAGCACGAAGAGAGGCACTTTTTGCCTGAGGAGCCCAGGACGTCTCACCGGAAAGAAAACTTCATTTGGCAATTTTTTAAAATTCCCAAAGGTCAGAAAAAAGTAAATGCAAGATACGTAACTTGCCTTATATGTCAAGATAGACTGTCCAGAGGGACCGACAAAAAATACAGTTTCGGAAACTACACAATGCATCGCCATATGACTAGGTGGCATCCTAACAACTACAGTGCTGCACAGTTTCGTAACGACCTAGATAATCTCCCTATTATGGCCAGAAGATCTGTTGTACCGGAAGTAACGGGACCAGAGGGCAGGGAGATGGTGCCAAATATTCAAACGAGATTTCATGAAGTAAAACACGTCTGCGTACATTGCAATGGATTCATTTGCTACGGAGAAAGAAGCATCACTCTGATCAACAGAGCTATTGACTATCATATGCAAGTTTGTACGAAACGCCCCAAATAATAAATACTTTTTTTTTGTTTTGTTGCTCCTGTTGAGCCCTTTACAATGAATCGTTTTCATTGCCCCCTGCAAGAAAAACCCAAAAAAATATAAAACTGTTCAGAAAAATTCAAAAAAAGTAAAAAAATGTTCAGAAAAATAATAAAAAAAATATAAAACAACAAAAACAATAAAAAAAAAAGTTCTTTTCAGAACTACCTCCCCGTTATTAAAAAATTGGTACAATATTTGGAACTGTGCCAACCTCTATTTCTCGTAGTTCGCTTCCCAGTTCGCTCGCCGGTACGCGAACCGGAAGTGAACCAACATTTTTTTTTAAAAAAAAGAACAGTAAGTATAAGGGAAGGAAACAGACACTTATGTTAAAAGAAAGACAGCTATAGGGGAGTAAACTAGAGATACTATTACCCGTAATCCACTGCTGATGATGTCACATATTACATCATTCATGACATGCTCAGTGACATCATCAGCAGAGGATTGCGGGTTTTTTGGCAACGTGCCTTATCCACGGTTTAATAACGCTGCCTTTTGCTTTATATAAGTTTTCAAATTGTATGAAATATATACCAATAGGTCGTTATGAACCTTTAGGTAGTGCTTTTCTTCATGAGGTCTGGTCGCTTCCATACACATACAGATGTTTCAAAGATGATCAAGAAGTTTATCTGAATGGAGAGGAATGCACTGAGACGCCAGATCATTCACTAATGTGTAGGCACATACAGTTACACGGTTCATGCAACAAACACCGACCAAATATGGCTTGCGTGTTGCAAGGCACGCCAGTTCCTGCTATCATCCCCACGTTCAAGTTGTTGGAAAATGGTAGTTATTTGATGCTCAATAATGAAGATTGTTCTGGGTTAATTAAAAGTATTCCTTTTATCGTAACAGTAAATGAACGGGTTATTTGCTGCAGAAATGTTCTATTTCCTCCCACACATGAACATAGGGAGTTTTCAATCTGGCCACAAATACCAACCTTGGGAGCACATTTCAACGGCATGGCAAGAATAAGAGCTCTTTTGTCTCAGAGAGAGGTGGCCTTGAGTTCGGCCCGTGAAACTTTCGTGCTTCACATAGCGAACACCCGTACAGAGGTGCAGACCCTTTTAAATACTGATTCGCCTTTGCATTTCAGCGACATGGTTTGGACTATCTTTAACGCGTCCTCCACAAAGGCCCTGGCGCACTTTTTTAAAGTTGTTACCAGTGGTCTCGTGACTTCATTTGAGAAAATCTTTGGAGTCATCCCTGCTTTCTTTCATTCTATTTTTTCCACTCTGCTTCGTGGATTCCCATTTTTACTTGCATTACCAGCGGACGCTCTTGTGCTTTTTTACATTTTTAAATATGGATGTCCCTCCTGTGCAAGCTCCCGCCCTGCAGCTGCTGACACTGTTCCGCAATCGCATGCTAGAATATTATGGCACAATGCCGTTGGCGATATTAAGCACGGCATATGGATTATCTTTTCGATTCTCCTACTTCACCTGTGTCCAGCCTGTATTTCACTGCCTGACCTGTGATTTCGATTGGGCCATTGATTTGTGTCTCTGCGGACCGGTTTCTCCTGACGTCGACTTTAATCAGCTGATGACTCCTATCATTACTCACGAGTTGGTTTGTCCTGGCGAAAGGATTATGGCTGTGGCATTGATGCATGGACTAATTGGTCCCTGGAATTTACTGGCGGCAACACAGTCTTTCTTGGAACAGAGCTTTCTTGAAAACCCACCGAGCTGTCCTCTGATGGTGATAGAGGATCCGGTGCTGGGAGAGCACGTATGTTCTTTTCCGCTTTTAAATTGGATGGCTGAACTCTTTTCGGATGAAGACGGTGACTTCCTATTGGAGGCTGTTGCAGCTTATTTTGCATACACAGTTATGTCATAGACCTTTTTCATGTTTGATATGCTGAGTACTAGCATTTCATTGACAATTCATTGACTTATTTGTCAAGTTTTTATTATTTAGCTTGCCTATTGGCTTAAGCCTCGATAAAGTAGTTGGCTGTTTTATTTTTCTTTAGCATTAAATTTTCCTAGTTTTTAATGTTTTACCTTGCGGACCGTCCACATATAAAGTTGCAATCTGCTCTCATGAGATGGCACTTCTATTATCTTATTCAGTTCGTTTCCGGATCATGGGGAGGTGTCATCTAGGTCCTGGATATCTTTACACCGTGTTAAGTTAGCATGGGCTCATTACCGGTTTAAACGCCATTTTTCCTTTTTTGCAACTTCTGCACACGACACTTAGTTGTTGCTTTAGCTTTCAACCTAGTAGTTCATCGTGGTTTACATGAGAATAATATGTTATTGCTCTACTATCTGCTTTGCTTGTTAAACTATATCTGTACAGCGAGTGCTGAAGTTTCAAGAACAACACGATACAGAATTGTTATGAGGTCTGATCTCCACGACTTCATACTCATAACATAAGTGCAGCTTCTGCCAATTCTGGGCATGAGGCGGGTTTTATATTGCTTTGCCGAACACACATACACAACAGTTGATGCGGTTCACATGAAGAGAGAGCTGGTGTATGCTGATGTGATTCCTTCAAATCTAAGACACTAAAGTATGGGCACGCCCTAAACCAACACAAACAGACCTTCTTAGCAAATAATATAATATGTGTATTAGGGAGGGTGAGATATAAGCAGCCGCGGGCCGTGGAGGGAGTTACGGTGGGGCAGGGAGGCGGGGAGGGGGAGGGGCAGGGTGGAGCCCTCTCCACCCTGCCCCTCCCCCTCCCCGCCTCCCTGCCCCACCGTAACTCCCTCCACGGCCCGTGGCTGCTTATAAGTGTTGCTAACTCTTATTCATTTACAGCATGTTAACATACTGTCACCATTCGCTTTCTATGTACTAGTAACTATGCTGGTAATTTTGCTACTGATAATATGTGTACTTGTATTATCTAAGATACTACGCCTGAGAAGACGGCATTAGTAAATAAACATTTCAAATACACATGTGTTCTTCTTAACTCCATGTTCTGGTTTCTAAGAAATATATAACGACCGACTGTTCATGAGTTCCACGTATCCTGAGGTACTATAAGTTCATATTCTGGATTGTCTAAACATTGAGAGTTTGTTATATCCAATGTGACACTGTACCTAGCTTGCTAAGGGGTTTTTGATTACTAAGGTGAGTTTTGGGACACCCTAATTCGCCGAGGTTCCAATCCTCTGTCCACAGTTCTGTGTGAGAACAGAAACCCTGCGACAGGGGCACCCCCGACCCTTGCTGGAGCTTCATCACACTTGCGATACAACTCCAGCAATGCGCCACCTTTACGGCACAGATACATCATGCATCTGTGCTGTTTTTGCCCCATGATGCGCCGCATTGTAAATGCAGCACACCATAGGTGACGGAACAGCGGCACAGAATGACTAACACATCCCTGGTGATGCGCCAGTCATCATAAATCTATCCCTATGCTTCTTATCTTGTTAGAGATGAACCGCCATATGTATCATCAAAGTTTTTTGCATTTACTAAATAGCGAACTTTAAGGAATAAATAGCGATTCTTTACCATTCCTAGTTTGCGATGAGCTATTTGCTAATTACAAATTACCCATTCATTTCCTTCATTTCCATAGGGCGGTTGGACTCACTTTTAGCTCGAACGGCTAAATGGATTTCCACGAAACTTGGCAAAATTGTAGGGACTGGTAGCCCGATGTGCCTTTGCTATGTCTCAAGATATATGCTCCAGTGGTTTTTACGAAAATTAACTTTGAAAAATATATATTGGGCTACATTGGCCTATATATATGTTGGAGCCCAAATGTAGCCCAATGTAGCCCAATGAAGCCCAATGAAGCCCAATGTAGCCCAATGTAGCCCAAAGATGGCCGCCAGAGACAAAAAAAACAAATGTAGCCCAAATATCAGCCAGATGTAGCCCAACTATAGCCCAGTGACAGAATGACCAATCAGCTTCGCAAACCTCCGTTACGCGAAGCGGAGCTCTGTTACAGATATATATCTTTTTTTGAACGTTAATTTCTCAAAATCCACTGGAGCACATATATTGAGACCTAGCAAAGGCACATCGGGCTACCAGTCCCTAATATTTTACCAAGTTTCGTGCAAATCCATTCAGCCGTTCGATTATTATTATTATTATTTTTTTTTGCCCCGCGGGGCCCTTTTAAAACCTCCACATCAAACCTAGGGGGTCAGCGAGGATCTACTATGCCCCCTTATGGTCATTTGCCCCTTCGCTTTGGCCTCCTCTTGTCTCTCGATCCTACCGAGAGACAAGATGGCGGCCGCTACGGACTGTTTGGAATGTTTACAGACGCCGGAGAACCAATCAGCTTCGCTTCACAAAGCTCCGTTGCGCGAAAAGTACGCGTACTGGAGCGCTGCCCGGTCCGCTGTTACAGATATATATCTTTTTTTAAACGTTAATTTCTCAAAATCCACTGTAGCACATATATTGAGACCTACAAAAGGCACATCGGGCTACCAGTCCCTACAATTTTGCCAAGTTTCGTGCAAATCCATTCAGCCGTTCGGGCTAAAAGTGAGGCCAACCGCCCTATGGAAAACTCAATGTTAAAAACACGTTTTGGGACCCCCCTTTTTTCTTGACCCCCCCTGGACGAACCCCCCCCCAATTTTCAGGGGCTGCTCAGAAACAAAATGTGCCATTTTCCTGAAAATTTCAGCCAATTCCGTCCACAAACGCCAAAGTTATTTGACATAGAATTTTCAAAAATCCCATAGAGAAAAAATCCTAACTATATATACCTACTGGCGACCGCCAGTAGGTAATATGTGTGTGTGTGTGTGCATATATATATTCACTGAAAAAAACTAAGGTTTCAGGGAGGTTATAGTTAGAAATTAGCATTTAAAGAACCTTGAAAATGCACTGAAAAAGCAATAGGTTTCAGGGATGTCATAGTTAGTTGGACATTTCATTCAAACAAAACCAATGAAATTCTCCCGTTATAGTTAGTTCAGCTAACTATAACTTGCGCCCTCGCAATGCACTGCTGATGATGTCACATATTACATCATTCATGATATGGTCAGTGACATCCATGATGACATCACTGATGACATCTCAAATGACATCACTGATGACATCATCCAGTGACTGTGTGTTTCTGTAATGTTTAAATATGTTTTATGAATATATATTTTTTTTTTCAGCTTCCAAAACACCAAGGCGCCGCACTCCCAGGCGGGTGCTTCCGTTGCGAGGGTGCACTCGCAAGTCAAATACTGCTCCTCCTCCTCCCTGTAGCGTTTCTCCCGCAGAAGAAAGGAAAGCACTCACGAAGGTACTTTTTCACATTTTATTTGAGCACAGCAAACTAACGCGTTTCGGTCGGAACCTTTGTCAAAGTTTACCGAACCGACAGAGGCGTTGACTTTTAATGCATCCGGGTCAAAGAAATAAACAAAGGACATACCTTTTGGGAAATGGTGAAAAGAAATAAAGGAAGGGAACATAAGCGCCATATTGCAGTGTGTACCAAATACAACTGATAGAGCTGGCACTGTAAAAGGCATGTATGTTATACAATACAATCAACCTATGCATAATTAATATAGAAATCAAAATTGAAATAATATGGCGTGCCCCTTCATAACATTCACTCCAATTAATATACAAATGTATAAAAATCAGTGGAAATCCACATGGTGTTCACCATATTCCCACAATAATCCATTGGTGATAAATCCCATACGAGGAAAAAAGGATGCAATCAAGCCCTGGATGGGCTAATCCCTTGATGTTACAGCTATATACGCTAAGGAGGACCCTTACTCCACACATTAAAACATAACTAAAAAGCAATAGCAAACCAGACATAAACAACAGGCCTCAAAACCTATCGTCAAAATCCAAAGCATATGCAGCAAGATATAAGTCACAGGAATACTCTAATCCCTGAAATCAAAAATAATAAATGATCAGATACAAATACAATTTCATATGTTCATGATCATATATGCTGTTCGAATGAAAATACCCAAGTTGTCATATTTACAGTTTTTTCTTTTTTCTTTCATTACTGAATTCATAATGCAAAAACAAGGGATGATTAAATGCAGAAGAGTGGCAGAGCACCCAACTCAATCAAAAAATCAAAAAATCAAAAAATCAAAAAATCAAAAAATCCTACTACTCCAGCAATCCAACAAGCAAACTAGCATCATATATCCCCTAGCACCATCTAAGTGTATCTGCAAGGTTGTAAAGTCGTAAGAGGTCACAATTTACCATTTAAAACTCGACTGGCGATACACAGGGAGGCAATTCTGAAAGGAATAAAGATGATTACTCTCCTAAATGGGATGAGAGTTCTTCATGTACGTTCATCCCCATTGGCATTTTTGTTTGCATGTCAATTATGTACCTCGACTCGAGTCGACGGAGTCGGACAAGCCTGTCCCCTCCTCTCGGGTTCAAAGGTACATGATCCAGACCAAAGAAACTTAACAGATCCCTATTGCGGTTGTGTGCTAGATCGAAGTGGCGTGCCACTGGGTACGCCTCATCGAAGTTGGCTATCGCACGCATGTGCTCCAAGACTCGCAGCTTAAGGGGGTTTACCGTGCTGCCAATGTATCGTAGCCCACAAGGGCATACCAGGCAGTAAACACAGTACGTATATATATTTTCGAACAAACTCCAGTACTTGAGAAATAAATAAAACTCACTGGTGCCGTGTCCTCGATATAAGCGGTGTTTATTTACAGCAACGGGTGCCCAGCGCGTTTCGCAGTTAACCTCACTGCTTGATCACGGGTAAGTTGCACAAGTGAAATACAAATATTTAAAGGTGCAGGGTTCATTTACGTTTGGTACAATAGATATAGTAAACATACTATTCAACAAGATTTTAAAGCATTTGCAAATAGTTCGTGGTCATTTTTAAATTCCAACAGAACTTACATTTCTTGATAATTTTAAACAAAACTAATTCATAAATCATTAATCTCAGCAATCCATATTTTACCCAAGTGGGTCTTATAAAACGGGCAATTCGGCATAGACATGATAAAGTTACTATAAAGCATCCTTATGCTATTCATACTCAGTTGTTCAACCACAGTGGGTTTAAATTACTGTTCAGTCCGATATTTTAGCCCGAACAATGGTGTTGCAATCACGCTCAAGTGAGCTAATATCATTGTGTTCCTATAGAGTCGACCACAATCTTCATATTCTTCATTTCTGCAACAAAATCAAATATACTCTGTGTTACAAAACTTCTGAACTCCTTCTATTTAAAACATAAACAAAAACTTGTTAAAAACTTTAAAAGAAGAACAGTTGCGAAAGGGTATAATTATGGACTATTTCTTTCTTCTCAAGTGTATCGACATCTCTTCATCAAGGTTCAAACCGAAGGGACTCAGTGTATTAAACTTGATAATCGTTTTTGATTTGAGTTTCCTTAGTTCTAGTGTGCGGTTCCCACCTCTTTCTCTTGGTGGTATTGAGTCCAGCACACAGAACTTCAGGAGATTTTGGTTCTGGTTGTGTTTAGCACTGAAATGGCGGGCAACAGGGTATTGTTTATCATTTTAGTAATTGCACTTAAGTGCTCCAGAATACGTAACTTGACCCTATTGATGGTACTCCCAATGTAAAACAAATTGCAGGGGGACTTTAGTGCATAAACTGCATACTCAGTATCACAGGTAAAGTGTCGCATGATCTTGAACGCCGCTTTGTCCTTACATCATTTTACCGTCTTACAGTTTTGACTATACCTGCATGCTTTGCACTTTGTGCAGGTGAAAAAACCTTGTATAGGATTCAGTTTTCTAGTTTCCTTAATACTACTTGTCATCAGTGTATCCTTCAATGATTTATTCCTTCTAAATGTCATCAAAGGATATAACCCAAGGTTATCACTTAAGTCCTCGTCTGTTTTAAGGACCTCCCAGAATTTATTCAAAATTCTACGTACCTCCCAAGCCTTGTTATGGTATGTAGTATAAATCTTAACTCATTGTTAGTTTGTTCAGGTTCTTTTTTATTAAACAGTTCTTCCCTTTTTATTTTACTCACTTTATCAACTGCTGATTTGATAGTAACTTATCTTTAAATCTTCTGATCATAACTAGTTCTTCCTTTTCATAATCTTCTTCTGCACTACAGTTGCATTTCGCACGCAATAATTCCCCGAAAGGGATGCTGTTAATAAGGTTTTTGGGGTGGCAGCTTTGGGCTTGTAGTAAACTGCTGCCGGCAGTTTTCTTCCTATGTAGCTTGCTGCTTAATTTATTATTCACAATTTGTAGTTCAAAGTCTAAGAACTCAATTCTCTCTTCAGTAGTCTCACTCGTAAATTGTACACTCAAGCAGTTTTGGTTCAGTGTCTGGACAAATTCATCTGCCTACGTTGGAGAATATATATATATATATATATATATATATATATTCGCTGGAAAAAACATAGGTTTTAGGGGTGTTATAGTTAGCTACACATTACACTCGTATAAAATCATTGAAATCCCCCCGTTATAGTTAGTTGTACTAACTATAACTCGCGCGCCCTCTATCCACTACTGATGATGTCACATATTACATCATTCATGACATGGTCAGTGACATCACTGATGACATCTCAAATGACATCACTGATGACATCACTGATGACATCATCCAGTGAAAGTGGTTTTGTTCGTTATTTAAATATGTATTATATATATATAGCAATCTGCCTTGAAGACTGAGTGGATGTATAAGTGTGAATGGAGGATTTAGTACCAATGTGATTGACTGTCTAAGTGAGGAATTTTAAGTGTCTCACTAAATGTATGGGATAGTGATTAAACTGAAAGAATAACTGTATCACTCTATCTCTTGATGTGTAAACTACTACATAAGTTGGTTACTACCTATGTGAAAGTCTACATTAGTTATTAATTAGTTAAATGAGTATTTGTATGGAATAGTGTATGAATGTGTGTGTGTGGTTGGGTGGGACGTGTGTGACTGTGGAAAGATGTGAAAATAGTTGATTTAGTAAGTATATGAGGTTAAGACTGTATGTGGAAACAGTTGTTTGGGTGAGTGAATCTCTTTATCGGTGTGGTGATGAGTAAATATATTTCTTAATGATATATGTCCAACAAACTAAAAATATAAAAGGCAGTGTATGTGACAGTTATTGTATATAAATACGTATACATAATACTCAGTGATTGTATGATTGATGTATGGATAACTGTATACTTGTAATACTGATTTTTATAACACACTAAGTATGAGGTACTATCTGTATGAATAAATAAAGTGGTGTTTGTGTAAGTGAGTAGCTTAGTAAATATAAGTATGATCAATTGTTTGCATAAGTGAGTAGGATGTCTGCATAAAGGAATAGGATATGTGCTGGTGTGTAATGTTGATGTAGGTATATAAGTATATTTAATAGTGTTCTATTGATCTTTGTTACCATGTATGAGTGAATTTATAGGTAAGTGTTTAGATGTGTTTGTAGATGTAGGAATCACTGAGTGGGTTTTTAGAAACTTGTACTGGTGTGTCAGTGGTTTCAAATATGGTACTTCATATGTTATAATGATTGTTAGAAGATTATGCTACTGTATGATCAGGTGTATCAGCTTGTCACATGGATGATGTCATCAGTGATGTCATCAGTGATGTCATTTGAGATGTCATCAGTGATGTCACTGACCATGTCATGAATGATGTAATATGTGACATCATCAGCAGTGGATTGAGGGCATGCGAGTTATAGTTAGTACAACTAACTATAACGGGGGAATTTCAATGGTTTTATATGAGTGAAATGTGTAACTAACTATAACACCCCTAAAACCTATGGTTTTTTCAATGAATTTCTAAGGTTTTTTAAATGCTAATTCCTAACTATAACTTATCTGAAACCTATGGTTTTTCAGTGAATTTCAAAGGTTTTTTAAATGCTAATTCCTAACTATAACATGTCTGAAACCTATGGTTTTTTCAGTGAATTTCAAAGGTTTTTTTAAATGCTAATTCCTAACTATTACATGTCTGAAACCTATGGTTTTTTCAGTGAATTTCAAAGATTTTTTAAATGCTAATTAGTAAATATTTTATTGTTTTTTTTATATTTTCTAACTACATTTTTTTAATCTCTTTATTTTTAGATGTTATTTGTTAAATTACATTACACATTTTTTTTATAATTTTTTTTACATAAAAATATTTGTTTTCATTATTTTATATTGTTTATAATATATTTAAATTATTTTTATTATTTTTTTCTTTTTTTTTGCAGTTGCGCACCCTACAAACACCCTGCTCACTTACTGCGCGAAACGTGTCCGCCATTTTAGGGTCGCTGTCTAGGATCTGCGAAGCGTGTGCAACTGGTACAACTTTTCCCACGCGGTTGCTATGCGACTTGTGCGTGACGCCTTGTGCGTACGCTAGATGTACGTATAACGCGACGTGAGGGGCGCGCGGTAGCACGTGATGTCATATACATATCAGACGCGGTGTGTGCGCAACTTCTGTAATTTTTTCAATGTTGTAAAACGTATTTATATATATTTAATATAAATATTAAGACAAGAGATTATCTGAGGTTATTATTTTAATAATTTTCTTTAACTTTCTTAAGAAGTACATCACTGTTTTCCTATGGGAGGAAATTCACTTAGCAGGTAAATAGTGTTATCGTTACCTTTTCTTACTCAGTGGTGGATCCTGGATCCCGCACTGCTGCATCTCCTCTAAACAGTTGAAAGAATGCAAATGACCAAAGACGCGCAGAAGCCCACGTCTTTTTTTTTTAAATGTCGCTAGAATGCGCGGATCATACGCGCAACCTGTGATATTTCCTAAAAAAAGAAAACAAATAGGGGTCCTGGGAGACCTTGTGGGACCCCCTGAGGAGACCAAGAGGATCAAGGTGTGTCTACCCTCCCCCTTTTCACGTTTTAAACACACATTTCACATGCTTCTTCAGCCTCCCTTGTACCGACACATAAAGTGGCTGCCAACAGTTTCTAGTTTCGAATGTTGACAACCACTTGACAGGCAATTACCCTTCAGCGTATGATCAGAAGGGTGCGCTTATGGTACGATGACAATAAGCGGAGTGTATGTATTCAATTTTTTTCTGGGAAGTGTGCCGTGTGGCCCCCCTCCCGTGCCCAATTCCGGGCACCAGGGTCCCCAGCCCCCGGGGCATGGCTAATTATATATTATTATTTTATGGAGGAGGGCTGCAAAGTCCCCCTCCTGAAGCCACTTCAAGACCACAGGGACATCCAAACTCCATCGATGTATGTACCCCGTAGGAGTTGCCTTCACTTTGCGAATGCATGTTTGTGGTAGCGAATACTTGTTAATGTTACGCATGCGCACAGTACGTCCCACCGTCTGGCTATGTACCCCTAACGTATTTAATTTTATTTGCGCATGCTCAATTACAACATGCCCAATCACAGCTCTCACACCCAGTGACATCATGCTGAACCAATTATCCTTCTGCAAAGCATTTATAAGCTGCCAACCTTCTTGAACTTTTCCTATTCCGCAGTCACAGCCAGTGAGAGTGTTCGTATCCACTTCTTCGTAGGTGAGCACTTTTTTTTTAATAGTAATTAAATGAATTAATCTGAACAATCTTTAAATACCGCGTAAATGCAAATTCATGTTCGATTTGACAATTTTGTTTTTAAGCACGCTTTCCTGCTTTTTTATATTGTTAAAGTTGACTTCGTAACTTTTGTTTCTGGGCAAATCACTTAATCCTGGTGCGTTTGTTTAATTTGCCAAGCACCACGTGGCTGCTCCTACAGCAGTGGGATACGTACTGTTCAAGTGAATGCGAAGTAGTTTTTATCGTGTAAATAATGCGTCACGTGCCCCATGCATTGCAAAAGTAATGATTTCGGCAATAGTGTATTTTAGCACGATTTCCACCTCTTATACCTCAAATATTTTACCTTAGTAGGCGATGTTTCTGGGCAAATCACTTAATTCTGCCGCCGTTCATTATTTAAGTAGTGCGCCATGTGCTGCTTCCTCCCCATTCACTGCAAATGTAATCGATTAGTCAAAGTTGTATTTTAGCACGATCTCCACATTTTTTAATAACGTTAAACTTGATTGAATATCCTTTGTTCTGTGCGAATCACTTAATCCCGCTGCGTTTGTTTAATTTACCAAGCGCCACATGTCCGTTCCTGCAGCAGTGTTCCACGTGCTGTTCAAGTTAATGCGATGTAGTTTTTCTCGTGTAAGTAGTGCGTCACGTGCCCCATGCATTGCAGAAGTAATGTTTTCGGCAACAGTGTATTTTAGCACGGTTTCCAGCTCTTATAACTTAAATATTTTGCCTTGGTAGTCGATGTTTCTGGGCAAATCACTTAATCCTGCCGCATATAATTTTTAAAGTAGTGCGTCACGTACTGCTTCCTCCCCATGCACTGCACATGTAATCGATTGGTCAATGTTGTATTTTAGCACGCTGTCCATGTTTTTTAATAACCTTAAACTTTATTTGCCCCCTGTTCTATCTCATTATACAGATATCTCAATTATGAGACGTACTGGTAGCCACAAGCTGTCCTGCCCATACACTATACTACATGGTGGTGAACAACTCAACACACCAGATCCCCTGATTGCTCTCCATATGTTATCAGCCGAAAATTGCAATGGACCTAATGGAGTTATCAGGTTTGTCTTCAACATCTCATGATCGAAGACCATTCTGAGATAAGCATTTGTGTATATTGCAGATGGATAGCTGTGTTATTGTCATGTTTTACTAGAATTCGTAGGCGTTCTGAAATCAACCAAACGTAAAAAAAGCATGTGCCCCCGATTTTATTGCCCAAATATGTGATTTAAAATTTAACAATGTATGAGTTATAATTTTTCTTGCTTCTATAAATATTTTTATAAAATATAAATCTGCATTGTGATAGTCTTTTAGACGTTTCTTTCTGAAACCCATTTCTCATTTAAATGCTTGTTACAAATTTTCAGCCTGTACTTCAGATACAAAGTAAAAATGTTGTTTTAAATTTATTTTTTTTGAAAACTTGTCTTTTAATTTTCCTTGCTATTTATTTCTGAATTTCTAGATCATGGAAGTCCAAAAAGGGTTCTATCAGATCAAGCCCAGGAGTTTGTGAATAAGGTGAGTGACCAATCTCGGCCTAACATTTGTTTAATGCAATACTATTTCCTATTTTGCTGTCCAAATATAACCTCTGATGATTACTTTTCATCCCCAATCCTATTGAGAACAATTGTTCTTATGAACATTAAAATTAAGCTTGGACATATGTACAACATATACATTTTTAACTCTTTTTTCAGTTAACACAATGTTACATAAGTCAGCAGCAAGTTACCAACATTGAAGAAAGTATATCCTCCTGTTCCAGTTCATTTCACCGATGTCTGTACGGATGGGTCTGATACAGTGTAGATCTCTGTATATCTAAAGGATGAATAAGTAATAGAATGGCATACAGAGCTCCCAACCTTCTTACTTTTTTTCTTAAAGGGTTCCAAATTGGGGACGAATATTAGGCTGTGCAGTAGAGGTTGACTGTTTTGCTCCACTGGTACTTGGGCCTCCTCATGAAGCAGGAGGAGCCTCTCTCAATCTCCTTAACTCTTCCCTTGCAAAGTTGACCGGATTCTTAGTCTACAAGTGCTTCCACATACTTGCAGTTCCACACCAGTCCTCCTTATTGTGGACTCCTCTTGAAAGCAGTCTTGCATATGCGGCAAGTAACTTTTCTTGCATTCACCTTTTTTAAGACTTGTGAAAATTAATTTCAAAACATTCAATAAATACGGGGTCACTATGCATTCTGTCAAATGCTTTATTAAAAATATGCAGAAAATGTTCCTTTTAATTGTTGTTAAGGTCTTTACAAGACAATTTGAAAGGAGAAAGTAGGAGATGAATAACAGAGGTAGGACGTTATATCTCAGACTGCAAACATTGATAAAAAGGGTGGACCAAAGTCTGCATGTACAATGCCAGTGGAAGCGTTTCAGGCACACTGCAAACATTTTAAAATCTAATTTTAAACACTAAGGGGCCCATTAGGATGCCCCCGCCAGGCTGGTGGTAGCCACCGCCAGACTGGCGGGGGCAATCCGCCCGCCATCTGCACCTAAAGCCCCCCCGCCATATTAGGATGGCGGGGGGGGACCGCGGCGGACGGAAAGACCGGGGCGGGAAACGTTTAATATGGTGGCGGTGTCTATCAGACACCGCCAGCCATATTATGATGGGCTTGTTGAGATGCCTTTACGCGGCCGCGATGCCGCCACGGAAAGGCATGTGCTCTGCCCCCAGAGTGAAGGAGAGGTTGGGGGTGCACATGGGGGTACATTTGCATGAACAAAGCAGCAGGCACCACGCGGTGCCTGCCGCTTTGGCTATGCAAATGCATTAATGCATTTTTAGCAGAGAGTACTGCCCGCCACAATGCTAAAAATGCAGGATGTTCCCACCACTGTGGCAGGCACATCCTAATACCCTCCACGGGACCCCTGCCCTTATGGCGGGCGGTCCCAAACCCCGGTAGGATGACGGGCTGACAAAGTCCGCCCGTCATCCTCATAGGCCCCTAATTTTCTTTTTTGTTTTGCAGATTAACTACAATACTTCTTTTGGAGTCCATATTATATGTTGTTTATTATATTGTTTTGTTAGTTATAGTTATAGTTATTTATTGTATTGTTATCTTTTAGTTATAGTTCCAGTTATTGTTTTAATAAAAGTTAATTAAAAAAGACCATACGTCTGGGTTTTTTTGTGGAGGTAGCAGTCATCAATAGTAATGATATTTATAATTTGAAGTATAATTTTGAGGATAACTCATTAGCAACATAGTGTGGTGAACTTTTAACCCCTGTGCTCACGTACGTGTTCCATGAACTGTTACTATGGTAACAGGCAGAAAGCCGTTTGAAGGTAGGGTTAAAAGTTACTGCCTGTACAAAAACTGTTATATTTACCCAGGATCTTCTACATCACAGAAAGGAAAGCAATGGAAAGCAATGTAAAACAAAACACTGTGTACCAGATTTACAACCCCCTTGCACCACTTTTGCGTCCAAACCCCCCCACAACATTACAAGTATGTGGGCTTCAAAGACCCCCCTCAAGCCCCAAGAACCACCACCCCCTGAAATTTGTGTATTACGGGAGGCAAACTGCGTGGCCTATGTTTATATTTATTCACATGTTACCTTGCGTGATGCACCAGTGGGATGCAGGAGGCCTTCAGCCCCAGCAGCCGCAGCGTCAACCTGACCGAGACCCGGGATAAAAGCTGAAAGATCAGAATCAGAGCCTAAATATCCTGAACCCGCTGTTCGGAGTGAAAACCCCGAAACTGCGCTGAGTCCAAAACCGCTCCGATGAAGAGGAGCTTCTGAGAGGGGCACAGGTGCGACTTCAGCGCGTTCAAGATGTCGACCATAGTCTGGAGGTGGCAGACGACTGCCTGGGTGGAGCACGCCTTCAACAACTAGTCGTTGAGATAGGGGAAGACTGGAACACCAGATCTGTGCACATAAGTGAATAAACATGTGAATAAATCTTTCTACTTTTCTACGAGATAGAATATTGTCCAAATACCACAACAATCTGTATTTTATTATGCATGGCATCTATTAAAGAGATAGTGTACATTTTACAGATGAAGGAAACCGAGTCTTCCTCATGAACTTTAGACTCTGCATCGGTACTTACTTGTAATTACTAAAATCTATCAATAAACACAGGGCTCTGTGTAGAGCCACACAACATCTATACACATAAGCTTGATATATATCTCAAAAATACATGCTTCGTTTTTTTCAGCGACCAAATGCGCGGATCGTACGCGCATCTCCCGACTTTTTTTGTAAAAAAATGTTCTTATATTGTTTGCCCAACTGGTCCCTATGTCACCCCGTGAGCAGGCATAGGGTCAGGGTGTGTCTAACCTGCCCCTGTTCATGTTTTGCCAACATATTTCACAGACTTCTTCACCCTCGCTTCTACCGAGGCACAAAATGGCTGCCAACAGTTTCTGGTTTCGAATGTTTACAACCGCTTGACAGCCAATTAGAATTCAGCGCGTGATCGGAACGATGCGCTTATCCTACAAGGCCAATCCTCTCACAATCCGCGGATCCTCCGCGCCCATGGATATATAAATCTTTAACTCTAATTTTCAAGGAAACTACTGAACAGATTGACACCAGATATGCCAAAGGCACAAGTCGGAACTGAGGACTACCTCTCTGCCAAATTTGGTGTAATTCTGTTCAGCCGTTCAGGCTGTAGCCGTGGCTAAAGGTCCTATGAGAAATTGCATGGGGAAAACACATTTTGGGACCCCCCTTTTTTCTCAACCCCGGCTTCACCAATCACCCCCAAACTTTCAGGAAAAGAGCGGAACTGAGCTGGCCAAAAGTTTGAAACATTTCAAGAAGATTAATCAATCGACGCCAAAGTTATTGTCAATAGAATGTTGCGGTTTTCCTATGGATAATAGGTCCTAACTATAACTACCTACTGGCGACCGCCAGTAGGTAATGTATATATATATATTCACTGAAAAAAACATAGGTTTAACACTCGTTATAGTTAGGAATTAGCATTTAAAAAACCTTTGAAATTCACTGAAAAAACCATAGGTTTCACACCAGTTATAGTTAGCTGAACATTTTACTCGTACAAAACCATTGAAATTCCAACGTTATAGTCAGTTGTACTCACTATAACTCGCGCGCCCGCAATCCACTGCTGATGATGTCACATATTACATCATTCATGACATGGTCAGTGACATCACTGATGACATCTCAAATGACATCACTGATGACATCACTGATTACATCTCAAATGACATCACTGATGACATCACTGATGACATTATTCATGAGATAATACAATGCACCTCCTCACACTCTAATCTAACCTTTGATACATCCAGTGTTAAATACAGACTACCATTCCAGAAACCATTGACACACCAATACCAGTTACTACATACACACTCACTGATTCCTAAGTCTACACACATATCCACTCATTCACTCATACAATCACTCATACATACAGTCAGTCATCAATACAACACTATTATATGCACTCATACACCTATACAGACACTCACACACTGCCACTCATTCATAGAGTTACTCACACACCTAGTCAGTCATGCATGAATCAATCACACTCCCATTTCCTCATCTATACAGTTATACACACAAAACCTTACTTATTCAAACATAGATTAACACATACTTACTCTCTTTTACAATCACTGATAGAAGTACACATTGATCCATACAGTCACTTACGCAATCACAGGCACTCATGTATAGTCATTTATATATGCCAACTCTCACATGCACTGCTTTATATATGTACTTACTTGGACATGTAGCACTGAGATATCCATTCACTCACCAACACACCCATGCACACAGTCAACCGCCCATACAGCTCTTTCCACATGCACTCTTGAACCCATATACCAAGTGAATCAACTGCTCACACATCTATGTACAGAGTCACACACCTCCCAGCCACCCACACACACACTCAGCCTCACATACAAATACTTGGGCAACCAATCAATAACTCATATAGCCACTCATATAGGTACTGATCAACACATGCAGCAGCTTACACAACAACAGACATAATGATGCACACATTCAGACAATGTACTCACTAACCCATGCATTCAGTAAGACACATTTAATCACTCACTCATACAGTCAGTCACGCACCTACTAAATCCTTCATACAGACACTTATACATCCACTCATTCTTCAATATGTAAAACATATTTAAACTTTACAGAAACACACAGTCGCTGGAGGATGTCATCAGTGATGTTATTTGAGATGTCATCAGTGATGTCATCAATGATGTCATTTGAGATGTCATCAGTGATGTCATCAGTGATGTCACTGACCATGTCATGAATGATGTAATATGTGACATCATCAGCAGTGGATTGCGGGCGCGCGAGTTATAGTGAGTACAACTAACTATAACGTGGGAATTTCAATGGTTTTGTATGTGTAAAATGTTCAGCTAACTATAACTGGTGTGAAACCTATGGTTTTTTCAGTGAATTTCAAAGGTTTTTTAAATGCTAATTCCTAACTATAACGAGTGTCAAACCTATGCTTTTTTAAGTGAATTATTAAGTTTTTTTATAGCTAATTTTTATAGCTATTAATTATTATATTTTTTTCTAATTATTCCAATATACTATATTTTTATAATATTATTTTTGGAATGTATTTTTCCATTTTTTTAAATATTTAAACCCCGGAGCGCTCAGGGAGCGCGTACCGGTAAATGCAGCCGTACACGTAGCGTGAGCGCTATTCCCGCGATAGAAAAAAATATATGTATGTATTTAAAGTAAATAATAATGCAAGACATTCAGTGGCATACTCACAAAAGTAGTATTTTTGATTTTTAATCACCGTATTTTGACTTTTAAACACATTTCCGAAAATCGAGCAACACGTCATTCATTCGCGCCGCGTAAGCACCTACGTACGTGCTGCGTAAGCGCCCCGGGAAGCGCCCGGAGCGCGCAGCGTAAGCGCGCGTCAAGCCATGTGACCTTAAAACAACACTTTTGATTGGTTAATAACAGTCTTTTTACACAACTATGGAAAGTCTCCACCCATTTCCCTCACTACCTCTTTGCAATTGCTGAGAGAACACCTCTTCTCCATTCTTCTTGAAAATACTTCTTTTTTTGGAAAGATGTCTGGTTCCAGGGAGCCCTCTTCAGACTCTGATCTGGAATTCCTACCTGAGGACAGCCCCCAAAGAAAAGTGAAAGAGCACTACATTTGGAAGTTCTTTAGTTTCCCAGAGGGGCGAAAAAAAGTTAATGCAGCAAAAGTGACCCTGCAAGATATGTGACACAACTTTGTGACGTGGGGATCCCACCCGCAAATATAGTTTTGGGAATGCCAACTTGATCCGGCATGTACAGAGGAGGCACCCAAATAATTTCGCATGGGAGAGCACCAGGGACCTGGCTCGCAATCCCCCAAGAGATGGCGCCAGCACCTCCACCGGAGCAGCAACACCTTTGGGAAGAGAAGCAGCACATTTAATCTCGAACTTCCAGCCGGTGTTTGGAGATTTAAAAATTAAATGCAAACACTGTGATGAACTACTCTGCTACGGGGAGCAGAGCATTGAATTAATTGTTCGAAAGAAGGAGGAACACCGCTGTTCCACCCATTCCTATTTTCCCCCCTTTTTTTGCTCCTGTTGAGCAGTTTGGCATTCCCTAGTTTTGTTTCTGTTCTCAAAAAAAAAAATTAAAAAATTTAAAACGTTCGGAAAAAATAAAAAAAATAAAAAACTAAAAAAGAAGAAAAAAAACTGTTCTTTTTAGAACTACCTCCAATTTTCCAAAAAGAGCTATATTCTTTACATATTCTCAAGGAGTGAGTGAAGTGGAGTACGGTGAGGAAGGAAAGGAAAATAAGTGAGGGAGCGAAGGAGGGGAAGAGAGGGGAAGAGAAGTGAAGCAGGGGGACTGAAAGAAGGTGAGTGTGGGAGGTAAGTGAGGGGAAGGGGAGTGAACATGGGGAATGAGGATAAGTGAGGAAAGCGGAGTAAGGGAATGGGGGTGAGGAAGGGTAAGAGAAGAGCAGTGAGGTTGAGGAAAGAGTGGTGATAGAGGGTGGATAAAGGCAAGTGAGCGTAAGACAAGGGGAGTGAGGGAGTGAGGAGACAGAGGGAGTGAAGGAAAGAGTGAGAGAAGGGGACTGAGTGAGGGAGCATAGAAAGGTAAGTGAGGGAGTGTGGGAGAGTTAAAGGGAGGAAGCATGAGGGAAGGGGACTGAGAGAGTGAGGGGACGGAGGTAGTGAGGCTAAGAGAGGAAGGAGAATGAGGATGTGACAGGACAGAGGGAGTGAGCGAAGGACTGAGTGAAGTGGAGTAAGGTAAGTGAGCGAAGGAAGGGAAATAGAGGGGCAGAGGACTGAAGCATAGGTACTGAGAGAAGGTGAGTGGGGGATGAAACTAAAGGGAAGGGGAGAGAAGATGGTAAATGAGGGGTAGTGAGGGAACCGGAGTAAGGGAACGGGGGTGAGGGAAGGTGAGAGAAGGGCAGAGAGCGTGAGTAAAGATGGGTGAAAGAGCGTGGATAAAAGTGAGTGAGGGTAAGACAAGGGGGCAGAGGGAGTGAGGAAATAGAGGTAGTGAAGGAAAGAGTGACAGAAAGGGACTGAGTGAGGGAGCAAAGAAAGGTAAGTGATGGAGTGTGGGTGAGTTACAGGGAGTGAGTGTGACGGAAGAGGAGTGAGAGAGTGAAGGGACGGAGAGAGTGAGGCTAAGAGTGAGGGAGTGAGGGAAGGGGAGTGAGGAAGTGAGAGGACAGAGGGAGTGAGAGAAGGAGTGAGTGAAGTGGAATAAGGTGAGTAAGGGAAGGGGAATGAGTGAATAAGCAAAGGAAGGGAAGAGAGGGGAAGGGAAGTAAAGCACGGGGTCTGAAAGAAGGGAGGGGAGTGAGTGAAAGGGGAGTAAACATAGGGAATGAGAATAAGTGAGGGAAGCGGAGTAAGGGAACGGGGGTGAGGGTGGTTGAGAAAAGATTAGGTAGGTTAAGGAAATGAGTGATGAGAAAGTAAATTTTGTTTGTCAAACTTACCTTATAAGTAATGTAAACTTGATGACATATTTTTATTAAATGTAATATCTGTGGAAGAGGAAAAACAAAATTACTTATAATTTTAATAATATTTATTTCAAAATACAAGAGACGAGGCAGGAGATTAAAAGTCATAAAAGGGTACTAAGAGATAAAGTAGGAGTGAAGGACACAGAAAGGGAAACAAAAGAATGGGGAAGGACGGAGAGAGTGAAAAAGAAATAGAGGGAGAACAAATTACTAAGAGGATAATGAGGCGGATTGGAAAGGGGAGTAAGGAAAGGGGAGTGAGTAACAGGGAAGGGGGAGTAAGTGAGGGTGGATTCACGACAATGAGGGATGGAAGGTGAGTGAGGGTGAGTGTAGGGGGGAATGAGAATAAGTGAGGGAAGTGGAGTAAGGGAACGGGGGTGAGGGAGGGTGAGAGAAGAGTAGTGAGGTTAAGGAAAAGAGTGATGAGAAACTAAATTTTGTTTGTCAAACTTACCTTATAAGTAATGTAAACTAAATTACATATTTTTACTAAATTTTATATCTGTGGAAGAGGGAAAAAAATAAGTTATAATTTTTATAATATATATTTCAAAATACAAGAAACAAGGCAGAAGATTAAAAGTAAAAAAAGGGTACTAAGAGATAAAGTAGGAGTGAAGGACACAGAAAGGGAAACAAAGGAATGGTGAAGGACAAAGAGAGGGAAAAAGAAATAGAGGGTGAGCAAATTACTAAGAGGATAATGAGGCAGATAGATTCAGTGACAGAGAGGAAGAGAGGGAAAGAGAAATGAACTGAAGGTGAGTAAGATACTAAAGGAACGTGAGTTAACAAAACTAAATGAGGAAAGGGAGTAAGGTAAGGGGAGTGAGTGAGAAGGAAGGGGGAGTGAGTGAGGGTGCATTCACAACAATGAGGGATGGAAGGTGAGTGAGGGTGAGTGAAGGGGCGTGAGAGAGTGAGGAGACAGAGGGAGTGAGGGTAACAGAAAGGGAGTGAGGGAAGAGGAGTGAGGAAGTGAGAGGACAGAGGGAGTGGGAGAAGGAGTGAGTAAAGTGGAGTAAGTTGAGTAAGGGAAAGAGAATGATTGAGGGAGCAAAGGAAGGAAAGAAGGGAAGGGGAGTGAAGCAGAGGGACTGTGAAAAGGTGACTGCGGGAGCAGAGTGAGAGGAAGGGCAGTTAGGGATGGGGAATGACGATAAGTGAGGGAAGTGGAGTAAGGGAACGGGGTGAGGGATGGTGAGAGAAGGGCAGTGAGGTTGAGGAAAGAGGAGTGATAGAGGGTGGATAAAGGCGAGTGATTGTAAGACAAGGGGACTGAGGGAGTGAGGACATAGAGGTAGTGAAGAAAAGAGTGAGAGAAAAGGACTGAGTAAGGGAGCAAAGAACGGTAAGTGAGGGAGTGTGGGTGAGTTATAGGGAGTGAGCGTTGCGGAAGAAGAGTGAGAGGACGGAGAGAGTGAGGCTAAGAGTAAGAGAGTGAGGGAAGAGGAGTGAGGATGTGAGAGGGCAGAAGGAGTGAGAGAAGGAGTGAGTGAAGTGGAGTAAAGTAAGTAAGGGAAGGGGAATTACTGAGGGAGCAAAGAAAGGAAAGAAGGGGAAGGGAAGTGAAGTAGAGTGACTGACAGCTGGAAAGTGGTGGATGGGAGAGAGGGAAAGGGCAGTTAAGGAATGGGGAATGAGGATAAGTGAGGGAAGTGGAATAAGGGAAG
Organism: Lissotriton helveticus; assembly: GCF_964261635.1. Taxonomy (NCBI): domain Eukaryota; kingdom Metazoa; phylum Chordata; class Amphibia; order Caudata; family Salamandridae; genus Lissotriton; species Lissotriton helveticus. The sequence goes on from NC_136067.1 coordinate 1,719,008,229, forward strand.
GGAGGTGAGGGAGGGTGAGAGGACAGTGAGGGTGAGTTAAGAGGAGTGATAGAGGGTGGAAAAGGTGAGTGAGCGTGAGACAAGGGGAGTATAATATATATTTCATAATACAAAATATAATTTAACTTGTACAACATGTTATATGGTTTATTATTGCTGTTTTCAGAATATATTGAATTTCACTTAAAACAGTGAGTTCAATACTACTCAACATATGACAGCGGGCAAAAAAAAACACAATCAAAAAGATTGTGTTTAAAAAATTCATACAACATTTCAATAAATAATGTAAAATTTAGAAAAAACATATCTTAACTCACTTTTGATCCACGTACTTTTCCACGAGGCCAAATAGTATATGGAAAGTCCTTTTCTTTGGACATTACTCAATGGTATTCTTAAACTTCCATTTACCCGAGTTTCTGAAAGAAAAGCTCCAACATCTTTTAAATCATGAAACAATAGTTATATTTCCACCTCTGGCTAACTCATGATTAACATTTCCTATAATACTCATATCACTCAGTATGTGATACACTTACACTACCTCTATGACAACTACAAGTTTTTTATTATCTTGATCACTCTCACTCACAAAGTAATTTTGAACAGCAGACTAAGTTTCATTAACTGCTCCAATCTTCATAGGCCAATTACCTTTCCTAAAATTTCGGTTGTAAGAACACTAGGTAAGAATTTGATAAGTCAAAAGGCAAACGTTGTTTGAAAGTCAATTGAGTATCATTACAATTAGTCCAGCCTTTTTGACATTTTAAATAAGCTGTGTAATGTCCTGATGTTGTCGAAGGACCATCATGGAAAATAATTGCTGCAGTTGCAAAGGTCCTTCCTAAAATTGATCATTGAGAAGCCACAACATTTTTAATTAAAGTTGTCAATTTAGTTCCATCGGGTCTACATCGTTGGAACATTAAAATTACATACTGTCCATATCTTTGTATAAATAATGTTGATAGCATTGCAGATTTACATTGAGTACAGACCATGTTTTGATTTGCTTCTCTAACTAGATTATTAAAAGACACTGATTTGCAGTCTGGTAAAGTCAAATATATAAATCTTTCAGTGTCTATTGTAGTAGTACTTGAAAAGGAACAATTGTCGCAGTTATGCTGCCATTTATAAGAAACGCCAAAAAGATTTTCTACATCTACACCTTCATCTTGCCATACAACAAGCATATACATTAGAAATTCCTGACAATCTTGCTCAATATTCTGTGAAAATTGATTTAGACCAGAACAAATGTCTAAAACATTTCGAATTTCAGAAACACTTTGTATTTTTGTTCTATCACTGCTACATTTCTCAAACACAGAATTGAACAAACAACAAAATCTTTGATCACGATTTTCAACAATGTGTTCTTGTACAGTTTGGAGAAAAAAAACTTTCTCTTGAAGTATTTTTGCACATGTTGATTCCTTGTACTATGTTGTATACATATTAGTTCACTGTCTGAGTATTGCGTTGTGTTCACTCATTTTAATACATACTGAAATGGATATTGTACTGATACAAAAAATGTGAAAACAATCATCATGCAAGAAACTGTGTTCTGTATAATTTTTAAATAACATTGATTATGATACAAGTTACTAATTGAGTTTACACAATTTCAAAGCAAGGGACACCTTCCTGCACATGACCAATCTTTCCCTCAACACAGCACCCTTGCACTATGGTGCAAGGGTGCCTGCATTGGCACTAGGGAGCTTATTTTAGCACCAGCGCTAGTATATCTTTAAAAATATGGCGCATCCCTGCGTTTTCAGAGTGGCAGAGCATGGCTTTAGCAAGTTATGCTGAACACCACACTCTGTCATTCTGTTGTACATATGCCCCTTAATTTTTTTATTTTTTCTGCCCCCAAGGGGTGTTGGCCCCTTCACCATGGAGACCAACCCGCCAACACTGTTTCATTGTTTTAATATTTCTTTTTACCTGCTCCCTGGGACTTGATCGCACCCCTCAGGGGAGAAAATACTTTTTAAATTAGTTTTGGCCCCCAAGGGGGATCGGATGCTCATCACAAGGGCCCCCCCCCGCCACCCAGCTACTAATCCCTGATGGCCTATGGGGATTTCTGGCTGTGGATTGTGGCACCAATGCAATCCACAGCCAGGAAGTTGTTTCAGACAGGCCCCACTGGAAAGGAGAGACTCTCCCCTTTCCAATGAGGCTTCCCTGTAATGTGGTGAAGCCTTTACCCAGTGTTTTACAACAGAGCAGGAGAGAGCTTACCTCTTTATGCTCACTGCTCTAGTAAGGTATCTGTGATATCAGCAGGCCTTGTGGTGCACTGACACTACAGATGGGTGGGAGGGGGGGTTGGCATGGACGCAATTCTGTGTCTCCTCTGCCCTTTTGAAAAAAAAGGAATCTTGTGGTGAAAGCACTGGGGGGACTTTTTAAGACCTCTCACGGTTGGCCTGTAATTCGGCTGTCGGCCATTAGCTGTCAGCCGCAAAAAAAGGGTTAAGTAACCAGAAAAGATTTACTTTAACATTTGTCCTTATTGTCAATTTCTTTGTGGCAGAGTTTAAAATAACAAAAATAAGTTTAGTCTGGCTAAAGATATTCTGTTTTAATGCTGGGGAATTCAATTTGTAGTAGCCTGGTAATGTTGTTCCTGTGGCCCAGGTCTCCTGTAGACCAAGGAAATCTCTTGTGTGAAGGCAGTCAAGAGCTAAGACATAGGTCTGTCAAAGACTAAAGATTCACACCATCGAACTACGAATAGCAAAAAGATCCACTATGCAGCATAAGTGTAAATTAAATATACAAAGCGAATAACTGCCGTGAGAGTGGTGTGATGAGCATAGAAACTGAACAAGAAAAAGCTTTAAAAAGCCTTTCAAATCTACTTGTGAGTTATGCACACTTTAAATTTAGTTTGCACCCTTGGCATCATTTCACATCTGCAGGTACAAGTCCAAATTGGGTGTGGGAAGCCAAAGGCAACATTTGTGAATGTCTACAAACATATGACTATTTGGGTGTTCAAAACATTCCCGATTGATACGCTATTGCTCATGCCCCAGGCACACCTACATTCGCATCCTATAGTCTATATGAGAATGAAAAATCCTACCCACCAGTATGTTTTCCACAGTTTTAGTATTCAGGAACAGAAACTGCTCTCTGAATCTCAGTGATTCAAGATTTCAGAATTCGGACCATAAAGCCGACGTGTTCTGGTTGTAAATGTAACTTATTATTCCCAAATATTTTATGAGCCATTGTCTAGACTCTCTAGTTAGGACATTCTTTGCTCTGTCGTAGTGTCTCATTAAGCAACTAGATTTTCTAACTTGGTTGCAAAAAAGATGTTTTTGTAATACAGGTATCTTTCTATTATTTACCATTTGTATTCCAGCATCATGCATATGTAAAAGGAAAATAAATAGCAAACTGTTCAATTTATTTCATAGTTGTACGATTTTATTGAAAGATAACTAAACGTGTTAAGGCCACAATGTTAATAAAAAATATTTGTTTCAAGCACAGTGGGAGCATTATTTGAAAACCTCATAAAATTTGCAGACGTCGTCTACAAATAAAGTCCAATTGATATTTCTACTGTGGTTGAAGCACCAGTCAACACTCAGAGCAATAAAAGAAATTTGAACCTCTATTAAATCTGCCTCTATAAATCTGCCTTGGTCCTCATCTTAATTTGAAGTAGAGGGAACGCAGAGAGAGGAGAATTGCTTTTGACAAGTGAGAAGTGAGGAAGAGAATTGCAGTTAAATAAACAATGTTATTTTCTGCATTGCAGATTTGGGCAATAACAGAAAAAGAACTATACAATCAAATTCCAGATTGTATATACATATGATTGATTTAGTTGCTTTGGCAAAGAAGACAAACGTCTTGCTGTTAAGCAACCTTGCACTAAGGTCTTTCACCCTTCCAGTGGCCTAACGAAACTTGAGGGGGCCCCCCTGCAAAGTACATGGAGAGGCCCCCCCATTATTTGTGTCAGTCAAGAGCTCTCAGGCCAGTGACCTGCCATACTGCAGGGGCTCACCCCAGCCATAAAAAAAGGATTCTGGTTCCTCCATTGGTCACATCCGCCCTTTCATCGGGCGATTTACATACATCAGTAAATACTGCTGCTGCGCCCTCCAGCAAAGTTACATAACACTGCCTCCAGCCGGCCATCCAAACACATTCTCCTACTTGATGACCCACCTTCAAGCGAAGCCCGCTAAGTTATCCACCTCCAAACACAAACCACTGCCTTCATGCCTGCTACTAATGCATCCATTAACTATACTCTCACCCCTACCAAACACGCAGTTATGCCTTTCCGCCCGCCTTCAAACCACCCCTTGGATGTCACTGTGAACCCATGATTGCCACCCACGGCCCCCCTGTCTACCACCAACAGAAAGACTGATGGCCGGTCCCCATCTACCCACTGCCTACCAGTAAAGGCAGAGCCTTTCAGCTGCTGCCCTCCCCAATGCCACTGTAGTTGTTTAAAACATGTTAAACAATCTCGTCAACTGACCACCCAAAACAGTTCTTCCTGCTAGGCTCTAAGGCATCAAAGTCGTTCCTATTACTTTTCATCCTCTGCATGATGCACACAATAATATTAAATGTACAAAGGGTCCGATTTTTTCTGCTCACACCAACATTAATTTAAACTATGTACCCCACTAAACCATACCTCCTGTCAAAGGCAAACCTGTTTCCCATGTGTAGCACCAGTCAGCAAGTACCGCAAGAACATACACCAGAGAGAATGCGCGATTCATGCAATTAAACCTACAGTGACAACGTAGCATTTCCTCACCCACTGTCAGCTCAGCGAAGTCTGCAACTGCATAGTAGCCATCAATACCGGCAACATCTAAAGCGCATTTCCAATTCCTTTCAATGGCAGCTACTGATACTTATACCCATGACTTCTGGGCAGCATCTACCACAGACCACAGCATTCTTTGTCTCCCTAAGACTAACCGAATGCTGCCGGTGAACGCTTCTCTTCCCCCTTCCTTACTAACAACTATTTGGAAGATAACAAAAAAAAAAATATTTTCTTATGCAAATAGCGTATCAAGCACTTGCTGCCCTCAGCCCCCACCAGATCCACACGTATCAATATTCTGCTGTCACACCATCCTGTCAACCCTATTATCTGGAGATGTTTTGTATCGCTTCCCTGAACTGGGAAAAGCAATACCTTGCACTAAAACAAGTCCCTCTAAAACCTTTGCTACTTATACAGGCTCGCAAAGCACTTACTTGTTTTACTAACTGTCGTTTTAAAGCAAAGAGGTAACTCATTCTAGGATTGGAATTACGGCTTAGAAGTGTGGAAGTTAATACTGAGATGTAAGATGATTTTTTGCATGTCTGCCACACACTCAATCTTCCCCGCATGCGCACACAATGCAACAATACAATTTAGCTTAACAAATTGTTCAGAAATGTACCGGAAGGTAACGAAAAGCCCATATTATTTTTACAAAGAAAAATAGACAAACGTCCACTTTATACCCCATGACATAAAAGCCTTAGCATTCACAGCTTGTCCAAATCCATGCCACCTAATTCAGCGCTGCCAAGTACCACATATCGAAATAGTTCATGTCCGGCGCATGTCTTGGCTGGGGGGCAGAGCAAAGGATATAGGGGGAGACATTGTGGTCATAAACTTTAGGGATAGAAAAGCAGTACAACATATACTGAATTGGCCTTTTGCCAATGAGAATAGTTGTATTGTACCACGTCCTTTGACGTACTTTTACCCCAGATCTGCTGTACTTCCCCCACAAAATCCAATTAACAGCACCTATTTTACCCCCCAGTCACTAATCTTGGAGTCCGCATTGAACCCCGCATATATGCCCTATTTAGCTCCGCCTCCTGCGATGCAGGGGTGGAATACGATACCATTAACCCACAAAATGGATGCAAAGGGTAGTATGTCACATTTGATGCCATTTACTCCTCTAGAGCTTTATAATAGATTTGAGGCCTTTAGTGGTCTTGAGGAATGCGACTGATGTTTAAAGTGTGTAGAGGGAGTTTGGGAGGGTGAAATTGTTCCCCGTGTTACAACGTTACAGGAAGAGAAGGGTACCAGCTGCTATGAAACAGAAACACATATTGCTGTAACATATGCTGATACGAATGGTGGTTCACCCGCTGTCTTATCTACAATGCCCTTTAGGTTCAACGTGGTGTCTCCATCATCTTTACCTGCTATTGTGTTTAATAATGGTGTCCCTGTAATCGGTGTTGTTAAGGATATATGTACGATAAATCGCCATGACGATCTTCCTAGCACATCATTTGTATCCTTGGACCATCCACCCATAGATACCAACTCTTCCGTCTTGTATGGGGTTCATGCTCCGACTCGAGAGCCATTAGTACCGGCTGTAGCAAGCACTGTGGATACGGGGATCACACACTCTGAAATACCCACCCCAACTCCTGTACCATCTATCAGTGTAAGTCTCACATGCCCAGCACTAGCCGATTGTGTGAACTTAATCTCATGGAATATAGCTGGCTTGGCCGACAAGTTATGCGACCTAGCCTGGTTATCTTTTATTAAAAAAAATTCCATTGTATGCCTTCAAGAGACGTGGTTGGAGGACAGAAACGTCCATATTGAAGGGTTCTTAAGCTTCACCATTCCAGCGGTTGCCTCGACCAGGGGCAGAGCAAAGGGGGGATTGGCCACCTTTATAAACCTGGGATTGCTTTGTAATATCAGCATATATCATATTGATAATTTAAACATTCAGATGCTTGATTTAAAAAATGGCAAGAATGTTCTGTCCCTGGTCAACTTCTATAATGCTAGTGGTACTGGTGGCTGTGACATTATATCGCTAACAGACCTATTGAGAAAAAACGCACACACTACATCCCGGAACCTGTTGATAGTAGGGGACTTCAATGTTCACCCTTGTGGTAATCCAGGCTCCACCCCAATGGGCTCCTTGGGATGTAACAGTGTCGAAGGCTTTCACTTTTCTCACACTAGGGGTGGTAAGAGCCTAAATGACTTAGTAAACGGGAATAATTTAATAGTAGCTATGTCCATGGTTCCCGATACTAAAATCTTTGACATTCCGACTTTTAAAGGACATGGTCAGGGATCCTTTATAGATCATATACTTTTATCTTCAGATCTTGTACAACGGGTCCTGCAATTTACCATTCTCCTCAGTGTATACAGTGATCACAACCCCCTATCTATTGCCATGGGTGGGTTTTTGTTCACCAAACGACCGTCTGGTATTGATCGAGGTACGCTGAGTTGTATAAACGGCAGACGCCGTATCAAATGGACAATGATAAATCAAGACAGTTTATATTCTAATATAAACAGTGCAGGTGAGAAGTAGCTTATAGCATGCTCATCTCTTGATTCATCCCCCATGAATATTTTGTCCGGGTTTGCAGGTATGGCTTCTAAAATTGGCGACATGCTATCAGCACCAATAAAGGGGCAAAGTAGAAAGCAGGTCAAATGGTTTGATCACAACTGCTCAAAGGCAAGCAGAGATCTGAAGAACACTTTAAAAACTAAACCTAGACACCCTGACCTGATAAAAAGTCTTCGTGTGTCTTATAGGAAAGCACTAGCCGTAAGAAAAAAGGAAATTAAGGCTAATACTATAGAATCCCTCCTTGATCCTACAGTGTTGGGGAATAGTAGCAAGTTTTGGCAAATTATCAACAAACCATTGTTTGATAACCCAAATGACACAGGCCTAGGTACAAGCATCTCAGAAGGGGAGTGGGTGTCTCACTTCAGCACAATTTTTAAGAGTAATGAGCATAGGGCAGAAAATGCCTTTTTAATATCACCCGTAAACCCATTATGCTTCACAGTAAATGAGGTTGTAAGGGGGATTCAGGGTCTAACCAGTAACAAGGCCCCGGGCCCGGATGGTTTACCACCGGACCTGTTTAAGTCTAGCACCCTTTTTTGGGCTCCCGTCCTTACGGCAGTAATAAATGCAGCTGCTATAACGGGGTGCCCAAAAACGTGGGGCCTATCGACCATAGTCCCCGTTTTTAAAAAGGGTGATCGCAGCAGTCCATTATGTTACAGGCCAATATCCTTAATAAATTCAGTAGTTAAAGTGGTAGGGGGGGTAATACTTAACAGGTTATCTACATGGGCAAAAGACAATAGTATCCTGTCACCCATACAATATGGGTTCAGACCTGGCCACTCGACCATCACGCAATGTCTGAACCTATATTTGATTTTAAGCAAATATACCCTGGCTAGACAAGGTACTGTCTATATGGCATTTATGGACCTGTCGTCCGCCTTTGACTGTGTGGACAGAAGCTTATTATGGGCCTCTTTGCTGAGAATGGGTGTGGAGAGGAATCTTGTCAACTTCCTAGCCGACTTGCACTCGGATACTAAAGCTAACGTCCGTTACACTCATACCTCAAAGTAACGGACGAATTCAGAATAAATCGGGGAGTTCGACAGGGCTGTATTTTGGCCCCATTCCTCTTTAACATGTACATAAACGAACTGGAGGAATTTCTTTTAAATACAGAAGCAGACTACCCCCGTGTTGAACACAAGGGGGTGCCTGTGCTCCTTTATGCAGACGATGCAGTACTTATATCTAGGACAGCAATCGGTCTCCAAAAATTATTAAATTCCTTCTTTAAGTTTATGGAGTCACGTGGCCTTAGCATAAATAATTCCAAGTCCTACGTCATGAAAACAGGAAAGGGTTCCCGGAAAACTGACTCCTTTAGTATAAATGGGGAGAAAATCCCTTTAACTAACACTTTCTCATATCTTGGGGTCCTCTTAGATCACAAATTAACGTGGGGCCCCGCAATATCCAAAAAGAAGGGCGAAGTAACAAGGGTAAACGCGGCCATTCTTGGCTTCGGGAAAAAAATTGGCAATTGCCCCATGGCCGCACTACTCAAACTTTATCAGGCAAAAAGTGTTGCTGTTGCCTGTTATGGTAGCGAGCTCTGGGGCTATTGTAGGATAAAAGACCTAGAGGTCGCAGAAAACAACGTCCTGAAAAAGATATTGAGGTTGCCAAGGGGTACCGGGACTTATTCTGTACACGAGGAGTTGGGGGTTTCATATCTAAGTGACAGAATAGCAGTCAACCCGGTTTTGTGCTGGCTGAATTGTTGGCTTAACACCGACATTCCGCTTACACATGCCTTGTTGAAAGATGTCTTTTCGCTAGACGGTAGGCTTAAAATTCCGTGGGTGAAATATATAAGGGATTGTCTGTCGGCAATAGGCCGTTCTGATCTGTTTTATGCCCCCAACTTGATTACAAAACCTGATGTCATTTCAGTAAAAAACGCCATATTATTGGTAAGATGTACCGACAGAGAAGAGGCTGAGATACAGAAGGGTAGTGTCAGGAAACATTTATTACTCAAAACCTGCCCACAAATGGAGCCTTATCTGACATGGCCTATGACTAGCTATGAACGGTTTCTGTTAATAAGGTTCCGTTTTGATCTATATCATCTTCTACTGGCGGTACCAAGTGGGGCACAACGGGGTGAAGTGTTGCCAGCTTGTGGCTGCGACAGTAAGTCTCCTCAAGATCTGGCACACTTTCTTTTTATCTGCCCTTATTATTCTATCCCACGGAAATTATATCTTAAACCATGTCTTAAAAAACTGAATTTTTTACAAATTAAGCCCGCACTTTATTACCTACAACTACTGAATTGTGACTGTACTTTATTTGTCTGTAACTTTTAAAAAAAAGCTATTTGTTTTAGGAAAAGCATGGACGGATAATTACGCTGCGAATATTTTAGGTGTTTTTTAACTAATATAGTAATTTATGTTTTTAATCTTATATTGCTCACGCTCATAGTACCCGCTGTACCTTCTCTTTTTTGTACTGTATTCTGTGTCCTCTATCTGCCACATGAAATGTATTGTCTGGAACTGTTTTTAAAATGTGTATTTACGAACTGTACTTTTATGATTGTATGTTCTACAATCGAATAAAGACTTTTGAATTTGAATTTGAATTTAGACAAACGTCCACTTTATACCCCATGACATAAAAGCCTTAGCATTCACAGCTTGTCCAAATCCATGCCACCTAATTCAGCGCTGCCAAGTACCACATATCTGGCATTGGACTAACGTATTTCAGTGTGGTGATCCGCATCACCGTAATGAAATGCAAAATCACGCATTTTTACCGCAGATGTGGCGTAACCCAAAGTTTCAGCAGCTCAGAGCTCCCATTCACCCTCTACCTCACACTCCTACTGGATCTCATTAGTTCTTTCAACTTAACCTTCAGCATTTATGCTTCCAACTCACAAACTAAAACCTAATGAACTAAAGTCAGACAACCACCTTCTCTCTGTCATCAGTGAATAATTGCTGTCCTACTATCTAAATCTGATATCTTCCAAAACTTAGTTCCTAATCTGTATGTTATGTTATTTCAATTTGTAGAGTGCACTGATCACCTGTGATGGTATCCAGCAGCTTAAGCTGGTATGTCGGCATGTGGTCCCTGCGGAGATATTCAGAGAGCCAGTTCTTCACTTTCTTGCGGAACTGAAGACATGAGGAGGAGGCTGTGATGTATTTTGGGAGCTCAATCCATGTTTTGGGTGTGATGTAAAAGAACGAGCTGCCGCCTGCTCTCCTTTTGTGAATACGGGGATTGTGCGCAAGTGAGAGTGAGACTGCGCAAAGGTGTCTGGTGAAAGTGTTTGTGGCTGTTCAGATATTCTGATCCAGTGTTGTGCAGGGCTTTGTAGGTGTGCATAAGGAGTTTGAATTGGCTGTATTTGTATATGGGGAGCCAGTAGAGTTCTCTGAGGTGAGGCGAGATATGGGTGCGGAATGGAAGGTGGAGTATGAGTCTTGAGGCAGCGTTCTGAACGGTCTGATGTCTGTGCAGTAGCTGCTTGGAGATTCTGGAGTAGAGTGCATTGCCTCAGTCGAGTCTGCTTGTGTTCAATGGCTTCTGTGTTAGTTTGCCAGGTGTTCTGTGGCAGCCACTTGAAGATTTTTTGCAGCATTGGTAGAATGTGGAAGCAGGTGGAGCTTGCTGGGAACTTGTTGCCCAGGATGATCTTTAGTTTTCTAGCTTGGTAGGTGGGTATCAGTTTTGGTCCTAGTTCTGTCAGCCACCTGTTGACGTCCAAAGGGGAGATCTTTTTTCCGAAGATCAGTACTTTCTGTCTTGTCACAGTTGAGAATCAAATGGGGCACTGTAAATATATTTTGAATTATTCGATAATTGTTTTTGCCTATTTATACATGACAACATTGTGATTAAATAACAATGTCTGTAAATTCAGTGTAAAAACTCTTTGAGTCATTTACAATTGTTATTCTATTGCTGGGACCCCTCCCTCCAGTACAGTTGAGCATCAAGCAGTTGGTTCTCAACCATTCTGCTACCTTGGTCATGAAGCTGGTGAAAATGGTTTTGGTGGTGGTTGTCTTGCCTGTCAGGGAGATGATGGATTGGGTGCCCTTAACATAGGAGATGATGGTGATGTCTTGAGACCACCAAGTGGTGTCATGTAGCTATTGAACAGGGTCTGGTTGAGGGACGAATCCTGGGGGACTCAGCAGATCAGGTTTTTCGTCTATGATGTGAAGAGCGGCAGTCTGACTCTTTGGATTCTTCCCATGAGGAAGAAACAGATCCAGTAGAGTGTGGGTCCTTGGATGCCGATCTCATGGAGTCTTCGGATGAGCGTGTTGTGGGAGGCTGCGGTGAATGCCGCAGACGTCAAGCAAGATAAGGGCCACTGTTTCTCCTCAGTCCAGGATGGTTCTGATGTTGTCCGTGGTTGTGATGAGTGCTGTGTTGGTACTGTGTCTTTTCTGAATCCTGATTGGGAGTTGTCCAGTAGGTGATGTAGCTTGAGGTGGCTGTGAGTTGCTTGTTGATGGGCTTCTCTATCACTTTGGTGGGGTAGGGAAGCAGGGAGATGGGAAAGAAGTTTCTCAGTTGGCTTGGGTCGGCCTATGGACTCTTGAGGAGGTCGTAAACCAATGCGTCAGTTTAGTCTTCCATGAAGGTAGAGGATGTGGTTAAGGTGTTTATGATATGTGTGAGGGGAGGGTTGATTGGTGATACACAGTGGTTGTAGACATGGTATGGGCATGGATCTAATGGGGTCCCTAAGTTTATGATCTGAATGATAGTCATTGTTTTTTCTCTGGTGAGAGTTTTCCATCCGGTGAGATGGTTGTCTTGCTCAGTGAAACGCAGTTTGGCAAAGAGATCGCTAGGGTCTAGTTGGTGAGCAAAGTTGATGTAGATGTTTGTTATTTTGCTATGTAAGAAGCTGGATACGTCACGCAGAGTTCTTGGGAGGGGGGATGCTGTTGAGGGAGCCCATGGGAGTGGTGAAATCCTTGATGATCGATAAGATTTCCTTGCAGCTGTTAGAGCTCTCTTCACTGCGTTCAGCTAGCACTCTTTTTCCGGTGTCTCTCAGGTGCTGGTGGTAGCATCAGAGTGCTGCTTTGCAGGTGGTTAGACAATAGACACACCTCTAATTTACATTCTTCAGGCCTGAGGAACCAGAGACTCATCCTCGCAAACAAAATAGTAAGAAACCTCAGGGTAGCTATGGACTGCAAAATGTCCTTTATCTCTTAAGTAAATCAAGATTTAAGATGTTCCTTCTACAAAATGAGTACACTCTGACACATATCCAAATACCTGGCTATACACATAGACTATCGGTGGTCACTATCACACTCATCATGTTGCAAGTAGATTACGGAAATTATATGCAACTAGGGGACCAGCTGTTCCGACTTTAAAAATTGCATGAGATCAAAGCTGCATCAGCAAAGCAGTTTCTACACCTTCACCAATGGGAGAATGATAACTACGCCAAAGGCATTTCTCTAGTTCCATTTAACCTTTAGGATTTGGCCTAATGGTCAGAGCTGCTGACTTTGGAACTGGGTAACCAGGTTGGAATGTCGGCATTGGCTCAACATCCTGTGATTCTGGGCAAATCACTTAATATCCCTGTGCCTACCAAAAATGAATGTGTCTTTGTGTAATGTGACTGGTGCTTATGTAAAGTGCTCCAATATCTTCAGGTCGAGTTCTCACTATATAAAAGTGCAATAAAAACGTTGTGCTTTCAAGGTTTCTGCAAAAACTACAGACCCATCAAAGACAAATGGCAATTTTTAAATAACCTAATTTCCAAAGACATTCACTAAGGAGCTCACTCTATTGTAGAGCCAGGAACCTCCTTCTTTGTACTACCTGCAAAATTATACAATATCTTCCCACCAGACACAGGAAATATCCAAAACCACTTTAAATGCTGAAGCAAAGAAAAGACCAGACCTTTCACTAAAACTGATTCAGGATCACACGGATGACTCTTTCTTCTAAAATGGGTTAAAAAATGTGAAACTTCTCCAGCATAGATAAGAAACATCCAAAGGCAACTCCGATATTAGTAAAGATATCAAAGACAATGCAGTCCCCTTAAAATTAAACAGAATTATAAAACCAATTAACAAATGTTTTCACCCATAAAAATATGAAAATCAGATGATTTGGGATGATAGACTACTCAGAGGCTGCATGTACTTATGGCATAGCTCTCGGCTACTCCTCTGTCATTCCTGGGGTGACTATAGAAAGCATATACCATAGCAGACTCTTCAGGGCATTTACCATAGGACATTTATTGTGGGTTTCTGAATCCAGAGGATTCCTGTGTATTGGTCCATTGTCAGTCCTGGGCAGAAGCTAAAGGATGAAGGCATTCAGCATGGCTCACTGTGACTGGTGCTTGCCTTTGCGCCACTGCTCTGTCACCCTTGCTTGGATTTTATATGTGTGGATTAAAGAGCATGGCCTCCTATATATGTGACTTGGCACACTTGTTTGTTTCTTTCCATCACAGGTTATCCACTCATGTGATCCTGACCATAGACTCTGGTTTCCTGCAACTATAGCATGGCTCTGAGTTGCTGCTTGTGACTCCAAGTTAGTCCCCAATGAGCAGTAGTTAAGGTTACCTTTTCTTTCCTGCACATTCCTGGGGATAATCAGCTATTTCACTATTTAAATCATTCACATTAGTTGCCAGTATCCACTGCATGCCAGTGGATTTTTCACCTCTTGATTCTGGATAGGATGTATTGATCATTTGCCATGGCTGCCTATATACTGAACATGCCCAGGGATTTCTCTTTTGAGACTCCTCAATACATTTTCCAGACCATTTACCAAGGCTGCTTATGTGCAATGCATATCAGGGTGTTGCCCTCTGTGTTTTCTGTTTGGGCTCAAAATAGCTTTTTCCAATGCTTCATTTGTCCTGTGTGTGCCTGTAAAGAAGTTTTCCATCACCCCTTGCTGAAATATATAGATAACTTACCATAGAGTTGATAGCAGGAGTGATGCATATACCACAGGACCACAGGAATATCTTTATAATGTGCTTAATGTTTCATTTAATGATATACAAGATAAAACATATTTGCAAGGCCATGTATTGCTAGTCTGTTTTTTAATATGTATATTAGGCATTGATCCACTGGGTAAACAAAGATTTGTGTTTTGCCTAAGTAGCCTAATACGTTAGGGAAAGTCGACAGGATATTCATCTGCTCTACAAAAAACAGCTGAATACCCAAGTTCCATGTAAAGCAATTTTGATGCATTGAGAAACCGAGAATAAACCCCTATGCCTTTGGATAGAGAGCAATCACCTGCTTTGTGAAGCCTCCACCCACAGCCTCTGCTGGTTTACATTGCATTAAGTTGTATAAGCTCCCTGACCATAAACATCACCTTAATCATGGTGATCTCTGCAAAAGCAGGGGCACCACTGCACAGAAAGAGTGAAGCACCCAAAAAAGGTGAAGGTGTGGCCCCCACTGGTTGAAGCTGTGCTAGCGACCAGCCAGAGAGGTTAAGGATCTGTGATGATAGCAGGATCCTTCAACATGTCAGTGATCGCAATCTCTGTCCACCAAGACATGGACATTCAATATGTGAAATCTCCTCTCAAAAGTATGAAAAGGACCTGGAAGAGGATTTCCTGGCTGAACATGTTGCTCCAAAGAGTTCAGAAAGGAACTTGCAGAGGAAACTGGTCATGATTTTACAACTCAAGGAGACATGTTTTGAACAGACAGAGTGTCATAACAAGCTTTGAACACTTTGGAGTTCTGGCTATTCAGGAGCTGCAGAGAGTGACTTCAGGGCCTTAACAAGGATGTAGAGTAATAGAGGAGATAAGAACAACCATAGTATTGTTAATTCTAGTCAGAAGATAGTATTGCATTTCCAGATTACATTGTATCTGCCGCTCTCCACTATCAATTTCAACCTTTATCAGTAAAATCCACCCCTGCTATGGCTATGGCTAAATACACAAATAAGTCATGGAATAAGCAGCTAACAAATAATGAGCTAAGAGAGACAGAGGGAAGAAGAACATGGCGGCCGGTTCGAGGTGACTCGCGGAGGCTCCTGGATTCGGGAGTTTTAACTTTAGTGCCATGGGATGAAAAACGCAGATCTTTTGTAACTACTTACGGCAGAGGGGAGGGAAGCGGTTTTAACTGCGGGGATCTTTACCCCCCCATTGCATATCAGCGCAATTACGATGGGCACTGAAAGACCTGGCCGTGACTCACGGTGAGTGAGAGCGGCGCGCAAGGTCAATAGGGGCCGGCGGAGGGCAGTAGCGTGGATCCCCGTCCGGGATAGAAGGGGCAGAGGTAGCACAAGTGTAGGAGGTTCCAAAATGCTTGATGAGACTGGTGCTGGGCAGGAACCAGCAAACAAAGTAATTCAATGAGTCCCAGACAAGAGAACTAAAGGGGGAGGAGGAGATATTAAGCCCTCCACTGATTAATACAGGGAAAACAAGGGTAAGGAGTGAAGCCATCCTGGTGAGGGGAGGGGAAATTCTGGCATCGGGCACTGGGTGGGAGACAATTGAAATCTATAAAACACAGAGTGGATATAATCTTAGAAGCATAGTGACAGGGGGAACTTCACAGGCCCTTTGTAGATCTCAGCTCAAATTGTCACAAGATAGTACAACAAATTTAGCTAAGGGATCTCTAGGAGACCAGATGGACCGAGCAGATCAGGTAGTAAGCGACCAACCAGTAAGAGAGGAATGGGCAAGCCACAAGAAGGGTACATTTAGGAAGAAATGGGCAGAATCTCAACTGCACAAACCAAAAATCACCCCCTCAGTGTGGCCCTATTTTAAAGTAATGCCAAAGACCCTGACACTGACACTGAAAAATAGAGTACCCTACTCCCTTGGCTACAACAAGGGGTTTCTCTCTACTTTTTACATATACTGACACTGAAAAACCCAGGGATTCCGTTATCTATCTGTCTTTAGAGGAAGAGGTCATCGTAAATCCTAACAGATTCCAGGATCTGGCTGACGGTGTACAGAATTTAGAGGAGGTTGCAGCCCACACACAGAGGATGGAACAGGAAGGTTTAGACCCCGGGACAATCATGGGGGCCAACTCTATCAGTGGGAGGTGCAGGGAGACATGCAGGCAGCATAGGGTGATACTAATAAACTGTCCAAGCAGGCAGTGGTAGTCCCAAGTCAACCATCACCTCAATCAGTCACTGACCTGATTTAGTTGTTAACAACTGAAATCAGGAGCAGATTCGAAACTTTGGAAATAAACCAAAAGGAGATAAGCTCTGCTTGTCACACTGCAGAAAAAAATGTGACGATCTAACAGCTAGGACCAAGGTGTTGGAAACAACAATGAAGGAATTAGCTCTCCAAACTGGGGTAAGTAAGGAAGATTAGATTTCTGAAGAAAAGTGATGCAGGTATGCAGGAGAAACTGGGATCCTTGGAAAAAAATCAAAAAGAAACAACCTGCGCTTGCTCAGGGTACCAGAAGGGGCAGAGGAAGACAACATAAAAAACTTTGTAGAAGGGTTAATTAAAGGTTAATTAAAGTCAGGACCCAAGCTGACTGCTCAGAGCAGGAGCTTATGAATGACATTCAGAGGGTACGTAGAGACCCATACAAACTAACACCTAACAGAATGAAGCCCAGGAAAATCCTAGTCCACTTTCAAACATATAGAATAAAAGAAGAAATCCTTACCAAGGCACTAAAACTGAAGACGCTCAAGGTGGATGGAGTAAGTTTTGAAATAAGATTAGATGTATTGCATATTACATCTAATAAACAATGGGAGCTAGGAATATTGCTTGAGCCATTGAGGAAATTAGGCGCTATGGTGCTGTTGAAATTCCCTGCTACATTGTGAGTGATGCATAATAATAGAATGCAGAATTTTTGTTGAGAGGAGGAAGTGGAAGAATTTTTAAAACCCATCCCTGAAGTGGGGATTAGTTAGAACAAGATGAGGGTTGGAGAGATTACTAGATATGTAGGACTGGCAAGTTAGCTTTAGGCTTCAAAGACGGCTTCCCCCCTAATTCCCCCTCTCTTCCTGCCATATTTATCCCCTTTTTTTAATCTCATCTATTATATTTCTTCTTTTTTCCTAATACACTTTATTGTTTGTCCTCTTTTCTTTTCCTCTTAGACAGTGCACTCTTTGGTCCCAGTTTATTCTGGGGCTTTAGAAGGTATAAGAGAGCAAAGTAGCACTAGTGGCACTGTTAAGTTTAGTGTTATCTCTTAAATTTCTCCCAAATTCAGGGCCCCCATAGGCTTAGGCCATGAAGACAGAAGAAGAAGGAGGGTTCTCCGGGCTGGGTGAAATTAGGGGTAAAGTGAGTGATAGAGGTCATGGGGTAGGGAGCAGTGGGAGAAAATACAAAAACAATATATGTCCTCTTCGACAGATTGTTATCCTTGACCCCCAGCATAGCAATACCAAGAAATAAATGATGAAAGATGCCCAGAGTGTTCAGATTGAGATTCTGTCATGGGATGTAAATGGTCTAAGAGTGAACCCCAGGAGGGAAAAGATCTTACAATATTTGAAAGATGTTCCTGCCCAAATTATTATCGTACAGGAAACACACCTGACTGACCGTGATATGGGGGAACTTTCTAAGTCTAGAGGTTGGGTTCAAAAGGTCATTTATACCAGTCAACAGGTGACTATAAAGGGGGTAGCTATCCTGATGGGTCATTGCTAAAATAAAATGCTATTCCCAAAAAAATACTATGGTTGTGCATTACGGCCCAAACATACATGACCCTAGTCCATTTAGAAGATTGCTGACAGAGTTGCTGAACTTTCCAGATCCCATCATCTTAGCCAAGTATTTTAATGTGATTTTAGACCGCTGAATAAATTGCTCAGTTAACAGTAGACCAGGGGTAAACAGAAGGGTGCTGCCTTTATTAAAACTTCTAATAAAAAGCTAGGTTAGTGTGCTATATGGAGGGAGAAGATGGGATCCAGGAAGGGGTTTACATATAGTAACAAACAACATGGGCAACAATCAAGAATCGATTTATTTTTAATTGATCAAGGGATTAAGGAATGTGTGCAGGATATTAAGCATGTTGAAGCTCATCTGTCAGATCATTCTGCAGTAACTTGAGTCCTATCCCTATCCACCAGTTTTATAAAGAGGAGATGGACCATGCCCTACTATTAGATGAGGCAGCCATGGATATGCTTAGATTGGAGACTGAGGAGTTCTTCTCTATAAACATGGACAGCGCCCCTTTGGGGGTTGTATGGAATGCATACAAGGCCTTTCTGAGGGGGAAATTAACTTCCATTCAACATTTAAAAAGAAGAAGTTTAGAGCAGAGATAGGGGAGCTGGGAAGTATTATCCAGAGGCTGGAACAGCAGCTATTAGCGGTCATTGGGGAGCGTGAGACAGAAGATTTACAAACCTCTGTCCAAACCTTAAGGATGGAACCTCCAGGAGTAATGGAACAGAGTCTAAGGAAAAGTTGGCAAGTGAGCAATCTAGCGCACTTCCAATATGGAGAGGGTTGTGGAAAACTCCTAGCCTGGAAAGCCATGGTTGAACAAGTAAGAGGGTTTATAAAAGGAACTAGGTGTGAGAACTTGGGTAGACTCTTCACGACAAGTACAGAAATACAGGAGGCATTTCATAAGCACTTTGGGGAGCTATACCAAGAGGGAATGATAGTTACGGAAGAGGATGTAAAGGTCTGGCTGGTCCAAGATGTTCCCTGCAGTATTAGCGAAGGCAATGATAAAACATTATTAGCTCCATTACCCTTATGGAGACCAGTAATGCAATCAGGGCAGGTGAGTCAGGTAAAGCAGCAGGTCCGGATGGACTGCCTGTAGAAATCTATAAAATATTGGGAGAGGTTTTATTGCCAGTTATGGTGAAGTTGTTTACAGATATTTTTGAGAATGGGGCAGAAATTCCAGCATCTTTGAACAAGGCTATAGTAACGTTAATTCCCAACCCAGGAAAACCCGTAAACTCATTTGATTCCTATATGCCCATTTTGCTATTAAATTGCGATTATAAAATATTCTCAAAAATATTGGCAAAGAGGCTAAATGGGGTGGCGGACCTTTTACACAAGGATCTAAAAGGTTTTGTTAGGGGAAGGGGGATCCATCAGCTAAAATACAATTTAATTGGGGCAATTGACATAGCTACTCTTTATAAAGTTCCTCTTGCAGTCATCATCCTAGATACCACAAAGGCTTTTGATAGAGTAAATTGGACCTATCCAGACAATATTAAGGTTGTGTAATTTTGGTGAGAATTTCTGTAGGGCCCTAGCAAAGATATATTGAGAACCAAGAGTTAGGGTTCTCGTGAACAGTAATCTCTCTATGTCTTTCAAAATCTCAAGGGGAACTAGACAATGGTGTCCCTTACCTCCTTTGCTTTTTAACTTGTACGTCGAACTACTGGCAATATAGATCAGGAAATAAAATGGAATACCGCCTTTTAGGTATATGGGTTGGGAGAAGAGAGTGGCCCTATATGCGTATGATTTAATGGTATACACCTCAGACCTGCATGTTTCACTTCCCCTTATTAATGAGCTGACTTCATAGTTTGGTTGCATTGCAGGATAAGAAGTAAATGGGCAAAAAACAGAGATAATGGCCTGGAACTTAGAAATAAATCAAGATATGATTAAAAGATATTTATAAATCATTCTTTCTCCCCTCTTTGATAAATAATCCAACAATGGCAAGTAATGTTATTACCCGGTAATAGTTCAGCTAGTGGTGACACTAGTTCGGGTACTCAATACATCTTTGTAGTCGAACCCGTTTCAATATGGCCGCCTTTACCGTTTGGCTTTCTTTTTTATACATTATGGATATTCCCTATTTTCTTAGCCTATTCGTCATTTCACCTTGTCATCTTTTATAAGTATCGTCTGGTTTCTGGCTCTTAAGCAGGTCTTGCTATAAACTTAGATATGTCTTCTTTGCATTTGGTGATGTTTCTCCCTTCTAGCACACCACTTACAAATGGCCACTGTCTAACGCCTGTAAAGCATGCCCATTCACGGCGTCTTACTGAAGCCAGGTGAACCGGGTTTTTCAATTAGTGAAGGTATATATACGAGCACTTTTCTTTGCTTTCACCATCAGGTGCTATACGTACTGACGGCGAGCAGGATACGGGTTCTGACTTACTTCACATCTCTTCCTCATGGTAAGTGGCTATGCTAATTTCTCGTGGGGGCTTTGTATTAGCAAATCGTAACTCCGTTTCGCCAGGCTATGCCGCCTGCAGGATTCTTGAACTTTTATTTCTTCATGAATAGACATAGCACTAGTAGTTGTTGTTTTTTGATCTACATCCCGATCCTGTGCCGTATTCACCCTTTGTCTACGAGTTTAATAATCTATACTCGACATAACTCCATACTAGCGACTGTTTTGTTATTATTCTGTCCGGGATGGAGTTCGGTTCTTAGTTTTATCATGCATATTCAGATTTTCTTGCTGTTGTTGTGGGAGTCTCAAGTGACAGAGGATTTTAACATTTGAATTGGTCTATTCACCCCCCCCCCTCCTATTTTAACATGTTCTTCATGTTTTCACGTTATATTATTTCATGCCATTTTTTTGTTTTCTTTTTCTTGTTCAGAAATTAGACGGGGTGTCAAGAAGAGATTCTCTGAAACTCGTGCACAATTATTCTAAGTAGTCGATCATGTAAGCACAGGTAATTTTGTGACACTCCAGGAGCTTTCTTTGATCTGTTTTACAGTTTCCCCGGTTATAACTTACATGTTAATTTCTTTCTTTCTCATTTGTCTTTATATTCACAGGTGCACACCCCTTTGATGGTGCACCTGAGAGACTCTCTGTCTCACATATTGATGACAGGGGACTCTTCATTTATAAATATACCTAGGTAAGCTGTAGATATGTCATATGGAGTTAGTTTGGTCCACACAGCCACACCAGCACACTCTATGGCACCCCTATAATGTTGAACAAACAAAGAGGCCACTACTACTCAGTGCGCAAGATTGTAGAATAAATTTCAACTTTTCAAATTTTTTTTAAAATTGTTTTTTCTTTTTCTTTCCATATGTTATACTTCTTTTTAGTCAATTCTTCAAGCTTACGTGCACGAAAATACTGCAGGACAGTATTCCTTTTACAGAACCCCACGTGTGACAGTGACGACTTTAAGCTCGACTGCTCTACATCCTTGGAGGATCTACATTATATACACACCTCCAGGCATCCTAATAGCTAATGTGAGCCATTTTTTCACATTTTGGATATAACAAATTGCAGGGTTGGTGACTCCAACTGATAGCCTAGGTGGTTATACATTTGATTGCTTTTCATGTAAGGTGGCGCTGGATGCATTTTTGCTTGATCCATCTCATGTTGTCTTTCCTCCTCTCATGTCTGCTTTCATTATTTCATATTTTTCAGTCTTTTTGCATCCTTGAATATATTCACTCACCATCGGTCGTCCAATATATGATCTTCTTTGACGCCAGGAAAGTTTTTCTTTGGTAGGTGTGTGTGTATTCCTCACGACTTGGTTACTTTAGGTGACCCCCTGTGTCCTTCCCATGTTAAATTTTAAATTTTAGTTTTAGTCTTTATTGTTTTTTGCCTTATTAGGTTCTTATTGCATTTGTATAATTATTCCGCCTGTATCTATGCCTGACCGGATGTTAAATCCTTTTTCTTTAAAACGTATGAATATCTGCTAAATTGAATCAGTGACATGTATTTTTTCTCCTCTTTCTTGTCTGTGGACTTTTTCCTTGAAACTCTCTTCTGTTCTAGTCTTTACTGTAGTTTTCATTGATCGTTTCTTACTTGGGGGTAGGCCACACTTAGATTGCCTTGGGAACTGGTAGCATACAGGAGTTCTACCTTGATATAATCTTATCAAATGTTTTTTTAATTTATGACTATTGTTGCTCGGCTGAGTTAATTAATTGAGCATAATTTTAATTGTATGTTGTACATGTTGTTTTTCTAAACACAGCCCTGAAGAAGTCCCGTCACGGGACGAAACGCGTCGGCTGTTCTCTTTTGTATGAAAAATAAAGAATCAAACAAAACAAGACTTCTGGACTTCACCATTTGTGCTTCATCATGTTCTCACTAATGTAGTACAATTTTGATATATGGTGCACCTGTGCTTTTTTCATGACATGTTGTAGTTCTGTTTAGGACTGACATTGTGTTGGCGGGTGTTCAATCGGTGTGCACATAATTCCTCTTCAATTAATAAGAAAGGGGCAAATTCACTATTGAGGCTATCTCGGATCAGGTGCATTCCTATGAAGGTTCCGCCATCTGCCATGCATTAGTGTTCTTTATCACTTCATTTGCACTGTTCGACCTCAAACCTTGACCTCGCTGAATCTTGTGAGCTCTTGGTTATTTTCGCCAAGGTCTCAAATATGCCTGGGTTTAAAGATAGACGGCAAGAGCTAGCCCAGGACCTGTTTGCTACAAACCCCAAACCTGGTACAACAACTACCCCCACTACGGAAGGTTTGAAAATGAAATTCCAAAGACTAGAACGCCTTAAAAAGAGTGAAATGTCGAGATGGTGGGACGGCACCACCCTAGAAAAATATATTGAAAATGAAAAAATCCCTCGGGGTTTGAAAATTCTCATATTCCCAACTTTTGAGAACTTGGATCCAGAACAACTAGCAGATTGGGAGGGCAATCTAAGAAATGCTTCATACAATATGATGAAGATCCTAATTAGCAATGCGGAGAAAAAAGGGGAGAAATTGAGAAAAGAAATCGAGGATTTAGAAAAGGAAATAGAGGACTCACCACTCAAAGAAGTGGTTAAAAAGAACTTTTTGGTCCTGGACAAAATCTTAGAAAATCACCAACTATATCTTAGGGATAAAAAAATCAAAAAGATTAGACGTGACGACAAAGACTATAAGGAAGGAAGAATATACACTTTTGCCCACAAATATGATAATGTGAAGTTAGCAGGGGAAGGTAAAAGACGCAGGGAAGAAACATCTGAATTAACATCTGCTAGTAGTATAACTTCCTTATCATCAGTGGCCAGTACAATCTCCATTGAGGTGATACCAGACAACACAGAAGGGGAAGCAAGATCTACCACCAATACTTTTTTATTAGAAATGGAAAGGCTACGTCTGGGAGCCAGACCAAAAGAACAAAAACCAGGCGGGGGGGCAGGAGGTGGCAGGAACGACAACAGAGAAAGAGGTCAAGGTGTGGAAACGGTGGCGGGGCGGACGAGGTCGAACAGGACAAAGAAATAATGGAAGTGATTGCTGACACCCAGGTGGTTAATGACAAATGTATTGTTGTGAATCTTTCGGATAGGGCTCTATCCAATGCAGAAATGTCTGTTTTGAATAAGGGTTTGGGTTTTTGTCCAAACAGTGTGGGTGGGGACACTGATTTCTTTGTTGGTTTGTTTAAATTCATTCGTGCTTTAAAATTGAAAGATCATTTTGTTAGAAACCCACCGACTGTGACCACTGTTTGTAATGCTGCTACTACCTCTGACTACACAGCAACTGAAATAAAAGTCATACAATCAATGATGTCGGTTGAACTTGAGACTTCTATTGATAGTGAGATGGTTTGTGCAGAATTGGGCATCATTGAGGACACCCTGTCCGACAGTGGCCTAAAACCCAGATCCAAATTTATTCCGGGAGGAACTCACCCTAACATAGACGCTTTTCAAGAAAAAGTTACACATGGTTTACATCAATTACTAGATCATCCCATCCGTCCAAACAAACGCCACCATAATTTGACTAGTAAAGAACGCCTAGCCTTAAAAAGCCTCAAAACTGATAGTTCCATAGTGATTCGTGAAGCGGACAAGGGCGGCAATGTGGTCCTAATGAGAAAGGCGGATTATCTCTCGGAAATTGAATGCCAACTTGCCGAGACCTCTTGCTATATCAAAATTCGCCATAACCTGTTACCTGCCCTAGGTGCCCATATTAACATGAAACTTACGGATTGGCGTGAGGAGGGCTTAATCAGTGAGGAGGAGTGCAGGTACCTTAGGGTGTCTGAGCCCAGCTTCCCCTGCATCTACATACTTCCTAAAATCCACAAGGGCGGCCTATTTCCACCTGGCCGCCCGATTATTTCAGGGGTAAATTCACCAACTGAACGCCTTTCAGAATACGTGGATGTGTATATACAACCCTTTGTGCAAAATCTCCCGTCCTACATAAAGGACACTAAGGACATTCTGACCAAGTTTGAGGGATTCGCCTGGTCAGACAACTTGCTTTTTGTCACACTAGATGTGACAAGCCTTTATACATGCATCAAGAAAGAATTTGGTATAAAAGCCCTTGAGTTTTATTTAGGACAAAGAGCTGCAGGACTCATAGGCCACAATCAAGTTCTGATTGAGATGACTAACATCATTCTATCCAAGAATTTCTTTCTACATGATGCTGTATGGTATCAACAGACCCAGGGCACGGCCATGGGTTCAAAATTTGCTCCCGCCTATGCCGGGCTCTTCATGGGCTGGTTCGAGCGGGAGCATGCCTGGGGCCGTCATGCGGCAGAGTGGTCAGAACACGTGATCTTTTGGGGCAGGTACATTGATGACGTTATCATGTTGTGGAATGGACCTGTCCCAGACCTTATGACCTACTTTGATTTTTTGAATAACAACCCATACAATGTTCACTTGACAATGGAATTTAGTGCCACGGAAATCAATTTTCTTGATGTAACCTTTTTTGTGGAAGATAATATGATAAACAGCAAAACCCACAGAAAGGCCACAAGTTGCAACAGTACGCTACATTTCACCAGTGCACACCCACGCCATGTTATCAACAACATCCCCTATGGTGAGATGATCAGGATGCGACGTAACTGTAGCACACCAGAAACCTTCTCCCAAAACATCAGAGAAACTACTAATCGTTTCCGACAAAGAGGTTATCCTTCTCAGATCCTAAATAAAGCACTAACTAGAATTGAAAAGGTGTCTAGAGAATCCACCCTATCTACATTAGAAAATAGAAAAAACAATTCTCCAAGTATCGCACTTGTTACACCCTTTACGGATGATAGCACCAGGGTTTATAATACGTTACGTAAACATTGGCATTTACTAACATCCATACCCAGCTTACAAGGGATTGTATCAGCCAAACCCAAGGTGACATACAGACGCGGTACCAATTTAAGAAATATCCTCTGCCCCAGCTACATTACCAGAGAAAAAAGGATGGATTGGCTCAGTAACAAATTGACAGGCTTTTACACCTGCAGGGGATGTAATATGTGTAGCTTAGGCAAGGACAAAACTAAGGAATTTTGCTATAACACGACACATAGATACACAATCAACCATTACATCAATTGCAATACCAGCTATGTAGTGTATGTTCTAGGATGCCCTTGTGGCCAAATTTACGTAGGCAGCACGAAAAGGGCCCTCAAGATACGAGTACAAGAACATGTCAGGGCACATAAAAATGGGGATCTAAAATATGCTATGACGAATCATATGCAGGAGAAACATTTAACCACTGACACCATTTGGTTTTTGGGCATAGATCATGTCCCGATCAACCCCAGAGGGGGGGACAGACTGTTAGCTCTACGTAGAAAGGAGGCAATGTGGATTTGTAAATTGAGAACCCTAGAATTTGGTCATAATTTTGATGACGAAATGCATCACTTTCTGACATAAATTATCAATGCATTGCTTCTATACTTTTTTTCATACATCTGTTATGATGTTCATATGTATCGACTATATGCCCAACTTTTGAGTATTGAATCTGTTATTGGAAACGTATCTGCATAACTCATGTCAATCTTTCTCCCTGATTTTTGAACCCTGTATCTATACCAGATAGGAGAGGTCATGTGAACACATGCTTGTACAAGCCACTCCCTGTTATATACTTGGTAAACATGTTGTAAACAACCTATTTTGTTTTAGGCTGCATCACTTATATAAGTGTATTATGTTTTTCTAAACAACAGTGGTTCAGTTTATATATATGTCTGACTTTCCTGACATTATATACCCCACAGACTTTCTTCCCTCTCTGTGCCTTTTCTCCCTTCTCCTTCGTTTTCTTGTGGTTATTCTCATTATTTTTATAATATGTTATTGTCCTGTATTCAGTTTGGTCACCATGTTTCATGTGGTGTATTCATACTCCTCATGTCACGTACTCCCTGCCCTACTTCCAAGTTTTGTTTTTGTTTTTGCTTATTTGATTATGTTTTTCCTATGGGATCGCCTAATCTGACAGTTGGCCTCTGCAAATATCTCTTTTATACACATTAACGTGGCGGTTTGGCCTGTTCAATCTGCCTTGCAATTTGAAACATACATATCTGGGATAATTTTCCCGCTACCTTTCATAGCCAATTTACCGTAATAGGTGCTCAGTTCAATTTATGTTGTACATGTTCAGAACTCGTCCCTTTTATTTTTATTTTTTTATTTTTTTGGAGTTCATTCTATTATTCTTGAACCCCATTTAGATTAAACTCCACTGGTGCGCTTTCGGGCTATTTATATAGCTCACTTCGTTAATCGTTCTTAGGGACTGCTTTGACAAGTCTCCATACTGCTTATTTTACTTTGTCCTTTGTATGATTCCTCCACATATTTATAAATCATTCTTTCTCCCCTCTTTGATAAATAATCCAACAATGGCAAGTAATGTTATTACCCGGTAATAGTTCAGCTAGTGGTGACACTAGTTCGGGTACTCAATACATCTTTGTAGTCAAACCCGTTTCAATATGGCCGCCTCTACCGTTTGGCTTTCTTTTTTATACATTATGGATATTCCCTATTTTCTTAGCCTATTCGTCATTTCACCTTGTCATCTTTTATAAGTATCGTCTGGTTTCTGGCTCTTAAGCAGGTCTTGCTATAAACTTAGATATGTCTTCTTTGCATTTGGTGATGTTTCTCCCTTCTAGCACACCACTTACAAATGGCCGCTGTCTAACGCCTGTAAAGCACGCCCATTCACGGCGTCTTACTGAAGCCAGGTGAACCGGGTTTTTCAATTAGTGAAGGTATATATACGAGCACTTTTCTTTGCTTTCACCATCAGGTGCTATACGTACTAACGGCGAGCAGGATACGGGTTCTGACTTACTTCACATCTCTTCCTCGTGGTAAGTGGCTATGCTAATTTCTCGTGGGGGCTTTGTATTAGCAAATCGTAACTCCGTTTCGCCAGGCTATGCCGCCTGCAGGATTCTTGAACTTTTATTTCTTCATGAATAGACATAGCACTAGTAGTTGTTGTTTCTTGATCTACATCCCGATCCTGTGCCGTATTCACCCTTTGTCTACGAGTTTAATAATCTATACTCGACATAACTCCATACTAGCGACTGTTTTGTTATTATTCTGTCCGGGATGGAGTTCGGTTCTTAGTTTTATCATGCATATTCAGATTTTCTTGCTGTTGTTGTGGGAGTCTCAAGTGACAGAGGATTTTAACATTTGAATTGGTCTATTCACCCCCCCTCCTATTTTAACATGTTCTTCATGTTTTCACGTTATATTATTTCATGCCATTTTTTTGTTTTCTTTTTCTTGTTCAGAAATTAGACGGGGTGTCAAGAAGAGATTCTCTGAAACTCGTGCACAATTATTCTAAGTAGTCGATCATGTAAGCACAGGTAATTTTGTGACACTCCAGGAGCTTTCTTTGATCTGTTTTACAGTTTCCCCGGTTATAACTTACATGTTAATTTCTTTCTTTCTCATTTGTCTTTATATTCACAGGTGCACACCCCTTTGATGGTGCACCTGAGAGACTCTCTGTCTCACATATTGATGACAGGGGACTCTTCATTTATAAATATACCTAGGTAAGCTGTAGATATGTCATATGGAGTTAGTTTGGTCCACACAGCCACACCAGCACACTCTATGGCACCCCTATAATGTTGAACAAACAAAGAGGCCACTACTACTCAGTGCGCAAAATTGTAGAATAAATGTCAACTTTTCAAATTTTTTTTTAAATTGTTTTTTCTTTTTCTTTCCATATGTTATACTTCTTTTTAGTCAATTCTTCAAGCTTACGTGCACGAAAATACTGCAGGACAGTATTCCTTTTACAGAACCCCACGTGTGACAGTGACGACTTTAAGCTCGACTGCTCTACATCCTTGGAGGATCTACATTATATACACACCTCCAGGCATCCTAATAGCTAATGTGAACCATTTTTTCACATTTTGGATATAACAAATTGCAGGGTTGGTGACTCCAACTGATAGCCTAGGTGGTTATACATTTGATTGCTTTTCACGTAAGGTGGCGCTGGATGCATTTTTGCTTGATCCATCTCATGTTTTCTTTCCTCCTCTCATGTCTGCTTTCATTATTTCATATTTTTCAGTCTTTTTGCATCCTTGAATATATTCACTCACCATCGGTCGTCCAATATATGATCTTCTTTGACGCCAGGAAAGTTTTTCTTTGGTAGGTGTGTGTGTATTCCTCACGACTTGGTTACTTTAGGTGACCCCCTGTGTCCTTCCCATGTTAAATTTAAAATTTTAGTTTTAGTCTTTATTGTTTTTTGCCTTATTAGGTTCTTATTGCATTTGTATAATTATTCCGCCTGTATCTATGCCTGACCGGATGTTAAATCCTTTTTCTTTAAAACGTATGAATATCTGCTAAATTGAATCAGTGACATGTATTTTTTCTCCTCTTTCTTGTCTGTGGACTTTTTCCTTGAAACTCTCTTCTGTTCTAGTCTTTACTGTAGTTTTCATTGATCGTTTCTTACCTGGGGGTAGGCCACACTTAGATTGCCTTGGGAACTGGTAGCATACAGGAGTTCTACCTTGATATAATCTTATCAAATGTTTTTTTAATTTATGACTATTGTTGCTCGGCTGAGTTAATTAATAGAGCATAATTTTAATTGTATGTTGTACATGTTGTTTTTCTAAACACAGCCCTGAAGAAGTCCCGTCACGGGACGAAACGCGTCGGCTGTTCTCTTTTGTATGAAAAATAAAGAATCAAACAAAACAAGACTTCTGGACTTCACCATTTGTGCTTCATCATGTTCTCACTAATGTAGTACAATTTTGATATATGGTGCACCTGTGCTTTTTTCATGACATGTTGTAGTTCTGTTTAGGACTGACATTGTGTTGGCGGGTGTTCAATCGGTGTGCACATAATTCCTCTTCAATTAATAAGAAAGGGGCAAATTCACTATTGAGGCTATCTCGGATCAGGTGCATTCCTATGAAGGTTCCGCCATCTGCCATGCATTAGTATAATTCAAGATATTGTCGAAAGAGAGATGAGTTATTTAGGCATCAGGATCACACAAAATATTGAGAAACTACCGGAAGTAAACTTCCTCCGAGTATTTAAGGAAGCATGCAATCTAATGTTACACTTACTGTTAACGATTCTTAGAAGATACTCCCAATGTACTTTCCTATTCCAGACTATCCCTTTAAGTTTCAAAGAGGAATGGCTTACAGATATATAGGCTTAGCTTAGTAGCTTTATCTGGGCCTCAAAGGGCTCTCAGATTGCCTGGAAAAAGCTTTGAAGGAAGAAAGACAAGGAGGGCTTGTGTCTGGCTTGTCCTACTATGCTTGGGCATTTTTGTTAAGGAATGGGAAGATGCTTCTAAATGAACCAGATATAGGAAAAATGTTAAAGGCAATGCTATCAGATATTGCAGGAGGACAGCAAGGTTAAAATTTGGAAGCCCCAGATATTTTAAAAAGTGCAGCTTAAGATCTTACAAAGTCTAGTAATGACATGGTATAAGATCAGAAAGTAGGCAAAACTCTCTTATAGTGGGCTGGCCCCAATACAGAATGCCCCAGGCTCCCCCGAGTGGACTAAGGATAGCTTGGCAGTCCCTTTGAAGGAGGCAGCAGTGGTGAGGTGGGAACAGCTGGTGGAGAATAGGAAGTTGTTTCCTTGGGTCAACTGGTCGGCGATAACCAATAATAAGCTATTGAGGTTTAAATCCCTCCAAATCAAAAGCTGGTATCAGCCGCGGTGGAGATAGGATCCTCAAATGATCTGGAGTCCAAGCCGGTCAGCAAAGTGCCAAGGAAGAAGGAGGTGGTCAAGTGGTATTGGCTACTGGTGGATTTAACGGACGGCGATTTTAGGCTTCCAACTGATCTGTGGGGGAAGAGCTTGCTGGGAAACAGCTGGAAGATTCATGGCTAGCATCCCTCAACATTCTATACTCCATGGTGCATGCTGCAAATGTAACGAGGAACCATATCTTCTGTCTTCATTGGGTCTATTGGGCACCACAAAAGCTATCCAAGTACGGAAAGAGTATAACGCCGAAGTGTGCAAAATGCAGCCAAGAAAAGGTGGATGATAACCATATGTTTCTTGAGTGTCCCGAGATTCAACGTTTTTGGGCTGACGTGAGTAGCTGGTATGTCAACTATACTCGGTATGGCACTTCAGGTAAGCACGGCTTTTGTATTCTTTGAGGTTCCAGCATAATATAAAACTATGACAAATGGTGTGAGAAAGCTAGGCTTTTACCTGATTCTTCTTGCTCGGAGAGAGATTTGTAAGAACTGGATATGCAATTTACCTCCGACTAAAGTAGACTGGGTTAAATCTGTCAAATATACTACCAGGCTCGACAGGACATCGCAAACAAAAGAAACAATTTCTGGTCCCCCTGCCTAAACTGGCTTGAAATCTCTGAATGAAGGTAGATCTAAGTCCAATGATTATGTCTGTACAATACTGGCCCTTCTTTACTACTCCGGCGAGGTCTGCAGATGGCCTTTGGGTCAGAGCAGACAACGGAAGAAGAGGTTCTCTGGTAATCAAATTATCCTTGGTAATAAACAAATATCTCTGGTAGGCTGGTCAAGGGGGAGCCCCAGAGTTCCTCTGTTTTCCCAAGGCGATTGAGGATTAAAAAAAAAGAGAGAGTAGGAGGACTTTTTGTGGCTCTGAAACTAGTTATTTTCCGTAACTGATAGAGTCCAGCACTCAACTGAAAAAAAAATGAAACTGAGCTTAGCCCTGAGTCAGCAGATTCAACCAAGCTAGGGGAGCATCTTCCACTGAGTCTCGACTTCAACAAATCTTGTCTGGTCTTAGGCCTGAAAAGGAGGTACAGTGTGGAAAACTTGGTGACATCCGGACTCTAACTCTATTTTAAAAAAGTCTTCTAATTAGTACATCATTTGAATATCCAACAAAAAGGAACTAACATAGAAATATAACATATTAAGGGCAAGATAGAGAATGGTGACCAAGACCGACAGCAGTTGAATGAATATTCACTCAGGAACTTTTAGTGGAATAACAGAACGAGGTGATAATACACTGAACTTGCTGTGGTGACCTGCTGCCTGTCGCCCTCTTGCCTGGGTGAGAAATACTGGAGCTGCATCTCCTGAACCCAGAGTGACTCAAAGGGCTATTTGTCTGGCCTCCTGATCTGAAGCCTCAGATATACAATTGTTTTCCAAACACCTTGCACCAGCACCTAGACTCTGCCATCTGTGAATCGACCCTGCTATGTGGTGCCACCCCAGTCCTGGACTGTTGGAAGTGGGCCTAAAGTGCTCGGCCACCCTCTGGGGATCCAGCAGAACTGATGCATCTCTTATGTTGTGTGGTGCAAACTTGAGCAGAACTGATGCATCGCTGTGCTGTGTCAATTTTGACCACCGCAAATACCTGCATTGTATCACAGCCTGTTGCCACATTGAAACCACTGCTATGCCATCCCTCTAGGAGTGGTAGTTTCTCGGGACCCTCTTTTTGATCGTCTTGATGGACTCTTTGCTGTCAGTGGCCTTTTTGTGCTTTTAGCCCCGGCTGGGGCAGCTGCTGCGCTTTATAAATCAGCCTAACCTATGCGACACATCTTCAGGACAGGCCTTCGCATCCCTCGCCAACGGAGGCTGCAATGGTATTGCCTGACAACGCATAGCAGCTTTGCAACTTATTGGAACCATCTCATCGCCCTGACTGTGGGACGCATGTTTGGTGTCGGACTTCGTATTGCAAGCCCTTGTCGATGGGATCCTCAACGACGATAGAGGACCTCACACCGCAACTTCGATGAATCTTGGAATCCATGTATCACTTCCGCTGTGCAACGCATTTTCGAAACTAATCCTCACAACGCTCCGCAAACCATAGATCTCTGCGCATAATAAATCGGAGAGGTAGAAGCGTAGACCTCTGAATGTAGGTTGTAGGTATATGAATAGAATTTGGAATACATTAGTAGTATTACTGTAGTACTACTTAACATGCTACAAAATGCCATTTGGGAATAGACCCCATTATTTAAAGGTTACTGAACAAAATCTAAATCCAGAATAAAAAAGGAAGCATCTCATAGTATAAGCACATCCTTCAGGAAGATTTTACAGGCACTCGTGCACCCTGCCTTGAGAAGGGCGCCTGGGGTATCTATCAGATGCTTAAGAGCATGGCGTAATGCCCTTTTCTAAGATCCAAGATACATTTGGTGTTAGAAAGGAGGGAGGGATTGTTTATATAGTTACAAATACCAATGTATTTCCTTAGCTATCAGAAGAATCCCGGAAGCCTTTTTAACGCTGTATGTCATTGCTCTCCACGCAGGAGCTACATGGTTTTTGTATACCATTAATTATTGGAAACCATAAAGCCAAACCACACTAAGATGTTTGTCCAATAGTCGGAGTTTCTCGAGACCTTAATAACATCCAAAATGTGAGAAGAAATTAACTCGGATTAGCATCATCTCCCAATATTTTCTAATTCAGGCAAATACATTTTTTATTTCTCTATAAGTTATATTTCACTCCTTAGAGAATAGGCGTTATCGTAGCCGGGCAGAGTAGACAATGCATGAGCTGTCATAATGCTCTGGTGAATGGGACTCAGGTGTTATGGCAGTGTATTAGATCACAAACTGAAAAACATTACAGGTGTCAATCTAAACTTTGATCTTATACTAACCTTCGTAGGAAGGTGGTTTGAGGCTAGCCATAAAAGGAGCACAGACAACATGGCATTCTGTGGCTCCTTGGTTGAAAGAGCTAGCATTGCACATACATAGAAATCAGAAGACTCCCAGCATTCGCTGGATGAACCTTACAACTGAAAAAGATTGATATCTTGAATGAACAGGGCCACTATGGGTTTATTGGACTACTTCGAGACTTTTCGATGACTGGATCAAGACTCCTTGACGCTGAAATTCTTATTGTGTGATTGTGTCGTCACAAACAATTATGTTTACTGCATTGTTCACGATGAACACATAGGTCTAGATGTATATTGTGTGTGTCCTTCCGTTTTTTGCCAAATAAAAAAAAACAAAAAAGACAACAGATCTAGAAATTTTGGTTAAGGTATGTCTTATATAAATAAAGTATTGAACTGCTTACACCTACGTGTGTACCTTGTTTAAAAAGATAAAAAGCTTCTTATTCCTATTCACAATCTTTTCAAAACTGAAAATTCACTAAATGTATATAAAGAATATAAACAAAGAGTACTTGACTACAACCTGCCAGCTAATATTCTCTAGTCAAAAGCATGAACAAGTTCATCACCTATAAATGTTGGTTTTCCCCATGGCATTTCTCTACATAAAGGTACGCTGTCGGAATTCAAGCTCCCATTGCAGGAAGTTGAAAGTATTTAAAAATATCCTGACTTCTACATTTTGTACAGTATAAGCTTATATCATTCGTAATACACTATTGACCTGTACCTTAAAAATATTTGTCACCAAAATCCTCAGAAATTAATTTTTTATTTGAACAATCCATGGCAGCATCCATTTTAAAACTACCCCCATCTAGCTCCAGCACTTTGGGGCACATGCATCAAGGTAGGCTTTTGCGATTCCTTGATTATGATTATTAAGGAATCGCAATTATGGATTCGCAAAAGCCTATGCATGTAGGAATCGCTAAAAACATTGCGATTCCTATACATTCCTTAATCGCAACTCGCAAATTGCGAGTCGCAATTAAGGAATGGCTTCCCATTCATTCCTATGGGCCTGAAGGCCCATGGGAATGAATGGGATTGCTTGCGCAATTTACGAGTACCCGATAGGTACTCGCAAATTGCGCATGCAATTTCAATGGTGCAAGGGTGACAAAAGGACACCCTGTTGCACCCCTGAAATTGTAATGTGAACACATGTTGAGCACACACATGCCCTAAGGGCATGTGTGTGTGTAACCAGGAACTTTAAAAAATGCACTTCAGTGCATTTTTCAAAGTTTTTGCAAATTACTGTCAAGTTTCATTTGACGGTAATTTGCGTCCCCTATAGCGAAATCGCTATTTTCAATGGCATCATGCAATGCATTTGAGGCATCGTAATTTGCGATTCCTTAAATGCAATCGCAATTTAAGTAATCGCAAATTATGCGATTCAGTAAATTGAAATTTTTGCATTGGGGATGATGCATCCCAAATACAAAAATACCGGTTTCCAAGGGGCAGATTCTGAGAATCTGCCAGTTTGCTGACGGCTTTTCTTTTGATGCGTATAGCCCTTTGTCTCCTTATGCCAAACTCTGCCATCTTTGTGGAATATACTTGCTAATGTCCTCCGTTCTGTTGTGTCACACTGTGTCATTTTAAATTAGAACTGTTCAGCAAGACCTTCATTGTCATCACGGGTACAGCCTGGAGAGAAGGTGTAATATACAGTAAATCAATTCAGTAGGTGCTTGAAGGTAGTTGAAATCACATCAAAGGCTCTTCGAATCCCCGCAATGTTGTCACAGGAAGTGTCAAAACACGGCCTTTTAATACTAAGCGCACCACAGGAAACTATTTTGAAAGGTTGAGAATAGCATTTTCAGCCTTCCATTGTGGATTTGGTAGATAGGCCGGAAGTCATTTCTTGCGAAAGATGAGGTTTAAATTAAAACAACTAAAGTACAAAAAGATGTGTCACTTGAAGGTATTTAGTTTTTTCCCTTTATAGCACATATCCACATTTTTGTTTGCTCTTTTGCATCTCAGAGTCAGAGCATTAAAGTTAAATAGCATCCAAAACATGTTTTAATGTGAGTAATAAATACATGAAAGCCGAGATGGCGTTTGGGGCAAGGTGAATCAGTGACTACACTTCGCGTGTCGATGCAATTTACATTTTAATTGGGAATAGAAAAATATAATTAAAACCTAGAGAAATAAATATGTGCTGTACAAATTAATAACAAAAAGATGATACCTCGAGAGTTCAGCTCAACAAGGATATTACCGTTAGAGTATATTGTCATGTTGAAGTGTTGTTTTATCACTAATAATTGCATACCCACTTATCCTGTTCTGCATTTCACTAAATGAAATGAAATTAAATTAAATTTGTACTTGTAAAGCACACTTATACCCCAACTGGGGTGTCCTGGCGCTGCACGCATACCGCTGTAGAACCCTTCCTGGCTTTTCCCTGTGAAATGTCCACTCCTGGGCACCCCCAAGGTGAAGTCAGGCATCCCAGCGCTGTTGGGGCCGTTGTGGAGATTAAGCAAGCTATTGCCCAGAGTTGCAGAGTGGGACCCATGATTAGACTAGGCACCGAGGCCAGGTCCGAGGAAATTGAGCCCAAGACCCACCGAGGCGGGAATTGAACCAGACCTCTGCATCAGGGTCTGCCGCTCTAACCATTGAGCCACACTTCTCCATAGCGCTGAAAGCCTACATACGTCTATCTATATATATTCATTTATATATATAAACAATGAATAATCCAGTACGTGCCAGCTTAGTGGTTACTTACAAAGATTGTCTGCAGCTGGATCATTTTTAGTAAAAAGTCCACTTATCATGCAATATATCTCAAGTTGTAGTTTAGTTGCTATCACATAAACAGAAATGTCTTCTTGTCCTGTGCCTCATACAGTATGCCATTCTGTTGTTGCTAATTCAGGGGGAAAGATTCGTAAATTCCACTACTCCTGAAATGAAGACCCTCATTTTGCCTCAGATGGCGGCATCGCCTGTTCCCTGGCTTAAACTTCGCCACAACCCTGTCGATCTCCCAGCCATGCTCGTGAGCAGTAGCTTCCCTTGAGTACAGGTGTTGCTGTGTTGTGGCTGGAGGATGGTGGAGCATCACCCTGGTGGTATAGTAACACCATGCTGATTTTCTTGTTCCCCCTTAAAAAAGCAATAAAGTGATTGGTGGGATGCCAATAGTAATTACTCAGCCACGTTCCGCTCCGTCATTTTTTTGCCCACTATGACCTTCCAGATGGGGACCAGCCCTTATGCAAATCCACGTCCACCCTCCTCCAATAGGATTCGTCCATGCAGGATAGATCCTCCCTAAACAGGAACAAACTCAACAACAGCCTGCTTGGCAGAGTTTGGCCTCCTCAAGGATGAGTGAGGTGTAGCCTGAGTCCATTAACAGTGTGCATGAGCACCAAGGCTGGGTATACTCATCAGACGTAGGGTATCGCATATAGAAAAACAAAAAAGCGACAATCTAGTGTTTGAATTATCCCACCCATTGGAAATTACTAAGGCTACATTCAGCTTCATCATTTCTGGCCACTATGTTACTCCAGATGGAGGTCAGAGATATGCAAATCATACTTTGCCCTGCTCAAATAGGACCAGTCAGTCACAAACTGCCAGGCCAAACCCCCTTTAAACAAGAACATCAGCAACTCCAGACCAGTTGTGACCAAGTTGGTACTCATCAGCTTCAGAACAAGGGAACAATGAGCACAGGACCCATTTCTGGCATCCATTTCGCATTTAGGACATATCACTTCGAAAAACAAAAAAGCGATTGGTGGAATGCTGAATACATGTCAGCTAGTACTAATTACTTGCATGACTCATGCATCCCTGACTCTCATTCATACTGTCCCTAGTGCATACTTCATTACTTTCTGATCTATCCTTACCAGAAGTCCTGGGATCCGCACCTTAGGCTCGGGCTACATCCTTGGCTCACAGTATGCATTTTGACAACCCACCGATTCCTTTCCTTTCGCTGGAGAGGCCTCTGGTCTATTAGCTCCAATAGATTGCTAACCAGCACCTCTTAGACCTCCTTCTCACTCCGTTCCCATACAAATTAGCTCTTGACTTTTCTTTCCATCAGCAGAAACATTGGCCACTCCAGATTCTGGTAAGAATGTGCCCTCCACATATACTTTTATGGTAACTGGTATGACTAGTTCTCTAGTTCCATTTTTGTAGCGGATCGACAATCTGAGGTTACCAAGGTGACAGTTACACACATAGAGCCATCCTTCGAGTCCATAATCCTCCTGCTTGCCACTTCTGATGATTCAAATGGTGATTCTCTTCCAAAGTCCTTTCTTAATCCCCTTTTAATTCACCACCTTAAAAGTTCCTACACATTACTGCCTCCGCTGATGGGCCATGACTCAGAAGCCTCTCGCCAGTGACACCACACTTGGCAGGCATTTGACTCTTGAGCACTCTAACTCAGTGTGCCCATCTTATTTTGACTCATCAACAAGGACCCTTCAATGTATATGTGTCAGTCTACATGGCTACTGGCAGTCCTGAAATGTCACCCTTGTGCTGTTGTTAATATTGTTTGTATCTTTTCTGGTAATTTTGCTGTGTAAAATCTTTATTCGGTAATTTGATCACCATAAAAGAGTACATAAACATTATACAATTCCATTTCTCCGGTTAAAACTATAAATAATACGACATATAAAGGAAGGAATGCACCACAGTCACTGGTTTGCTACGAGCGGTTACATACATCAGACTGTTGGTACCCTAGAATGCAGTTTCAATAACCGGGAGCGCGTCACCCACGCACTGCCCAAACATTTTGCCACCCCACATGTCATGAAGGAAGATGAAGAATCAGTAGAAAGTACACGTAGTGCCTGACTATGACACCTCAGCCCCAGCTCCCTACATACAGGTTTCAGCCAACATTTCCGGGCCACTTTATAAGCGGGGCAGGCAAAGAATAGGTGGGCCACAGTCTCCTTTGGTGCTGCACAACCAGGGCACGAACGCAAGGAGGCAGCAGAGTTGGACCACCTCGACATGAAGTCGTACACCGGGAGCGTCCCATATCTCAGTTTTAGATATAGCGCTCTGTCTAGAGGTTTAGTGATCAGGTTGCGGAAGGGTTCCAGTTTTTTCACCCATTTAATTAGCAGAAATTGATCCGTGAGTGAGCCCCCATCCAAACCACTCAGTGCTTCGCTCTGTACCCAGTCCCAATATAGCTTTTTGATCACATCCTTGGGCGGCGGCATTTGGGACTCCCAAGCATCCCTTAGACCTAATTTAAGCACCAAGTCTCTCACATTATTCAGTCATCCTATTTTTTTCCCCGAGTCCAACAGAAGAAGATCGTCCAGCCCTGCAGCATAATTTGCAAGCTCCTCAGTTCTTCTTAAACGGGTCCAGAAGAGCAATGGGCGTAGCCTCACCAAATCCTTTAGGGCTCTTCTGCCCAGATCTAATCTCAGGGGGATGAGTGGGGTGGAAACAGGACGAGCCACCACCTTCCTCAAAAAATTATTTTCCGCTGTGGCGAGATCTGTAACATTTTCAAACCCCCAGAGCTCGAAGCCATATAAGGCCGCCGGAAGAATTTGACCATCGTAAATCGCCATGGCCGGGGAGACAGGTTTACTACTTGACTCGCGGAGCTCCCTCAGAGTCACCCCAGATACTCTTTGGTGGCTGAGTAACATTTTGGCCAGGTGGTCCTTCCAGGTAATTCGACTATTTATCCGGACACCAAGATAGTCGAATGAATTGACCAACTCCAGGGGGGCCCCATTAAGCAAGAAGTTGTTTTTAAACCTTTTGGAGGGGGAAAATGCCATCAGTTTAGTTTTCGAGGTGTTGATGGTTAAACCTCTATTAGTACAGAAGGAACTGAATCGGTTCAAGAGTTTTTGCAGGCCCCCTGGGGATTTGGATATCAGTAAGGTGTCATCGGCGAAGAGTAAAGTGGGGATTCTTTCCCCCGCCAGGGATGGGGCATCCGACTCTTCCCCTTTCAGATGGTCCACCACTCCATTCACGAATAGGGAGAAAAGGGTCGGGCCATGACACAGCCCTGGCGTACTCCTCTCCTCACAGGGATCCTGTCCGTTAACTGTCCCTGGGATCCCCATCTGACCCTCGCATAATTCCCCTCGTGGAGCTTTACAATTAAACTCAGAAGTCTACTTGGAAAACCCATCTCTCCTAGGATCTCCCATAATTTAGCCCGGGGGACCAGGTCAAACGCCGTCTTGAGATCTATGAAGGCCATGTATAGACTACCTTTCTTGATGGTGACTGCCTTCCAATAGATAACAAAAAAGCGAAAGACCTGGTCCATCGTGCCTACCTTTCTTCTGAAGCCCGCCTGGAGGTGGGAGAGAATGCTAGCCTCCTCCATCCAGTCGCCTACCCTTGAAATGATGACCCTGCCGACCACTTTCTGGATTATATCTATCAAACTGATAGGTCTGTAGTTCGCAGGGTCATCTCTTGCCCCCTTCTTAAATACTGTTACCACCTCCGCCCCCTTCCAAGAATCTGGCACCTGGTGTCCCCTTGTAATCAAGTTCATAATTGTGGCGATTAAATTGGCCCAAGCCAATGGTTCCGCAATCAGCAGTTCCCCAGGGAGCCCATCCGGACCGGCTGCCTTCTTAGGGGTTAGATGATTGATCGCCACCACAACTTCGGTGGTCGTAAATGGAAGATCATCCACCCCTGAGGTATCCCCAGCACCAAAACTAGCTGCCCCGGGGCTGTCAGACTCTTCGTTACCTCCATATAGGGAAGAAAAGTGAATAAACCATTGCTGACTGGTTATATGCGTTGCTAATGGTTGTGATTTCCCCTGCCTGGCTCTGTTAATCAGATCCCAAAAAAGATTCGGGTTCCTTCTACTCACAGCATTGGCTAGGTCAAGCCAATGCTGTTCCTCCCACTCTCGTTTGGCCAGCGATAGTGCTTTCAGGTAGTCCCTCCTGGCCGCTCTAACCAGCAAGGGATCCCTAGAAAGCAGGCCTTTTGTCAGATTTTTCCTACTACCCTTACACTGGTCTGTATACCAAGGTTTATTTGAGGTGGGGGGTATGATAGTTTCCCTATGACTTTTCACTTTCGAGGTAAAAAATTGACTAACGTGTTCTATTGTAGCTTTGTAAGCTGAGTCAAGGGAAGAGTGCGGGAGCATAGTAGTCTGGTTTTCACAGTCCCAGGCCTCCAGATCAAAGTACAAGCCCTCTACCAGAGATTTGATGGTCCCTAGGTCATCCTCCTTCAGGTTAGCCTTGTCCCATTTCAATCTGCGGTTGTTATTACATGGGATGATCTCTTTGGTTGTCTTTAAGGGGGCATTCACCCTCCTGTCTTTAAAGATGCCCCAATTAAACTTACAACACAGGGGATTGTGGTCACTATCCTGACTTGGGAGCACCTCCATGTCAATAAGGTCTGCCCATAAACTAACACCCATTAGGATGTAGTCAATTCGGGACGGCCCAGTAAGTCTGTTGAAGGTCAGTGCCCCTGCCCGGTCGGATATAGTCCTGCCATTGAGGGCTCTTAACTTATGGTCCCTAGTTATTGCGTTGATTTGAATTGCTCTAGCTGACCATTTTCTAATAGGGGGCAGGGATAGGGTTGGGATAGACCATTTTGAATCTTCGACTTCAATACCCAAGGGGTCATCTCCAAGGAGGGGTTCAAACGTACAATTGAAATCACCCCCCACGATGATTTTTGCTGATAAAGGGCAGTTAACTAAGGCTAAATCCAGGGCTGTTAAAATTGAAGAGGCGGTGTCCCCAGGTGTCCCTCTGGCATAAACGTTAAATAGATCAAGCCTACTTCCCACCGCGTTTCCTCTAGAGGAGAGATGGAGTATATCACTACACTCCAAATTATGGCGTGTGACCTCCCAGTCTAGGTCTAGTTTAATCCATCTAAATTAACAAAAATAATAAGGAGTACCACCAGAAAAGATGCTCGAAGAGCGATTTCTGCTGGATGATTCACTATCAAAGAGAAGAAAGTCCTTCTTTGCTGATTAGTAACCCCTCACTCACCGACCTGGTCGGTGACATGCTTCATCATCGGGGCCACCTTGATGGCCGAGTGCCATCAAGATGTGCTTCGACACCTGAACTACAGTGGAGCTGGTATGTGAGTGATGAATGTAAAAAAAGGGCGTAGGTGAGTTAAAAATTGTCCTGGTATGACTTATATGAAAAAACTTTATTCGTAAGGCTACTGGACAATACTAAAATATAAGTGTTGATACAGTTAATGGTATAATTATGACCAAAGGTATCTGGAAAATGTGTAGTGGGTCTACATGTTTCAAACCGTAATGGGAATTACCGGTTTTTCTTCAGGACCAAAAATAAGGAAAGGGGTGGTCAGGGTACACTAACGCCCTGCCGTGCCTGCAATTCCTTAAGCCTTAGCAGCAAAATTCGTGGTGCTAGGCAATAAATACAGGTATAGCCCAAAAGTGGTTTACCAAGAAAAGACCTGTGGAGAGAAAAATAATAATCACAATCAAACTCGTTACAAGCCTGCAACGTAGTGAAGTGACGGTGTCTCGTGTCTTCATGTCTCTTGAATCATCCCATACTGAAAGTAATATGGTTCGTATAATAGTGCAGTATTTCCCGGGTGCACAGTGCAGCTCAAAGAGTAACGTAACTAATTCATGGCGCAAAAGAGCCCTTAGTTATAACCAAGCACACCTATCAATTGTAGCGTGCTTTGGTGGTAAAGGGCATAAATTCATTATTCATTCACACGCATCAAGAATTATCGGCGCGTGGCTATGCAACACTCGAACCATATTTAGGTGAGGGGCATAGCGGGGTGAT
Source organism: Lissotriton helveticus (assembly GCF_964261635.1). Classification (NCBI taxonomy): domain Eukaryota; kingdom Metazoa; phylum Chordata; class Amphibia; order Caudata; family Salamandridae; genus Lissotriton; species Lissotriton helveticus. The sequence goes on from NC_136067.1 coordinate 1,719,050,566, forward strand.
AACTGTTTCTTAACTAAACGTGTGAAAATGCTAGACACACAAAACATAGAACACACAACACACACAAAGTAGACCATGCTTACTCCTAATGGAGAGTCATAGGGCAGCACGGGATGGGGGAGGGGCGGCCTGGTTTAGGAACATATTCTGAAAAAATAAATAAAGAGTATTGGAAATAATTAGCCCGGTTAGGAGACATCCGAGAAACGGGGCCGCATCTCAAGGCACCAAGGTCCTTCTGCCCCTGGTATTCGTCGAGTCTCTACTTACAGTTTTGCAGGCTAAAGGTATCAGTGTACCTAAGAGGTCCCTCCACGCGCCCGTGATCGGAGTGAAGACGGGGCCGGGGCTATGAGAGGCGCCATCGCGAGTGTTGGGGGCGTGGCTAGCCTCGCGCGCTGGCGTGGTGACGTCATGCCAGTGCACTACGGAGGCAGTCCGGGGACATTGGTTCCCATAGTTACAGCGCTTGCTTTATGATGTTGTTTACAAGTGGAGAGAGCGTCTCAATTTATTAGCACAAAAGGAAGAGATTTTCCAAGAGAGAACGGGGAAATGGGTATATTTAGTTGCATTGCCCGTTCAGTGGAAAAAGGAAAAAAAGGGGGACATAGGTTTTATAATTATATTGCCGGTTCAGTGATTCATTCGTAGAGAACCTGCAATGTGGTCAATGCACAGAGTGACATGGGTATATATAATTACATTGCCCGTTTAGTGGAAGAAGAGAAACGGGGAGGTGATTCATTACTGGAGAACCTACAATTTGGACTATACACAAAATGACAGTGTATTGGGAAAAAGAGTTCTACAAAACAAAGGCTGATGCTCAGTCTGTGGTGAGTGAAAATCACAGCCCGATGTACTGAGGGCATAGGAGGGTCATAGTACAGTGGCCCATTCAGTGATATAATATTGGAGGACCTGCAATCTGGTCTGTACTCAGAGTGACAATTTGGTTTTTCAGGGGTATGTCTATTCAGATTAAAGACATTTGGGGAATGACAGGTCCTATAGAGCAATGGCTGATATTACACCTGCGGGAGGTGGGAAACATAACCAGGGGTACAGAGGGCATAGGAGGATCATAGGACATTGGCCCATTGTATATTATCGTTAAGACCGTTAATGTGTGTTGACAGTCTGTACACCCATATTTGTTCTTTTTCATATAGGCGTTTCTGTAGGTTAGGCCCAGTTGGTAATTGTTCGATGACAGTCCATACCATGTCGTTTGGCGTGTGATTCTTCTCCAGGAAATGGTCAGTTAATCTGGTTGCACTTTTTTTGCAGCGGATGGTGCTGCGATGCTCGCAGATCCGTTGCTTGATCTTCCTGGTGGTCATTCCGATGTACTGTTTTTTACAAGTGCATTCAATCAAGTAGACAACATTGCTGCTATTACAGTTTGTGTGTGCAATTTGTCTCCATACTTTGCCTTCTTCCAGTTCTAGTGTCTTTGTATTCCTGGTTAGGTGGCACACACAGCAATTGCCACAACGATAGTGACCAGTCACACTGGGGAGACCCCAAATTTCAGTAATAGATTGGGCGATTGGGGCTGTCTTAGCTTTTGGTCTGGTTTTTACCAGAGTGTCCTTCAGACTCTGCGATTTTTTAAAAGAAAAAAGGGGTTTCTCCCAATGTAGTTTTCCAGAGTTTATGATTGCCCAATGTTTATTTATACTCTTTGTCACCTGGTTTGATATTGCGCTGTATGTAGTCACGCAAGTCAAAGGTATGGGGTTGTCAGTTCTTGATCTTTCTTCCAGGAGTACCTCTCTCGGCTGATTTCTAGCCCTTTTCTGGCATTTATTTATGATCTTATTGGGATAACCACGACTCTGTAACTTCTCTGATAGATCAGTGGCTTGTTCCTTATATTCAGACAGTTTGCTGCAGTTCCTCCTTAGCCTGAGGAACTGTCCATATGGGAGATTTTCCCTCAGTGGACGCGGGTGAAAGCTCTCAAATCTTAGAAGGTTGTTTTTAGCAGTGGGTTTGTAATGGGTCCGAGTCTCCAATTTGTTATTCTCCTTGCTAATCACGACATCAAGGAACACAATTTTCTCCTTATCATAGCAATGGGTAAATCTCAAGTTGCCATCGCAGGTGTTGATCCAGGAGATGAATAGGTCCAATTGTTCAGTGGGTCCCTGCCAGATTGCAAGGACGTCGTCGATATACCGTTTCCAAAAGATCAGGTTATCGCGAAAGGGGTTGGTGTCATTAAGAATGAATCTCTGTTCAAAGTCATGGACATAGAGTCCGGCCACGCTTGGAGCAAAGACACTTCCCATCGATGTACCCCCTGTTTGTAGATAGAGGGTGCCTTCGAATTCAAAATAATTACATTTCAGGGCCAGACGTGCACATTCCAAGATGAACGCTCTTGGGGTATTGTGTGGCCAGTCAGTGTCTGCCGGGGTTTCCTCAAGGACTCTGATGGTATCATCCTGGGGTATGTTTGTATAAAGGCTTTCTATATCGAAGCTCAAAAGTACTGACTGGTCGTCTACCCTTAGGTTTTGAAGTAAATTTAGTAGGCTTTTGGTGTCTTGTAAGTAAGTTGTTGTATTTTGAACAATGGTCTTCAGGAAGAAGTCGCAGAATCTCGATAGAGGTTCCAATAGGGATCCAATACCTGATACGATTGGGCATCCAGGAGGTGGTAGTCTACCCTTATGCATTTTCGGAAGGATATAGAAGTAGGGAATTTTCTCTTCAGTGTTGCAGAGATAGTCGGCTTCCTGCTTTGATATTTTGCCAGTAGCTTCTGCAGATTCCACTAGTTGTACAATTTATGATTTCAGATCACCAGTGGGATCCGTTTCTAACTTCTGGTAATGTCTATCATTACTCAGGAGTCTGAGGCATTCTTCCCTATATGTAGTTACATCCATGATCACCAAACCTCCACCCTTGTCTGCAGGTTTTATTATGATGTTTTCACAACTACGCAAGTCACTAAGAGCTTTGTTTTCAGTATTGCTCATGTTTTGAAATTTTGTAGTGTTCTGCATTTTTTCAACATCGTTATAAACAGCTTGTTCAAACGTAATTAGTTCCACAGGTGTGGTATGTGTGGGTGGCGTGAAGGTAGATTTCACTCTTAGTCCGGTTTCATTTTCAACCTCATTCTCTTTAGGAGGCCCCTGTTTTTCCAAAAAGGATTTCAATCGTAGTTTTCTGAAAAAACGGCCAGTTCACAATGCAGTTGGAACTTGTCCACACGTGCTGTCGGGACATAACCTAGACCCTTGTTCAAGACAGTCTCTTCAGTTGTTGTCAAAGGTCTAGAAGAAAGATTGGTTACTGAGGTTTCGTGCTGCTTGGGCCTGCTTTGCTCTTTGTTCGGTTGCTCACTGGGTCTTCCTCTTCCCAGTGTACTTGGTTGGGTTGTCTGTTTCTTCCTCTTCCCCATCCTCCCCTGTGAAAAAAAGGGTTTTGGAACTGATTCTGTTGAAACGGGGGTGGTTGGAAATGTGGCTGAAACGGTGGTTGCCATCCATACATGGGGAAATTTGGTGGATGATTGAACGGATCTTGAAACATAGCAGGATTGAAGTTGGGCCAAATATTTTTGCCTCTTCTCCCCCCTCTGCCTCGTTGTCTGTTATTGCCAGTCTTTGACCCATTACTACTATTTGACGAATTACTAGAGACATCTGAATCAGACTGTGTTTTCTCTGGTTGTTTAAATTCTGGGTCTGAATAAGGATAGGTGTTCTTGAACGTAAATCTTTTCAAGTCTTTTTTGAATTTGGTAACTTTTTGTTGAGTCAGATTTTCTTTGTACTCGTTAATTTCCTTATTTACTTCATCCAGCTTCTTTTTATACCCAGTAATGCTGGTCTTGATATGCGATTCAGTCTTTTGGATTTCGATCTGGATAGCCTCTGATAATCGCAAAGCTGTTTTTAGGATTAGTACAATCCAATCGTGGGTACAGTGCCACGCTATTAATGCCCAATCTTTCCGGAAGGTGGGGTCATTAAGAAATATCCGTGGGGCGTTTGTAACCAGCAAACCTTTAGGTGCCATGTCATTGGTTAAGTATTCTTTCAAGATAGTACCATGTAGAATGGTTCTTATACGTTCTCTCTTCATCTCTGACAACTTTTCCCAATCACCTGTCTGTGATATAGTTTGTGAGATATTTGCATCTGAAAAGCCTGAGATTTCGCCCATGATGGCGTCTATCTCTTCAGTGGAATATGTGAGGCCTTGGTTTTCTCCCATGGTGTCTGCTGTGTGTTAAGTGTGAGGGTTGGAATGTCACAGTTAGAAAGAAGGACAGTAAAAACTCTCGCAGCTGTGCGCTGCCAAGATATGTCAAAAACAGTAGGAGAGAGTTAAGGGATTTTATCCACCAAAGTGGACGGAACAATACTCCTGGTCCCCTAGGTTAGGTATCTAAATTAACAAAAATAATAAGGAGTACCACCAGAAAAGATGCTCGAAGAGCGATTTCTGCGGGATGATTCACTATCAAAGAGAAGAAAGTCCTTCTTTGCTGATTAGTAACCCCTCATTCACCGACCTGGTCGGTGACATGCTTCATCATCGGGGCCACCTTGATGGCCGAGTGCCATCAAGGTGTGCTTCGACACCTGAACTACAGTGGAGCTGGTATGTGAGTGATGAATGTAAAAAAAGGGCGTAGGTGAGTTAAAAATTGTCCTGGTATGACTTATATGAAAAAACTTTATTCGTAAGGCTACTGGACAATACTAAAATATAAGTGTTGATACAGTTAATGGTATAATTATGACCAAAGGTATCTGGAAAATGTGTAGTGGGTCTACATGTTTCAAACCGTAATGGGATTTTCTTCAGGACCAAAAATAAGGAAAGGGGTGGTCAGGGTACACTAACGCCCTGCCGTGCCTGCAATTCCTTAAGCCTTAGCAGCAAAATTCGTGGTGCTAGGCAATAAATACAGGTATAGCCCAAAAGTGGTTTACCAAGAAAAGACCTGTGGAGAGAAAAATAAAATCACAATCAAACTCGTTACAAACCTGCAACGTAGTGAAGTGACGGTGTCTCGTGTCTTCATGTCTCTTGAATCATCCCATACTGAAAGTAATATGGTTCGTATAATAGTGCAGTATTTCCGGGGTGCACAGTGCAGCTCAAAGAGTAACGTAACTAATTCATGGCGCAAAAGAGCCCTTAGTTATAACCAAGCACACCTATCAATTGTAGCGTGCTTTGGTGGTAAAGGGCATAAATTCATTATTCATTCACACGCATCAAGAATTATCGGTGCGTGGCTATGCAACACTCGAACCATATTTAGGTGAGGGGCATAGCGGGGTGATAACTGTTTCTTAACTAAACGTGTGAAAATGCCAGACACACAAAACATAGAACACACAACACACACAAAGTAGACCATGCTTACTCCTAATGGAGAGTCATAGGGCAGCACGGGATGGGGGAGGTGCGGTATATCGACGACGTCCTTGCAATGTGGCAGGGACCCACTGAACAATTGGACCTATTCATCTCCTGGATCAACACCTGCGATGGCAACTTGAGATTTACCCATTGCTATGATAAGGAGAAAATTGTGTTCCTTGATGTCGTGATTAGCAAGGAGAATAACAAATTGGAGACTCGGACCCATTACAAACCCACTGCTAAAAACAACCTTCTAAGATTTGAGAGCTTTCACCCGCGTCCACTGAGGGAAAATCTCCCATATGGACAGTTCCTCAGGCTAAGGAGGAACTGCAGCAAACTGTCTGAATATAAGGAACAGGCCACTGATCTATCAGAGAAGTTACAGAGTCGTGGTTATCCCAATAAGATCATAAATAAATGCCAGAAAAGGGCTAGAAATCAGCCGAGAGAGGTACTCCTGGAAGAAAGATCAAGAACTGACAACCCCATACCTTTGACTTGCGTGACTACATACAGCGCAATATCAAACCAGGTGACAAAGAGTATAAATAAACATTGGGCAATCATAAACTCTGGAAAACTACATTGGGAGAAACCCCTTTTTTCTTTTAAAAAATCGCAGAGTCTGAAGGACACTCTGGTAAAAACCAGACCAAAAGCTAAGACAGCCCCAATCGCCCAATCTATTACTGAAATTTGGGGTCTCCCCAGTGTGACTGGTCACTATCGTTGTGGCATTTGCTGTGTGTGCCACCTAACCAGGAATACAAAGACACTAGAACTGGAAGAAGGCAAAGTATGGAGACAAATTGCACACACAAACTGTAATAGCAGCAATGTTGTCTACTTGATTGAATGCACTTGTAAAAAACAGTACATCGGAATGACCACCAGGAAGATCAAGCAACGGATCTGCGAGCATCGCAGCACCATCCGCTGCAAAAAAAGTGCAACCAGATTAACTGACCATTTCCTGGAGAAGAATCACACGCCAAACGACATGGTATGGACTGTCATCGAACAATTACCAACTGGGCCTAACCTACAGAAACGCCTATATGAAAAAGAACAAAGATGGGTGTACAGACTGTCAACACACATTAACGGTCTTAACGATAATATACAATGGGCCAATGTCCTATGATCCTCCTATGCCCTCTGTAGCCCTGGTTATGTTTCCCACCTCCCGCAGGTGTAATATCAGCCATTGCTCAATAGGACCTGTCATTCCCCAAATGTCTTTAATCTGAATAGACATACCCCTGAAAAACCAAATTGTCACTCTGAGTACAGACCAGATTGCAGGTCCTCCAATATTATACCACTGAATGGGCCACTGTACTATGACCCTCCTATGCCCTCAGTACATCGGGCTGTGATTTTCACTCACCACAGACTGAGCATCAGCCTTTGTTTTGTAGAACTCTTTTTCCCAATACACTGTCATTTTGTGTATAGTCCAAATTGTAGGTTCTCCAGTAATGAATCACCTCCCCGTTTCTCTTCTTCCACTAAACGGGCAATGTAATTATATATACCCATGTCACTCTGTGCATTGACCACATTGCAGGTTCTCTACGAATGAATCACTGAACCGGCAATATAATTATAAAACCTATGTCCCCCTTTTTTTCCTTTTTCCACTGAACGGGCAATGCAACTAAATATACCCATTTCCCCGTTCTCTCTTGGAAAATCTCTTCCTTTTGTGCTAATAAATTGAGACGCTCTCTCCACTTGTAAACAACATCAAAAAGCAAGCGCTGTAACTATGGGAACCAATGTCCCCGGACTGCCTCCGTAGTGCACTGGCATGACGTCACCACGCCAGCGCGCGAGGCTAGCCACGCCCCCAACACTTGCGATGGCGCCTCTCATAGCCCCGTCTTCACTCCGATCACGGGCGCGTGGAGGGACCTCTTAGGTACACTGATACCTTTAGCCTGCAAAACTGTAAGTAGAGACTCGACGAATACCAGGGGCAGAAGGACCTTGGTGCCTTGAGATGCGGCCCCGTTTCTCGGATGTCTCCTAACCGGGCTAATTATTTCCAATACTCTTTATTTATTTTTTCAGAATATGTTCCTAAACCAGGCCGCCCCTCCCCCATCCCGTGCTGCCCTATGACTCTCCATTAGGAGTAAGCATGGTCTACTTTGTGTGTGTTGTGTGTTCTATGTTTTGTGTGTCTGGCATTTTCACACGTTTAGTTAAGAAACAGTTATGACCCCGCTATGCCCCTCACCTAAATATGGTTCGAGTGTTGCATAGCCACGCACCGATAATTCTTGATGCGTGTGAATGAATAATGAATTTATGCCCTTTACCACCAAAGCACGCTACAATTGATAGGTGTGCTTGGTTATAACTAAGGGCTCTTTTGCGCCATGAATTAGTTATGTTACTCTTTGAGCTGCACTGTGCACCCCGGAAATACTGCACTATTATACGAACCATATTACTTTCAGTATGGGATGATTCAAGAGACATGAAGACACGAGACACCGTCACTTCACTACGTTGCAGGCTTGTAAAGAGTTTGATTGTGATTATTATTTTTCTCTCCACAGGTCTTTTCTTGGTAAACCACTTTTGGGCTATACCTGTATTTATTGCCTAGCACCACGAATTTTGCTGCTAAGGCTTAAGGAATTGCAGGCACAGCAGGGCGTTAGTGTACCCTGACCACCCCTTTCCTTATTTTTGGTCCTGAAGAAAAACCGGTAATTCCCATTACGGTTTGAAACATGTAGACCCACTACACATTTTCCAGATACCTTTGGTCATAATTATACCATTAACTGTATCAACACTTATATTTTAGTATTGTCCAGTAGCCTTACGAATAAAGTTTTTTCATATAAGTCATACCAGGACAATTTTTAACTCACCTACGCCCTTTTTTTACATTCATCACTCACATACCAGCTCCACTGTAGTTCAGGTGTCGAAGCACACCTTGATGGCACTCGGCCATCAAGGTGGCCCCGATGATGAAGCATGTCACCGACCAGGTCGGTGAGTGAGGGGTTACTAATCAGCAAAGAAGGACTTTCTTCTCTTTGATAGTGAATCATCCCGCAGAAATCGCTCTTCGAGCATCTTTTCTGGTGGTACTCCTTATTATTTTTGTTAATTTAGATACCTAACCTAGGGGACCAGGAGTATTGTTCCGTCCACTTTTGTGGATAAAATCCCTTAACTCTCTCCTACTGTTTTTGACCTAGTTTAATCCATACCATGAGGCCTCCCGCCGGTCTGCCCTTCCCTTTACTTACTGCTGGCAAAAAATGGGTAGTGTATCCTGATTTATATAGGGGTAATAGGCTCCAGGTTTCCTGAAACAGGCAAACATCGAACTTCTCGATGAGTGAGTGCCATTCTGGTATATCTAACTTCCTTTTTAACCCCGCAACGTTCCATGATAGAAGGTTTATTACCTGTCTACCCTTGGGCACTTTAGTATGAACCCCCTTATTCATTCCCTCAATATCCGCTATGGTCATGCCACTACCCCCCTCCTGGGCCGAGGGAATAGGGTTTGCCGGGCAGCTGGCCATGCAGACCATAGACCCGGCTGACGGGGAAGCCTCAGTAATGGTATAAGTAATGGCAATTTGGGATAGGGGTGGACTAACTTGCCCTGTGTCTGTACTGCCACGGGGTCCTAGGGCCTCCTTACCAGGGAGGTCACATCTCTCCCCCCTGGGCGCTGAACTTCAATCGCAATCTCCCAGCCCAGAGAGCTGCGAGAACCGATTGTAAGTGTCCAGGGGGGTAAAGGGTCTTAAATGTTCCATCCTAGTGACGTGGTTCATCGTGTGTCTATGGGGCACCGTGGACCAGGCAGAATGCTGATCAGCCACCAGGGCAAAGTGTTGCCCATACTGGGGATAATTGTTGTTATAAGGCAAGATAGAGGGTGGCCTGTAGGGTTGGAACTTGTTTGGATATTCAGGAGGAATGGCCTCTATCCTGGGATAAAAATGCGTTAGGGCCCGGGGGATGATACGAGTTTCCCCGTTTCCAGGTGGCCAATTTAAGATGTAATCTACTGCCCTGGGGTCTCTAAAGTTAATCACCACTAGGTCCCCCTCTAAATCTTTAGTTCTACTCCCCAGCCAATTAATCCGCCTAACATGGGCTATATCCCCATCTATATTGGGTGCTATCGGCCTATATGTTCTCAGCCAATGGATGATTTTATTTTTAAGATCGACGTATCCCTCCTTTTTATTTTCTGCTAACGGGGGGACCCCAGACAAGACCACCACAAAGGGCACGGCTTCAGGGGGAATCTCCACTTGTGGCACCTTTTTCCTTGGGGCTCTAGTGTATCTACCTTCCCCTTGGTCGTTTTGGTTATTACTTGTCGAGGCCTTTGGGGCTAGTTTTTTGGGGTCGCTACCCGTTTGTAATGCTGGTGTGTTTAACTGATTAGGGGGCAATAGATTTTGGGAGGGAAGGGGGACCCTACCCGGGGGTTGTATATTATTTTTGGCCGGCTGAGACTGGGCAGTTAGGGTATTGGGAATAATAGTAGTGGGGGGTTTAGTCAGAGGTGTGGGATGCACCACCCCACTCCCCTGGGCTTTGGTCAGGGTAACCATGCTATTGATAGCAGTCTCCAGTATGGTCAGTCTAATTTCAACCTTTTTAATAGACTCATTAATAGGTAAAAGGAGAGATCTCAGCAAAAACTCCAAATTCCCTATTGTTGTGGGGGGGCGATAGAATAACTGGTGCTTTAACCCCAGCAATGCTGTCAGGAATCACGGCCTGTACAGCTGCTTCAGGTGAACTATTTGCCAGTGGTAATACAACAGCTGGTGGAAGATCAGACCCCTCTACTAGGGTAGTCTCAATTAGATTGAGGGTTTTTGGCCCTTTACCAAAATCAGTATGCGGGGTGTTAGCTTTGCCTAGTGCCACCCTTAGTTTCCTCCTTTTTTTACTAGGTGGAGGGCGGTGGATCTGGGCAGCAACAAAATGCTTAGGTTTCTGATTCCTAAGCTTGGCAGTGCCAGAGTTGCAACCTGGGCTGGGAGTAGGGGAAACAGATATAATGTTATCCAAGGGCGAAATAGGTGTGGATGCAAAATCACGAAACAAAAGGGGAACACCTTCTTGACTAGCATTATCCCCACTCAAATCTAGTGGGCCCCCCTCCCGAGTTAAAGCAAGAGGGGTACTGTCTATGAGGGGTCTATGTTTCATGCTCTCAACTGAGCGACGCCGCTCAGCCCTACGCTCAGCTAAGCTAGAATCCTTATCACCCTCACTCCGCACCTTGGGAAAATAATTAACCAAAGACCCATTGCGTAGACTTCCTTTCTTCCCGGGTATTTCCTCTTCTGTCGACATATCCAACGAGTGACAGGGTACGGGTCACTGTACTGCAGATGTTAAGGGACAGGCCCAGCCCAGCCTACTCTGGCCTATGAGGGCCTTAGAGGGCCCGCCCTTTGCCCGGGCTTCGTCCCGAGCCTCGTCCCGCGCGCGTCCCGCTGCGCGAGACGAGTAGAATGATTTTAAATCCCTATGTGAAGGGGGAGGCGGGGCCGCTGCGGGAAGAGGCTTCAGGTGTGAGACTGCCTCGCAGTCCCGCAGCGGTGTGGGCGGTAAGGGCAGGTCCTTCTTCCGACGGCGGCAGCTCCCTCTGCAGAGCCGCGTCCCCAGGAGCAGACAAGGGTCCAAATTCAGCGCTAGATCACGGAGCAGCCCAGCGCACCACAGGTCAGCCCACACTCAAGCTGAGTAGCACCTGCGCAGCGGGTGCTGCAAAAGTTATTTCAACACCAGGCGGGGGGGCGGGGCCGCTGCGGGAAGAGGCTTCAGGTGTGAGACTGCCTCGCAGTCCCTCAGCGGTGTGGGCGGTAAGGGAAGGTCCTTCTTCCGACGGCGGCAGCTCCCTCTGCAGAGCCGCGTCCCCAGGAGCAGACAAGGGTCCAAATTCAGCGCTAGATCACGGAGCAGCCCAGCGCACCACAGGTCAGCCCACACTCAAGCTGAGTAGCACCCGCGCAGCGGCTGCGAAAGTTATTTCAACACCAGGCGGGGGGGCGGGGCCGCTGCGGGAAGAGGCTTCAGGTGTGAGACTGCCTCGCAGTCCCGCAGCGGTGTGGGCAGTAAGGGCAGGTCCTTCTTCCGACAGCGGCAGCTCCCTCTGCAGAGCCGCGTCCCCAGGAGCAGACAGGGGTCCAAATTCAGCGCTAGATCACGGAGCAGCCCAGCGCACCACCGGTCAGCCCACACTCAAGCTGAGTAGCACCCGCGCAGCGGGTGCTGTGAAAGTTATTTCAACACCAGGCGGGGGGGCGGGGCCGCTGCGGGAAGAGGCTTCAGGTGTGAGACTGCCTCGCAGTCCCGCAGCGGTGTGGGCGGTAAGGGCAGGTCCTTCTTCCGTCGGCGGCAGCTCCCTCTGCAGAGCCGCGTCCCCAGGAGCAGACAAGGGTCCAAATTCAGCGCTAGATCACAGAGCAGCCCAGCGCACCACAGGTCAGCCCACACTCAAGCTGAGTAGGTAATTCTAAATCCTATATAAAATGCATGTTAATAAATATTTAGGAAATGTACAAAAAATCTTACATCAAGTGTACCTGATTTAAGGATTTTCGTAACGTGATAAATGTATCAGTTACACATGATAATAAACGTTCACACTCATGCTAATTGGAGAGTTTGTGACAACATCTTGTTATTTTCAAACAGTGTATGCAAATTCCATCATGGTTTTCTATTATGAAAAGCAACATAATATACCTTTTGGAGTTTATTTTTTAATCTAGGATACTTTCAACCAGATGTCCTGTGTTTATTATTTGAACTAAAGGCTTTACAACAAGATCTCTGATTAGATCCTTTCTCTGATTAGATCCTTTTCAAACCCACATGATTAGGCTACATGATAGTGAGGAGCTCTAAAGCATGGTCATCGCAGAAGAGGGCACGACAGACAGTTTACAGCGCCCCCTTTATTCAAAGGTGACATTGAGAAGAGTGACCTTCATCTGCCACTGTTCGTATTTCATTACTGCACAACTGTATAAGGAAATAGTAATCTTGCTATTAAAGAGCGATCCACCAGTTCCTGTTGTGTCGAAAACAGCTATGCTGTGTGCACACTCTCTAAAACTTGAGAAAAATCGTATTATTTACCATTCAGCTAATACTAGCATAGTACACAGAGGTAGTAGAATGCGGGTTATACGACTCAACAACAATGCTACAATTATTCTTTCTGTTTTTTTCATCCAAGACCTACTTTTATGCATTAATGTTCATATTCTGTGTGGCTACCAATCACGTTTTATGCACAGATTAGGATTAAAAGAAAAATAATTCAAAATGCACATCCCATTTCTTTTTATTTACTTTCTGCACCAATGTAGCAGCACATATAGAATATAGCTTATACTTCATATGATTAGATCAGATCAGTAAAAGCTTTATTCGATTCCTGTTTTAGACAATCGTAAAAGCATATAAAACACAATACGATACACTATAAAATTAAAAATATAATAAGTATAGAATTGATTCATTTCATTACTGTCCCTTTTTTTCACAGTAGGCTAAATGTTTAAATTACAATGCATTTCCTGTGACCAAGTACACTCTTTAAAAACATTGCTACCCTTCATGCTATATGCTCATTTTCCAAAAATTATAATACAACAAACGCTGGATTCTTCCTATTTGATCCCATTCTCACAACATGATTATATCTCTTTAAAGTGTAATCGTATTAAATAGCATCAACCTACTTTAAACACTTGAATCATTTCTATCATTCATAATACTGCTGTTTTCCCCTATATCGTTCAAGGTTACTAGTTTTGACTCACAATTATTCCGTATCCTACTTACTTTAGCTGTAGAACCCACTCTTTTGACATAGAATGTCTCGGGTATACACTCTTTGCATCTTTTCAATCCTTTGAGAAATTGTGGGAACCACATCAGATTTCCAAGTAGCCGGTATCAGTGACCCTGCAACTAAAGTGGAAATGAAAACCATCTGACATTGCTCAATACTAATTTCACCTTTGAATCTCATAATACCAAGTAGAGTAGCATAAGGATCGGGGAAGAGATTAAGCTGCAATTTCTAGCTGATTTCAGCAACAATATCCTTCCAAAAATTAAACAAAAGTACATGTAAATGCAACAGGACGCCAATCCCTATTAGCCTGCTTACATCTTAAACAAATTGGTTCGACCCCTGGATATATTTTATGAAGTTTTTTGCACATGTAAAATATAGCATTGACTTGCTATAAAACGTGATCCATCTCAAGTTGGCAGCTCTAACAGCCTTATAACTCACAGGGCAAAGATCTAAACGGCAACCAGAAGAACCTTCTATTGACCGTAGAAGGTCTCAGTGCTTAATTTGTAAAAAAAAAAGAAGTGCAGGTGCTGAAAATGTTGCCAAGGAGGCCACAGCTCACTTCTTCCTCCGGTGAGCCCCACTTTCAACACTCACTGCCTCAGTCTCTATCTTCTTACCTTGATCTGTTCTCGGTCCCCTACGTCTTTGCTCTAAGAGTCTATCTTCTCACCTCTCTAATTGTTTTCTATCATCTTTGTCACACCTGGTGTGTTACCTTATTCCCTGCATTTCTGATTTGCCCTCTATTCATTCTACCACTGCTTTTTTTCCTCTTCACTTTTATCCATGCTCTGCTCTCTCTCGCCTCGATCTTGGCTCTTTACGATCACTCTTCTAGCAGTGATTAGCTGTGTCTCCGTTTTATCATTTTTCTACTTTTTTTCCTCTGTTCTGTCTTCTACATGCTTTCATTCTATCTACTCTCTTCTTAATGCTCTCTTCCTCACATCATGGCTGCTTTCTCTTTGTATCTGAGTTGCTCTCCTTTTCTTCTACTTAGCTCCGTCTTATCTCTCTCCTCTCCTGTTGTTTCTTTCTCCTCTTTACTCCTGCTCTCTCTCTCATATATAACACTGCTGCTGCCTGTGACCCCTGTCATCAGCCTGTACATGTCCCTGGTATTTTGAACTCTGCATTTTCCTGTTGTCTTTCCTAAAGAAGAGGCAGATGACCTGTGTTTTACATTCTTACCTACACAGAGTAAAAAATCAAAATGTACACCAAATGAAAATTATTTTTTTGCATATATTATTTAGTGCAGTATAACTGGGTTATTTGCAGAACAGGTAGCTGCTCAAGCACAGCAGGTGATGTCACTACTAGTGCTGCCTGTAATTAGTAGGTCTAGGGATGTTGAGGGCATTAGTATCCGCTGCTCAGCTTGCTGTGACCCTGCCTGCTACAGCACAGGCATTGTCCCCAGCCGTAATGCTGCCAATGCCGGTAAGTATGGCTGTGGTGCCTACTGGACTCATGTACGCTCAGCAATTACCATGCTGGGGTGCTGTGCACAGATTCTACAGGTGACGCCATGACGCACAAAAGTTGTGTTGGGCCATAGCCGCATCGAGCAGGTTGAGGATAGCAGCAATGCAGGGCTGCAGGAAATGCTACTCTGGCTACACAGCAAGTGGAAAGTCCACACTTACTTTTGTTTATTCTTCCTCAAGAGCCCTCACTCCCAAGTTCCAAATGCGCTCTCGAAGCTTCCTTGCCTCAACTCCTTCTTGAACCAGCTCCCAGCTACAATTATCCAAAGGAAGGCTTAGGCTCAGGCACTGGCATGGTACAGCAGACTCTGAGAATAGAATACAAGACATAGGGGCCGATTATGATGGCGGACGGACCTGAGTCCGTCCGCCACCATAGAGTAGGGGGGAACATCCGCATGGGCAGCGGCGTTCCCCCCGTGAAGATTAGGATGTGACCGACAGGGTGGCGGTCACATCCTCTATCCTTAACATTGCGGCGGGTGCAGCTTCTAGCTGCACCCGCCACAATGTTAAATAAGCATACTTTGCATTTGTATGCAGAAAGTGGCAGGCACCGTGCGGTGCCTGCCGATCTCTGCATACAAATGCAGGGGGGTACCATAGGTACCCACCATGTGCACCCCCCAGCCCCCTTCACCTAGGGGGCCCGCAACGGGCCCCCGCAGTGAAGTACCACATGCTTTTCCACGGCGGAAAATCCGCCGCGGAAAAGCATCTTTTCAGGCATTTCCTAATATGGTGGACGGTGTCTGATAGACACCGCCACCATATTAGAGCTTTTCCGCCGCGGTTGTAAGCCAACCGCGGCGGAACAGCTGCGGACTGATTCCAGGACCCACCAGCCATCCTAATGTGGCGGTGGGTCTCTGGTGGGTCCGCTGCGTTTTTTTCCGCATCCTCTGGGCCGGCGGTGGCTTCCGCCGGCCCGGAGGATGCGGAAAAACCGCAATCCTAATAGGCCCCATAGTTTGTCGATGACTTCTTAGATTTGTGATCGGCGAGATGACTAACTTGGGGATACACAATCATGCCTGCCTGGACAGGCGTATGCTGGCCTGTCTATGAACATTTACCAGCCAGAAACCATGCAATGTATGTCATTCTTTTTAATTTGAATTTGAACAATTAATATTGAGACCACCACCTACAGGGTCAGAAATTGTAGTCCCGGCCCTGTGAAAGAAGTGCAGGTGCTGAGCACCTGAAAGCTCCTGCTCAAATTAAGCACTGGAAGGTCTGCCACTAAAGCCTTGCCATTTTTTGGATGCAGTAATCTATACCAATTCCCAACCCCTGCACTCTCGATATAAAATAAGCTATTCCCAATGTATCTGCTAGAATGTCATTTCCCATTAGATATCCACAACAGAAAGGTTTGATTTGAATGAAACTGAAAAAAGGAAAGCGTTTAGATTGGCATTTTAAATTTGCCAGCCTCTGCCTTTGCACAAATTCCCGGTTATAAAAAAAAATCTGCCAATCTACGCAGTCCCATGCGTGACCAACGAGAGCATATACCAGCAGTTATACATAGACCAAAGGGGATACATTCTGCCAGTTTCAGCTGAGAGTGGAACCAGTAAATCTTGTTTGTATTCCTCCCAAATTTGTAATGGAACTGATGTAAAATAGCACGGGGAGTCTTATATCTGGATTTCATTGGTATCCTGGGGATCTTTAAAGAGGGAGCAATCCCTATCCTTCGCCATAAGTTGTAAGTAAAAAATGACTTCCTGTGAACTCACTTATAAGGATTTAAAAAGCCAATCAAGTAGAGATGCCTGAAAATAACTTTTTATATTTGGCAGAACTAAACCCCCCTCTTCCGGATCTGACTGTAGGGCTTGGATATTCAGTCCAGGCTTTTTCCCCTGCCATAAGAATTCTCATATTTCCATGTTAGCTGAATCAAAAAAAAGTCTGAGGAAGCTTAAAAAGAATATTCTAAAAAATGCATAAAAATAAAGGGAGAACACACATTTTAATAAGAGCCACACAGCATATATTAGACAAAGGAAGATTATGCTATTGATTTAGGAACGTACGCACTTTGTGCAATGTTGCTTTAAAATTAAGGTAAAAAAATCATCAATTTTAGAAGTCACAAAAGTACCTAAATATCCTATTGGTGTGGTGAAAGAATAATGTGCCTGGATGGATACTGGTAACACCTCTGGGGAGCAATTAAAAAGCAAAGCTTCTGTTTTTGAGTGATTGATCTTATATCCTCCAATTTCAGTTTGTTCACTAAGTTTAGCAAAAGTGTGCATGATATTGGCTTTGTCTGCCGCCAAATAATGAGCATGTCATCCGTAAAAAGTTTCCACTGTGCTGCTTCCGCTACGGGGGCTCGAATGGTCTGGTCTTGTCTGAGAGCACCGGACTGGGGTTCTATGAATAATGAGAATGGAATTGGAGACATGGGGCATCCCTGACCAGGCAGACGGCTGATAGAGATTACCCCTGCTAACTCTCCATTAACTACTATGGACGCCTTTGAATTAACATATACATTTTTGATTGCCTGTATAAACTTAGTAGGGAAGGCAAATTTGCTTAGCACACAGAAAAGACCGTTTCACTGAACCATGTTGAATGGGTTATCTGCATCTAAACATTATTATTTCTGCTTTGATCTTATTCCCTGTAAAGTAGTCAATTGCCCGAATTAAGTATTGTGTGTTTATAGACATACTCTTCCCTTGAAGTAATCCATTCTGATCCTTGTGTAACGCTAAGTACTACTTGTGTGAGTCTATTTGCCATCATTTTCATTAAAATGTTATAATCGAAATTGAGTAAACTTATAGAACGATGAGTTCACATCATCCTCTGGCTTACGAGAACTAACCACTGCTGATTGAATAAATAAGTCAGGAATTTCACCCCTTTCCAGAATCTTATTGTATAGGTCAGTTGGGGTGCAAACAGCTTATACATTTCTGAGGGAATCCCATCAGTCCCACAGGCTTTTGCTGTTGGAGATCCCTTCATCGCCTGAGTGACTTCTGCTACAGTAATTGGTGCGATCAATCAGTCACCCTGCTCTGCTGTTATTGTGCAAATGTTTAACCCTTCTAGCCACCTTTCAACCATCTCGCTTGGTGTATTTTGAAAGTCTGAGTAAAGCCTTGGATAGTTATTGAAAAAATACATCCACTATTTCTTATGGATGAGATACCATTTTGGCTGAGGTGGAGTCAAAAATCTGCTTAACAGAATTTGCCTATAGGTTCATTCTCCTCGTATCATTTCTGAAGGACTGAGTTATGGTTTAATATCTCTTTGGAAGTAAAGTGATCCTGCATATTGTAATTAGCTTTGGGCAGATCGAGCTTGGCCTCTCTTGTAGGGGAGATTAGATAACTTGATGTTGTCTGATTAAATGCTGATTGTAATTGTTGCCTTTGCTTTTTGTCCAACTGCCTCACATTAGACCGAAAGGCTATCACCTCTAAAAATGGCTTTAAGCACACCCCAAACTGTAAACCTAGAGTCCGTATCTAAATTACGCCCTAAAAATTCTTCTAAAGTCTTCCTCATTTGACATATTCATTGTTCATTAGTGATTAAAGATCTATCAAAAGTCCATCTTTTCTGATTGTGTTGCTGATCAGAAGTAACAGACTTGCTGTAATGATAGCATCGTCTGAGGAAGGAGTTGCTATTATTTCCAATTGATCTCTTAAAAGAGCATGTGCAAGCGGAAAAAAAATAATTTGAGAGAATGAATGAAATCTTTTTAAATGACAGGTATATATCCTGTACACAAAGGGAGTCACTGTTCCTTGTAGTGGAAGAAAAAGGAAGAAACTTTTGTTGTGTGCTACTGTATCTGTGGGGGACAGTGTGTCCTCATCATAATGCCCTCACACACCCCAAAGGATATCATGCTTCATCAATTGGGCTTTGCACCTCGTTGAGCCGACGCTGCAATGCCCTACGGGCCCCACAAAGGGTCTCTTTATCGGAGATATTGTGTTGATGACAAGCTGTTTGGGTGCGTGGGTGTGAGTGGCAGTGAAGTCTAAAGTAGCCCTCTGAGGTAGCCACTCACAAGGGAACACCCGTTTCCCTCCGCGCTCACCTACTTCCCCTGCCTGAACACCAACTGCTCAACTCGTGGTGCTGAGTTTCAGTGCTCTCCTTTATCGCGCCTTGCCCTGCAGACAGACCGCCAAGCCTCACTGCCTGCTCTAGCAGTTCCTCAAGTTCTCTGCATCTCAGACACCATTAGATGCCATCCTCTGGCTTGGCAGTTCAGGCTAAACTGTTCACATGAGGCACAGGGTCAGACTGATTTGCATATGGCCATGTCTTAACTGGGGTGGCAGAGTGGGCTAAAGAACGGTGATGGATTAAACCCAGATCTGTTGACTGGGTGTGAGTGTTTGATTGGTTCAGATGCTCCGTCCATCACCACCCCCTTTTGTACTGCTTTGTTCGCCATAAGTTGGCAGGGTATGCTCAGACGTTGAGTCCCTTGCTCACTTTGCCACTGGATTCAAGCAAGCCTGGCTGAAGAAGGCTGGAATGCCAGGAACCGGTCCTAGGAAGCTTGATTCCGGTCCAGGGAAGGAATGGCTTGGCAGTTCAGGCTGGACTGTTCCCATGAGGCACAGGGTCAGACTGATTTGCATATGGCCATGTCTTAACTGGGGTGGCAGAGTGGGCTAAAGAACGGTGATGGATTAAACCCAGATCTGTTGACTGGGTGTGAGTGTTTGATTGGTTCAGATGCTCCGTCCATCACCACCCCCTTTTGTACCGCTTTGTTCGCCATAAGTTGGCTGGGTAGGCTCAGACGTTGAGTCCCTTGCTCACCTTGCCACTGGATTCAAGGAAGCCTGGCTGAAGACGGCTGGAATGCCAGAAACCGGTCCTAGGAAGCTTGATTCCGGTCCAGGGAAGACATGGCTTGGCAGTTCGGGCTGGACTGTTCCCATGAGGCACAGGGTCAGACTGATTTGCATATGGCCATGTCTGAATTGGGGTGGCAGAGTGGGCTAAAGAACGGTGATGGATTAAACCCAGAACTGTTGATCATATCTAAATTGTGGAGAAGCGTGGCTCAGTGGTTAGAGGCAGCAGACCCGGAAGCTGAGATCGACCGTGGACCAGGGTTCGATTCCCCGCCTCGGCAGGTCTTGGGCTCAAAAATTCCACGGACTCGACAATTCTTGCTCCGGTGCCTACTCGAATCACGGGGTCACACTCTGCAACTCTGGGCAATAGCTTGCTTAATCTCCACTATGGCCCCTCGCGGCGGGATGCCTGGCTTTCACCTTGTGGACACCCTGCCGGGGTTTCTCACAGGGGAATACCAGGACGGGTTCCCTAAGCAAGCGCCAGGATGCCCTTTGGGTGACAGGTTTGCGCTATATAAGTACACCTACATTTACATTTACATATCGGTAATTTTCCTACATATACTCCTGTCCTGGAGCCACAAACGTAATAGGCTTATCATGACCTGAAAGTCCCCCGACTTACCAAGAAAGTCAGGACTGGTTTTGAGGGTCATTTACCGTATGTACTACAGCATGATATGGGCATCTCTAACACAAATGGATATCTTTGTGCCATACAAGAGAAAGTAACTCTTTAGTGGGACCAACCTGGTGCCTGTATCTGACACACACTCCATCATGGTAGGTCAACTTGTGGCTTGTGCTCAGTCTAGTTCAACCAGATAAATAGTAGTAGGGCTTTGTGCTTCTTGGTGCTATTTTTCCCTAAAGCTTTAAATGTATATCTCCGGTGCGCCGATTGGATTTTTGTCATTGTGGTACCCTTTTTTATTAAAAATAACACTATTTTTTCTAAGTGTTTTTTTTTGCGTGGTGGTTGCACTCCATTACTGTTTTTATGCTGCATAAATGCTTTACATGTTGCCTTCAAGTTAAGCCTGACTGCTTTTGTGCAAAGCTACCAGAAAAAAATGCGCTGGTTAATTTAATAACTTTTTGTTGCTCACGCTGAAAAGGCACAAAAACAAATTTAATCCAAACAGTACAACCGGAGTTATTAATTTTTAAAGTTTTGAGTGTGATATAGTGCATGAAAGATTAGAGCAGCAACTGCATATCTGGTCGCGCAAGACCAGGCAATGTCAAAAGTGAAAGGTTATGGCCTCCCAAATTAAGTGCGTTTCAGTTACATGAGGTGGATCCGATGGTGGTGGCATTGTCATCTGGGAGCTGCTGGATAAAGTCAGATTTCTATGTTTGGACTTTTCATTCTTTTGGAAGTCAAAAGTTTCAAGCAGGACATGGCTGATGGCTGTAGGGGATGCCTGCTTCACAAGGTCAGATACTGTTGCTTGGAGTTACTGCTAGAGAGGCTTTGCTGCCGTGGAGAAGATCGTAGCAGGAGCTACCATCAAATCAAGTTGACCGGCTATGCACCTCGGGTGAATCGGCGAGCAGGTAGGTCCCATTCTCCTCATGGTTCTCAGGTCATTTGTGGTCGAAATTTGTAGGCCTTAGTTTCAGGTTTGGGCTGGTGCAGCACCTCTAGCACCGCGTGCAAGGATCCAGGACTGGTTGAGCACCACTTGTGGGGTCAGGAAGTACTTCAGGCAGAGACCAGGTGAAGTGTTCAGTGATTCTTCAGTGTTTTACGTCCCTGTAGCAGGAGGCCAGGTAAATAGCCCTTGAAGTCACACTGATAGTCCTGGGATCAAGCAGCAAGGCAGGCCTTAAGCAGTATGGCAGTCTTTTGGTAGCACCAAGGCAGTCCTCTGAAGTACAGGGCAGTCCTACTGGGGGTCCTCCACCGGTTCAGTAGTGTACTGAAGGATTGGTCTCATGGTTCAATATTTATACCTGGTACTATCCTTTGAAGTGGGAGAAACTTTTAGACAATCCCCCATGTGGTTATAGAAATATCCTTCATTCCCTTGCCCAGGCTCCAATTGGTCTAGGGTGACAAAAGGCTGATGTAAAAGTTCCTTTTTGAGTGTGCTGTAAGCAGCTCTTTGAAATGTAAGTGGGGCAGGAAACAGCCCTTCACTACCCATTTTGGCAGGGTGGCCCATCCTGAAAAGCAGCTAGTCCCCCTTTGTCTTGGACGAATACAAAAATGGCAACTGTCAATTGTTCATGTCATGTGACCCAGGACACAGGCTTCAGGCACCAAATAGTTATGAGAAGAAAATAACACATTTCGAAAAGTGGCATTTTGAGAATTGCATCATAAAATCCAACTTTACTATTAAAGATGTGTTAGAAATGGGATTTCTGGTTGGCTAAGGCTTGCGCAAAAGCCAGGCAGAAACCACCACTCTAGTCAGGGCAAGGAAGTTACACGCCAAAGATATCCCCTGCTCACCCCCTTGGTAGCTTGGCACGAGCAGTCAGGCTTATCCCGGAAGCCATGTTTTAGACCTGGCATCTTTGGCGTGGTTTCCCCTGTCTTTTTGGCCTCTATCTCCTGTATTTATGATGCTGTGCTGGATTTCGTTTTTGCTGGTTTAGATGCTTTGGAAACTCTGCCACTGCTGATCAGTGCCAGAGTGTAAGTTCTCCCTGTGTAAATTGTAATGATGATTGGATATATATGATTGCCATATTTGTATCACCAAGAAGTCCCTAGTAAAATGCACTGAGTGTACCAGGGCTGGTGATGACAAATGCTACTAGTGGTCCTGCAGCACTGATTGTACCACCCACTTGAGTAGCCCCAAAATGGAGTCTCAGGCCTGCCACCGCAGTGCCTGTGTGCAGTCTGTGAACTGCCATGTCCTCGTGGTCAGTGTCCCCACTGACCAGGCCTAACCCTTCCCTTTTTGTGCACATTGGTCACCCCTATGGATTGACCAAGTTAACCCCTGGGCAGGGTGCAGTGTATGTGAAAGGTAGAGCATGTACTGGTGCAGGTGACATGCACTGGTAGTGAATTACAGCCATTTTCGTTTTTCACTATTGTAAGGCTATCTTGCTCCATAGGCTATCATGGGGGATGCTGGCTACAGTGGCTACCAGCATTTCTTCCCATAGGAACAAGATAGGACATAAGAGTCTAGAATCCCTGAACTCAGAATTTAATAACACATCTTTTAGAAAGGTGCTGTTCTCTTGTCTGACCTTCCTGTGTGCCTTGGCCTGTTTGTGTATTGACTGCCTGGTTTGAGAGTGAAAGGGGCTGGGGATTCCCAAGGAGGCTGGCTGAGTCAGCCCTAGTCTGAATGACTGCATTTGCAACTTGAGTGGTGGGAGGAGACATCACCTGGGCCTGAACAGGGCTGTGCCTGCCTTCCACAATGCTGGCTCCACCTCCTGCTGGGCGGCTGGCGACCCTGCCCCTCACTCTGAAAGGAAAGGAGAAGCCAGGAAAACAAAGTGCTCAAGTAACACCCAGAACTGGTTCAGACTGGGCTCAGGGCCCACTTGCACAAAGAGAACAAAGACTTTTAGGGGTATAAGTACAGGACGCCTGACAACAGAAAATTAGATCATCTCGGAATCAAGAAGAACCTATGCCAAGGAGAAAGCTGAAACTGAAGAAGGAAGATTGTCCTTCTGTTGCTATGCTGGATTGCCCTGCTGTTGCTTTGCTGCCAAGGAGAGGGGAAGGACTTTGCTTTGTGCTGTGTCCCCTTGCTTGAAGGAATCTCCAAGGGCATGAGAAGAGCTGGCTCCCTGTTTTTGAAGTCCCAGGAACAAAAGGACTTCACCCCCAGCTTCCCCTGAGCTCTACTGAGAGGGTTCTGTCCTTCCTGGAGTGCGTGGCCTATATGTGGTGCCTCTGGAAGTTGTACCTGTGTTGGGAAGCTGGAAATCAAGCTTTAAAGACTTTGCTACAGAAAATTTATCGTAGCGCTCACTGCGGAGCGCATCCCAGACAGTGCGAGGAAATTCCCGCCACTACGAAGGCCGAGATCGTCGCAGCACCTGTTGCCGCTGCTAGAGCCATCGCATCCTTCGTTTGCGGGATGCACCAGACCGGTGCGGGAAGACTAACATAGCTGTGAGTGCCGTCGCAGGGCCGGTCTCCGCTAGGTGAGATCGCCGCACCGCTTGCTTGCGGACCGCATCACTTCGCTGCGAACATCATTGCAGAGCCATCACCTCGAGGAGCTGCGAGAGAGAGATCGCCGCTGGATCGGGCATCGTCGCCCCGGAGATCGTTGCAGCCCCTACGAGATCGACGCATCGTACCTTTGCGAGAACAAACTTCCTACAGAACCTACGCACCGGAGTCCATACAAGTGGCCTTCCTCCCCATACAGACCGGATTCGTCGCAACACGCCCGCCGCTGCAGCGGGGTTGTCGCATCGCCTCCCCAAGGTCTCAGGAGCAACGCATCGCTTGTTGTCCACCACACCAGCTTCTGCTTTTGGAACTTTGTTGCATCTAAAGGTACTGTTGGCTAAACGTGACACAACTGTGAACTTTTCATGCAACTGTGGATTATTTTTATCGCAACCTTAAGAACTCTTTTGCAACCATATTCTTGAACTGTGTATGTTGGATTTTTGTCGTTTTGGTCTTGTGTAGTTTAGATTAAATACCTTTATTTTTCATTGTTGTGGAGTCAGTTTGTGGTGTTTTCACTGTGTTACTGTGAGTGTTGGTCAAATACTTTACACATTGCCTTCTGATTAGCCTTGACTGCTCGTGCCAAGCTACCTAGAGGGTGAGCAAGGGTTATCTCAGAGGGTTTCCTCCTTACCCTGACTAGAAGCAAGGGTCCCTATTTGGACAGTGGTATCTACCTCTGCCAATTAGAGACCCCCAGTTCTAACACCATGTGTAAAGCGTTTTCGCACGCACACAGCATCAACACACCTGGCACACCACCAAAGGAACTCACTCAAGCTTATATCAAAAATTGCCTTTGTATTCTCATAACACATTAGAATAGTACTCACATATTATACATTGTGCCACCAGGCACTAGGTCAAATCTACAAGGGATTATTTACACCTGGCAGGGCCACTTGGACCACTGTCAGAACCATCACTTAGAACACAGAAAGTGTAGAACATATAATATGTAGAACACAACCAGTACTCACAGGCCATCACTGTACCCAGCATCATCCTGTAACATAAACCCATTATACACAGTCACATTAGGCGCAAATTACATTATGTGCCAACCTCTTTAGTCTAACATATTAGACCCTAACCTCCTAAGCATCACTCACATTAGGGGTATAACTAGCAGTAGGAAATAACCTCACCGGCATAAACATATTATGCACATAATCACATCCATAAATGCATTTAGAGGCATGAATCACAGTAGAGAATCACATTTCCTAATATCACATAAGTCACTGACCCCTTTGGCCAACTGGCCTTCTCTAGGGCTCGAATGCCATCTGTCCAAAATGTCAGGGTGCTAAGCTGCCACCTGCAGCTAAAGCAAAAAGTGCGCAATGCACGGGCACCAATGTGCCTCCCGGGTCCCCTCTTTGGACTCCTCCATACACACTAGCCTAAACATAGCAGCTGGCCACTAATTGCTGGGCAGCTGTGGAAAACTGTAGGCAGGGGCACTCCTGTGCCCTGAGTTCTCCACTGGGGCTCTAAAACTCAACGGTGCCCAAACGTTGCAGCTGCCTGCGCGCTCGCAGGGCAACAGCTGCGCGAACATCCTCAGCATTGGCACCACTGTGCCTCATGAGCCCCCCTTTGGAGCTCTCCTAGACAAAACTTGCCCCAAAGAAGTGGCACTGCACCCACTATGCCGTGGAAGCCCCACTCCAGGAATCCCAAAGCAACTTCTGCCAATGTTGCAGCTGCCCTCTGTCTAGTGGGGCAGCGGTGAGGGAAGCGGGCACCGACAAGGTCCCCCAAAGCGGGCATCAACAAGGTGCCCGAAGCGGGCACCAACAATGTGGCCCTTAAGCGGGCACCAACAATATGCGTGTGTGCCCCACAAGGCTCTCTAACCAAATGCAGGCTCCCGCTCAACCCCACTCACCGGGACAGGCTTGGGGGACTCCGTCTCCTGCTGCACTGGCTCTTGGCTCTTCACCCGGTCCCCCCCTTGGGATCGGGATTTCACCAGGATAGCATGCGGGGCTCCGTCTTCGTCACAGGAGCCCCGCAGGGAATCCTGCTCCGGTCTCTCTCCTTGCCCGGTCACCCCGCCCCCCGGATTGGGACTTTATGTGAAGTCTGCGAGGCTCCTGGCAGTTTCTCGCAACGGCCAGGTGGGCTCCCATCCTCCATCCGTCACCACTCTCCTTTTCCGGATGCTCTCCACGACATCAAGGAAGGCGGGGTGGGCTCCCTCCAGACTTCCTGCTTCCGGGTCGCTTGTTCCTTCAGCCCTGCTGCCATTGGCGGCCCCGGCAGCCTCCTCCTCTCGGCCCCGCCCAGCGTCAGGCACCTCGCCTGGCTTCCTGGTCGCTGGAGCTCGCTCGGGCTTCAGCGGTGAAACTTGGGGTCGGCTCTCTCATCAAATAAAAAGAATGGCGGGGTGGGCGCCCTCTCTCCTCAAAACAGGCAATTAAAAATGCAAACACAGGGTGGGCACCCGCAATGATGCCTGTATCATGGGCGAATCCCTACGATGGGGATCCCCTCTCGAAGGGCTGCAGCGCCGCGCAAAGCCCACACTCTCCTTGCTCCTTCTTATTATTTATTTATTATTTATTTAAAGAATTTGTAAAGCGCTGCTGACACCTTGCAGGTTTCCTGGCGCTGGAGAAAACTCTTAACTGAGGAAAGTCAGAACGAGGGCAGAGGGGGAGGGTTTAAGGAAAAAGCCAGGTCTTAATGCGTTTCCTGAAGGGGAGAAGATGGGAAATTTGGCGGATATCGATAGGCAAACTGTTCCATAATTTAGCCGCTGCAATTCTGAAAGATCTGCCCCCAATTCTAACTTTATTGTAATTCCGCACTTTTGCCAAACAGGCAGATGCAGAGCACAGGGTTCTGTTGGGAGTGTACCAAGAAAACAAGGCTTGCAAAGGTTTGGGTCCGACTCCGTGCAAGGCCTTGAAGACCAAGCAAAGGGCCTTGAATGCCACACGCTGCTTCAGCAGTAGCCAGTGTAGCTCGGCTAGTGCTGCTGTGGCCAAAGATCTCCTGGTCCAGCCGAGAGCTAGTTTAGCAGCTGCCGACTGAATTCTTTGCAGCCGATCCAGCAACACGACTGGGGACTCAAGTAACAGCGCGTTACAATAGTCAAGGCGACTAAGAATAGTACACCTGACAATCGTTGCCCGGGCATGTGCGGGTAGGAGTGGCATAATTTTGCGCAGAGAACGCAACAGAGCTGAACAAGTCCCCACTGTTTTTGTAACTTGAGTTTCCATGCTCAGCTTGTTATTGAGAATGGCCCCAAGGTTGCGGACCGAGGTTACTGGCTGTGGTTTATCCGGTATTTCCCGAGGCCAAAAGTCGCTCGGGAACGGACGAGAAATTCTGTTTCCAGCACAGAACAGTACCTCGGTTTTGGAAGAGTTGAATTGTAGGGAGTTGTTATGCAACCACCCAGCCGTCTCTCTTAGGCAATCATGGAAGGATGTTAAGGGGATAGCATCTTCACCCTCCCAAGAGAGAATGAGCTGGGTGTCGTCAGCGTAATTGATAGTTTTTATCCTGTGGGACTTTATTAACGTGATCAAGGGTTTAAGATACACGTTAAAAAGAATGGGGCTGATGGAGGACCCCTGGGGAACTCCCTGGGGCACGGCTGCAAATTCAGATTGAAATGGGGGGAGGGATACCGCCTGTCTCCTGTCCTGCAGGTAGGAGTGAAACCACAGCAAGGCCGTGCCCTCCACACCGGCCTCACCGAGTCTCTCCAGCAGAGTCTTGTGATTGACCGTGTTGAATGCGGCAGACAGGTCCAGCAGTATCAGAGCTACTGCCTGGCCCCTGTCTGCACGCATTCGAAGGTCCTCCATGGCTACCAAGACCGCTGTTTCGGTGCCGTGGGCTGGGCGAAAACCGAACTGGAGGTCGTCCAGGATGTGGTTCTGCTCCAGGTGAGTGGAAAGACAGGAGCTGACCCATCGTTCGGTGACCTTTGCTGGAAATGGCAGGAGGGAGATAGGTCGATAATTCGACAAACAGTCAGGGCTTAAAGAAGGCTTTTTCAGAAGCGGGGTGACAAGAGCCTGCTTCCAAAGACTAGGAACGTATCCGCAGTGCAAAGATTGGTTGCAGGTTCTGCGCAGAGTGTCGAAGAGTTCAGGTCCAAAGCTTTTCCAGATTTTCGGAGGCAAAGGGTCAAGAGGGGAGCCCGAAGTGATTCCGAGCGCCAGTCTTTCAAACTCGGTTTCTGGGATAGGGGGGAATTCTCGCAGCCTTGCCATGGGGGGGGGGATCTGATAGCATCGAGTCGTGGCTAACAGTACTGGTTCTCGGGCTGTTGGGGCAACCCAACGAGGGGGAAGTCTTCAGATTGTGGATGATGGTATTAATTTTTTCTGTAAAAAAAGCTGCGAGATTGTCACAGAGTTCTTGTGTAGGTGACTGAGTCCTTGTGGCACACTCTGGATGGGTTAGATTTTTGAGGATCTGGAAAATGCTTTTCGAGCTATTAGAGGCATTGGCAATAGTTGCGCAGAAGTAATTGGCTTTACTTTGCACTATAGCAGTTTTATATGCCCGAAGATTGTCTTCCCAGAGCAATTTGTTGGTGTCAGAGTAGCCTTGCCTCCATTTTCTCTCCGATTGTCTGCAGGCTAATTTGAGGGCTCTCAAGGAGTCGTCAAACCATGGGGCTGGTGCTCTGCTCTTAGGTTTGCACTTTTTCTGGGGGGCAAGGGAGTTCGAAGTGTTGGAAATCACTGTGCAGAGGGTGTTGTAGTTGTCCTCCACCGATGACAAGGGGGAGAAGCTGTTGACCACATTGAACACCGGGCCAGCCGATCTAACTTTGTCCAGAGCTTTCCAGTCTCTGTAAAAAGCGTCGGGAGAGATATTAAGTGTTGGCCTACTGGCTCTGCTGACAGCTATGTGAAATTTGATGAGTGCATGGTCGGTCCAGCACATAGGCAGGATGTCGCCGAGGTGTACTAGCTGAGGGGAGGAAAAAACTAGGTCGAGTTATCCTTGGGATAAGTTGAAATAAAGCGCTCGCAAGGCGCTAGAAGCCCAAGCAACAAATTCATCTAAAGATCAAGGGGCCATGCAGGACCCAGGGAGGCAAGCCCTCATGGCAACCCCCCCTGGGCCCCAGCAACAGCACCCCCCAGCAGGGTCAGCACACCAGAACTGACCAAAATCATGGGGTCACAGCCCCTTCTTTTAGACACCCTTACTCTTTGTCTAAAGTGCAGGGCATGGAGGAACCAGATGCAACTGGTTCAGGGGGGATTTGGAGCACTTTGTTTTGCAAGCTCCTCTTCCCCTTTGTCAGGTGGGGGCTTGTCATCAGACACACCACAGGGGGAAGAGCCAGCATTCACTAGGGAAGACACCATCCTATTCAAAGTCAGGGGATTGCCTCTCCCACTACCCTTAGCCCAGGTGTTCCGTTCAGTCTAGCGCTGACTCACCCTGCCCCTCCTGGAGCCACTCACACCTCTCAGCCCCTGTCACTCATAAGCCTGACATGCAATTCATATCAGGCAGGCAGACACATAGCACACAGAAAGGCCAAATTCTAAAAGTGGTATTCCTCAACCAGTCATCATAAATCTGCGCACACAATTGTGCAGCATTTATTCTCGTGAGTTTATATATACTAAACTCGACCCTGCACTCCTCTCATACCAGGAATTACAACGGACACACTTATCCCCAATGCATTCCTATGGGAGGGCAGGCCAACTTCACCAAATGTGCACAGAGAGCGCAAGCGCTTTACACTGGACCACAGTGCTAAATTGCCCAGAGGCCTAAAACCACCAACACCAGGTCGCAGAAAAGGCAAAAAGTTCAGGGGTGAACCTGCCAAAAAGGACAAAGTCCAACAAGAGGATTTTAAATTACAATTATTTTGAAACCAAGCATGGCATTTCTATTCCCAGTCAAAAGATAGCACTTATGAAATGTAATAAGGTAACCCAATGTTATCCCATGAGAGAGGTAGGCCTCAGAGCAGTGTAGAAATAATATGGGACTTTTTCACTACCAGGACATCTAAAACCTAAACACACATGTCCTACCCTTTAAATGCAGTGCACCCTGCCTTAAGGGCTGCTTAGTCCTACTTTAAGGGTGGTTTTGTGTATTAAGAAGCAAACTTTTGGTCTGGCAAAGGGTATACTTTGCTAGGTCAAATTGGCAGTTTAAAACTGCACACAGGCCGCAATTGCAGACATGTTTTAAATGGTTTAAGTGGATGGCACAATAAGTGCTGCAGGACCACCAGTAGCCTTTAATTTACAGGCCCTGGGTACATGTAGTACCACTTGACTTGGGCATTATTAGTAATTTAAATGTGCCAATTAGTTGTAAGCCAAACTTACCTCGTTTAAAGGAAAGAGCACAAGCCCTTTAGCACTGGTTAGCAGTAGTAAAATGCACAGAGTGCTAATGCCAACAAAGATGAAAATCAGAAATCAGGAATGAACAAGGCAAAAAGGTTAGGGGAAACCCACCCCAAAGGCTGTCAGGTCGAACAGTGATCCACTAAATGACTAAGTCCACATGTTTCATTTTATACCATTATCTACCATCTTTTAATGTGTCTTCCTCTCTATTACTGTCCCACATACCTTTCTTGTTCATATTGATATCTGCTCTTCTTCACTTTCAAGATACACTCGTCACTGGCACTGTTTGAGGTTCATCTAGGATACAGCCACTATTATTACTTTTTTTATTTTAATTCCATTTCAAAAGTACTATTTTCACCCAAAGGTATATTGACACTAAACCTAATAGGTATCTTGGCACTAAACCTAACAGGTATAGGAACAGACCATGAGAACTAAACATCAATTAATTATACTACTTAACAATTCATGGAAAACAGCCAAGTTTTCAAGCAGTTGCAGAATTTTAATAAGGAGGGTTCACTATACAAAAATAAGCACCAACTGAGCCTTTTCCCAACTTAAAATGTGTTGAGTTAGTAGAAAAGAAATCTATGTATTAGAGGGCTTGTCTGAACACCATACAGTCCCCTGTGCAGTAATTCTGGTTCTTTACTTAACTTGAAGGCAGAGTAATCGGACCCTTGTTTGTAAAACTAAAGCTAGTATCACAGCTGAAATGTTCACCAATTGCAGTTTTTTAATAACTTAATGTTCAGGTCAAAATAAATAGTATTAGTATAGTCTAGCCTAAAAAGAGATAAACGCGTTGATAATCTGTATTCTGAGTCAACAAATGGATAATGCTGCTCAGCATTCATAGCTGAAAATACACAATTCGTTCAGAGTCAGATGACAATCAAAATGTATCCCAAGGTTTTCCTTGTATCTTCAGGGAGTAGTTTATCACTGGAAACAGGGGCCCAAAAAGACAGATACTAAATTAGAGAATCTCTGAAAGGTGCCAGGATCTCAGTTTTGTCACCATTCAGTTAAACATAGATTTTTTTGTCATCCACAAACTGGTTCTTTGTGAATAGCTGAACAGATTGTCAGCATTCGTGTGCAAATCGTCATCGATTAAAACAAATAATTTGTGTATTGTCGACATACATAAATATGTCCAGACCAAATGGCTGAATTAAATGGGCCAGCTGAACCATATACAGATTAAATGGCCAAACCAAATCAACACAGTGCACCCAATATCAAACTCCTTCAGATGGCATATTAGCATCCAGTGGGCCAATGTAGAATAACTCCGATTAGTACTAACAAAGTGAGTGGATCAATTGATTGAATTCTGATTGCTCCAGTAGTTTAGCTAGATAGGGCAGCTGAGACCCCCGTCTATAATTATTAATGCATTCATGATTCAACGTGGCTATTTTTCATAAACGTCAAACATATGATTTTTCAGTTTAATTGGAACTTTTCAAGGACCCAAAGGAGCGTTTATTAGGCACTTTACTTGTGCATGCGAATTTAGCAGTGTCATTTGATGTAATCGTGCTGGGATCACATCATGATATCTGGAAGATTTAGCAATTTTATATTAACTTTTATACCACATCATCAACTAAAAGTTGGAATTGAAAACAGTTATTTATTTATTTAAATGTATTTATTTATTTAAATTTATAATGCGCAACAGCTACCCGCAGTGGGTTTCCCAGGCGCAAGGGATAGACTAAAGAAGAAAATGAGGACACAACAGTAGTACCACGGACCAACTAGAGCAGGAGATGTGATTTATTGAAAAAGTAAAGTTTTAAATTTTTTCTGGAAACAAAATGGATCGGTCTCTGATTTCAGAGCAATGGGCAGTGCGTTCCAGAATTTGGAGCCTAAATGGGAGAAGGACCGACCCCCCATCTTTACAAGTTTGAATCTTGGAACAACAAAATCACAGTTGGCAGAGGATCTTAGTGTGCGAGAAGGCTTGTAGGGTTGAACAAGACTCTGTAAGTATTTTGGGGCCAAGCCCTGTTTAATTTTAAAAAGATAACACAGGGCTTTAAATTTAATGCGACTAGGGACTCTAAGCCAGTGTAGGTCGCGAAGAGCCTGTGAGGCCGATGATCTCCTCGGGATGTTACATAGGAGTCGTGCCGAAGAGTTTTGTACAACCTGGAGTTTGTTAATGGTAGCAGCGTCGGCACCAAGATAGAGGACATTTCCGTAGTCCAGGCGAGAAGTGACTAACGCCTGGACAACGGTCCTCCTGGTGGCAAGGGGCAGCATCCATAGGATTTTCTGGAGCCATCTCAAGGTGGTGAAACAGATGGCGGCCACCCTGGTGGCCTGCTGCCTCATGGAGAGTTTGTCGTCTATGAGAAATCCGAGGTTGCGAACCACAGTGGCTGGCTGGGGGAGGGGTCCCATGTCCCTGGGCCAGTGTTGCGGTCCCCAGAGATCTTTATGCTTCCCCAAAATGACAATCTCGGTCTTGTCACCGTTTAGCTTAAGGAGATGCCTCTGCATCCACTCGGCTACCCGTGACAATCCGGTCTTCAGGATCGATACACTGTTACACTCGCTGCTGGAAAGGGAGAAGACAATTTGGGTGTCGTCGGCGTATGAAAAAATAATCAGCCTGGCGTCCTCCACGATGGTAGCCAGGGGTCTAATGTAGATGTTAAAAAATAAGGGGCTGAGTATAGACCCCTGGGGAATGCCGTGCGCCGACAGACAGGTGGCAGATGCGGCTTTCGTAGAAAAAACCTGGAAAGTGCGCTCACTTAAAAAGGAGGCAATCCAGGCCAGCGCAGGACCATTTACTCCCAGGGACCGGAGAGAGTTCAGAAGAATGGAATGGGACACGGTATTGAACGCCGCACTCAAATCCAGCAAGATGAGTGCAGATGTTTCCCCGCGATCGATACCGTGCCGCAACCTCTCCGTCACCCCGAGTAGCGCGGTCTCGGTGGAATGATGCGCACGAAAACCAGACTGGGAAGAGTGTAAGAATCCCGAGCTTTCCACGAGGTGGTTTAACTGAGTGTTGACATGCCTTTCCAGCACTTTAGAGAGAACAGGCAGCAAGGATATGGGTCTAAAGTTGGCAAGATTAGACGCGTCGGCTCCTGCCTTCTTTAAAAGAGGGACAACCATTGCATGCTTCCACTCCTGTAACACATGAGACTGAGTTAAAGATGCATTCAAAAGTCTCATGAGAACCCGCCGGGGTTCGAGATCTAATAACTTTAGAATTTTCGCGGGTACAGGATCACGGGGGGAGCTGGATCTTACACTGCTCAAGCAGGAGAGGAACGAGGTTTCATCAAACAGTTGCCAGTGTGTAACCTTCACCACTGGGAGCGGTTGTTCGATTACAGCGACCTGTCCCGGTTGGTGTTCATTCACTGTCAAGGGAATGCTCATAGAGTCGTATATGCGCTCAACCTTGGCAATAAAAAATTCCGCGATGGAGTTGCACTGAGCTTCCTCCAAAGCTGGGGGAATCGGGACAGTATCCGCTCCTGTCAATTTTTTGACAACGGAAAAGAGAGTGCGTGGGCAATTCTGCGCTTGCGTCACTGTACTCACGGTGTATGCAGCTCTCGCAATTTTACATTGTGAATGGTACTCCTTCAGAGCCTCTTTGTAGGCAGTCTTCCAGGAAACCGAGTAAGAGTGCCTCCATTTCCTTTCAAGCGCCTTACAATTTGTTCGTAAGACCTTCAGATCGGCAGAGAACCAAGGTGCCGGGGAGCGATAAGGCCTAGAATGTTTCGGGGTTAAAGGAAGGAGGGTGGTTACAGCATTGGTGAGCCAATGTAATGCTGCGGTGTTCAATTCCATATGTTTGGTCTTTTCCTTCAAAACATCCACCGGTCAATCAATTGCATCTTCATCTCCTAATCAGATTTTATGCAAATTCAAGTGTGATATAATTTTATTTACATTTGTCTCAAAATGATTTGCGAATTCATTGCACTAAGACTATGAGCTTGCAATATACAGCAGAATTTTGGTTTCTTTCAGTTCCTTTATTACTGCAAATATAGCTTGGATACATGGGGCAGTGACAATATCTTTTGTGAGAAGGAAATAGCCTTCTTATACATAATACTAAAGGCTGCCCATTCAGTCTTTTGCTTAGAGACAATCATCCTTCCTCCAAAGTCTTTTCCAAATATCTAAACTTAAGTTTCATGTTTCCTAATATTTTTTTTAAATGAAGAATTCTCATTTCTACTTCCTTTTGACTTCTTTGCAAGCCAAAGGCCCAAATAATTGATAATCGAAGACAGTTGCTCACAAAAATAATCCAGCCAGGCATCCAGATTTGTTCTGTCTGGCAAAGCTACTTCTGCTGCTGTTGCTGCTTATTCCAGCCTTTTGCAATCCATCAACAATGTTATCATATCTTTATTATAATCTTCAATCCGCTGCTGACCCCAATACCATGTAATTGAAATCACTAGGTGGTCAGACCATGGTGCTAACTAGGCCATTGTGATTCACTGTTCTCTATCACTACAGACAATAGTCAACAAATAGCCACCATTATGTTTGGGAGTTGTATCTACTTAAATAAGGTATCATTAGGGTAATCAAAATGAACATTATAATCTTCCATTATAACGATCTACTTTTCTAACCCTGTGTGGAGTACTTTTGTAATGTGTTCATTGTTTTAATGTGTGTATCGCACAAATACTTTAAACATTGACTCTTTAGATAAGCCTGACTGATCGGTGCCAAGCTATCAGAGGGTGAGCAAAGGTTATGTTTTAGTGTGTGTGTGTATCTAGCTCACCCTGACTAGAGATTCCTGCTTGGACAGAGTGCATACCTTTGCCAACACGAAACCCAATTTCTAACATTAGTGATCAACTGTGAGGATAGGATTTGTGCTTGTGCAATACTATATAGTAACTCATTGTTCACTACAACTCTATACAAAGAGCAATTCAAACCTTTTTCAATTCTTCCTTATTGGTCTTTTGATTTTTCTGCAAAATTAAGGCTCACTCTGGAGAAGCAGCATCTGTACCTGCAGGAATTGATTTTGAGCTGGCCAGGTTACAGTCCTACACGGTGACCCAGCTAAGATATTTTTGCAAGGATTTTCAAGTTTCTACTACAGTCTTCACCCAGAATGTGGAGCTGCAGAAAGTTTTGAGGGTCTGGGCAGAGACCAGGTTGCTGGGGATGACAATCCAGAGGAGGAACAGGAAAGTCCTGAGGAGTAGGATAGCATGATTCTGGGTCTGATGTGTCTCCGGAACTGTCTGTTGAGGGGGGAAACAACTTGCTGGAAGCAGTGGTGTTTCCGCGATCAGTCAGCAGTGTCTCATCCAAGAACCTGTCCCCAGAGGAGCTGGCAGACAAGAGGGAGGAGAGGAAGCTCAAGTTGGAGCTTACAAAATTGAAACTTGCTCTTGAGGAGCATAAATTGGCCCATGAGCTTAGTTTGAAGAAGCTGGACATAAGAGCCTTGGAAGTAGGGTCCAGCACGAATGGTGGCAGCATACCTGCAGTGTTCTCAAGTGAGTCCAGAGTCAGGATACCCAAGGATTTGGTGCCCATTTATATGGTGGTGGATGAAATAGATAAATGGCTTGCAGCCTTTGGAGTGGCTCTAAGGGTGCCCAAGGTCCCAGAGGAGTCCATGGGTGGTAGTTTGTGGAAGAACATGCTCACAGTGGGGAGGGATAAACTATTAGGGGTGGGGGACTAGAGACACTCCACTGCTCTGAAGACCATACTAGTCGACAAGTTTGGGCTGACACCTGAGAAACACCAACATATGTACAGGGCCAGTCACAAGATTGCATTCCAAAGCTGGATGGACTGCTTAGACTATGCTTGTAAGGCAATGAAGACCTGGGTGAGGGGGAGCAAACTAAATGATTATTCAGGGCTGTACAACTTCATTTTGAAGGAGCACATGCTTGATCTTTATTTTTCAGAGTTGCACCAACACCTGGTAGACCGTAAGCTTTCTGAACCCAGGACGCTTGCTGAGGAGTTGAACAAGTAGGTCAGCACAAGAGTGTCCAGAAAGATACCTGGAGTGACCCCAATAAGTTCATGTTCCTCCCAACAGAGAGAGGGGGAGGACCAGAGAGACCCATGCAAGTCTCAGGGTAAGGGGGCAGGAAAAGGTTCCCATGTCTGTTCTGAGGAGAGGTAGGGAGGTTCTGGTGGGTCCCAGAGC
Organism: Lissotriton helveticus; assembly: GCF_964261635.1. Classification (NCBI taxonomy): domain Eukaryota; kingdom Metazoa; phylum Chordata; class Amphibia; order Caudata; family Salamandridae; genus Lissotriton; species Lissotriton helveticus. The sequence continues at coordinate 1,719,086,986 of NC_136067.1, forward strand.
TCCCTATTTACAACCCCGCCGCTTTGATTGTTCTCAACTAGGACACAAGCAGAGGGACTCTATCAGTCAAAAGAAACCACCCACTGGTGGGAACCCTACAGGGGTTGCCAATGTGAACTGGGGGGAAGTAGTTCCTGACTTGATTACTTTTCTTCCTCCACCCTCTTGTATGCTTTCTCTCCTTCCTGTTTAGCCCTCATTACTGGATTTCATTGTGCATCATCACTTTTACTATCCAAGCAATCTATCTACAAACTGAGATTACCGAATTTGGTTCACATGACCATTCTTGACTCCCCACTGCAAATAATGTTTACTTTCTCGGTTCTTTCTAATTTTCAAGGGTTGGGTGTAACACTCTGAATTCTTCTCTATCTGTTCATGTTCTTCTCACACTGTCTTTGCCATCCTATACTTTGCTGAGGCATCATTGTGTTATTGTGGCTCTGGCCAATTCCTCCCCTATCCTGTCTATGTTCTATCTCTACACAGTTTCAAAAAGGGGGTGGTGATGGACAGAGTATCTGAGTTAATCAGAACACTCCTACCCAGTCAAGAGATCAGGGCTTGATCCATCACCATTTTTTTAGCTCACTGCACCATCCCAGTTCAGAACCTGGCTATATGCAAATTAGTCTGTCCCTGGCCCAGTGCATCATGGGAACAGGGCAGACCAAACTACCAAGCCAATTCTTCACTGGAAAGGAAACAAGCTTCCGGGGACCGGTTTCTGGCATTACAGCCGTCTTCGGCCCGGCTTGCTTGAATCCTGATGGTGCAATGAGCAGGTGCCCTGTTCCCATGATGCACTGGGCCAGGGACAGACTAATTTGCATATAGCCAGGTTCTGAACTGGGATGGTGCAGTGAGCTAAAAAACGGTGATGGATCAAGCCCTGATCTGTTGACTGGGTAGGAGTGTTCTGATTAACTCAGATACTCTGTCCATCACCACCCCCTTTTGAAATTATTTTGGCCACCACAAGTGTGGAAGGGTATGCTCAGACGTGAGTCCCTTGCTCACTGCACCATCAGGATTCAAGCAAGCCGGGCCGAAGACGGCTGTAATGCCAGAAACCGGTCCCCGGAAGCTTGTTTCCTTTCCAGTGAAGAATTGGCTTGGTAGTTTGGTCTGCCCTGTTCCCATGATGCACTGGGCCAGGGACAGACTAATTTGCATATAGCCAGGTTCTGAACTGGGATGGTGCAGTGAGCTAAAAAACGGTGATGGATCAAGCCCTGATCTGTTGACTGGGTAGGAGTGTTCTGATTAACTCAGATACTCTGTCCATCACCACCCCCTTTTGAAATTATTTTGGCCACCACAAGTGTGGAAGGGTATGCTCAGACGTGAGTCCCTTGCTCACTGCACCATCAGGATTCAAGCAAGCCGGGCCGAAGACGGCTGTAATGCCAGAAACCGGTCCCCGGAAGCTTGTTTCCTTTCCAGTGAAGAATTGGCTTGGTAGTTTGGTCTGCCCTGTTCCCATGATGCACTGGGCCAGGGACAGACTAATTTGCATATAGCCAGGTTCTGAACTGGGATGGTGCAGTGAGCTAAAAAACGGTGATGGATCAAGCCCTGATCTGTTGACTGGGTAGGAGTGTTCTGATTAACTCAGATACTCTGTCCATCACCACCCCCTTTTGAAATTATCTCTACCTAGGTTTGTATTGAACCCTGTCTGAATCAGTTTGCTACTGCTGTTGATCCTCTGTCTTACTCGCTGCTCCTTCAGTTTCTTGCTACCTCCAAACGCTAAGCACTTGCAGAAATATAATTGCACCCTCTGTTTGTACGAAGTCAGTTCTCTAGAAACTAAACCTTATTTTCTCCTTTACCATCCCACGGATTGTAAAATGAGGCCCAGCGTTGGTCCCATCCGTGAAGGACTATAGACTTAAACCACCAATAGAGATCTTACACAAATTGACAATTAGATTCAGATTCCTTTGTACTTCTTAATGAAATTGAAAAAGTCAAAAGTTATATCAAGTACGTAAGGTTTTTTAACGATCTTACCAATATAAGCCTAGATGAAGGAAGCACAGTCCCCTATTCACACTTCATATGCCCTAATCAGTCTAAGCAACTAATGGTCTACGCACTTGTCTTTTCAACTACATATTTTACTTTTGTCTGTATGTAGCTTGTAATTGTATTATTGAAATAAAAATAGTAGTCTATTTCACTAACTTAAATAGCTAGTAATAAAGAGACTTCAAAATTATATTGTAATTTTTTTCCGAGAGACTGTCAGTCTTTTTCTGTCTATGAATTAGCATATTGTCATTTCATGTTTTTGACTGCACTTTAATTGACAGTTTAGCAATTCCAAATGAACTCAAACGTGGTTTAACTTAAAGAACTAAAAATAAAAACCACAGAGAAAGAGGAAATTCCATATTGCATATAGAATGCAGACATGGAAGCATAAGACACTTCAAAGCCAAATATCACAGGAGTTAAGACATCAGTGAAAAAGACTCACGCTATCTGTTATCAAGTCAGAATACATCACAGGTCAAAAGAAACAATAAACTGCAGTAGAGGAGGAATGCTGATTTTAGGCTTCGCTTGCGTGCTTGTGAAATCGCTTGTATTTAATATATCTTAAAAGGGGGCTTTATCAGTTCCCATAGTCGAGTTACTGTGTTCATTCGCTTTTGTGTGGAACTTTTCTTTTTAACTTTCCCTAGCTGTATGTAATTACATTACTTCTACTAAAACTGTTCACACTGTTTAAGCCCCATCCACTGTCAAGATAAGATCTCTTCCCACGGAAAAGGCAGAAAGATTCAAACAGTATACTGGAATGCTTGCTTTTTATTACTTAGTTGTGTAAAGCATGCCTCTGTACCTTTCTTTACACTTTGTAGGCATTGTCAGATTGATATTTTCAACTTAATTTATTTGATCATTATTATCAAATTCTAAATGTTGTAATAAGCATGTCATGTTAAAAATAAAGTTAATATACAAGAGCTATGCTATATTTTACTACTAAACAGGCTGCAACAAGTGTGGTTACCTTAGAGATCAGGGTCATGATTTGAATGGTGCAGCAGGTGCAGAAGCACCGGCCCAAAAGTTCTCAGAACTCCTCTAAACACATAATATTGCTATATTTGACTACTAAGCAGTTAGACACAATTTCAGTTACCGTGCAGTTAAAAGGGACTTGATTTCAATGGTGCAGCAGGTGCCGTGGCACCGGGGCCAAAAGCTCTAGGGACTCCGCTAAACCCAGATTATTGCTAAAATTTAAAACTAAACAGACAGTTACAAGTGCAGTTACCTTGCAGACAACAGGGTCATGATTTGAATGGTGCAGCAGGTGCAGTGGTACTGAGGCCAAAATTTGTCATAACTCCACAAAACACCAAATATTTAGATATTTTCCTACTAAACATGTGCAGTTATCTTTCAGGCTGTAGGGTTATGATTTGAATGGTGCAATAAGTGCAGTGGTATCGGGCCAAAAAGTTGTAACAACTCCTCTAAACACCTAATATTGCTATATTTTACTACTAAATAGGCAGTCACAATTGTAATTACCTTGCAATTGAAAGGGACTTGTTTTGAATGGTGCAGAAGGTGCAGTGGGACTGAGGTCAAAAGTTGGCATAACTCCTCTAACACCTAATATTGCTATATTTTGCAACTAAACAGGCAGTCACAACTGCAGTTACCTTGCAATTTAAAGATGCTTGATTTAAATGTTGCCACAGGTACAGTGGCACCTGGGCCAAAAGTTGTCATAACTCCACTAAACACCAAATATTGTTATATTTTACTACTAAATAGGCAGTCACAAGTGGATTGTACTTGCTGGCACAAGGGGCATGATGTCAATGGTGCAGCAGGTGCAGTGACACAGGGGCCCAAAACTCTAGGAATCCCTCTAAACGACAAATATTGCAATATTTTACTACTAAACAGGCAGTCACAAGTGCAGTTGCCTTATATGTAATAGGGTCATGGCTTGAGTGGTGCAGCACGTGCAGTGGCACGGGCCAACATTTGTTATAGCTCCTCTAAACAGCAAATATTGCTATATTTTACAACTAAACAGGCAATACCAAATGCAGTGATCTTGCAGGCAGTAGGGGCATGATTTGAATGTAGTACCACTTGACTAGGGAATTATTAGTAATTTAAATGTGCCAATAGGGTGTTAACTAATTTTACCATATTTTAAGGAGTGACCACAAGCTTTTTAGCACTGGTTAGCAGTAGTGCAAACCATGGAGTGCTAATACCAACAACATTTGTCATAACTTCTCTAAACACCAAATATTGCTATATTTTACTACTAAACAGGCAGTCACAAATGCAGTTATCTTGCTATTATATTAATTAATTCTATTATTTCCGTCTTTCATTTAATTTTTCAAAATATTACTATTACTTGCCCGCACTATACCACTAGTAACAGCATAATATATTGCCTTTTTAACATAAACAAGTCATAACTCTTTAACAGACTCTCTATAACTTATATTGTCCAACTACTCAGCAAGCTACAACTTACAACAAAAAACAGCTTATTATTAATCAAATACGCGAAACCTAATACATTTACCAATGCTTGTTCAGAGTTGTGGTGTAGTGGATACGATATTAAAGGGTGGGCAGATAATGAGTTAACAAGCTGCAGGGAAATTCATGCTCCATTGGCTCAATCAAGGTTTCAGGGGGTGGAACCTGTATCTGTAGACTCCAGTCCATGCACCAAAAAAGCATTCACATTTTTGTAACAAATCAAATCTCTTTCTGCAAAAATGAATACGTTATTTGCAAACCTCATTAGTGCAACTGCTTTTCTCAAACGAAGTGTTTCAGGCTTGGAGAGGGACAGAAGTATAATTTAGATTTGCCAATTTCATTTTTTTGCTAAATGTGTCTTGACCCCTATTTGTCATAAAGTAACAGGAAAGGGCAGCCACACTGATCCTTGATTTACATTTAGTCATACATATATCCATATATATCCATATCCTTACAACCTTACTCTGATGTTCTCCTTTTTTCCTTCTCTCTCTTCACTCTTACTCTCCAACTTTCTCACTATGTAGGTCTTTCAACATTTTACATAGTGACATAAACTCTTAACCATGTACACAGAGTTGGCAACTCATTATTACTATTCCCACTGAAGCACTGGAAGCTGCTATGGCGCTTTTATACTATACTTTCTTCTGAGCTCATCTTCAGAGGCATAGCTTTGGGGGAGGGGCGTTTGCGGTGCTACACCATCCTAATAAATATATTCGATAATAAATAGTTTGGTCCAGGTGTTTTAAGTCGGTGATGGTGAGGTGTCTTTCTGTTTCCCCCCGGGATTTGTACATGCATGCACACACAAAAATATACCCGCACCAGGGCCGGACTGGCTACCGGGCGTTTTGGCACGCTTCCGAGCTTGGGACTGATGTCACTGCGGTGGGGGCTAATTTTGTTGATGGAGACCTGCATGTGCTTCAAAATAAACAAAGCAAAACGAATTTCGTTCAGCACACACAGGTCCCCATCAACGAAATCAGCCCCCAGTTCGGCAGCATGCCAAAACGCCCGGTAGCCAGTCCGGCCCTGACCCACACACACTGTCTCTCCTCTCTGTTTTTAAGTTTTTAAAAAATGTTGGTTATTTTACAAAATAATGTGATTTAAGTACCCCTATCAATCTGTTCTGCACTCCCTTCCCACTGCCCCTTAAGCTACCGCAAGCCCTGCTTCACATTTATGTATTTTGCGATGATATGCGGAAGTGACTGTTGGAAAATCTGAAGCTCACACACCCCCAGTCCTACTGACCAAGCTACTCCCCTCCTCATCTTTAGCAATCCTCGATGTTAATGCCCAGGCAAACTGCTGCTTGTGTTAGGGGCATCATAAAACTGCTTCACTCTGCCTCTACGCTGCCTGGCGACCAGGGCCGGACTGGCCATAGGGGGAACCGGGCAATCCCCCGGTGCGCCGCACGGGTGGGGCCGGTTTTGTGCCCTTGGGGGCCGTTTTTGTTACAGGTCCGTTTTTGCAGCATAGCTGCAAAATTGGCCCTGTACCAAAATCGGCCGAAAACCGGCCCCGGCAAAGAACTCGGCGGCACCTTCAAACCGCCCCCCCAGTGGGGAGGGGGATGGGGGCGGCCGAGCACTTTGCCAGGGCCGGTTGTGGTTCCCTGTCCGGCCCTGCTGGCGACACTCCTGCGACACCACAATTTAAATCCCAATTTTCCTTCCAAAAACACTAGATTACTATTACATTTTAATTAACGTTCCGTTTTATTGACTCATTATTTTTAAAATAAGGTTAATACACATCTTCGTGTGGTCAATAAACATGTTAAAAATTAAACAGAGTGGATAACTTAAAACAGAATCTAAAAACATTTGGTGCCGCTAGAAACCAATACAATGAATTGATCACATGTGATACCTTTTTCAAAATCCACTGTGTTCTGCTGATCTAAAATCATTCGCATTAACTAATTTAACAGTAAACAGTTGCCTGCTAAAGTACAATGATTAGTCAAATATTCACGAATATATTGTTTGGCGTGTAAGTATATACAGCGCATCTGCGAGAAAATGCTCATTGTTACACATATAATTATGTTGCTAATTGCATTTACTTGCTTAATGCTTATAGGATTACAGCGTTCACTTCAGATGTTTACTGGAGTTGGAACTTAATTATAATTAACACTTCCTAGGCAAACTTTAAGCATTCATTTACATTCTTAATAGGGGACTGAGATTGTAAACCGTGATTGAAATGTAAAGTTCTAAGCAGCACATCAGAAAATAATGAAACTTTCCCTTGCTCGCTCTCTGTGATGCATAGCAGATGCGTCAACATAAGGCTAATGTACTGGAACTTTCACAGTGCAGCTGCCTATTTCTTCAAAATTAATTGTTTATCATCCAATTGTTTTTAGTCGTGATGTTCTGATTGGGAGGTTCCTTAAATGACTTCTGCTTCCAGTGATGGCGTCACTGTATCCTTTCTAATATCAAATGCCAGTTTTATAAATTTCACATAGTGTGTGGATATAGCTTTTTTTCTATACTCATGATTAGGATTGGACAAATTATTAACGTTGCCCAAAAAATTGTCTATTTGCATCCAGCTATATAACTTGTAAAACGTCAAATCTTTAGTTCAAAAACGCGAATTTTGATAAATAAATTATGCCCGGCAGGCTTTAAAACAACATTTGCAATGTAATAGGTCTCGTATTTACGAGAGTTTAAGCTATTGGCATTGTAAATACCAATGCTTTTATTTATTTGTTTAAAAACACATAAACAAACGCAATTGTATGTGTTTCTTTGCTCTCTCCCAGTGTTTCCTCTTTATCCCCATACACTCTTTTAACTGCCTTGCTCCCCTGTAATTACATACCTACATACATAGTACTTTTACAGGGTGAACTTAGCCGAAAGGCAGCGGTGCTCTGTACATGGTCAAAGACAAACTTAAAGTCAAGGAGTAAGATGAGAGGAAGCTGGGTTTTGTGGATGGTTAATGCGCTTTGATGTTGAGTTGTTTAAAGAGGTGAGTCTTTTACTCTTTTCTAAATTGGAGCACCATTGAGGTGGCCTGATGGATACGGGCATGTGGTTCCAAATCTTGTGTGAATAGATGGAAAATGCTTGCTGTTCTCTGTGCTCTGTTTATTATTTTTTTTACGCATGTATTTACTTATTTTACCAGCGCTGGGAAACTGATGTGTTTCTGGGTTGTCCACTACCTTTCTGGCACTGCACGTACTTATTTTTAATCTGTTCAATTAATACTTTAACATAGCTTTTTGCTATTTTAGAAAGGTAAAGTTAAAAATGTCAACTGTGAATTCTGCATTGGGTTTTCTGTGATGAAAGGCCGTGGCAAGATTGTTGACCATGTGTGCACATGCATCTTAATAGAAATCCAATTACATGACCGCTCAGAACTGAGACCTATTGGCTTTGCCAATGCCTATTTGTGTTTACAATGCTAATGTTTGGTCGCTCAAAACACGTGGCTTTCGGCTCATAATGAACTACAGTTTTTGAGGATCCTGCCTAAGCAAAATAAATGACATTGGGCCAGATGCATCAAGCATCTATTTTGCGATTCCTTGTTAGCGAAAAATAAGGAATCGCTAATAAGGAATAGCAAAATGGAATGCATCAAGCAATCACTACAAAAATAGCGATTCCTTAGAATTTCTTAATTGCGACTCGCAAATTGCGAGTCACAATTAATGAATACCTCCCCATTCATTCCTATGGGCCTAGAGGCCCATAGGAATGAATGGGAAGACAATCTCAATTTGCGAATCGCAGTTAGCGATTCGCAAATTGAGATTGCGAGTTCAAGGGTGCAGGGTTGTCCAAAGGACACCCTGTTGCACCCCTGATTTAGATCTGTGCACATATGTTGCGCACACACATGCCCTTAGGGCATGTGTGTGCGCAACATGAAACTTTGAAATATGCCCAAAAGTGCATTTTTCAAAGTTTTTGCAAATTACCATGAAGTTGTACTTCGTGGTAATTTGCGTGCCTTATTAGCGAATTCGCTATTTTTGACACTTTCATGCATTGCATTTAAGGAATCTCAATTTGAGATTCCTTAAATGCAAACAATCGCAATTTAGCGAATTCTCCATTTGCGATTTTTGCATTTGGGATGATGCATCCTAAATTCAAAAATACCGGTCGCAAAGGGGCAGATTCTGAGAATCTGCCCCTTTGCGACCGGTTTTTAGCTTGATGCATCTGGCCCATTATCTTCTGTCACGACTTCCATATTTGCGAAATACAGCACTGATACAGCAACCATTTAAGGCATTATAATATTTATGCACATGATAGTCCTTTGAGCAACATTGATTTCGCAATCCTGCTAAAACCCTAATCTACCTCAGGATGCTGGAGAATCTAGAGAAGGCTGTCATTGAGTCATCAGGCATGTTGAGAAATGTGAGAAATGTGAGAAATCCGAAATCCGTGGAGAAAATGTGTCATTAATTGCATTCTATGGACAGCGACAACCATCCAGACACTACAGAAGGCAGCTCACTCCTCGCAAAGCACACATGCACACACACCAACACAGAGCCATGCAATGGCACAGACACACACACACACAGTTTGGCAGGAATATATATGAAGATGGAAACATACACTCCTACACATGCATAAAGACATTTGCGCGCAGATACAAAATAAACACCAAATAGAGTGCCATCAGTTTCTGGAATTAGGAAATCAGCAAAATGCACCCATTGCTGTTGTCCACACAACACAGCAGCCGCCACGTCGTGCAGTTAATTTCAATTGCGAGTGTGCCAACCCTGATCTCCCCTACCATTCTCCCTTCACTGCACATGGCATGACATGTTGATGATAATAAATAGCCAGTAAAGCAATTATGTGCATGAAAAAGAGATTGCACGAGACTGGGTCAGCTCCATTTTTCATATGTAATTACACTGAGCATAAACTCGCGTTTCCAGGAACAAATATAAAGGCGAAAGGTTCAGGCATGCAAAAAATGAAATAAAAACGAAACAAATGGCTATCCTAATGCCCTGCAATTTAATTCAAAAGCTAAATTCGAAATCATTATCTTCTCTGTATTGATTCTCACGCTTTTACACGCACATTTAATTTGTAAATATTGCTTTTAATATGTTGTCAATTGTTGCAATTGAAATCAAATAGCACTCAGGTTCTCTGTCCAGCATGACATCACCCCTTAGCACCATCAGGGTCTTCCTGGACAGAGAACCTGAGTGCTATTTGATTTCAATATGCTCAGTGTAATTACATATGAAAAATGGAAGCCTGGACACTGTGTAAGATAATTCATTGTGGCTGCGTAGGAATGCAAAGTTAGCTCTCAAGGAGAGAAAATAGCGATTTTAATAATGCAGAGAGAATATGAGCGTAAGTCAGCTATTGGTAAACAGTCAGAATATTGAGTTTTTAAAGTCAACTTGCCCTAATATCGAGTGCAAAATATTGTGATACAAAAAGATCGACTGTCAGAATATCAATATCGTGGTCAAGAATATCGAGTTTAAGGTAAGTAATGTCGTTTTTAACAATATCAAAATTATTAATATCGTTTTAAAAATATCGGTCATTAATATCTGCAAAAATCTAGGGGTCCATTAGGATGTCGGGCGGTGGCACCACCGCGGAGCTGGTGGGGTAGAAAAACGCCTTTTTCCGCACGCGAGCTGCGGAACTCACATCCGCCACATTAGTATAGCAAAACATAGGTCATTTCCGGTCCGCCGTGGAGCGACGCGCACCGCCATCAAAGTGCGCCCGCCACCGCTGTGGTGTGAGCCAATTGAGACTCATCGGCGTGCGAAATGACGTCCGCACCGCTCCACAAATTAGGATGGTCCAAACAGGCAGACGCACCACATCGGAGACACCGCATAACCATAGCCGGCGGAAAGTCGATAGCGGAGCAGTATAGCCGAAACCCGGCCATGAACGCCATGGACCCAGCCCTCCACATGCATCCGGTCATGTACCTGCTACTGCACTACCATAAACAAGGCCGCCGCGGACGACAGCGCAGGTACGCAAATACACCTATACAACACATAACACACGGCCCGACACCGAGTCCAAGTCCACCACAGACACCCTGCTGGGGGTCACAACACATCTACAAGGGCACCCCTATATTACCCACCTGCCAACAAGTCACCCCTCTACATCCGGGACACACATCAACCGTGAACTAGCAGCAACGTCCCGCTCCCGGTCACGTCACCGCCGCGGTCGACACATGTGCACAATGCAGAAGGCAGGGCCAGTCCAAGGCATGGGCAGGGCACTAACACCACAGGGACACACCACCCCCAACCACACATCAACACACACCATCATGTCACAGGCCAGGTGCACATCCTGTACACCCCCATGCACAGCAACAAGCACAGGTACAAGCAAGCACAATAGACACCATGCACCACACAACAGACAACCAGGGAGACTGCCACTGCAGGAGTAGCTGACAAGGAACACACTACACCAGTGGCACACACACTCGAGGCTGACAATACTTCCCAGCACATACACACAACCTGGGTGTAACCACAAACAGAACACACACACAGGGTAGCCTGAACAGATGCCTGCACAAAACTATACACAAACACCACAGGACATCAGGGGATGCACAGCAGCCAATGCCAAGCACACAGACACATAACACTGTATGCACAACAGGCAGTGTGTGCACAACAAGCACAACATATACACACAGACATGACTGGCACAACCACACAACACACCACAAAGCAGCACAGCACAAAAACAACAGCACACCCAGGAAGTGAAGCTACACCACAGCCAACACACAGATACCCAACACAACAACAACAGGATGCACCACTCTGGGATACAACAGCAGACCCAGCAATACCAGAGCACTGGGCAGCACACACAGCCAAAATGCACAAGGGCAAGCAACACTGATGAATACCACAAGAACATCACTGTCAAAACAATGGAGCTATGTCCAAAGTGGAACAGCACACTAGGCCCAACAAATCCACCACAAGGCACAGTCTCACAAATGAAGAGATGGGGAGGCACATAGACATGGACACAAAGGGGACAACTGATTTGCATGTCAGTATCAGACATTTGAGGTGTGTCCAATACACAAATAGAGTGAATGCAGACCCACAATGTTGACGCACAAGTGGCACACATAGGGGATGGCATCACACCACACACCATGCCTTACAGGAAGAGAAAAGGCACCATGTGCCTGCAGTGCTAGATAAAGTCACAGACAATGCCAGTGATGACCAGCAGGGTCACACAGTCCGCAAAAACATACACAACACACATTGATGAGCAAACAACCACAACACTGATGTGCAAGTAACACACTTTGCACACACTTAAGTGACAAATACACAGAACTGCATGGACACACCAACACACTGCACAGTGCACAACAGACAACTCACACAAAAGCATCAAATTATTTACACAGGGCAGGACAATCAAAAACACAGGCACACAACTCCTGGCTGTAGACATGTGTGTCTATCACAATCCAGGGGCACACACATACACAACAAATACAAATTTACACCCTTCACGCTGCACACCTCCTCACCACCCAAGAGCACACATCACATGTATGCCATGGGACCAGGACTACGGGCCAACACAGGATGTCCATACACATACACAGCTGGGCATATATACAGGAATAACACATATACATCATGACAGTGCGCAGCCAGCATGCTAACCTGGGCACAGCATCACACCCTGTGCTGGCAGTGTACCCCAAACTGACATGGCAACCACATAGCCAACAACAGAAAACCACTCAAAACATAACAGCATGACCGCTAAAAGAGCCAACACAGGTAACACAAGTATCAGTGTCAGAATGGACTGAAGCCCCTGTCACCCCTGTCTATAAATGTGATGCCGACAAAGAGCTTAGCAATGTCGAAGTGATACATAGAACATGTGGCCCAGTCAACTAAATGTACACACTAAAAAAACTTTAATCAGCAAGGACACCGACCAAAGACACAACAGGAGTAACTGTCTTTATTCACATATTGCACAGATGTGAAAGTATAACAACTGTACACAACATCAAGGTGCAAAAAGCAGAGCAAAAGCAAGATATCCTGCACAGGCAAAGTACAAACAGGAAGGCCAGTGTCCATGGCACAGGTGAGAGTACAACACAGCAGAGCAACAGGGTCAGTGTCCATGGCACAGGTGAGACTCCAACACAGCAGAGCAACAGGGTCAGTGTCCATGGCACAGGTGAGACTCCAACACAGCAGAGCAACAGGGTCAGTGTCCATGGCACAGGTGAGAGTACAACACAGCAGAGCAACAGGGTCAGTGTCCATGGCACAGGTGAGAGAACAACACAGCAGAGCAACAGGGTCAGTGTCCACGGCACAGGCGAGACCCAACACAGCAGAGCAACAGGGCCAGTGGGCATGGCACAGGTGAGACTCCAACATAGCAGAGCAACAGGGTCAGTGTCCATGGCACAGGTGAGACTCCAACACAGCAGAGCAACAGGGTCAGTGTCCATGGCACAAGTGAGACTCCAACACAGCAGAGCAACAGGGTCACTATCCATGGCACAGGTGAGACTCCAACACAGCAGAGCAACAGGGTCAGTGTCCATGGCACAGGTGAGACTCCAACACAGCAGAGCAACAGGGTCAGTGTCCATGGCACAGGTGAGAGTACAACACAGCAGAGCAACAGGGTCAGTGTCCATGGCACAGGTGAGACTCCAACACAGTAGAAAAACAGGGCCAGTGGGCATGGTACAGGTGAGACTCCAACACAGCAGAGCAACAGGGCCAGTGGGCATGGCACAGGTGAGACTCCAACACAGCAGAGCAACAAGTTCAGTGTCCATGGCACAGGTGAGAGTACAACACAGCAGAGCAAGAGGGTCAGTGTCCATGGCACAGGTGAGAGTACAACACAGCAGAGCAACAGGGCCAGTGGGCATGGCACAGGTGAGACTCCAACACAGCAGAGCAACAGGGTTAGTGGCCAGGGACAAGTGTAGTCAGGACATGAGAAGCTGCACAGTGAGTGTGTATGACTGTACCCTTTCATGGCCAGCAACACAACCATGTGGCAAATGATGGTCAGGACTAGCACACCTCAATGAGAGACAGGTGTATGAGGGGGACTAACACTCACATCTGGCTGTCCGGTTGACTTGGAGTGGGCTGTGTTTCGGGCTCAGCAAGAACACCTGACTGGGGAGACAGAGAAACAGGTGATGTAGGGCTATCAGTCGTCTGGCAAGCTGGAGGGCTGTTTGGACCAGGTGGTATAGCAGAACGTGGAGGTGGAGTCATGCAGACATGGGACACAGTGTGGGTGGGAGAGGTTGGAGGGGTGCCCTTCCACTTTTTGGGAATACGGAATGGCTTCCCTGTCTTGGTGTTAATGGGAGCAGGTGATGACACAACAGGTACACACACCGACTGGCCCGCATCTGGTTCAGACACTGGCCCTCCCTCTGGTGATGTGCTGGATCCTGCAGGACGCTTTGTCTGGCTACGCCTCTGGACCACCTTACCTTGCTTGCCAGGTGTCCCACTTACAATGCCCTCCTTTGCTTGTCTGCCTGGTGTCCCACTTACAGTGCCCTCCTTTGCCGCTTTGCCTGGTGTGGCACCTACAGTGCCGCCCCTTTGCCTCTTTGCCTGGGGTGGCACCTACAGTGCCTCCCTTTGTCTCTTTGCATGGGGTGGCACCTGCAATGCCCCCTTTGCCTCTTTGCCTGGTGTGGCACCTACAGAGCCCCTCTTTGCCTGGGGTGGCACCTACAGTACCCCCCTTTGCCTCTTTGCCTGGGGTGGCAACTACAGTGCCCTCCTCCACCTGCTTCACTGGGCTTTGAATTGGAGTTGATGTGGTGGGGGTAACTGGGCCTGTGCCCTTCCTAGGTGTACCCTTGCTATGCAACACCTCCTCAGTGGACACAGACACTGCATGCCTAGGTCTACGTGAAGTTTTATGGACAGGAGAGTACTTTGCTGGAGATGCTTCTGAGGTTTGTGAGGCTGTTGTCTGCCTCATTGCTTTTTCTGCCTTGCTCTTCCCTGAATGGCTTTTGTCTATGCATTCTGGGCTGGCTCTGCTCTTTTGGGGGGATGGTGTATGTGGGCGGGACTGCTTCGCTTGCATCTGCTTTGTGCTCCTTTTGCTGTATCGCCTCTGTGAGGTATGTGAACCGTGGTCACTGTACTCTGATGTGGCCACTGACTGGGGGGTGGACAAAGGCACCTGAACAGGAATGTGAGGATGTGCCTGTTGTCGGGCAGATGACGCTGCGGTTGACAAACCCTGGACTGTACGGTGGAGCCCACCCACACCAGAGTGTATGCCCTCCATGTAGGCAACCACCTGACCCAATTTTTTGTCATGGTCGCTGAAGGCATTGAGCAGGGTGGTCTGGCCCACACAAAGCTGGCGCAGGAGCTCTACACACTCAGCATTGGGGGCAGCAGGGGGAACAGGTGCAGGCTCAGCGGTGCCAGGTGTAAATGTAACACCTCCCCTCTTACGGACACGGGCAGCACCAGAGGAAGTTGATGGGAGGCTGGGCCCTGGCCGTTGAGTGGCAGATGATGTAGCAGACTCCCCATCCCCTGTGCCTGACAACATGGATGCATCACCACTCACATCAGATGATGCAGTACTCTGTGTCTCTGCCACGGATTCCTCCTGCATACTCCTGTCCCCTTCAGATGTGCTGGTGAGCTCTGTGTCACTGGCCTCCAGTGCCGCTGTAGTGCTACTCTCCCCTCCACTGGTTTCCTGCTCCGGTTCCTCCGTGCACACTGGCAAATCTGCATGTGAGACAGATGCAGGGTTGTATAAATGACATCATCAGGACCAAGCTAATTAAACCATTCCTACAGGGGATGCACAAATCAACATGCTGACCACCACACCCTGCATAAACATTTCAGCAACACACTACATACACTACAATAGTGCCTGCAACACTGACTACCTGACATGACTGAGCCATGTTCAGGCCACACAGCACAACACCTTGCCGGTGGATGAAGTGTACCACACACAACTTCACATGACCACAAGTATCATGCACCAAAACTCCATGACATTGAGATGCCTCCATGGAACCGGATGGGAGGAGACATACACCTATTAGGACATGACAGTCCACAATGCCAAGTAGGCCATACTAATCAACATGTGCTACTCAGGGGCACCTTGTAGTCAGACGTGTGGCCCTCATCAATCATGATGCATGTAAAGTAGGAATACATTAGTTCACACTCAGATACTGGACCCTTCTGTTCACCCCCTAATACATTTCCAACACCATCACAATACAGAATGACCATGTGTATCCCAACACACCTGGCTATGATTAAGCACAGCATGGATGATCAACCTTTTCATGAGCTGTTAGGCACAATGCCTGACACTAGCACACATCCCTGCAGCCACTCACATAACACATCACTGCACCAGCCCGCCAACATTAAATGGCTCACCGCTGCAACTAGCCCTGTATACATGCATTGGCTCCCTGGCAAAGTCACCCTCACCCAAAACTCACCCATGCCTTGCTGCTTATGCTCCTTCAGACGTCCAGCCAAAACCGGATTAGTCACTGCCAATATGCGGTACATCAGTGGTGTTAAGTTTCGTCGTGCCAGACGCCCAGTGCGTGGTAGCAGCCCCAAGGTCATTTCGGCCACGTTTTTTGCCAGCCGGCTGATGTCCTCCCACCTCTTGTGGCAGTGGGTGCGATGTCGGTTCGATACCCCCAGGGCCCGTACCTTGGCAGCAATGGCCCTCCACACGGCCTTACGCTGGTGTACCTTGAGCTGCAGGTATGGGAGAAAAGTAGGGATAAGTTACCACTTGCACTGTGTCATGTTCACACATCTATTACTACAGTAGCATTATGCAGAGTCTGGACCTATTGGAATCCCACAAATACCCAAACTGGGGGACACAGCACAAGGGCGCTCTGCATTGGCCAATTAGTCATCACAACATGCAAACATGAGGGCGTATAGGCTACATGCCGAACACACACACATGAAGGATGACTGCAATGAAAGCCCTCTGTGTGTCGCACACATCACCAGGACCATGCATGTATGACCCCCCCTGCCCAACAGAACACTCAATGATACTTACCACGACATTGGGGCCACCATACAGACTCGGGTACTGTGCCAGCACCTCGTCCACTAGCACCTCCAGCGTCTCGCTTGTGAATGGGCTGGCACGGATCTTCTCTGTTCTTGCCATCCCTGTGGACAAGTGAGACCTGTGGTTGAAGTGAGTGTTGATGAGTCCCAGGCGGCAGGCACTTCAGGCAGCAGCAGAAGAGCATCCCAGGCAGCAGCAGAAGAGGGTCCCAGGCAGCAGCAGGAGAGCGTCCTAGGCAGCAGCATGAGAGAGTCCCAGGCAGCAGCAGGAGAGAGTTCCGGGCAGCAGGTACTTCAGGCAGCAGCAGGAGAGGGTCCCAGGCAGCCGCAGGAGAGGGTCCCAGGCAGCAGCAGGAGAGAGTCCCAGGCAGCAGCAGGAGAGAGTCCCAGGCAGCAGGCACTTCAGGCAACAGCAGGAGAGGGTCCCAGGCAGCAGCAGGAGAGGGTCCCAGGCAGCAGCAGGAGAGAGTCCCAGGCAGCAGCAGGAGAGAGTCCCAGGCAGCAGGAGAGGGTCCCAGGCAGCAGCAGGAGAGGGTCCCAGGCAGCAGCAGGAGAGAGTCCCAGGCAGCAGCAGGAGAGAGTCCCAGGCAACAGACACTTCAAGCAGCAGCAGGAGAGGGTCCCAGGCAACAGCAGGAGAGGGTCCCAGGCAGCAGCAGGAGAGAGTCCCAGGCAGCAGCAGAAGAGAGTCCCAGGCAGCAGGCACTTCAGGCAGCAGCAGGAGTGGGTTCCAGGCAGCAGCA
Organism: Lissotriton helveticus; assembly: GCF_964261635.1. Classification (NCBI taxonomy): domain Eukaryota; kingdom Metazoa; phylum Chordata; class Amphibia; order Caudata; family Salamandridae; genus Lissotriton; species Lissotriton helveticus. Next base: position 1,719,104,473 of record NC_136067.1, read on the forward strand.
GGAGAGGGTCGCAGGCAGCAGCAGGAGAGGGTCCCAGGCAGCAGCAGGAGAGAGTCCCAGGCAGCAGCAGGGGAGAGTCCCAGGCAGCAGGCACTTCAGGCAGCAGCAGGAGAGGATCCCAGGCAGAAGGCTCTGTGAGCAGTGGAAATGTTGGGCTCACTCCCACAGATTTATAGCCCCATGGGCTCGTTTGTGAGGTGCAAAGCTACAATTATTGGTTGTCCAGGTCTGCCTCATTCAAATCCATCCAATGACCGGCTCCGCGCCGGAGCACGCCTTCCGCTATTTTCAAACATGCATCATGCCACCGCAATTGTCGCCCCCATTGGCTGTATGCTATGCCCCATGGTGGTGATGCACCGCAGGGGCCTGGGGTGTGCTACCGCGATGGTGCATCTTTCAAACCCATCCAATGCCCGGCTCCGCGGTGGCAGAGCACGCCTTCCGCTATTTTCAAACCTGCATCATGCCACCGCAATCGTCGCTCCCATTGGCTGTAGGCTATGCCCCATGGCGGTGATGCACCGCAGGGGCCCGGGGTGCGCTACCGCGATGGTGCATCTTTTAAACCCATCCAATGCCCGGCTCCGTGGTGGCGGAGCACGCCTTCCACTATTTTCAAACCTGCATCATGCCACCGCAATCGTTGCTCCCATTGGCTGTAGGCTATGCCCCATGGCGGTGATGCAACGCCGTGGACAGGCGCAGTAGCAACCACCATATGTGTGGTGCAGCCTGCCCACCGCCAGCAAGCCATGCCAATAGCTACCGCACTTGTGGACGGGGGTGGTGCTGGCCTCCTACCGCCGTGGACAGGCGGTAGCAACCGCCATATGTGTGGCGCAGCCTGCCCACAGCCAGCATGCCATGCCAATAGCTACTGCCCTTGTGGACGGGGTGGTGCTGGTGTCCAGCTACCGCCTGTCCACGGCGGTGTGAGGCCAGCACCACCCCCGTCCACAAGTCCGGTAGCTATTGGCATGGCTTGCTGGCGGTGGGGAGGCTGCGCCACATATATGGCGGTTGCTATCGCCTGTCCACGGCGGTGTGAGGCCAGCACCACCCCCGTCCACAAGTGCGGTAGCTATTGGCATGGCTTGCTGGCGGTGGGCAGGCTGCACCACACATATGGCAGTTGGTACCGCCTGTCCACGGCAGTGTGAGGCCAGCACCACCCCGTTCCACAAGTGCGGTAGCTATTGGCATGGCTTGCTGGCGGTGGGCAGGCTGTGCAACACATATGGCGGTTGCTACCGCCTGTCCACGGCGGTGTGAGGCCAGCACCACTCCCGCCCACAAGTGCGGTAGCTATTGGCATGGCTTGCTGGCGGTGGGCAGGCTGCGCCACACATATGGCGGATGCTACCGCCATATGTGTGGTGCAGCCTGCCCACCGCCAGCAAGCCATGCCAATAGCTACCGCACTTGTGGATGGGGGTGGTGCTGGCCTCACACCGCCGTGGACAGGCAGTAGTTTCCACAAATTAGGTCACAGGCAATGTGAATTTGAACCGTGAACTCAGCATCAGTACCCAGTAGCTACAAGTTTAATGGCACATCATTGTACACATAATTGCATCTCTTGCATGGTATGTGTGACGCACATTGCTCTGTGTTCCTGCCTTGTCACTGATGCATTTGATGGTTGTTGATGGCTGACAGTGTTAAGCTTGTCTCAATTATGTGTAACCAAGCACTGTGCTGTGTGTCTGTGCTGACCTTATCAAGACATGCCTCACTGTATGTTGTCCTTCCATACTTGTGCTGCCATATAAGCCCATGAACACAAGTTTAACATCGACTGTGATCATTGTGCTCTTGATGTGCGCCAGCTTCACATGATGCATTGAGTTGTGACAGGTAAAGCAGATGTGTGTGAGGCATTCGTGGTCATCTCATACACTTTTGTGGATATTACTGGGTGAGTCATGCACATGTTGAATGTCCAGTACACGAACTGTGCTTTTTACATTGATATTCTGTTATGTCTGTGGGACAAGTTTTAGGTAAATGGATTGGTGTGTCATCAATTTATACACATGTAACCTTGTGTGTCATGCATCTCACATGGAATTTATAATGTTTTGCGTAACATGATCCACGGTATGTTCGGGGTCAACTTCTTCATGGTTGTCATTGACATGTGTCCATGTACATCACACCTAGGAGGAGGCCAAATCTCATACGCCACCTGACAGTGCTGGGGGACATGGAGGATGTTGCGATAATGCGGAAGTTCCGCCTCGACCGTGCAAGCCTCAAGACCCTTTGTGACCAGTTGGAGCCCCACCTGCAGCCTCGTCGCCACTACCGAACTGCCTTCACACCCACATACAAGGTGATGGCAGCCCTTCACTTTTTTACTACTGGTTCCTTCCAGGAGACCGTGGCCGCCGCTGCAGGGATGTCGCAGCCCATGTTCAGCATGGTGCTGAGGGATGTTCTTGCAGCCATGATGTTATATAAAAATCAATACATACATTTCCCCAGGGGAGCTGAATTGCCAGGAGTGAAGGGTGACTTCTATGCCCTTGGGCACATACCACATGTAGTAGGTGCCATTGATTGCACCCATGTAGGTCTGGTGGCGCCACAAGCCAATGAACATCTGTTGTGTTGGTAGTTGTTGTGCAGGGCTATCTGCGGATGGTAGAGACAGGCACACGTTCAGTCACCTGTGTGTGGTACATGTGACATTGAGGTTCCATATGGGGACATATGCTGGACTCTATTTGCTCACACCTGAAGCCCATTGTCTTGTATGCCAGTAGTCTCTTGTGTATGTTTTGTGTAGTGTTCTGTCTGTGCTGCCACAATGACACCAGTGACCGTTGTTCTATTGTGTCTCCCTAGGTGCTTCAAAATAATCCAGCCCTACATACTGTACATATTTTGGACTCATCATGGACATTGTCAACACTGTAAATATTGCACTAAAGGCAATACTGCACAAAATCTGGTGCGTCAGGTATTTTATTTGGAAAGTGGACATGTGATTTGTGCGTGAATATTTACATGAAGGTGGAGAATGAGCAGTGAGTTGACAGTTATGGTCGATGAGATGCAAGAGAAGACACCACGTGGATGTGATGATCCAGTCCAACAGACAAGTGCCATTGCCAAGGAAATGTGGGGAAAGACAGTCCAAACAGTTAATGCAGTGGGGAAGAGGGTTGCCATCAGGGCTGGCTTCTTGACTGGCGTGTGGCAGGTGCTTTGCCTCCGGAGACTCCCAGGCTCTTCTTGGACGCCCCCTTGATCTTTTTGGCGGTGGGGAGTTTGCTGACTGGCCAGCGGCGTCAGGGAACTCGCCCCTCTCTGTTTGCGCAGGGGAGGATGGTGCACTGTCATCCTGCAGCACAACAGGAGGGGGCAGAGGTGTTGGTTGGTACACAGGCCTGTCCCTCGGCAACGCCACTTGCTGGACCATGAGGTCCACTATTTGACCCATACGTCTGTCGATGGACCTTATCAGCAGTATGAGCTCACTTAATAGTTCGTTCGACCGGCCACTTTGTCCCTGGACCTGTTCATATGCACCGATGACTCAGGTGAAATGGTCCAGGGACGGGGTGCCAACCTCCTGATGTCTGGAGGGACCCTGGCCCTCCCACCTGCCCTGCTGCCATGGACCTGTTGCCTCGCCACGGTGGGTCCTCGCACACTCTCCCTGCCTTCCACATTAGGTGGTGTGTCCTGCTCGTCCCCTTGGACAGGGAGGGTGCTGGTGGTGGTGGTGGTGTCTGAGGTGGCAGCGGTGGAGGCACAGGCCGTGACTGCAGGGTCTGCTGTGCAGATGTTGTTGCAGCAGACGTGGTGGTGGGGAGGATGAGGTCCTGGGCCCGGTTGGGCTTGGCACATCAGATGGGCCGGCCTGGAGCTCATCGTCCAAACTGTTCTGGGAGTCTACACCCGAGAATCCATGCACCGGGGGTGGAGACTGGCTCTGCTGGTTGATGTTGTCCGCAGCAGCAAGATCTTCAGCACCTGTGGATTATATGGAAAATGGTCAGTGTTGGGCGATGTGCAGGGATTGTGTTAGCTGCATGTCATCTGCTGTCTGTACACTACACAATTGAGAAAACTTTTGTATTCTTGCTACAGGCATTACTGGCTGTTATTACATGGTGCATGCCAACATCATAACCTCATACATGTCCTGTGTCAATGCATTGCATGCAATTAGTGCCCTGGGTAGTGTTGCAGGTCTCCCACCTATAAGCAGCTACAGCTGTGAGGATGGCTACCTACCTGTTAGGTGAGGGTGGACAGTGCAATGGCTGACACATGCTCCTGGATTGGGGGGCCTTCATGCTGCTGGGGTGTGTGACAGGGGGCATGCTGGGAGTAGTAATACAGGCCTCCCACCCCCAAACAGTCCTCCATTACAAGATGGCTAGCTACCTGGTAGGTGATGTTGAACAGTACGATGGCTGACACATGCTCCTGGGTTGGGGGGGCCTCCATGCTGCTGGAGTGTGTGACAGGGGCATGCTGGGAGTAGTGATACAGGCCTCCCACCCCCAGACAGTCCTCCATTACAAGATGGCTACCTACCTGTGAATCTGTCTGTTAAACAGTGCAATGGCGGACACATGCTCCTGGGTTGGGGGGCCCTCCATGCTGCTGGGGTGTGTGACAGGGGGCATGCTGGGAGTAGTAACACAGTCCTCCCACCCCCAAACAGTCCTCCATTATTTATTTCTGAGTTTGTATAGCGCCTGGTTACACTGTCAGTGTGTCCCCGCGCTGTCAGAAGAGCTAGTTGCTCCGTCAGTCAGACATAGACGGGGCTATTCTTTAGGAAAGAGGAATGTTTTAAGTTTCCTGCAGAAGATGAGCTCCGATGTTTCCACTCTTAAGCTCAGGGGGAGAGAATTCCATTTATGTGCCGCCAGAGAGCGAAAGGATCTACCCCCCATTCTGGCTTTCTTGTGTCTGGGGACAGCGAGGAGGCCTGCTCCTAATGAGCGGAGTTGTCGGGTAGGCGTATAGGGGCAGAGAAGGTTCCGAAGGAAGGCCGGGCCCTTGCCATGTACGATCCTGTGACCAATACATAGGACCTTGAAGTCGATCCTTTCATTGATCGGAAGCCAATGAAGTGTTTGTAGAGATTTTTTTGAGGCGGCTCTTCTGGGCAGCCGGAGGACCAGACGGGCGGCAGCATTCTGGATTGTCTGCAGTCGACGCCGACTAGTGGCGTTGGCGCCTAGATACAAGGCATTGCCGTAGTCCAGTCTCGAAGTGACAAGAGCGTGGACCAGGGTCTTCCTTGAGGATTCTGGGAGCAGGTCCAGGGTCTTACGGAGTTTCCGTAGAATCGAAAAGCACGTACCAGCTACCCGTCTGGTGTGGTAGTCATAATTAAGCTTTGAGTCCACCCATACTCCAAGGTTCTTGACCTGATCACTGGGGGTAGGGAGAGGCCCCAGGGTCTGTGGCCACCAGGCAGATGACCAGACTGAGGGGGGTTTTCCTACAATTAGCACCTCAGTCTTGTCTCCGTTCAGACGGAGGCAGTTCTTCGCCATCCATCCAGCCAGCTCTTGGAGGCATGATGAGAAGTTCGCGGCGGCTTGTTCAGCTGGTTGGGTCAGAGCGACCACCAGCTGAGTGTCGTCTGCGTATGTCACTACTTCCACCCCATAGCGCTCCGCAGTAATAGCCACGGGGGTGACATACAAATTGAAAAGGGTTGGACTGAGGCTTGATCCCTGAGGCACTCCTTGACCGAGGTCAAAGGTGTCGGAGCGTGCTCCTCCTTGCTCCACCGAGAAGCTACGGTTAGTAAGAAAAGATTCCAGCCATGACCAGGCCATGCCTGTCACCCCTCCTTTCTTCAGACACTGTAGCAACGTATGATGTGCTACAGTGTCGAAGGCTGCGTTGAGGTCCAGGAGCACTAGTGCCGCCACATGTCCGGCGTCCACGTGCTTCCTCAGTGCCTCAGTCGAAAAAAGGAGGGCAGATTCTGTGGAGTGGCGGGCCCGGAAGCCCGACTGGTTGGTATGCAGGAGGCCTCTGGACTCTATGTGTGCTGAGAGTTGTTGGTTAACCAGCTTTTCCGCTAGTTTAGAGAAGAAGGGTAGGAGCGAAATGGGGCGCAGGTTGCTAAGCTGGGACGCACTGATATGGGGTTTTTTCTTAAGAGGCAGTACAACTGCCTGTTTCCACCCGTGTGGGACCTTGCCAGTGTTAAAAGAGGTAGACAATATATGGCCCACGTACGGTGCTAGAAGACTCATGGCACTGGCCAGGAATTTGGCAGGGGCAGGATCATGAGGGGAGCCTGATTTGGTTCCTTTAGCAGTGGCTATCAGTAGGTCCTCCGTCGGAGCCTGGTATACAGTAAGGCAGTCTTCGATCTTTGCCTTCCAGGTCGCTTCTTCCTGAGGGGGTAGAAGGTTAGAGCCAGTTCTGGCATCGTCAGGGAAACTGGTGTAAATGTCACGTACTTTTTTGTGAAAAAATTCCGCAATGACGTTACAAGATTGTACTGAGATATCGGCCTGCTCTAAAGAGGGAGGGGATGTAGTGATCTCTTTATAGATCCTAAAGAGCTCCTTGGATGAGCAGTTAGCACTATCTATACGGTCAGCGTAGAAGGTCGCTTTGGTTTTCCTAATTAGGAAGTGGTATTTTTTCATGCTAGCTTTGTACACATCTCTTGCCTCTGGTAAATAGTTCTTTCTCCAGGCGCGTTCGAGCCTCTTGCAGGCTGCCTTGGTTTCTCTAAGAGCTGTGCTGAACCAAGGTGCAGTTTTGGTTAGCCGCTCCGGGCCCTTATTGGCCCAAGGGGCAGTGATGTTTAGGGCTTTTGTGATATGTCCATCCAGGGCCGTGCAAGCCTTGTCAACATCAACTCCTAAGTCTGTAGGGGAACCATTCCGTAGGAAGTGATATTCAAAAGAGTCCATGGAAAAACGGGCCCATTTCCTTTGTTGTTTATTAGCACTATGATGGGTTTGTTTATGGTGAGTCTTGACTAGGAGGTGAAAGGGGACTAGGAAGTGGTCGGTCCACAGCAAAGGGATGGGAGGGTCCTGCTTCAAATCCTCCAAATTGCTAAAGATGGGGTCCAGTTGGTGCCCCTGTCGATGGGTCGGGAGGAAGGAGGCTGTTTCTAATTGTATGGTTTGCAGCTCTTGACGCAAATCTTGAGCAGCTAAGTTGTTGAGGTCATCGAAGTGGAGATTAAGATCCCCTAATACCATGAACTTCCTGTATCTCATGGCCAATGGGGTAGCGTTCTGGATGAGACTTTCCGCGAAGTTTCTGCTACCTCCCGGGGGTCTATAGATTAATAGGCCTTTGATGACCGTATTTTTGTCAATGCCGATGGAGAAAGCTCCAGTTTCGCTATCTTTTATATTAGCTTGTTCGAGGGAGCATGTCATATTCACTCTATAGATTATGGCAATGCTGGCCAAGATGGCTAGCTACCTGGTAGGTGATGTTGAACAGTGCAATGGCTGACACATGCTCCTGGGTTGGGGGGGCCTCCATGCTGCTGGAGTGTGTGAGAGGGGGCATGCTAGGAGTAGTAATACAGGCCTCCCACCCCCAAACAGTCCTCCATTACAAGATGGCTACCTACCTGTGAATCTGTCTGTTAAACAGTGCAATGGCGGACACATGCTCCTGGGTTGGGGGGCCCTCCATGCTGCTGGGGTGTGTGACAGGGGGCATGCTGGGAGTAGTAACACAGTCCTCCCACCCCAAAACAGTCCTCCATTACAAGATGGCTAGCTACCTGGTAGGTGATGTTGAACAGTGCAATGGCTGACACATGCTCCTGGGTTGGGGGGGCCTCCATGCTGCTGGAGTGTGTGAGAGGGGGCATGCTGGGAGTAGTGTTACAGGCCTCCCACCCCCAAACAGTCCTCCATTACAAGATGGCTACCTACCTGGTAGGTGATGGTGAACAGTGCAATGCTGACACATGCTCCTGGGTTGGGGGGCATCCATGCTGCTGGGGTGTGGGACAGGAGGCATGCTAGGAGTGGTAGTGCAGGCCTCACTCCCCCAAACAGGCCTCACAGTGAAGATGGCTGACTACCTGTTAGGTGAGGCTGAACAGTGCAATGGTGTTTGGGTTGTGAAAGGAAGTACTTATCAGTGTGTTGTTTGGCATTTGTTTGTACTTACCAGCCTCCGTTCCCCCCGGCTACTCCTGTGAGACTCTCAGGATGCAGTATGGCAAGCACCTTCTCCTCCCATCGTGTGAATGTTTTCTGTGGGATGGCCACTGCCAGTCACGTTCGCCAGCTCCCAGTTCTTGCTCCTCTTCTCCTTGACAACCCTCTTCAGATCATGCCACCGCTTCATAATCTCCTTCTTGGATCACGGGTGGTCCCTACTGCATTGACCCTTTGGACTATCCTTTCCCACATTTGTGTCGTTGTGGCTAATGGTGTCTGTTGGACCAGGCTACCAAACAGTTGTGGTTCCACTCCCACCATCTCAATGGCCATGACTGTCAACTCACCCTCTGTGAATTTTGGCATTTTCTGTGCTGCCATGGTGGTTGGTGTTTGCAGTGTTTGTGGGTGCAGGGGTGGGGGTGGCGGGGTGGTGTTGAGGTGTGAGGTGTGTTGTGTGCTGGGGGATTGTTGGTGCTGTTGTGATGGTGATGGTGGTGGTAGTGGTGGTGGTGGTGTGTGTGTTGTGTTGTTTTGTCTCTCCTGTCAGATGTGGTGTTTGGCCTTCTCTTCTGGAGTGTTGCAAAGAATTGTGGTCAGTAAAGGGACTGTATTTATACTCAACTGTGTGGGTGTTTTTTAAATTTATTTTACATTGGTATGTGTTTTGTTTATTTGTGTGGCATGGCTTTGATTTGTGCTCAGTTAGGCATTGTTGCAGTGTTTTTGCTTCTACTGCCATTTTTTTCATGTACCATCCGCGGCGGTGGCAATGCTGCAGCTCTTCCGCTGTCTCTCCCATTCACTGCAGTGTACGACCGCGGCGGTCGGAAACAGCAGTTCGTACAGCGGGACCATCGGGGAAATCCTAATTTCCTGTGCGTTGTCTCCGCTATGCTTGCGGCGGGGTGTTGCTTTTCCGCTGCTTTTCCGACTGCTGCGGACGTTTTTTAAACGTCACCACACGCGTCGGACGGTTTTTGTTAGCCCGCTACCGCCGCGGTCGGTCTTTTTGGGCGGTTGATCCTAATTTGACCGCCGGTCTATCCGCGGTCCAGGCGGGCGGTTGTTTTCCGCATCCATGGCGGTCGGGCTGATTTTCCGCACGCTATCCTAATGAGCCCCCTAGTTGTTAAAAATATAATTTTTTTAGTTAGTATTTTATATTTTGAATGTATTTGTTCTATTTTTTTGTCTAAGTATTGCATTTGTTTTTTTTATATATGTGTTACATTTTTAGAAGTTATTAATTTTATTTTTAGTACATTTTGCGGTTTTGTTCTGAAGCGGGTTGTGGGTTTAAAGGGGAATAGGGTAGAAAGTAATTTAATCATAATAAACGTATTAATAATTTTTACAACTTATTCATTTTATTTTAATTACATTTTGTATTTTAGTTCCGTAGTGGGTTGTGGGTTTATAGGGGAATAGGGTGGGAAGTAATATAATTATAAAGAACTCATTAATATTTTGTATTAATCAATATGTTGGTTGTTAATTATTATTAATTAATTGGCATTTATGTTAATTGTGTAATTTTTGTAGGAGCGGGTTGTGGGTTGATAGGGAAGTAGGGTAGGACGTAATTTAATTATAATTAATTAATATTTATGTATTTAATACTTTTTGTTGTTAATTGTGGTGATTAATTAATATTAATTATGTATTCATTGGTTGTTAATTATTATTAATTATTTGGTTATTATGGTAATTCTGTAATTTTTTTTGGAGAGGGTTGTCGGTTGGTCGGGGTGTAAGGTGGGAAGTAATTGAATTTTAATCTTTTTTTATTTATTAGATGTTATTTTATAGTGTTAATTGTGTGAATTAATTTATTATTAATTGTTTTTATTTTTCTTAATTGTTATTAATTAATTGTTAATGTTGTCATTTTTCTTAATTATTAATTAATTAATTAATTAATTGTTAATTTTGTCATGTTTTACAACATTGGTGGTGTCATTTATAGGGGAATATGGTGGGAGGTAAATTATTTAATTAATTATTTGTTGGTTAATGCTGATTAATTAATTAAATATTAAATATGCTAATTGTGGAATACATTAATATGTGAGTTGTGGGGTTTATAGTTGTAAATGTTGGGAATATATCTTTTTAATGAATTAATGATTTGTTGTTAATTGTTATTAATTTATTAATGTAAAATTAGTTATGGAAATTGTGTAAATATTTTTCGGCGTGTGTTTTGGGGTAGAGGGTGGAAAGTATTTTAGGTTAAATAAATTAATCATAAGTTGGTTATTAATGTTCATTTGTTAATTGATAAATGTTTTTGATAATTGTTTTGTTTTTACTTTGGGGATTTAGGTTCAATAGCTGTAATCTTTGGTGTTATCCCCTCCGCTATGTTATGTTATGTTATGTTAATAGGAACTTTTATAGCGCTCTTTCACCAACAGGTTTCATGGTGCTGGAGGAGTTACTTTCCAAAAAGAGTTACTGGTAGGGATGGTCCAGGTCTAGCTATAAGCTTGGCTGAAGAGCCAGGTCTTCATCATCTTCCTGAAATGAAAGATGTCTGACTTAAGTTTCAATGGGGGTGGAAGAGCGTTCCAGAGTTTGGGTCCTAACATTGAGAAGCGTGAGCCTCCTGTTCTTTTGCGTCTAAAAACTGGGACCTCTAAGTAGTTCATGTGCATAGATCTTAAAGTAGGGTGGGGGATGTACTGATGGATTTTTGATGAAATGTACTAAGGACCAGTCCCATGCAAGGATTCCCTGCTCCAACGCCGCGTCCATCATTCTTTACTTCGGACCCAGCCTCCTGTGAGCCGCCACGTCTCGCCGGACCCGCTCCGCGGGTCCCGCTTCGCGGTCCTGAGCGGCTGCTAATTTTAAGGGGCATTACTTGTACACCAGTAGACCGGCAGGGCTGCGAGGGTAGAGCGGAGGACTCCACGGACCAGGAGTCCCCGCGCGCCCGATTCCAGCTGGGCTCCTCTCCCTGCCGGCCCCGCCCCCACCACCGCAAGTCTTAAGTGGCAGCTAAGTGCACCTTCGGCGGATTCCCTGCTCCAACGCCGCGTCCATCATTCTTTACTTCGGACCCAGCCTCCTGTGAGCCGCCACGTCTCGCCGGACCCGCTCCGCGGGTCCCGCTTCGCGGTCCTGAGCGGCTGCTAATTTTAAGGGGCATTACTTGTACACCAGTAGACCGGCAGGGCTGCGAGGGTAGAGCGGAGGACTCCACGGACCAGGAGTCCCCGCGCGCCCGATTCCAGCTGGGCTCCTCTCCCTGCCGGCCCCGCCCCCACCACCGCAAGTCTTAAGTGGCAGCTAAGTGCACCTTCGGCGGATTCCCTGCTCCAATGCCGCGTCCATCATTCTTTACTTCGGACCCAGCCTCCTGTGAGCCGCCACGTCTCGCCGGACCCGCTCCGCGGGTCCCGCTTCGCGGTCCTGAGCGGCTGCTAATTTTAAGGGGCATTACTTGTACACCAGTAGACCGGCAGGGCTGCGAGGGTAGAGCGGAGGACTCCACGGACCAGGAGTCCCCGCGCGCCCGATTCCAGCTGGGCTCCTCTCCCTGCCGGCCCCGCCCCCTCGGTGTATTTTGCAACCTTACAAAGAGGAGCTAGTAGCCCCGCTGCGGGGGAGAAGCCCGGGACAAGGGGGGGACCGTCTGTGGCCGTCCGGGGCCGATAGAGGCCGGGCTGGGCCCATTCCCTTAATCCCAGTCTCCAATACGAATAAAGTAATGCCCTCGCCATCACCACGTGAAACTCCATCAAGGGAGGGAGCCTCCAGTACAGGGACTTTGGATAATTATTTCAAATCTGCCAAGGGAGAGGCGGGTAAAGAAACCTCACTAGAGAAACGTAGGGTGGAGCGTAGGCGCTCCATAGAATCCATGAAAAACAGATCTCTGACTGAGATTATCCCCTACCCTATCTCCCAAGAGGAAGGTACGCCCCCTAACAGCCCAAATCCCCTGACCCTTGAGGACTTTCCCCTGTTACTTAGGGAAATTCCCTGCACCTCAGGGATGGTGCCCGGAAAGCATGCAGACCCAACTCCCCCAATATTATCTGTTACCTCGGTTAACCTGGTAACCCAAACTCCTCCTATGCAAATAGCTAAGAAGAGTAAGCCAAAACCAAATGTTGTGGTGGAGGTGCATAGGCCTCCGCCTAGTAAACGTACTAGGAAATCAATAGGGGGATGGGGGAAACCTAAACTATCTCATCTTGATTTTGGCAAGAAACACACTAACCCACTCCTACCGGGGAAGGTTGATGAGATTGTGCCTATTATTCCACCTCCTAAGGCTCAAAGCCCCACTATAGTTGTTACTAATAAGGATTTAGAGGCTAATACATCTATAGGGAGCATCGAATTTCTATTCCGCTCCCTCCTGCAGCCCATTAGCGATAGTTTGAAAAAAGTTGAGATTAGGCTCACTTTATTAGAAACATCTCTCACTACCCTAAACACCTTAGTCAGTAAGCAAACTAAGCTAGTGGGAACTCATTCTTCTGTAGGGGACCCTTCAAAAGTAGGAGTTCCAACATCTGCCAACAAAGCCCCCCCCCAGAGTGCGCCATCTGCCCCCCCTTTTCAGCCACTTATGGCTATTCCATTCCAGGCACAGTATAATAACCAAACTAATGGACCCCCACGACCAATAGACCGTGCCCCTCAAAGATCTCAGGCAGAGACCAACGAAAGATGCCAGGAAAACGGTAAAGCCACCCCACATTCTCCGGTCCGGCCAGCCCCAAGACCACGGAGGCCAGATCTCCCGCCAGAAGCCAATAGCCTAACGGTGGTTTTAGCAGGTGCCCCCCATTTAAGATCAGGGGAAAATGAAGATTACCTATCCCTTAAGAAAAAGGTCATCAAATGGCTTAATTGGAACCGACCCCTACCATCTCATTTTAACAATGAGATTATTATGGTTAGAAGGGTCCCGTGGTTAGGGAAGACCAGAAAAACCATAATAGGGGACTGTATTCTGGTAACTTTTAAAGATCCGGGCACTGTGCTGCACATTTGTGAAGGAGTAAATAGATCACTGGATTCCACCATTCAGACCCTCCCAGTATCCTTCTTCTTCCCCCCCATTCGCATGCATAAGGCTCCATTGCATGATGAATGGACAAGGGTGGAACGTAGAGGCAGACACAAGGACCATACACAACGCCCGCATTTCCAACTGCCGGACACACCCTATTTTCATTTTAATCGTTTCAATTGTTTGAACGGCCTCGACGGGGTTGACTGACTCGCTGTACACAAGCCAGTTACCCGGGATAATGGCTCTTGCGGACTTTCTGAACCTCCCACCGTGGCTACTGGCATAACCTCTGGCCTATTGGATGATCTAGTGGCTCCTGATAATGGCATCAGTGGACCTTTCCATCTATCCGCTGATAATGTAGATACAGCTGAGGGAAGAGACAGGGACCTTTCGCCTGTGGACAACGGTTTGCTTAGATTCTCTGAGCCATTTGCCCCTACTGCTGCCCTTCCCTCAGGCCTTCCGATGGAAGTAGTGCCCGGAACTTTCTCCCCCAACCCCTATGGCATGGCAACTGATACCCCTGAACATTTGAAGTTAATTTGCTGGATCATTGCGGGTTTGGCCAACAAACTGGGCGAGCCGGATTGGGTAAATTACATCGAGTCTGGTGACGTTTGTATGTTCCAGGAAACCTGGGCCAGAGAGGACTACGGGCACCAAGGCTATACATCATTCTTCATTCCAGCAAGGTGGGAAGGCAAAGGCCGTCCGTCAGGGGGGCTCACGACGTGGGTTGCATCTCATTTGGGCTGTGTGGCCACACGGTGGCCGTTTAATTCCGAAGATATCCTTGTGGTCTCACTACTATGGCCAAACAAAGTTAAACTTGTGCTGGTTAACATCTATTCCAGACCGATGGGAATGGCAAAGGAATCACCAACCATTGATGAACTTTCGAACTTTTTATCTGAACTGCCGAATGATTCATACTATGTGGTGGGTGGGGATTTTAATTCTCACTTTGAGCCACTCCCCGGCCTTCTGGAAGGGTTTTCATGGGAAGAAGATGCTAGGTGGGCAGTACCTGCGGTGGAAGCACCTCCCTCGAAAGCCTGGACCCCACTAGCACTACAAATTACTGCCCTCACCCTAAGGTTCGGAATCAGAGCCTGTAATGGGCGAATGAAATCCAACATACCTAGTAAAACTACCTACAATAGACGGGGGAGAGAGTCCCGCTTGGACTACGTCTTGGTCCAACTAGTGAGGTGGACGACAATTCGGGATTTTAGGGTGATGGAAAGGATCGATAGTGACCACAACGCCCTTGAGCTTGACCTTGTTCATCCAGGCCCCCAAGCTCCAGTGCCTACAGTGGACGGGAATAAACCCGCGCTTCTCCTGGATAATAGCAGGAGAAGAATCAGGTGGGAGCACCTGGTTACAACCAAGGATAAACTCCCTTTGCTTTATGCTGAGATTATTCCTATTTTGGAAACCATGGGGAGCTATGACATCGAGGCAAACATTATAGACTCCCAGACCAACATGTATAAGGCCCATGAGGACCTTATAAAAACTGCGGCACTCCATTTCACTAGTAGTTCACGAAAGCCAAGGGAGAGGCGCCAAGGTAAAACATTGTGGTATAATCTAGCATGCAGACGGGCTAAAACAGAACTTCTTGGAGTAATTAAGGAGGGTATAGGAGGGGAGCGCCTGAAACAAAGCAGGCGAGCCTATAAAAAGCTTCTTGCCCAGGCTAAAGCAGAATGGGAGGAAAACCAGTGGGAAGAACTCACAAAGGCATTAGCACTTCAAAATCAACGCCTGTTCTGGAGGACAGTGAACGGGGGGTCAGGGAGCCTACAATCGGCACTAGAGCCTAATATAGCACCTGGGGTGTGGCAGGCTCACTTTCAGTCCTTATACAGCTCTGAGCCGGGAGAACCTCCTGCTGCTATTGAGGTGGACGGGCCGGGTTGCCAAGGGGAGCCAATAACACTGGGTGAGGTCACTGCTGCCATCTCAGGCCTGGCTTCTGGGAAGGCGCCGGGACTGGACAGCTTACCGGGGGATTTGTTTAAACAGGAGCCCACTGTCTGGGCGCCTTACCTCACCGCCCTTTTCAACAGTGTTCTCGGTGGGATGGAAATTCCTAGTACTTGGCTGGGGGCAGAGGTGGTCCCCATCTTTAAAAAGGGCTCGCCTCTCCTCCCAGCCAACTACAGACCGATTAGTCTGATAGACGTACCACAGAAGCTGTTCGGTAGGGTTTTGCTGAACAGACTTCAGGATTGGATGGAGGAGGTGGGAGCCCTTAGTCCCTAC
Source organism: Lissotriton helveticus (assembly GCF_964261635.1). NCBI lineage: Eukaryota > Metazoa > Chordata > Amphibia > Caudata > Salamandridae > Lissotriton > Lissotriton helveticus. The sequence continues at coordinate 1,719,119,929 of NC_136067.1, forward strand.
CAGGCGGGATTTAGGAAGGGGGTATCCACAGTGGACCAGGTTTTTAGATTGAATCTAATCTATTGGAAGATAGCAAAGTTCGACGGCGGCAGTTTGTACACAATTTTTGTGGACTTACGGGCCGCATTCGACCTGGTGCCCAGGGGGAAACTTTGGAGCGTCTTGGCAGAGATGGGTGTCCCCCCAGATATCCTGTCAATCTTACAGAGGCTGCACCACAGTAACTACGCCCGCGTGAGGTGTGGGAGGTCGGGGGAACTGACTGATAGATTCCCCGTTGGCCGAGGGGTAAGACAGGGCTGTGTGTTGGCGCCGACCCTGTTTTGCCTTTTTGTCAACGGGGTAATCGCCCATCTCAATGCCACCGACTATACTGATGCCCCCAAACTAAACGGCAGCAGGGTGCCCGCAATTATGTTTGCGGACGACACCCTGTTGCTATCTAAAACCCCTATGGGTATACAAAGGATACTCGACTCCTTCGTGGCCTTCTGCCTTGATAGAGGGCTAGAAATTAATCCCACAAAAACCAAATTCATGGTTTTGAACCCGAGCCAGAAACTGCGCCCGAATCCACAACTGGGAGCCGTGCGGCTCGAGAGAGTAGCCACCTTTGAATATCTTGGTGTGACCCTCAACGAAACCATGACCTGGGGATCCCACCAGAGTAGGGCAAACCTCAAACTTATACAAACCACTGGGGGCATCGCCCGGATGATGACCGGCTCGTCATACCGTCCATTGGGGGCCCTAATCCAGATATATAAGGCCCAGGCTAGGGGAGCGACTATGTACGGGGCTGAATTGTGGGGTCATATGCCCTGCCGGAGCCTGTCACTAACAGAAAATAAGTTTATAAGACAGATAGCCGCACTCCCCCCGAGTACCCCGCTTCTTCCCTTCAGGCTTGATTTAGGGTTACGACCACTAGCTGACGAGATAAGCTTGAGACCCATAGCCTTCTGGCGTAGGCTGTGGAGTAGCAATGATCTCGCAGACTATAGGGCGGAATTGGTCGAATTACTGAATCACCCCAAGGTGCTTAGTATTCCCTGGGTCAAAAATATTCAAGCTACCTGTATGGAATTAGGGCTCCCTGATTTATGGACTGAGCCGGCGATGGTAGCATCAAACATCTCCAAGAGGTCCCTGGCGAATCTGTACCATGAACACAAATGGGCAGGGGCCAAAGCTACCCAGCCAGACGGGTCCCTATCATCTGTGTTCTTGCAAAGCAAGGATCTCTATAGGTTTGAGAAGGCATTGGATCCTATCTACCCCATACTTGCTAGAAAGCTGTTTCTCCAGTGGAGATACGGCACATTGCCCTTCCGGTCCTTTACAAGCTCCTGGTTATCGTCTTCCACCACAAAGCACTGTCCTGTATGTGCCGATAAGGAGGAAAACGACCTGCATGTGGTCTTCTTCTGCCCAGCCTACAAGGCAGCTAGAAAATACTGGCTCCTCCCTTTGATAAGGAATATGGGTGGCAGGGAATATGCACCAATGTACAGGATTTTAAAATCTGATGTTACCGGCCCAACTGTTTTTGCACTTTCCAAATTCTTTACCAATGTCTGGTATACGCGTAATCGCTTCTTAAAGATGTTGGGTAGTGCTTAGAAATTCTTCTTTTTTTTAAGATGTTTAAGCCTGTACAGGAGCCTTTTAATATATGTATTTAATGTTTTATCTGTTATGATGGAGTTACATGCGTTTTTTTTTTTATCTGTACTGTGTATCTTTTATGACCGAATGGTCGAAATAAAGATTGGAAATAAAAAAAAAAAAAAAAAAAAAAAAAAAGAATACAGCCGGCTTTAAACTTGGAGCGTTGCTCCACTGGAAGCCAGTGCAACTCTTTTTGCAGCAGCATGATGAGACATTGTCTGCCTTGTTGGAATATAATTCTGGCTGCCTGATTTTGTATTAGCTGCAGACGATGTATCTGATTGCACTGAAGACCTAGGTATATAGAGTTAGCATAATCAATTCTTGACAGAAACAAAGAGATGACAATTTGGATACATGCCTCTCTGCTGAAAAATCTTCTGATTTTCCTCAGTTTCCGCAGTTGGAGGAAGCAAGCGGAGGTGACTGCTCCAATCTGCGTGTTCATGTTTAGGTCTGAGTCAATGTTGTTGTTGTTGTATAGCTTTATTTCGAAATATTTATCATTTCTTAAAAGCATTACAGTGCACAAACAATTTTAAAAATATAGAACAGTTATGCCGTCCGACCATCTAAAAAAAGGAAGTCCAATAGAAGACAGTTTAAAATGTGCAGCAATTGTGCAAATCAGCCATCTAAAATACATTTTTACATCTAAGATAAATTTTTACAACAGGGAGCAATAGACCATCATTAAGAAGAACAAAAGAACACGGCAACAAGTGGCTAAAACCAAGAGAGTCAGGATGAATAACCATTACTGAAGGAGCAATTTCCTCACAGATCTTATCCTCCAAGCCCATCCCAAAAATGTTGCCAGGCAACAAGCAATCAAGGGGTGAGTGTCTGATCTTAGCATCAATAAGGCCTCAGCGTGTGACCGGGTGCCCAGCCTCACGCAAAGGGGTTTCAGCCATCTGCGGCGAGGGGCAACATACGCTGAACACTCAAACATTAAATGGGCGATCGATTCATCCCTGTTAGCACAAAAAGGACAGGTTGCTATGGTTTGCCAGGGTGGTTTCCAGTTCGCTGTCCATGTACCTAGGGGCAGAACTCCAACCCTGAATTTAAAATACAGTGCCCTATCTGTTGGGTTGGCGATCAGGTCCAGGTAGGGTTCTCTAAGAGGGAGATCTTTAATAGCCAAAAACTCAGCAGCAGTTCTACATAGGTTGGAGTGGCTCGCTCTCTCATTTCCCACCCACAACCAAAATATTTTCTTTAGCAGCTGTTTAGGTGGTGAAGATCTATTGACCCAAGCGTCTCCCAGACCCAGTTCGTGAAGGAGGCGCTTTACTTCCGCGAGCCAGCCGATCTTATGCCAGCCCGGGGTTGAGAGGAGTTCACGTAGTGCATCTGCGTAACTTGAAAGTTCAGGAACATTCCATATGCGGGCCCATAAAAGGAGAGGGCGTAACTTTGCCTGCTCGGCTATGGAGCGTGTACCTGTATCAAGTAGGAGGGGAAGAGTGGGAGAGCTGTAAGGAAGCCGCATTAGGTCTTTGTGGAATTTGTTCTCAAGATGGGACAGAGTGTCAAATTTCTGCGTACCCCAGAGCTCTGCCCCATACAACGCAGCACTCACAGCTTTTGCTCTATAGATATCAAGTATCACCCCGACAGGTTTAAGGGAAGAGGCACGATGTTCTTTTAATAACGCACCTGTGACCCTCCTATGAGTCAGAATAATTTTTTGATGGTGTGCCTTCCAACTCATAGTGTCACAGAGCCGGATGCCTAGATAATCAAATTCCCTTACCCTTTCTAATGGGACTGAGTCAAGGGTTGGGGGGTGTACTGTCTTCCTAGGGGGGTTCAACACCAGGAACTTGGTTTTGCTGATGTTAATAGCCAAGCCCCTGGAGTCGCAAAAGCCCTGGAACCTTGATAGCAACGTTTGGAGGCCTAGCGGGGATTTCGAAATCAACAGGGTATCATCTGCAAACAGGAGAGTTGGAATCTTCCTGCCCGCCAGGGCGGGTGCATCTGCTGGTAATTGAAGAAGGTGCTCCACCACTCCGTTTAGGTATAGAGAAAACAGAGTGGGGGCTAGCACACACCCCTGCCGGACACCCCTGTCTACAGAGATACGAGGTGTTTTTTGGCCCTGTGCGCCCCATCTAACTTGAGCAAAGTTGCTCTCATGGAATTTAATGATCAGTGCGAGCAGGTACGGGGGGATGCCCAAGCCCTCAAGGACAGCCCACAATTGGTTGCATGGGACTAGGTCAAAGGCAGTCCGAAGGTCAATAAAGGCGAGATACAGACTGCCTTTGCCTAGCTTGACCACTTTCCAATAAAGCATAAGAAATCAGAATGTCTGCTCAATCGTGCCAGTGCCTGATCTAAAACCGGCCTGGAAATCAGACAAAACCTGCTTTTCTTCGGCCCACTGCAAAATCCTCCCTAAAACTACTTTCCCCGCTACTTTCTGGGTAGAATCAAGTAGACTTATGGGACGGTAGTTGGCAGGGTCGTCCCTGCAACCTTTTTTAAAAATAGGGACGACTTCCGCACCCCTCCATGAATCTGGGAGGCATCCGCCCGTCATGGCCTCATTCAAGAGTTGGGCAATGAGTGAGCTCCACACCTCCGAGTTAGTCCGGAGCAAATCACCAGGGACGCCATCTTGGCCAGCCGCCTTATTAGGCACAAGGCACCTGATCGCTGCTTCAACCTCTTTGGGTGAAAAAGTGTAGGCTAGATCTAAGTTAGCTACCGGCACGCTGTGTCTGGGACCCCTATTCTGGCCAAATGCCCCTAATGGATTAGAATAGAGTTTAGAAAAATGAGCCAACCAGGCCCCCCCTGTGATGTTGCATGTCAGCAGTGAGTCGACCGGCCTATCCCTTCCTCTGAGCAAGGCCCAGAAACCCCTTGAGTCCTTATTGGAGTCAATGTGTATGCCTAGGCTTTTGCTGGAGGTGGGCTTAACTCGGAGGGCCAGTGGGCGGGAGTCCAATGCTGGAGTTTATTGTTCGGGATAATGATTTCGTTTTTTTCAGCATTGAGTTTTAGTTGAATTTTGCTATCCATTTCATGATGAACAGCATGGATTTAAAAAAAAAATCCTGAGACTCTGTAGATTCATTGATGGGGAAGACTAGTTGCATATCGTCAGCGTAGTTGTACATTTGCACTCCCATTTGCCGTAAAGCAACGATAAGAGGGCATATATATATATATATATATATATATATATATATATATATATATATATATATATATATATATATATATATATATATATTGAAAAGATGCAGGGATAGGGATGAGCCCTGTGGTATTCCACATTTCAAGTTATCTGTGCCCGATTTGTACAGAGAGAGCCAACATGACTGTTTTCTATCCGCAAGAAATTATTCAAACCATTTCAGGGCCGTGCCACTGAGACCTGGTGCAGCCAGACAGTCCACCAAAATGTTGTGGTTGACAGTGTCAAAGGCTGCAGACAGGTCCAGGAGAATCAATGTTTGAGCGCTGTCTACATCTGCCTTCCACTTTAGACCATCCATTACAGATAGAATAATGGACTCTGTGGAGTGGGCTGCATGGAAACCAGCCTGATGTGGGTCTAGAAAGTTTGTTTTTTCAATAAAGGAGCTGAGAGCCTTTGCTATGTGTGTCTCCAATACCTTAGCGAGAAGGGGAGGGGGATATTGGCCTATAATTATTCAGCCTCTGGGGATCAACTCACGTTTTTTTCTGAAGTGGAATAATCACTGCTTCTTTGAAAGCCTGTGTAACTGTCCCTTGAGTTAAGGATAGGTTCAGAAGAGAGAGGGTGATCTTTGGAAATGTTTTGAAGATGGATTTTTGTACTTCAGGTGGACAGACATCGTTTGAGGAGCCCAATTTTATTATGTTTAGGTACTCTAAGAGTTGATCCTGGCCTATGCATGGGAAGGTAGCCAGGATGTCAGTGTTGGTATTTACAAACGAATTTTCCCCCTCCTGATGTTTGGTATCTATGGATTCCTGAATTTTCTCTATTTTATCGATGAAGAAATAGCTTAGGTCATTGCAAAGTTTCTGAGTAACGGGGATTGGTGGGATGACATGATCGGGGTTAGATAATTCCCTTACTGTGTTGAAGATATCTTTGGTTTTATTAGTTGAGTTCAACACCTTGTTGGAGAAGAATAGTTTTTTTTACCAGATTATGGCGTGTTTGTATTTCCTGAGATTAATTTGATAGTTTTCTTTGGATTCAGGTAAGTAGGAGTTACGCGACTTCCGCTCTGCCTGACAAGTTTGGAGTTTGGCTAATCTTTACTCTTCCGTAAACCGTATCTATGGATTCCTGAATTTTCTCTATTTTATCGATGAAGAAATAGCTTAGGTTATTGTAAAGTTTCTGAGTAACGGGGATTGGTGGGATGACATGATCGGGGTTGGATAATTCCCTTACTGTGTTGAAGATATCTTTGGTTTTATTAGTTGAGTTCAACACCTTGTTGGAGAAGAATAGTTTTTTTTACCAGATTATGGCGTGTTTGTATTTCCTGAGATTAATTTGATAGTTTTCTTTGGATTCAGGTAAGTAGGAGTTACGCGACTTTCGCTCTGCCTGACGAGTTTGGAGTTTGGCTAATCTTTACTCTTGCGTAAACCATTTAGGTGCTTCTTGTTCCCTAACGTGTGAGTTTGAGTTTTTAGGGGAGCATGAGGGTTGATATCCTTCCTTTGCCAGTCTGCAATTTCGCGCTCCAGATTGTCTACATTATCTTTACTTTTAGGAGGCTTCTGTTTTAAGGTGTCACATAATGCTTCAAAGTTAATAAGGTGCCAGTTTCTTGATAGGATCTTTTGAGAAGGTGTCGTTCTGGACATGTAGATATTGCCTTTCTGCAAACTTGATTATATAATGGTCGGACCATATACATGGTTGTATTTCTAAATTTTGGAGGGTCAGATTGATCCACCATGCTTGGTCAAGAGTCTGACCTTTATTATGTGTTGGCACTTGAATGTGTTGTAACAGATTCAGGTTTTATAAGGCGTTGGTCAATTCCCTGGCACTCTTTCCCCCTGTTTCTTCATTTGCCTAATAATTAATGTCATCAATGACCAGGTCTTTGGAGAAGTCAATTGTCAGGGATGTGATACAACCCCTCTGCTATCCAACACTTTCCCAACTGTTGCACTCCCTGGAGTGGGAATAGTAATTGTATCCCCTACGCTATCCAACACTTTCCCTACTGTTGCACTCTCTGGAGTGGGAATAGTAATTTTTATCCCTCCGCTAGCCAACATTTTCTCTACTGTTGCACTCGCTGGAGTGGGAATAATAATTTTTACCCCTCTGCTAACCAACACTTTCCCAACTGTTGCACTCCCTGGAGTGGGAATAGTAATGTTATCCCCTACGCTATCCAACACTTTCCCTACTGTTGCACTTATTGGAGTGGGAATAGTGAATTATTACCCTCCGCTATCCAACACTTTCCCTACTGTTGCACACGCTGGAGTGGGAATAGTAATTTTTATCCCTCCGCTATCCAACATTTTCTTTACTGTTGCACTTGCTGGAGTGTGAATAGTAATTTATTCACCTCCGCTATCCAACACTTTCCCTACTGTTGCACTCGCTGGAGTGGGAATAATAATTTTTACCCCTCTGCTATCCAACACTTTCTACCTGTTGCACTCCCTGGAGTGGGAATAGTAATGTTATCAACTACGCTATCCAGCACTTTCCCTACTGTTGCACTTATTGGAGTGGGAATAGTGAATTATTCGCCTCCGCTATCCAACACTTTCCCTACTGTTGCACTTCTTGAAATGGGAATAGTAATTTTTACCCCTACACTATCCAACACTTTCCCTACTGTTGCACTAACTGGAGTGGGAATAGTAACTTTCATGTCTCCGCTATCCAATACTTTCCCTACTGTTGCACTTGCTTGAGTGGAAATAGTAATTGTTTTCCCCTCGCTATCCAACACTTTCCCTAGTGTTGCACTCATTGTAGTGGGAATAGTAAATTATTCCCCTCTGCTAGCCAACACTTTCCCTACTGTTGCATTAATTGGAGTGGGAATAGTAAATTATTCCCCTGCGCTATCCAACACTTTCCCTACTGTTCCACTCGCTGGAGTGGGAATAGTAATTTATTCATCTCCGCTATTCAACACTTTCCCCACTGTTACACTCAGGGGCCGATTCCGATTCGGTAAAATCCAGTCCAAATCGCCGTACGGAGCGTTTTTCCCATACGATTCGTACACAGAATCGTACCCATACGTACAATGTAGTACGATGTGTACTCAATGCAGTTCTCCGTACGATCGTACAAAAGACCGTACGATTCAAGAAACCGTACAGATCGCACTCGGAACACGCAGTACACGATGTTCGTACGGATCGCAGCAGCCTTTTACGACCCAGCAAGTACAATTCATGTGGACACCACTCCGTACGACTCTTTTCTTACGGGAGCTGAAAACGTCCGGAAAAGCTGATTTTGCCTCGTAATGCGTACGGAACAGCCCCTGGGTACGGTTTGTACACCCCATGATTGCAGGGGTATGGTTCGTACACCTACGATCATAGGGTGCGGTTCGTACACCCCATGATCTTAGGGGTATGGTTCGTACACCTACGATCATGGGGTACGGTTCGTACACCCCATGATCGTAGGGGTACGGTTCGTACACCTACGATCATGGGGTATGGTTCGTATACCCCATGATCGTAGGGATACGGTTCGTACACCTACGATCATGGGGTACGGTTCGTACACCCCATGATTGTAGGGGTACAGTTCGTACACCTACAATCATGGAGTACGGTTCATACACCCCATGATCGTAGGGGTATGGTTCGTACACCCCATGATCGTAGGTGTACGAACCGTACCCCATGATCGTAGTTGTACAAACCATACCCCTAAGATCATGGGGTGTACGAACCGTACTCCATGATGGTAGGTGTACGAACCGTACCCCTACGATCATGGGGTGTATGAACCGTACCCCATGATCGTAGGTGTACGAACCGTACCCCTAAGATCATGGGGTGTACGAACCGTACCCTATGTGATTGTGTGGCTCTCCATATGAATTGCACATTCCCGACGTTTACTGTACAAATCGCGTACTCATACATCGGTCCGGATTGTACTTGTCGGGTTGTACGGCATGTTTACTATTAGTACGGTTCACTTTCAGGGTCCGTATCGTACGGATTTTCCCTTGCTTTTCGTACGGTTCGCAACGATTCGGACGTATTTTTTTACTACGGATCGTACTACGCAATTCAGACGGATTTGTACGATTCGTACGGAAACGGCTACGAATTTGAATCGTCGTACGGATTTGTTTCCCAAATCGGAATCAACCCCTTAATTTAATGTAAAATGTAGTTTTAAAAATTAGTAAATATTGTAATAATTCAATGTATAATATATATTTTTTTATTGTTATGTTACAGGTGTATGTATATATATATATATATATATATATTCACTGAAAAAACCATAGGTTTCAGGCCTTATATAGTTAGGAATTAGCATTTAAAAAACCTTTAAAATTCACTCAAAAACTATAAGTTTTAGGGGTGTTATAGTTAGCTAGACATTTCACTCATACAAAACCATTGAAATTGCTCCTATATAGTTAGTTGTACTAACTATATTTCGCGCACCCGCAATCCACTGCTGATGATGTCACATATTACATCATTCATGACATGGTCAGTGACATCACTGATGACATCTTAAATGACATCACTGATGCCACCTCATTACAAACAGAATGGCTTTAACTTAAACGAGGGCGAGATCTATTGCATTTTCAATGCTTGTTTACTTTGGTTCCATCAAGAAGGCATTCAGATGTGTCACACATTTGCCATAAATTCTGAATGTTGGCACTCTAGTTGCACATTAGATCACTGTAGTAAAGCTACTGCTCACCAGGGAAGTCTGCTGCTAATCATACTTTCTATGGCAAAATGAACCCCCTCATTTTGTTCCTTTTTAAATTAAATGTTTTCAGACTTACCACTTCATTCCAATCAAGATGGCTTCTGGTGTGCCATACTTTTGTCATTAGTAAGACTGTTAGCGCTCTAGTTGTTCTTTAGAACACTCTGGGACATTCTGTCATTGGGCTATACTTGGGCTACATCTGGGTAATATTTGGGCTACATTTGGGCTCTTTTGTCTCTGGTGGCCATCTTGGGAGACTGCATGTCAGAATTTTTTAATGAAATAGAAGAGGATTTAGGAAGTCACTCAAAATGTGCCCTAATTTTTCTTTCTGCAGCACTAATCATACTTTCTATGGCAAAATATACCCCCTCATTTTGTTCCTTTTTAAATTAAATGTTTTAAGAGTTACCACTTTATTCCAATCAAGATGGCTTCAGGTGTGCCATACCTTTGTAATAAGTAGGACTGTTAGCGCTCTAGTTGTTCTTTAGAACACTCTAGGAGGCTGCAGTAGAACACAAAGGAATCAACTGACAGTCTCTGTCCTTGTTGAATGTACATGTTTTACTGAGAATGTCAGAATTCATTCACACATGACTGAGAAAGATAATGTGAATTTACAGAAAATATGCTTTCAGTTTAGCTTATAGATCCCCTTCCAAACCACTGTGGGAAAAGCATGAGATAATAGTTTTCTTTCAAACATGATTCATGATATCCCAGCAGAAGGCTTTTTCACATGGTAAAATCACCTTAGAACACACCACATTTCCTAAAATGAGTATGGTACCATCAACAAATGATTTATAATGTAACTAAAGTCCTAAAACCCTCTATTAACTACAATGCTTTTTAATGAGGTGCTATCATGTATATTGGTCCCAAGATGGCTGCCAACACTTCTTGGATGAAGTGCGGACAGCCAATCAGATCTCACGATGAGATGTGTGGTTAGGCTCCGCCCAGATATATATGTGTTTTTGAAGTAAATTTTCATAAAAAACACTGGAGCAATTTTCACCAAATATAGCAAAGGCACTTCTGCGTACCAGTCCCTACAATGTTGCCAAGTTTGGTGTAATTCCGTTCAGTGGTTCGGGCTGTAGCCTTGTCAGAACGTCCTATGGAAATTAACATGGGGTAAACATGTTTTGGGACCCCCCTTTTTTCTCAGCCCCCACTTCACGAATCCCCCCAAAACTTTCAGGGAAGGAGCGCAGCAGAGCTGGCCACAATTTTGGAAAATTACATGCAAATTCTTCAACCGGCGCCAAAGTTATTCCCAATAGAATGTTGCGGATTTCCTATGGTAGCTAGGTCCTAACTAGATATATCTACTGGCTATCGCCAGTAGGATGGATATATATATATATATATTACCTACTGGCGGTCGCCAGTAGGTATATATAGTTAGGATTTTTTCTCTATGGGTTTTTTGAAAATTCTATGTCTAATAACTTTGGCGTTTGTGGACGGAATTGGCTGAAATTTTCAGGAAAATGGCACATTTTGTTTCTGAGCAGCCCCTGAAAATTTTGGGGGGGTTCGTCAAGGGGGGGCCGAGAAAAAAGGGGGGTCCCAAAACGCGTTTTTCCCATGTTAATTTCCATAGGGCGGTTGGCCTCACTTTTAGCCCGAACGGCTGAATGGATTTGCACAAAACTTGGCAAAATTGTAGGGACTGGTAGCCCGATGTGCCTTTTGTAGGTCTCAATATATGTGCTTCAGTGGATTTTGAGAAATTAATGTTCAAAAAAAGATATATATCTGTAGCAGCGGACTGGGCAGCGCTCCGCTACGCGTACTTTTCGCGCAACGGAGCTTTGTGAAGCGAAGCTGATTGGTTCTCCGGCGTCTGTCAACATTCCAAACAGTCCGTAGCGGCCGCCATCTTGTCTCTCGGTAGGATCGAGAGACAAGAGGAGGCCAAAGCGAAGGGGCAAATGACCATAAGGGGGCATAGTACATTGTCGCTCACCCCCTAGGTTTGATGTGGAGGTTTTAAAAGGGCCCCGCGGGGCAAAAAAAAATAAACATAATAATAATCGAACAGCTGAATGGATTTGCACGAAACTTGGCAAAATTGTAGGGACTGGTAGCCCGATGTGCCTTTGCTAGATCTCAATATATGTGCTCCAGTGGATTTTGAGAAATTAACGTTCAAAAAAAGGTATATATCTGTAACAGCGCACCGCTTCGCGTACTTTTCGCGTTACGGAGCTTTGCGAAGCGAAGCTGATTGGCTCTCCGGTGTCTGTAAACATTCCAAACAGTCCGTAGCGGCCGCCATCTTGTCTCTCGGTAGGATCGAACAGCTGAATGGATTTGCACGAAACTTGGCAAAATTGTAGGGACTGGTAGCCCGATGTGCCTTTGCTAGGTCTCAATATATGTGCTTCAGTGCATTTTGAGAAATTAACGTTCAGAAACAAGATATATATCTGTAACAGCGCTCCGCTTCGCGGAGATAAAATTATATGTGTATTACCTAGCTGTTGCTAACACCAGTTAGCGACGGCTAGTAGAAGATAGCGACCATCTTGGGCCCCACTTTGCATGTGAGTGATATTTATCACTAATGACATGCAAAGTGGGCATGCCAAGATGTTAGCGACTGGAAACAGTCGCTAACATCGCTATCTCCTATTATCAACTTTTGGAAATATTCGAGATAAGGGCGAATATCTCCAAAAGCTACCACCTGCCCTGAGCAGTTCTTAGCCATGTTATCCAATGGGAGGTGGATAACATGGCTAAGAGCATTAGCTCGGTAGTGCATGAATATCGCTGAGTTTTCAGCGATATTAATGCATTGCGGTCGTTTTTTATCGTATTTCCGATAAACCTTGATAATAGCAAGGTTTATCTGCGATAATTTCTGACGGTAAAAAAATCGTTGCTAAGCATCGTTAGGGATAAATATCGCTTAACTTTGGTAATATGCCCCAACGTCTGTTAACGTTCGATTCGAAGGAAATCAGGAAGTGTTGAAAAACATTGTCTGCGCCATCTTGTCTTTTTTCAAATGCCACACTTTTGTCGTGCACGGCAGCCATTTTAGATGCCTTGACCAGACCCACTCTGTGCACGCTGTCGATCCTTAGCATGGCTCCCCACCCTCGCAAGCATCTCCCCCAGGCAGTGGTCACCCCCGCTCTCTGTCTTATGCATGGGTAATAAACCTCCCCCATCTGCGCTGCTGTTCCCTGAGAATCACACCCTGTGCCCGCCCGACACCTCCCTTTCGCCCTATTCACTACCGCACCCTCTGACACTCCTTTTCCTCTGTGTCCGATTGTCCAGGCCGGTCCTAGGCTATCAGCTAGCCCTGCAGATGTAGTTTATGGCCACAGCTGTAAAGAATCACCCCTCTTCAAAGGAGTTATAGTAGATCAAGGCCCACACTCGATGAGATCCGTCACAGCAGAAGCGTTGCTATTATCTGAAAACCATCCTGTATTGTGATTGGGGAGGGGACCGAGCCTGAAGCGGAAGATTCCAGGGATGACTGTTTGTACATCAAAGTTTTTACAATTATGTGTCACATTAAAAATATATAGCACTCCGACAAAGTAGTAAGATTATAAAACTTTAATAATTTATAAATATATACAAGAAAACAAAAATAGTAATAACATATAAACATTTTTAGGGAAAAACAACGAAGTAGCGGTCGGCTGTGCGAATAGTCCCAACGCAGCACAACGTCCAGATTTCCAGCGTGGGGCGTCGCGGGGGGTGGGTCATCAGTAGCAAACTGTTGTGCGAATAGTTCCAAGGCAGCAGAACGCGTTGAAATCTAGATGACACGAAAGTGATGTCTAGTAAGTTGCCACCCAGCAAATAACGGCATGGGGCGTCGCGGGGGGTGGGTCATCAGTAGCAAACTGTTGCGCGAATAGTTCCAAGGCAGCAGAACGATGGCACCAAGGTGATGTCCAGTAAGTTGCCGCACTGGTTTTGGTATCCTACAATGCTGCTCCGAATAACGGCGTGGAGCGCCCCGGGGGAGGCGGCGTGAACGGGCCTCTCCAGGTGGAGTGTCATCTGTTGTAGTGGGGCGCCCCTTTACCGTTTCAGTTGCCATTCCGTCCGTTTTTGGTCCACTGTGTCAAAAGCCGCAATTCAGCTGAGTTGCGCCCACTCTTGCGGTGCAGCGATAGGCGGCTGTCACAGGACTCTCAAAATGGCGGCAGGCTGTTTCCTTTTTGGGCCTGGTCCACTGAAATGGCCCTGGGACACCTTGGAAATCGGACGCTTGTCTGCTAGGTCTTGGACCCCATTCTCGAAAGCGTCCCCTCCGCCTTGAGAATTCATCAAAAGTTTTGGGGGCTCCGACTCCTGCAGGCTTCTGGTGGGGAGCGGCTGCCATGATTGCTCGCGGAATGACCACGACGGAGCTACGAGATGGTGGTGCTCTCATGCTGACGCCAGTTTCAGTCTGAAACATCCAGAAACAAGGTGGGGCTTTCATCGTTTGGGAAAAAAAAAAAGTTTTCATCCTATGAAAAGTGTTGTTTTTAGGTCACATGATCATGCCTTCCATCATTAGGAAACCAAAAGTAAAATGAACCAATGAAAAGTTTTATAAACAAGTCACATGACCTGTTATGCGGCATAGGGTATAAAATGCGGAGAAAATACGTTGGCACGTGAGGCGGCGTCAGTAGCGGACCGATGTGCGAATAGGCCGAAGGCAACACAACTCGCCAAGATCCGGATGGCACCGAGGTGGTGTCCAGCAAGTTGCAGCACTGGTGTGGCCATCCTACAATGCTGAAAGTCGGCGTGGGGCGCCCCGTTGGCCTGTGAGTTTGCGTCAGTAGCGGACCGATGTGCGAATAGGCCGAAGGCAGCACAACGCGCCAAGATCCGGATGGCACCGAGGTGGTGTCTAGTAAGTTGCCGCACTGGTGTGGCCATCCAACAATGCTGAAAGTCGGCGTGGGGCGCCCCGTTGGCCTGTGAGTTTGCGTCAGTAGCGGACCGATGTGCGAATAGGCCGAAGGCAGCACAACGCGCCAAGATCCGGATGGCACCGAGGTGGTGTCTAGTAAGTTGCCGCACTGGTGTGGCCATCCTACAATGCTGAAAGTCGGCGTGGGGCGCCCCGTTGGCCTGTGAGATGGCGTCAGTAGCGGACCGATGTGTGAATGGGGCCGAAGGCAGCGCAACAATATTTTCTACTATATTTCCGGAGTAGAAGACACCACAAGGCGCTGAGATGCCAAGATCCGGATGGCACCGAGGTGGTGTCTAGCAAGTTGTGGCACTGGTGTGGCCATCGTACAATGGTAAAAGTCGGCGTGGGGCGCCCTGTTGGCCTGTGAGATGGTGTCAGTAGCGGACTGATGTGTGAATGGGGCCAAAGGCAGCGCAACAATATTTTCTACTATATTTTCGGAGTAGAAGACACCACAAGGCGCTGAGATGCCAAGATCCGGATGGCACCGAGGTGATGTGTAAGTTGCGGACCGATGTGCGAATGGGGCCAAAGGCAGCTCAACAAAATTTTCTGAAGAGAATACACCACAAGGCGCTGAGATGCCAAGATCCGGATGGCACCGAGGTGATGTCTAAGTTGCGGACCGATGTGCGAATGGGGCCAAAGGTAGCGCAACAAGATTTTCTGTATGGAAGATACCACTAGGCGTTGAGATGCCAAGATTCGGATGGCACCGAGGTGATGTCTAGCAAGTTGTGCCACTGGTGTGGCCATCGTACAATGGTAAAAGTCGGCGTGGGGCGCCCTATTGGCCTGTGAGATGATGTCAGTAGCGGACTGATGTGCGAATGGGGCCAAAGGCAGCGCAACAATATTTTCTGACTGACACCACAAGGCGCTGAGATGCCAAGATCCTGATGGCATCGAGGTGATGTCTAAGTTGCGGACTGATGTGCGAATGGGGCCAAAGGCAGCGTAACAATATTTTCTGTATGGAAGATACCACTAGGCGTTGAGATGCCAAGATTCGGATGGCACCGAGGTGATGTCTAGCAAGTTGGTGTGGTCATCCTACAATGCTGAAACTCGGCGTGGGTCACCCCATTAGCCTGTGAGATGGCGTCAGTAGCGGACCGATGTGCGAATAGGCCGAAGGCAGCACAACGCGCCAAGATCCGGATGTCACCGTGGTGGTTTCATAGTTGAGAGGCACTTCATCTGCAGTGGGGCGCCGAGATCCGGATGGCACCGAGGTGATGTCTAGCAAGTTGCTGTACTTGTGTGGTCATCCTACAATGCTGAAACTCGGCGTGGGTCGCCCCATTAGCCTGTGAGATAGCTGTTCTTTGGATTTGGGCCTGGTCCACTAAAATGGCCCTGGGACACCTAAGAACTCGAACGCTCGATTTTTTTTTCCTTTCCTGTACATGCAAAAAAAGGTAAATGCCCGGTATGTTACACGCTTCATCTGCCACGATGAACTCTCCAGAGGAACCGAAAAAATATATAGTTGTGGTAACTATACCATGCATCGTCATATGGAGAGGTGGCACCAATTAATTATAGTGCTGCATAAAAGAGAGATTTGGAGGAGAACCCCTGACCTGCTAGTACATTCATTAAAGAAGTGGCACTGAGAGCTTCAGAGGCAAGGGAAACGGTCCCAAATATTTAGAAGAACTTTGGAAAGATTAAAATGACATGTTTAGATTGTGGTAAATTAATTTCATGTGGGCAGATGAGTGTTACTCTAATAAATACAGCATATGAACATCATCATAGTCGATGGTTGGTAGAGACATTTTGACTATATCCTGGACCTGCCCGTCCTCGCCCAAAATGGCGCCGGAATAAATGGGACTCGTAACTCCTTGTTGTGTACTGGTTGCACAACCTTGATATCACGAGATACGTATGCAGTTTTGAAGCACATGGCAGGCGGGGACGAGAATTGATTGAATATTTCGACATCCCTATTGATATTAAGTTCTGATGTGTTATTGATTACTGTACTGTTGAAAATTCGAATTAACGTCACCCATGGTACTTGCCCGCAAATGTATATCTAGATAATTTTATTGTAACTGGCCTTGTCGTATTTTAATTATAAAATGTACGTCCACCGATTCCGTAGCTGTTAGACACCTTAGTTTTTGCAACCTAATGGCCCGCCCGTTACGTTCCTCTACAGTGTAAATGTCTATTCATCATATACGATTACAGTTTGCTCCGTGGCAGGCCCACGTGGTTATAGGCTCGTATTTGTATAATGAAATTTTCACAATAAAGGTTTTTAAAAGAAAACATGGTAGTAGTGTATACATTGGTAAAGTTTTTAATAATAGTCACTGTTTTAGAATCAGTAAAAGGCAAGTGAAATAAAGCAGACCAATTACATGAAGGGTAAAAGGTATAATACGAAGGAACGCAGTAAAGATAAATGGTCAAGGGCTGTTGTGTTTTCTATTCCTGCAACATAAAGTGATCGATAAGAATCTCATATTCAGGCGTATCGGCGACTAAGACAGCAGGTCGACCCTCTTTTGCTCAACGGCTCCGTCATGGGACGAAGAAACGCTCTTTTTCTCGAAAAAAGAATATATTTTACTTGCAGGACAGTTGTAAAATTTCCGGGAAAGTACATTAGCCTGGAACATTATAACATATATTTAAGAGAAAATAATGTTCGGAAGTAATTAAAAGCGTAATTTTTAGGTGATATGACCAAGGCTTTCATCATTAGAATAAGAAAAGTAAAATGAACCAATGAAAAGTTTTATTAACAAGTCACATGACTTGTTATGCTTACGTTACGCGCTGCGCGCCCCGGATGACTTCCGGATGCGCTAACGCGGCGCGTCATATGACGCATTACGCGACAACGCAGGTCCAGAATATAGTCAAAATGTCTCCACCAACCAGCGGTCGAAACACAACCCCTTTCAGCAGGCTAAATAGTTCTGTTAAATGACAACAGAAGGGACAGGCAACAAGAACCATCAGTCAAAGAGGGGAGGGCTAGTTCTTCTCTACCGGGTTACATTGGGGCGCTACCGGAACTGATCGAATTGGTAGTCTACAGTGTTTCTGGATGTTTCAGACCGAAGCTGGGGTTAGCATGAGAGCAGCACCATTTCGTAGCTCCGTTGTGGCCATTCCGCAACCAATCATGGCAGCCGCTCTTTATCGTTATTTTGGGCGGGGTGGGTGGCGGAGCCGAGCTGTTTTGCAGCCATCATTGTGTGGAGTTCAGTTCATCTCACTAGTTTTGTATTTGTCATGAGGGGTTGTTCCTAATGTTTCTATTTTAGCGAGGTCAAAAAGAGATCCCATTAGTGGCCTACTGATTTTGCTCGATTCCTTTTCTTTTTTTTTACACGATTTTTCGTTATCTGCAAAGACTAAACAGAGTATTGCGACTCTGTGTTTGTTTGTAAATAGAGAATGAACCAAAGAGAACTAATTCTAAAACAGTAAATACTTGGATAACAATCAATCAAATGGAGAGAGAAGCAGGCACGACGGATTACAACGGGGGCAAAGGCCTGCGTTAACTACCTTTCACTATCTGCAAAGAGAGAGTACTCCTAATAGAAATGAGGGGGGGGGGCACCATTCAAAGCAGATCAGTGTGCATAAACACGAAAATGTTTTCACTTACCACGTACTTGACATTCGACAGCTTATGATATTTGCTATTAAAAAACCATTGAAATTCACTTAAAAAACCATAGGTTATAGACCATATATAGTTAGGAATTAGCATTTACAAAACCTTGAAAATTCACTGAAAAAACCATAGGTTATAGACCATATATAGTTAGGAATTAGCATTTAAAAAACCTTATTTTACTCACACAAAACCATTGAAATTCCATATATAGTTAGTTGCACTAACTATATATTGCGCACCCGCAATCCACTGCTGATCATGTCACATATTACATCATTCATGACATGGTCAGTGACATCACTGATGACATCACTGATGACATCTCAAATGACATCACTGATGACATCACTGATGACATCTCATTTGACATCAATGACCACATCACTGATGATATTTATTTATTTATTTATTAATTAATCTTATAGAGCGCGACAGCTACCCATAAGGGTTTCCCGGCGCTGATTGACAGTAAGCACATAGTTGATCCTGAGGAGAAGAATTATTAGGCAAATAGCCAGGTCTGATATCATTCATGTGACAATACAATGCATCTCCTCACATTTTAATATAACCTCTGTTTCACCCAGTGTTAAATACAGAGTATAATTTTTGAAACCATTGACACACCAATACTAGTTACTACATACGTACTCACTGATTCCTACGTCTACACACACATTCACTCATTCACCCATACAATCATTCACACATACAATCACTCATCTTTACAACACTATCATATGCACTCATACACCTATACAGACACTCACACTCTGCCACTCATCCATGGAGTTACTCACACACCTAGTCAGTCCTGTAAAGAATCAATCACACTTCCATGTTCTTGTCTATACAGTTAAACATAGAGCACCTTACATTTTCAAACATATAGTAACACATACTTACTTTCTTATACAATCATTGATACAAGTACACATTGATCTGCACAGAGTCACACACCTCCCAGCCAGCCACACACACACTCAGTCTCCCATACAAATACTTGGACAATCAATCAATAACCCATATAGTTAATCATATAGCTACTGATCAACACATGCAGTAGTTTACAGAACAACAGACATAATGATGCACAAATTAAGACAGTTTAGTCACTAACCCATGCACTCAGTGAGACACATTTAATCACTCACTCATACATTCAGTCATGCACCTACTAAATCCTTCGTCCAGACAGTTATACATCTACTCATTCTTCAATATCTAAAACATATTTAAACTTTACAGAAACACACAGTCACTGGATGATGTCATCAGTGATGTCATCAGTGATGTCATTTGAGATGTCATCAGTGATGTCATCAGTGATGTCACTGACCATGTCATGAATGATGTAATATGTGACATGATCAGCAGTGGATTGCGGGTGCGCAATATATAGTTAGTGCAACTAACTATATATGGAATTTCAATGGTTTTGTGTGAGTAAAATAAGGTTTTTTAAATGCTAATTCCTAACTATATATGGTCTATAACCTATGGTTTTTTCAGTGAATTTTCAAGGTTTTGTAAATGCTAATTCCTAACTATATATGGTCTATAACCTATGGTTTTTTAAGTGAATATATATATATATATATATATATATATATATATATATATATATACCCACTGAGGAAAACGCTGCGCACTCCAGCATCCAGAAGGCCATGCGATTGGCCACGCCCACTCAGGCGGATGCTGGTAACATTATTTAGTGCGCGAAGCATGTCGCTTTCATTTACGTTGAACTGCGAGCCACTGATGAGGGGTCAGCAAGAGCCCCGAAACGCGTATGGCTTAACAATTGACTGATGTGAGTTATTGAGGATTCTCCTGCTTGCCTGCTGCCAATAAACTTGCACAACGGTAATTTTGTGTCCAGAGACCTCCTTCAAATTGGGTTCCTGCTTTGTTGGATTTTAAACGGCTGCCTCAAGTCGTGAGGAGAGGTCCACCGCTGCATTGCGGGTCCTATCAAGCGCCAGGATGGTGTTTGGAATAGTAGGAAGGACGAAAAGGATGCGCCTCTGCAGGGGGGTGCCTGCTTTGCCGATATGACAGCAACAACGCGTTGCAGGGGAATACAGTAACCCACTTCTACCCACTTGGGAGAGACTATGTTTTATTTGTGGATGGAGCGCACCCACTGAGGAAAACGCTGCGCACTCCAGCATCCAGAAGGCCATGCGATTGGCCACGCCCACTCAGGCGGATGCTGGTAACATTATTTAGTGCGCGAAGCATGTCGCTTTCATTTACGTTGAACTGCGAGCCACTGATGAGGGGTCAGCAAGAGCCCCGAAACGCGTATGGCTTAACAATTGACCGATGTGAGTTATTGAGGATTCTCCTGCTTGCCTGCTGCCAATAAACTTGCACAACGGTAATTTTGTGTCCAGAGACCTCCTTCAAATTGGGTTCCTGCTTTGTTGGATATATATATATATATATATATATATATATATATATAAATATATATATATATATAATTTTTTATTATATTTCTAACTGAATAATGTATTAAAATAATTATTTATTAATTATTATTAAGTAAATCTATATAACATTTTATATAAGTATGTTTCTATTTTTTTACATTACATTTATTACTTATAATTGTTAAAATTTTCTAATAGTTCAAAAAAAATTATTTTAAGTTATATGTATTATTTCATTTGTTTTACATTATTTTTATTCATAAAAAAACGATATTTTATACTTCGATATTTTTTTATAATTTAGTACTTACCATTATGAAAATAGGATGTTGATATTTTTGACATCGATATTTATGTCCCGATATTTTGGGAACATGATATTTTGTCACTCGATATTTTGTCAGTGATCATTTAGCTACAATATCTCCTTGACCCGCTCTTTGATGATACCTGCTATTTTCTTCTGAAGAAGGCGTTCCGTGCCGGGCATTCCGACATGGATAGCCTGTTAGAGAGTGAGTAGGGGGAACCCTAGAATGGCCCCCTTTCCTTGAGGCCTCCGGTAGGTGGCCGAGGGGGCACCTATTGTGCCCCCTGTCAATCACTGCATCCTGTCGAAGGCACCTTCAGATGTCTGCCACAGGGTGCAGGGATTAACACCACCTCACATTTCCCTATGGGAGCATGTACAATGGCCGGTTTACAGCTGTAACACATGCTCCCTTATGGAATTGTCGAAATGCAACTGAACACTGTTAGGTAACATCCTAATCAGGCGGTCGGAACCGCCGATCGGATGTCCGTCGGTCCCGTTTCCGAGATGATGTTGGGCGAATGCAAGTCCGCTGGACATCTCAATAGGCTCCACAGCATATAGATAAGAAGGACACATCTTTTTATTAGCTATACCACTTATCTGTATTTTAAAGCTTGGCATATTGCCTGCCTAAGAACCTAGAACTTGTATTTAGCAAGAGATTATACCATTACATTGTCTGGTTACTGGTGCTTCCCATTTTATTTTCTCTTTCATATCGTTAAGTACCCTGAAAGAACTGTCATCATTTACCTGGCTTCAAAGCCCAGTCCAAACAAGGACACCAGAATAAAGTTAAAATATCTGGACGCACACATCAATAACCCCTGAAAAAGGTATCTCAAGAGTACCTGTCCTGGCTTGGAAACACTATCTTCACACATGTTGACACCATCACAACATGAGGTGTAGAACACATAGAACTAAAAGAGCTGGAGTTTCCCTGATCCCTTGTATGAGAAACTGGATAGCACTGACATGAATATGAAGTGTGCAAGATGGAGTCGAGTAGATGCTCTGTCTCTTCATCATAAGGTCATGAGAAAGTAGGATACATTTGATCACAAAGCAAATATCTAAAGCTAGAACAAAATCACTTTGCCAAATATAATGGGTCAGAGAACTTTTGATTGACTTGCTCAGGCATTTTGTACCAATCAACAATGTGCTCCACCTGTTAAAAATGGTGTGCACCCTAAATATCGAAATCAAAATATTAATGGTACTAAATATCAAAGACAGAATATTAAGAGTACACTTATATTGACATAAGCAATATTTTTTGTAAACATATCATTTTTTACTTAGCATAATAATATCGAAGTTTAAATTATCATTGTTTAAAATATTGTTAGTGTTACTATAGCTTTTTTAATAGGTCTCTTATAGCTGTGATGTTTAAACATTCTGCATTTATATATTTGTATTTTTAAAATTTGTAATTTTAGTAGCAGTGTAATATTTTAAAAAGTCTACATTGCATCTACATTTGTCTAAGTTTATTTTAAAAATGTGTATTTCTTTTACTGGGGTACTGTGAATTATTGGGATTAGGGTGGATAGTATTTAAAAATAAATCAGTTTACAATTTTAAAAGCAAAAAAATAAAATATATTTTAAATGTGCTTATTTTTCAAAATTCATATTATACTTATCGGTGTGTTATATTTTTCTTGTTGGTCAAGTTGTTGGGGAAAATAAGGTTTTAGGTTGATTTTAATCAATTGTGTACACTAGAAATCTTTTTTACAGCTAATTAATTTTTTTATTTATTGTAACTTTTTTTTGTAATGTTTAGTTTTTTGATAATTTTGAGGGGATTTAGATAATATAGGGTTTAGCGTAGGATGTATTTCAATCGCAAATAGGGTAAGTTAAAATAAAAATTATATTGAAAGCAAAATTGTAAGGTATAACTTTTTGATTAGTTTTATTGCAATTTCTGATTGTTGAAAAATATATAGAGGTTTCAAGGATAGCAATATTTAAAATGTGTAAATGTTAAAAAATAAATTTCTTCAGAATTACAAAAAGGAGTTTCTTTAAAGTATGCTCGGTTGTTATTGTTGGTGTTTTGTGTGCATAATTTTTAAGAACTTAGGGCCCTATGTAGGTAATTAGTATTTACCGATTCGTAAATACAGAATTTTAACGATTCAGTATTTAAAAATCGGTAAATGCTATGTAGGTTTTTTTACCGAATAAATTAACAAATAGGTAATATTGTGGATGGAGCGCACCCACTGAGGAAAACGCTGCGCACTCCAGCATCCAGAAGGCCATGCGATTGGCCACGCCCACTCAGGCGGATGCTGGTAACATTATTTAGTGCGCGAAGCATGTCGCTTTCATTTACGTTGAACTGCGAGCCACTGATGAGGGGTCAGCAAGAGCCCCGAAACGCGTATGGCTTAACAATTGACTGATGTGAGTTATTGAGGATTCTCCTGCTTGCCTGCTGCCAATAAACTTGCACAACGGTAATTTTGTGTCCAGAGACCTCCTTCAAATTGGGTTCCTGCTTTGTTGGATTTTAAACGGCTGCCTCAAGTCGTGAGGAGAGGTCCACCGCTGCATTGCGGGTCCTATCAAGCGCCAGGATGGTGTTTGGAATAGTAGGAAGGACGAAAAGGATGCGCCTCTGCAGGGGGGTGCCTGCTTTGCCGATATGACAGCAACAACGCGTTGCAGGGGAATACAGTAACCCACTTCTACCCACTTGGGAGAGACTATGTTTTATTTGTGGATGGAGCGCACCCACTGAGGAAAACGCTGCGCACTCCAGCATCCAGAAGGCCATGCGATTGGCCACGCCCACTCAGGCGGATGCTGGTAACATTATTTAGTGCGCGAAGCATGTCGCTTTCATTTACGTTGAACTGCGAGCCACTGATGAGGGGTCAGCAAGAGCCCCGAAACGCGTATGGCTTAACAATTGACCGATGTGAGTTATTGAGGATTCTCCTGCTTGCCTGCTGCCAATAAACTTGCACAACGGTAATTTTGTGTCCAGAGACCTCCTTCAAATTGGGTTCCTGCTTTGTTGGATATATATATATATATATATATATATATACATATATATATATATATATATATATATATATATATATATATATATATATATATATATATATATATATATATATATATATATATATATATATATATATAATTTTTTATTATATTTCTAACTGAATAATGTATTAAAATAATTATTTATTAATTATTATTAAGTAAATCTATATAACATTTTATATAAGTATGTTTCTATTTTTTTACATTACATTTATTACTTATAATTGTTAAAATTTTCTAATAGTTCAAAAAAAATTATTTTAAGTTATATGTATTATTTCATTTGTTTTACATTATTTTTATTCATAAAAAAACGATATTTTATACTTCGATATTTTTTTATAATTTAGTACTTACCATTATGAAAATAGGATGTTGATATTTTTGACATCGATATTTATGTCCCGATATTTTGGGAACATGATATTTTGTCACTCGATATTTTGTCAGTGATCATTTAGCTACAATATCTCCTTGACCCGCTCTTTGATGATACCTGCTATTTTCTTCTGAAGAAGGCGTTCCGTGCCGGGCATTCCGACATGGATAGCCTGTTAGAGAGTGAGTAGGGGGAACCCTAGAATGGCCCCCTTTCCTTGAGGCCTCCGGTAGGTGGCCGAGGGGGCACCTATTGTGCCCCCTGTCAATCACTGCATCCTGTCGAAGGCACCTTCAGATGTCTGCCACAGGGTGCAGGGATTAACACCACCTCACATTTCCCTATGGGAGCATGTACAATGGCCGGTTTACAGCTGTAACACATGCTCCCTTATGGAATTGTCGAAATGCAACTGAACACTGTTAGGTAACATCCTAATCAGGCGGTCGGAACCGCCGATCGGATGTCCGTCGGTCCCGTTTCCGAGATGATGTTGGGCGAATGCAAGTCCGCTGGACATCTCAATAGGCTCCACAGCATATAGATAAGAAGGACACATCTTTTTATTAGCTATACCACTTATCTGTATTTTAAAGCTTGGCATATTGCCTGCCTAAGAACCTAGAACTTGTATTTAGCAAGAGATTATACCATTACATTGTCTGGTTACTGGTGCTTCCCATTTTATTTTCTCTTTCATATCGTTAAGTACCCTGAAAGAACTGTCATCATTTACCTGGCTTCAAAGCCCAGTCCAAACAAGGACACCAGAATAAAGTTAAAATATCTGGACGCACACATCAATAACCCCTGAAAAAGGTATCTCAAGAGTACCTGTCCTGGCTTGGAAACACTATCTTCACACATGTTGACACCATCACAACATGAGGTGTAGAACACATAGAACTAAAAGAGCTGGAGTTTCCCTGATCCCTTGTATGAGAAACTGGATAGCACTGACATGAATATGAAGTGTGCAAGATGGAGTCGAGTAGATGCTCTGTCTCTTCATCATAAGGTCATGAGAAAGTAGGATACATTTGATCACAAAGCAAATATCTAAAGCTAGAACAAAATCACTTTGCCAAATATAATGGGTCAGAGAACTTTTGATTGACTTGCTCAGGCATTTTGTACCAATCAACAATGTGCTCCACCTGTTAAAAATGGTGTGCACCCTAAATATCGAAATCAAAATATTAATGGTACTAAATATCAAAGACAGAATATTAAGAGTACACTTATATTGACATAAGCAATATGTTTTGTAAACATATCATTTTTTACTTAGCATAATAATATCGAAGTTTAAATTATCATTGTTTAAAATATTGTTAGTGTTACTATAGCTTTTTTAATAGGTCTCTTATAGCTGTGATGTTTAAACATTCTGCATTTATATATTTGTATTTTTAAAATTTGTAATTTTAGTAGCAGTGTAATATTTTAAAAAGTCTACATTGCATCTACATTTGTCTAAGTTTATTTTAAAAATGTGTATTTCTTTTACTGGGGTACTGTGAATTATTGGGATTAGGGTGGATAGTATTTAAAAATAAATCAGTTTACAATTTTAAAAGCAAAAAAATAAAATATATTTTAAATGTGCTTATTTTTCAAAATTCATATTATACTTATCGGTGTGTTATATTTTTCTTGCTGGTCAAGTTGTTGGGGAAAATAAGGTTTTAGGTTGATTTTAATCAATTGTGTACACTAGAAATCTTTTTTACAGCTAATTAATTTTTTTATTTATTGTAACTTTTTTTTGTAATGTTTAGTTTTTTGATAATTTTGAGGGGATTTAGATAATATAGGGTTTAGCGTAGGATGTATTTCAATCGCAAATAGGGTAAGTTAAAATAAAAACTATATTGAAAGCAAAATTGTAAGGTATAACTTTTTGATTAGTTTTATTGCAATTTCTGATTGTTGAAAAATATATAGAGGTTTCAAGGATAGCAATATTTAAAATGTGTAAATGTTAAAAAATAAATTTCTTCAGAATTACAAAAAGGAGTTTCTTTAAAGTATGCTCGGTTATTATTGTTGGTGTTTTGTGTGCATAATTTTTAAGAACTTAGGGCCCTATGTAGGTAATTAGTATTTACCGATTCGTAAATACAGAATTTTAACGATTCAGTATTTAAAAATCGGTAAATGCTATGTAGGTTTTTTTACCGAATAAATTAACAAATGGGTAATATTCGGTAATTACCGAATTGGTATTTACCGATTTGGTAATTGCCATTAATTCCTAAGGGCTTTGAGGCCCATATGAACCAATGGCAATTACCGAATCGGTAAATACCGATTCGGTAAATTATCGAATTGACAAGGGGGACAGGGTGTCACTTTGACACCCTGTTGCACCCCTGATTCAGGCTTGTGTGCCATGTGACACACATACATGCCCTTAGGGCATGTATGGGAGCCACATGGCACAGGTGTACATGCACAGATGTGCATGTACACATGAACTCGTTATTTACCATCAAATAGTATTTGATGGTAAATAACGAATTCTTAAGGGCCTGTGGCACTGTTTTCAGTGCCACCTACATCTAGATTTACCGATTCGGTAAATTTACCGATTGGGTAAAATACCGAATCGGTAAATTTTAGGGCCCCTACATGTCACAAACCAAATACCGGTCAGTAACGGCCGAAATCGGCCGTTACCGACCGGTATTTGGTGACCTACATCTGGCCCCAAATTTTTGTTTTTCAAAAAATGTTTTATGTACTATTAAAAAAGTGTTTTTTCTAAAAAATATTTGTTATATTTCAAATATTATAATATTGATATTAACATACAATAAACCTTTAATGCTTAAATATTCATTTCACAATGGAATGTGTCATTTTTTCACAAAACGAATATTAAACGAGTATTAAATAATATGTGTTGCTTTTTATAGAATATAAATCTACATTTTTAAAGATACCACAATTCGATTATTTATGAAAACTCTTTAGTTTCAACATTTAAAAATGATTGTATAATATGCAGAAATGTTCAGTATGTTAATAATTGTATACAAAGTACGAGAAATATAAAACTCTATACAAGTTCTTAAAATAGTTAATATAGCAAAACATTTTGAATTATTGAAAACAAAACATGTTATTTATTGCTTTATGTATCACTTTTATGGTAATGTGTATTTTAATTAATGCAAAAAACACAGTTGATGGACAGAATGTAGAACAATGTCATACATTCACCCCAGTACAAAGATCTGGGCCTAAATCCATCATTTTTTTTCACTCCACACCACCCTGGGTTAGACACTGGCTATATGCAAATCAGCTCTGACCCTGTGCCTCATGGGAACAGTCCAGTCCGAACTAACAAGCCATGTCTTTCCCAGACCGGAATCAAGCATCCAAGGACCGGTTTCTGGCTATCAGCCTTCATCAGCCCGGATAGCTTGACTCCAGTGGTGTGGAGAGCCTGGGACTCACGTCTGAGCATACCCAGCCCACTCGGGGTGAAAATTGCAAAAAACACAGTTGATGGACAGAATGTAGAACAATGTCATATATTCACCCCAGTACAAAGATCTGGGCCTAAATCCGTCGTTTTTTTGCACTCCACACCACCCTGGGTTAGACACTGGCTATATGCAAATCAGCTCTGACCCTGTGCCTCATGGGAACAGTCCAGTCCGAACTGCCAAGCCATGTCTTTCCCAGACCGGAATCAAGCATCCAAGGACCGGTTTCTGGCTATCAGCCTTCATCAACCTGGATAGCTTGATTCCAGTGGTGCGGAGAGCCTGAGACTCACGTCTGGGCATACCCAGCCCACTCGGGGTGAAAATTGCAAAAAACACAGTTGATGGACAGAATGTAGAACAATGTCATACATTCACTCCAGTACAAAGATCTGGGCCTAAATCCATCGTTTTTTTGCACTCCACACCACCCTGGGTTAGACACTGGCTATATGCAAATCAGCTCTGACCCTGTGCCTCATGGGAACAGTCCAGTCCGAACTACCAAGCCATGTCTTTCCCAGACGGGAATCAAGCATCCAAGGACCGGTTTCTGGCTATCAGCCTTCATCAGCCTGGATAGCTTGACTCCAGTGGTGTGGAGAGCCTGGGACTCACGTCTGAGCATATCCAGCCCACTCGGGGTGAAAATTGCAAAAAAAAACACAGTTGATGGCCAGAATGTAGAACAATGTCATACATTCACCCCAGTACAAAGATCTGGGCCTAAATCCATCGTTTTTTTGCACTCCACACCACCCTGGGTTAGACACTGGCTATATGCAAATCAGCTCTGACCCTGTGCCTCATGGGAACAGTCCAGTCCGAACTACCAAGCCATGTCTTTCCCAGACCGGAATCAAGCATCCAAGGACCGGTTTCTGGCTATCAGCCTTCATCAGTCTGGATAGCTTGACTCCAGTGGTGTGGAGAGCCTGGGACTCACGTCTGAACATACCCAGCCCACTCGGTGTGAAAATTGCAAAAAACACAGTTGATGGACAGAATGTAGAACAATGTCATACATTCACCCCAGTACAAAGATCTGGGCCTAAATCCATCGTTTTTTGCACTCCACACCACCCTGGGTTAGACACTGGCTATATGTGAATCAGCTCTGACCCTGTGCCTCATGGGAACATAGCCAGAAACCGGTAGCCAGTGTCTAACCCAGGGTGGTGTTGTAGTGTAGTTCCTATATTCCCAATAGGCCCTGCGCATTGGAATAATATATTCAGCAGTGTAGACGTAGGACTGAGGTTATCTAGGTCTCTACTGACTATATTAGACTTAAGGTTTGCCAGCTAGCTCAGAGGTCACTAGAAACTTTCTCGAATAAACGAGGAGGAGTTTAACCTCCCTGGATAGACAAGAAGGGATTAGCTTCTGACAACCATAAAACATGACAACTTTGCTCTCCCTGAATAAGAGTGTATCTCTAGAGTCATGTGAAAACAATAGACAGCTATTTCACTCAGTCAAATGTGCGTACTTAGTTTCACCAGAATGCAGACAAAAGAGAGACGGGTGTTTTCAAAAAAAGGTGTTATTTATTGAGCAGTCTTCTTCCTCATACAAGAGAAATGAATTGCCACGATTGTAATGCTCATGGTAATGTAAAGTGCGTACAGTAAAAGGAGGATTATAAAATAATACTGTAAAAGCATTGATATGGTTTCTTAGCCATATGATACTTTAAAATAGATCAAATATATACATACATATATACATTGACTAATCGTACTCAACTGGTGCTTCTAAATACGTGTACCTGACCTAAGCCTAATACGTGGGAGGGAGTAAGTAAGTAGCAGTTTAAGTTAAGTTTGTTTTGCCAAGAATCTGACTCAAGAATTCTCTTTAAGGGTTTAGTCAGTTCAGTACCTGGGTAATAGAAAGCAGGAGGTCTGGTATCTCTCTCTCAGGACTCGATATTCCAGCAACCCGCAAGGGTAGGCTGGAAACGCCGGAGCTGGATTTCTCGGCAGGAGAAAAGACAGCGTCTTTCTCAGCGCGTCAAAGAGGAGGGGCAGCGTCCGTGGGTTCTCGCATCAGCTGGGCTCTCGGAAGTAGATAGCTGCTCTGCTCCAGATTCACCACTGTGTGTTTGCTTAAGGCAACGTTGGTATATTTGAAAGGTGCCTGGGTTTGACGTAAGGTTGGACATAAGACGTCAATAAAGATGTCACTAAGAACTGGCCGTTCTTACAGTGCTTTACAGGAGTTCTAGGACGAAATCAAAACAAAAGCAAGGGGGATTTCCCAGGTTGCTGGAGGCTTGGTTTTGTTTAGAGAACTCGGTGTGCTTACTAAGGGGCCGGAGAAGTAGCCTTGCTTAATGTGACAGCATGTGCTACGACTGAATTATGGATATGATTATTATGCCGTTGTATGGATATTATTGATTATAACCGGGCAAGGGCATAAAATAGGAATATCGATTCAGGTTTCCTAGATAAAACACAACACCCACTCCACGAATTAATGTCCATCATTACTAAAACTTAAGCAATAGTAAACATAAAAGGTGCATGTGTATACCAACCCACCCCAAAATACATTTTTGCATTTGAAATGGTGTATGCGAAATACATGGAAATTATTATAGGTACTGTACGCTTTTTAAGCAGTGTAATCATTCATTAAAAAGGATGCATATATATATCGGCATGAATGATTTGCGAAATTTACACATGAAATGGCTCTTAATACAGAAAAAAGGGTCGAGCATTCCTTCACATATAAATACAGTTGCTGTAAATGTGCCAGAGGCTGACGTGATATATTGTCTTTAGAGTTCCTAAAATAGAAGCTCTGTTCTCTAAGAATAGTTCTACTTCAAGCAGAGTACATGTGCCAAAAAAAAGGTAAATATTTTGGAATCGGAAAAAAAAAATTCGCTTTCAGGGGAGAGACAAAAAATATAGTTGAAAATATGTTCAGTAGCTTTTGTTTATCAAAGCCGAAGGCCGAATTCAGAGTTAAGGGAACGCTGTGTACTAGTTTGCTTAAAAGTTATTATTTTTGTTCGGGGGAA
The DNA here is from genome assembly GCF_964261635.1 of Lissotriton helveticus. Classification (NCBI taxonomy): domain Eukaryota; kingdom Metazoa; phylum Chordata; class Amphibia; order Caudata; family Salamandridae; genus Lissotriton; species Lissotriton helveticus. The sequence continues at coordinate 1,719,150,908 of NC_136067.1, forward strand.
AACATCATTTCAGACAGACTTTCAAAAAATTGGTTCACCGCTTCAGGTGAAAGTTCGACCAGGTTGGAAAATGCCGCAACTCTGCAGTCGTGAGCATGATGGCTATCATCGATGACAGGATCAGCAGTGCTCACAGAAGGTCGTACCTGGGTGATGTTGCTCTAATCTCGTACTTCACTACCCTTTAATCGCAGTGGTGAAGTCTCAACGAATGCCGTCATCAGGATTGGTAACCGCTGGGAACAACACGATGCATGAGCCGTTACAGGACTTAGCAAAGTATCTGTATCCAATGGTACTGCTGATTGTAGTGTAAGACAGACGTCCAACACGCATTCTTCTATGGATAGCGTACATCGAAGCACAGGTAAGATGCAATTCTGCCAGATGGGTCTGAATGAAAGAAACCAGGTCATATTCAGATCTCTTAGCCGGGCTAATCCAAGGACTTTAGTTATGCGGTCCCGATAGCGTATAGCTAGGATCGTTTCTTCCATTCTTGCTCGAGTCTTGTCTGCGTTTTGGCTTGCCATAACAAAGCAGAAGTATAAAAAATAGAATGCCTGTTACGAGTCCCAACAGGAGTGGTAGGCCGCCAAAGACAGAATGGACAAAATTAGGAAAAATGCCCAGAACTGTTGTGAAGGGTGTTAACAGTCCCGAAAAAATTGTCTTAAATATATGTGGGATACCGCCAGTATTAGACATATTTAGGATTTGGCTTAACATTTCTGCGAAATGTAGGGGGCAATTTGCTGATAAAAGGTTATGTTTCTCTCCCGTTGTCCTTGCGACTTGCAGATCATACGTTTCTTTTGATGACGTCAAGGCACAGTTGTCTGCAAAAGGACAGACTTCATTCTGCTTAAAGTATCAATTCGAATAGTAGAGATATTCAAAAAGGGCCAAATGTTTTCCTCCCTGTCTGGAGTGCTGTTTGGAAACAATACTTGCATACAGCAAGTGACCATGGAACTAACGCTAACGAGATAAGCTTTTCCTGGCACCATGCCACAACATCTGTGGTCCACTATTAGAATATAGCTCCCGTTAGAAAGCTGTCTAAAGAATGGCTCTATTCGAGTTACAGGTGTGCCATGCTGGTGACATGAAAGGTTATTTGAAGTCCCCTCACAGGCCCCATGCAAGTTAATACCTTGACACAGAAGTATACCACTTAGTGATCTTTTACAATTATTACCACTAAGAAATACATTCTGTTCCTTTTCACTATAACATGTATGTGTGTAAGGTAATTTCCATGATGACTTAATGTACCCTTTACACAACCTTTCATACTGGCCTGCTGGTATATATTCTTGACAGAATTTAAATTTGAAAGTTGTTATCGGAATAGTTATTATTCCGTGTATTTCCATTCAATGACAGGTCGTTCTGACATTGTCAATGGTAATCTCTCAAGTTTTTCAATGCTCGGAATTGTATATTCCGCTCCTTTCTGTGCCAAGCTGATTTGTGTATCAGTAAAGTTAAAGATAGAGAATAATGACGTTGTGTTGATTAAACGCCAAGGCACGTAGCCTGAACGCAGATTTTGTAACGTCCAGCCAAGCTGTACAATAGAACGTAATTGGGACTGGCCATGTTGTAACATTGGCAAGTCCTGTTCTATTATATCTATAGCAGATGATACAATGCTGTCCAGTGAATATATTCTGGAAGACAGAGTCATTAACCCATTGTCCACAACAGAAAGTGATTTTTCCAAATGTATACGGTCAATTTCCTGTATTTTTTCTGCTGTTTCAATTTGCGTTTCTTTCCAAGCTTCGTTGTAAGCTGCATATATACCGGCCGCTATGAAACGTTTTTGACACTGTTTGCGTGGTCCCATTATGAAATCACGCAAGTCAGCACCGTCTTTAAGTAAAGTCAAGTGTTGCTTAATTTCTGCCAGTGTGGATTTCTGTAGCCATTCGAGGCATAGTTTTCATACACTGTATGTTGTAACTATCCCTGGATGTTGTCTCTGGGAGTATCTAGGGTCTGGCCTGGTCAATTTGAACCCCTGTATTTTGTTCAGGAATCTATCTTAACAGTTATTTGTGTCTGTGGGCCAGATCAACCATTTATTCCAATCAGGATGTGTTCTGTTTTGGTTAAAAATATGGGATACGTCTATCTCAACATCTGTAGTGCTATTATTGTCAGGTGTTGGCTTTGGAATAGACGGTTTGTTTAAGTCTTTAATTGTGGCTAGGCCAAGACAGGTTGTCTGTTGAATAGTATCATTCAAGAATATAATTTGTTCTGAGATCATGCAGGCTCTAAATAATGATTCTATACCTTGGACCTGCCAATATTTGGTACCCCAGATGGTTTTTGTTTCAATATTGTTTTTCCAAAAATCAAAACCAAATGTAGTCATTTTTTCATAAAATGCTTCTGAATAGATTAATTTAGTGTTTGTCAGCATTGTTTTCATTCCTGTCTTATTTAACATTTTGAAATAAAAGGCTTCTGCTTCACTTGCGTTAAACCCTGAGAAGTATGGGAATTTCTCATAAAATGTTTTTGAACCGCCTTTTAGTGGAGTTGCACAATGTTCCCATTGATTATAGTTTAAAACATTTCTAGGTTGAGCAGATTTATGCAAATAGTGGTGTGCAAAGTGGTTGTAGCAGTACATGTCTTCATAATTAGATGAACCCTGCAAGTAATCATGGTCTGTAAATTTTGCTGACATTACTAAATCTGACATCATATCATTAATACTTTCAAAGTCCCAATCATCAGAGAATGTGCTCGGTTTTACAAAGTCACTTAATGAAATCTTAAACTGGTGTGGATACTTCAAGAGCTCGACCGGGCCATAAATATCGTAATCTGTTTTGTCCCAAGCTACCCCACTGGGTATTGGATTGGCTGTGACATTCACGGATGATAGTTCTCTTTTCCCGATGTGAGATGATTTGTGTGGTTTTAGGACCAAGTTGATGTTCTGACTTGCTGTGTCCATTGTACTATATTTTCCCAAACAAAGAACCATGATGAGCCAAAGCAGGAAGAAAAGTACACCTAACACAATCCAAAATTCAATCCATGGAGAAATCAGATAGGTTTCTATGAGTTGATGAAAGAGTTCTATTACTTTGTTTTTAAAAGATTTAGTTGCTAGCTGTTCTTCAGGTTCGCTTGGATCCTCAGAAAAGTCATCGAAATTGATGAAGTAGCCAGATGCAGTTCTATCAATTGTTGGAATCGCTTCCGGATTTTTATTTGCTTTTGGAATTTTCTTTGTTTCATTAGCATAGACTGTGGCTACATCGTTGTAGACAGGTGTTTCTTGATGAACTGTTTCAATTTGGGCTTCAAGAGGCACAAGTTCCATGGCATTATTGCATAGTCCCTTTTTAATCACTGCAGGTTTATCAAATGTGATTAGTCTTTCAGTTTGAACCTCTTGGATTGTAGCAAGATTTGGTCTTCTGCTATTTCTTGGGAGTCCACTGGGCCTACTACTTATTATCGGCCACATGATTGTGGTTTTACCAGGTCGATGGATACAACTCGGTTCTCCTTTTTACCAGCAAGGAGCGGTAGTACAACTGATCTTGTTCCGTTGACAGCTAAGACAGGTACTGCTTTTCTGTAAGAAGGCCCAAATTCCTTCTTCACCGCGATCTTCTCTCTGACCAGATCCCCAATCTTTGGAATCCAGACAGGCCTTGCTGGGACAGGTGGTTTCTCTTCAGTGGCTGTTGGCTGGTGTTTTAGCTTTACGTTGCTCATGTTTTTTCTTGTTTCATTTAAGTCCTGTAAAATAGCCAAACGATCTTTGATATCAAAGCATTTTTCTTCTACCACTGAAGTCTGCCTATCGAGGTCCTGAATATGCATTCTAGTCCTGAACAATAGTTCGTACGGACTGAAACCTTTTAGAGAATTTCTTGGCAGATTGTTAAGACTACGTTGGACACTTGTTAAATGTTGGACCCACCCATCACCCGTACCTAATACCCTCACCGTTATAGATTGCTTTATGTCTCGGTTTTTTCTTTCCACAATCCCGTTTCCCTCAGGATGGAAGGGACAAGAGTACCGCAATGCAATGCCCATGCTGGTCATGGCCTCCTTATAAGCTCGAGAGCAATGAGCAGGACCCTGGTCAGAATGTAGCATGCCAATTGCGTATGTGCCGATATAGACTCGCAAATCTTTTATAACAGTTCTGGCGTCAGCCGAGCGCTGGTGTCTACATTTTAAGTGAATCTGGTCTTAAATAATATACATAGGGACGCATGTTTCCTGTTTAATCATGCGAATAGATCGCCTTATGCTCTCTATTAGGTGTTCTGGCACTACTTCGCCGGTTCGCCACTGCGATCTCTGTTGCAGTTTTCACAATTTTTTGCAAATTTGTGATTATCCACGCTCATTCCCGGCCACCAGTATTCTGATTGTAATTCTGTCAGAGATTCCTTGATCCTTCGGTGCCCTAGACCTTCACCCACTTGGCGCCGCGGCCAGGGCGACTGACGCTGGAATCTGGGGACCACGGTTCGATCCCCGGCTCCGGCGGCAGGTTAGCCCAGCACCATGTGACTCTGGGCAATAGCTCGCTTAATCTCCCCGACGGCCCCCCAGCGCCTAGAGACCCTTACGGGTGATTGTGCGCTTTACAAATGTGGGCTTTACCCATGTGTGCGTCTGCTGTTAGCAAGACTCTCCTGTTCGTGTTTGGAATTACTCTATCCCCCACTCCAGGGGTTTGAGCAAAAGGAACGGAGTTTGCATTGATTATGTATGTATAATTGAGTGGATAGTTCACGGGTAATGCTGCACAGTCGCCTATTGAAGACGTTTTTACCGCCAGCATGGTTTCCCCGTCTATGTATTTTTCTGAATGCTTTTTTGTGGCTACGGAAGCCGGTTTAGTTGCTTCCGCTGTGGCTGTTTCAGCCAATGAATTCCCTGCAGCGTGAACGCCATCACGCTGATGACTCAGTGTATGTATCACATGAGTCTTTTGTAGTTCTTTCTGTAAAAGAACTACTTGTTCCCAAAGCGTTTTATGCTTGATTGTGGCACCTGTGTCATCTTTGTAACCGTTTTGAACCCATTTCTGCAAGTCATTATTGTATGATTTGACGCAGGAATGCGAATTGCACACTATTAGTGTCGGGAATTCACGATCAGCAATGTCGAGCGCCATTTTTAAAGCTATTAATTCAGTTTGTTGACCTGAATTGTCTTTTACCAATTGTGACATTGTTACCAGTGGTCTCAATTTACCTCCGCGCCACCGGCATTTGACAACCTCGCACGTAGCGTTATAAGCCTGTTTTCCCCAAACTGAGGGTTGTGCATATCCATCTGTGTATATTACACAGGCGTAAAGTTGTATGGGCAGAATGTCGTTAGGCAGAGGATATTCTTTTTCATATGTTAGATATTTCAATTTTTTCGTTTCTGGGTCAAAATAGTATTTCACTTTTTCTGTAGCAAGAGAATTTTCCCATTGTATCCATTTTGGATCTAATGCCATGGTAGTTAAATTACATGGGTTTGTTAATGCCTCGAAGGCTGATTCTGCTGTTAAAACAGTAATCCGTCTGCCTTGGGCTTGGGCTCTTTCTTTTGCTACAGCTGTTTGAACCGCATTTACAAAAATTTTCGCAAGACTGAACGATTTTTCAGCTTGTAAGTACAAGTGTGATTTGTATGCTATTGGTACCTTTTCTCCCTCATTAGAGGTCAGGTACGTGAATCCGCATCTTCCTGGGATGACTCGGATTACAAGATTGCGTGTATTATCGCGAGTTTGAAATTTTGTTTTTGCTAACATGTCTGTTTGCAATGATCTCAGAATTTCTGTGTGTTTTTGAGTCCAATTGATTGGTTTAAAATCAGGTTTTATTAATTCATAGAGAGGTTTAACCCTCTCTGCATAATTTAGAATTTATGTTCTTCCGAAATTCAGGAAACCTAGTATTGATTGTAAGTTCCTCAGCGTTTTTGGTGCTTGGAGTACAGCACACTTCTCTAAGAAATTGTCTGCTAGGCTTTTGCCTTCACTTGATAATTCATATCCTAAAAACAGGACAGTCAGATGGGCAATGCGTGACTTTTTAAAGTTGAATTTGTAACCCTCTGATGCGAACCCAAGTATTATGGTGTTCACTCTTTTCAAGTGAGTATCCAAGTCATCATCTGTCAGATAGATGTCATCGACATAAGATAATGCCTCATCATCATACATTTGTAGTAACTCTGTTACTCTTGCTGAGAATAATCCTGGGCTATTCTTGAACCCCTGTGGGAGTCGACAGAATTTTCTGCGAGCCCATTATTGAGAAAGCGGTCAAATACCTGCTTTCAGGTGCAATGTTTTGACAAAAGAATCCATTAGAGATGTCTAATGTTGTTTTGTATTTTTTGCGCACAATGTTATTCATTAGTGCTGCACTGTGTGAGTTTTGTACTGCAAATGTCTTGCAACATGAGTTAAGGTGTCTGTAGTCCAAAACTAGATGATATGAATCGTCTGGCTTGGAGACAGGAAACAAAGGATTGTTCATTTGTGAGGTGCATGTTTCAATCACCCCCTGGTATTCAAGTTGATCTAAGATCTCCCTGACCTGTTTTTTAGCTTCTTGCTTAATTGGGTACTGCCTTTGTGCAGTTGGTTGACATTTTAATTGGATTTTGTGAGGAGGAGAGTCCTCATCCCATCCTACATGGTTTTTATATAATGCAGGAGCTTGGGCTACTGCCCACTTTCTTGCAAGTGTATATTTTTTATGAATTGGAATGTGATTTGAGAAGGCAGGCATAATCATTTCTTCGCCATGAGGGCCCTCCCTGACAAACTCTGGTGGCCAGTCTTTTTCAGCTAAAAGGATGTCATAGCCTTTGGAAAGGTTATCCCAAAATAGACCCCTTATTTTCCTAGTCTTATCTCCCTCTATACGTAATGTTATCTCGTATATTTTATGAGGTTTGCTAACTCTGCTGTCTGCAGTTTCCACTTGAATGTATTCATTCGTGTCCACTGTCTCCAGATGATTCATCAGGATCTTGCGAGCTATGGTCACTTCTGCTGCGCTGTCTAGCACTGTCTGGGCCCACTCTCCGTTTTTCAGCTGTGTCCTCAATATCCTCGGCATGTTTGACTATTTTAATGCTGGCTACCTTCTTTCTTGGAAATTGTAATTTTTTACTTTGATGAGCAGGTTCTTTGTCTTTGGACTTGACGTGCTCTTCCCTTTGTTCTGACCGTCCTCTTCTTTCCGATTTCTGCGAGGAAGTCTGAAAAGATCGAGAGGGACGTGTATCAATATCTTGATATCTATCAGGTTTCTTTAGATTATCCCTATTTCTAAGGTTGTATCTTTTCTCAGAGGGCTCCCTCTGGGGAGACTTGTGTCCTTGGTCTGGAGATCTTTTTCTCTGCCGAGGAGACCTTCCTCTGGACTGGAATCTTTTTTCTTTGGGAGTGGATTGTTAATTTCCATCCCAGCTCTTTTTTGGAGTGTTTAGATTATTTTTAATAAATATTTTTTCAGGATTTTCAGTTAGTTGGGGTTTTACTGGTTTCCCACCCAAACTATCTCTTCCTAGTTCTTCATAGGATTTTTCTATGATTCTGGCAAGTTCAAATGGTTGTTCTGCTATATCTGTTTCTTTCAATTTCTGACGGATCGCCACAGATGCTGCTTCCCCTTTTATGTTGGCTAATAATATAGCCGAGACCTGCTTGAAGTCTTTTAGTAATTTCATACCCAGAGTTAAAGCAGATTCTGGACCGTATTCATTTTGAATCTGTCTTAGCACATCGGGTATTACCGCCATGGACGGAACACCATGTGTTTTTGTGTAAATGGAAGCAAAGACTGTGCCCCAAGTGTCACAGTCCTCTACATGTGGTGCGATCCCCATTGGAAGGCAGATAGTCAGAATTCTGTGTTTCTCAGTAGGGGTAGTATCCGGAAATACTGCCTCTATTTGAGTGATTTTTTGTGCTAACCAGAATGGAATTTGTTCCCGTTTTATTGGTACTTTACCCAGACATGATTGTATGTTCTGTGGTGTAATTTTGTTTGTGTTCCCCTGATGAGGGGTCAGCTGTGGAATGTTAATAGCTGGTTGGACTGTTGAAGTCCGCATTACATATTGGACTAATTGTCTATGAATTTTAATCAGTTGTTTTAGCTGTGCTAAAAGTTCTGGTAATGACATTTTTTCAATGTCTGGATGTGGTGTGTAGCTGGCTAGAACCGGCCACGTTGCTCCTGGTCTACCTAGTGGACCGAGCCTGGTGATGCGATTATTATGTTTTAGGGCGCCTTTAAACCAGAGCAGGTGCTCTTGGTATTTTAATGGGATTTCCACCTCCTCGAAAGGAGTGTATTCTTCCGGTGGTTCCTCTATTTTGTAATAGTGGAATTCGTGTGTGACAGCGTTTGCTGCTGGAAAGTTTATCCATGAATAGAATACCTCTGTCTGCCGATATTCATGTGCCTCAATTACGAATACGACTATACCACCTCTCGATGTTAGTCCATTCTCTATAAGTTTAAGAGTTATAGTTTTTCTTATGTTGACCGGAATGAGTATAGCATTCGGGTCGGTCTGCAGGAGACTAGTGTCATCCTCTAGGAGTTGAGCTGCTATTCTAGCTGTCTCCCTTTCTTCTTCATTTTCTGACATTTTTACTGACAGAAAGGTTTTTGTTGCAGATCAGGGTTCAAGGAAACAAAGATTAGGTGCAGAATATTTTTGGAACACTGTATCCTTCAACGTTGACTAAACCAAAAACTATACATAGAAATCTCTTCCTACTAAGTTCCGGCGGATTTTTAACCTTTTACCCACTCCAGACGTCTTTTGGAGTATTTACGGGAGAAAGGGTCTGTGTGAAAAAGCACGACTGAGTTACTCTAACGTCTTGCGTTAGATTTATTGCCTTACCAAACGTTGGGCGCAATGTAGTGTAGTTCCTATATTCCCAATAGGCTCTGCGCATTGGAATAATATATTCAGCAGTGTAGACGTAGGACTGAGGTTATCTAGGTCTCTACTGACTATATTAGATTTAACGTTTGCCAGCTAGCTCAGAGGTCACTAGAAACTTTCTCGAATAAACGAGGAGGAGTTTAACCTCCCTGGATAGACAAGAAGGGATTAGCTTCTGACAACCATAAAACATGACAACTTTGCTCTCCCTGAATAAGAGTGTATCTCTAGAGTCGTGTGAAAACAATAGACAGCTATTTCACTCAGTCAAATGTGCGTACTTAGTTTCACCAGAATGCAGAGAAAAGAGAGACGGGCGTTTTCAATAAAAGGTGTTATTTATTGAGCAGTCTTCTTCCTCATACAAGAGAAATGAATTGCCACGATTGTAATGCTCATGGTAAAGTAAAGTGCGTACAGTAAAAGGAGGATTCTAAAATAATACTGTAAAAGCATTGATATGGTTTCTTAGCCATATGATACTTTAAAATAGATAAAATATATACATACATATATACATTGACTATTCGTACTCAACTGGTGCTTCTAAATACGCCTACCCCGGTGTACCTGACCTAAGCCTAATACGTGGGAGGAAGTAAGTAAGTAGCAGTTTAAGTTAAGTTTGTTTTGCCAAGAATCAGACTCAAGAATTCTCTTTAATGGTTTAGTCAGTTCCGTACCTGGGTAATAGAAAGCAGGAGGTCTGGTATCTCTCTCTCAGGACTCGATATCCCAGCAACCCGCAAGGGTAGGCTGGAAACGCCGGAGCTGGATTTCTCAGCAGGAGAAAAGACAGCGTCTTTCTCAGCGCGTCAAAGAGGAGGGGCAGCGTCCGTGGGCTCTCGCATCAGCTGGGCTCTCGGAAGTAGATAGCTGCTCTGCTCCAGATTCACCACCGTGTGTTTGCTTAAGGCAACGTTGGCATATTTATACCTGAAAGGTGCCTGGGTTTGACATAAGGTTGGACATAAGACGTCAATAAAGATGTCACTAAGAACTGGCCGTTCTTACAGTGCTTTACAGGAGTTCTAGGACGAAATCAAAACAAAAGCAAGGGGGATTTCCCAGGTTGCTGGAGGCTTGGTTTTGTTTAGAGAACTCGGTGTGCTTACTAGGGGGCCGGAGAAGTAGCCTTGCTTAATGTGACAGCATGTGCTACGACTGAATTATGGATATGATTATTATGCCTTTGTATGGATATTATTGATTATAACCGGGCAAGGGCATAAAATAGGAATATCGATTCAGGTTTCCTAGATAAAACACTACAGTGTGGAGTGCAAAAAAACGATGGATTTAGGCCCAGATCCTTGTACTGGGGTGAATGTATGACATTGTTCTACATTCTGTCCATCAACTGTGTTTTTTGCAATTTTCACCCCAAGTGGGCTGGGTATGCTCAGACGTGAGTCCCAGGCTCTCCACACCACTGGAGTCAAGCTATCCAGGCTGATGAAGGCTGATAGCCAGAAACCGGTCCTTGTATGCTTGATTCCAGTCTGGGAAAGACATGGCTTGGTAGTTCGGACTGGACTGTTCCCATAAGGCACAGGGTCTGAGCTGATTTGCATATAGCCAGTGTCTAACCCAGGGTGGTGTGGAGTGCAAAAAAACGATGGATTTAGGCCCAGATCCTTGTACTGGGGTGAATGTATGACATTGTTCTACATTCTGTCCATCAACTGTGTTTTTTGCAATTTTCACCCCGAGTGGGCTGGGTATGCTCAGACGTGAGTCACAGGCTCTCCACACCACTGGAGTCAAGCTATACAGGCTGATGAAGGCTGATAGCCAGAAACCGGTCCTTGTATGCTTGATTCCAGTCTGGGAAAGACATGGCTTGGTAGTTCGGACTGGACTGTTCCCATGAGGCACAGGGTCTGAGCTGATTTGCATATAGCCAGTGTCTAACCCAGGGTGGTGTGGAGTGCAAAGAAACGATGGATTTAGGCCCAGATCCTTGTACTAGGGTGAATGTATGACATTGTTCTACATTCTGTCCATCAACTGTGTTTTTTGCAATTTTCACCCCGAGAGGGCTGGGTATGCTCAGACGTGAGACCCAGGCTCTCCACACCACTGGAGTCAAGCTATCCAGGCTGATGAAGGCTGATAGCCAGAAACCGGTCCTTGGATGCTTGATTCCGGTCTGGGAAAGACATGGCTTGGTAGTTCGGACTGGACTGTTCCCATGAGGCACAGGGTCAGAGCTGATTTGCAATATAGCCAGTGTCTAACCCAGGGTGGTGTGGAGTACAAAAAAACGATGGATTTAGGCCCAGATCCTTGTACTGGGGTGAATGCATGACATTGTTCTACATTCTGTCCATCAACTGTGTTTTTTGCAATTTTCACCCCGAGTTGGGCTGGGTATGCTCAGACGTGAGTCCCAGGCTCTCCACACCACTGGAGTCAAGCTATCCGGGCTGATGAAGGCTGAAAGCCAGAAACCGGTCCTTGGATGCTTGATTCCGGTCTGGGAAAGACATGGCTTGGTAGTTCGGACTGAACTGTTCCCATGAGGCACAGGGTCAGAGCTGATTTGCAAATAGCCAGTGTCTAACCCAGGGTGGTGTGGAGTGCAAAAAAACGATGGATTTAGGCCCAGATCCTTGTACTGGGGTGAATGCATGACATTGTTCTACATTCTGTCCATCAACTGTGTTTTTTGCAATTTTCACCCCGAGTTGGGCTGGGTATGCTCAGACGTGAGTCCCAGGCTCTCCACACCACTGGAGTCAAGCTATCCAGGCTGATGAAGGCTGATAGCCAGAAACCGGTCCTTGGATGCTTGATTACGGTCTGGGAAAGACATGGCGTGGTAGTTCGGACTGGACTGTTCCCATGAGGCACAGGGTCAGAGCTGATTTGCATATAGCCAGTGTCTAACCCAGGGTGGTGTGGAGTGCAAAAAAACGATGGATTTAGGCCCAGATCCTTGTACTGGGGTGAATGTATGACATTGTTCTACATTCTGTCCATCAACTGTTTTTTTTGCAATTTTCACCCCGAGTGGGCTGGGTATGCTCAGACGTGAGTCCCAGGCTTTCCACAACACTGGAGTCAAGCTATCCAGGCTGATGAAGGCTGATAGCCAGAAGCCGGTCCTTGGATGCTTGATTCCGGTCTGGGAAAGACATGGCTTGGTAGTTCGGACTGGACTGTTCCCATGAGGCACAGGGTCAGAGCTGATTTGCTTATAGCCAGTGTCCAACCCAGGGTGGTGTGGAGTGCAAAAAAACGATGGATTTAGGCCCAGATCCTTGTACTGGGGTGAATCTATGACATTGTTCTACATTCTGTCCATCAACTGTGTTTTTTGCAATTTTCACCCCGAGTGGGCTGGGTATGCTCAGACGTGAGTCCCAGGCTGTCCACACCACTAGAGTCAACCTATCCAGTCTGATGAAGGCTGATAGCCAGAAACCGGTCCTTGGATGCTTGATTCCGGTCTGGGAAAGACGTGGCTTGGTAGTTCGGACTGGACTGTTCCCATGAGGCACAGGGTCAGAGCTGATTTGCATATAGCCAGTGTCTAACCCAGGGTGGTGTGGAGTGCAAAAAAACGATGGATTTAGGCCCAGATTCTTGTACTGGGGTGAATGTATGACATTGTTCTACATTCTGTCCATCAACTGTGTTTTTTGCAATTTTCACCCCGAGTGGGCTGGGTATGCTCAGACGTGAGTCCCAGGCTCTCCACACCACTGGAGTCAAGCTATCCAGGCTGATGAAGGCTGATAGCCAGAAACCGGTCTTTGGATGCTTGATTCAGGTCTGGGAAAGACATGGCTTGGTAGTTCGGACTGGACTGTTCCCATGAGGCACAGGGTCAGAGCTGATTTGCATATAGCCAGTGTCTAGCCCAGGGTGGTGTGGAGTGCAAAAAAACGATGGATTTAGGCCCAGATCCTTGTACTGGGGTGAATGTATGACATTGTTCTACATTCTGTCCATCAACTGTGTTTTTTGCAATTTTCACCCCGAGTGGGCTGGGTATGCTCAGACGTGAGTCCCAGGCTCTCCACACCACTGGAGTCAAGCTATCCAGGCTGATGAAGGCTGATAGCCAGAAACCGGTCCTTGGATGCTTGATTCCGGTCTGGGAAAGACATGGCTTGGTAGTTCGGACTGGACTGTTCCCATGAGGCACAGGGTCAGAGCTGATTTACATATCGCCAGTGTCTAACCCAGGGTGGTGTGGAGTGCAAAAAAACGATGGATTTAGGCCCAGATCCTTGTACTGGGGTAAATGTATGACATTGTTCTACATTCTGTCCATCAACTGTGTTTTTTGCAATTTTCACCCCGAGTGGGCTGGGTATGCTCAGACGTGAGTCCCAGGCTCTCCACACCACTGGAGTCAAGCTATACAGGCTGATGAAGGCTGATAGCCAGAAAGCAGTCCTTGTATGGTGATTCCAGTCTGGGAAAGACATGGCTTGGTAGTTCGGACTGGACTGTTCCCATGAGGCACAGGGTCTGAGCTGATTTGCATATAGCCAGTGTCTAACCCAGGGTGGTGTGGAGTGCAAAGAAACGATGGATTTAGGCCCAGATCCTTGTACTGGGGTGAATGTATGACATTGTTCTACATTCTGTCCATCAACTGTGTTTTTTGCAATTTTCACCCCGAGTGGGCTGGGTATGCTCAGACGTGAGACCCAGGCTCTCCACACCACTGGAGTCAAGCTATCCAGGCTGATGAAGGCTGATAGCCAGAAACCGGTCCTTGGATGCTTGATTCCGGTCTGGGAAAGACATGGCTTGGTAGTTCAGACTGGACTGTTCCCATGAGGCACAGGGTCAGAGCTGATTTGCAAATAGCCAGTGTCTAACCCAGGGTGGTGTGGAGTGCAAAAAAACAATGGATTTAGGCCCAGATTGTTGCAGGGTTTCTGTACTCACACAGAACTGTGCACAGAGGAGTGGAACCTCGGCAAATTAGGGTGTCCCAAAACTTACCTTAGCAACCAACTCACCCCTTACCGAGCTAGCTACAGTGTCTCATTGGACATATCAAACACCCAATGTTTAGACAAACCAGAACATGAACTTACAGTACCTCAGGGTACGTGGGACTCATGAACACTCTTTCGTTATATTATCATTACAAACCAGAACATGGAGTAAAGAAGACACATGTGCATTTGAAATGTTTATTTACTAATGCCGTCTTCTCAGGCGCAGTATCTTTGATAATACAAGTATACTTATTATCAGTAGCAAAATTATCAGCATAGTTACTAAGACATAAAAAGCGAATGGTGACAGCATGTTAACATGCTGTAATGAATAAGAGTTAACAACACTTATATCTCACCCTCCCTAACACATATATTATATTATTATCTAAGAAGGTCTCTTTGGGTTGTTTTAGGGCGGGCCCATACCTTAGTGTCCTAGCATGAAGGAATCACATCAGCATACACCAGCTCTCTCTGCATGTGCACCGCATCAAGTGTGTTAACTATTCTCCTGCAAAGCAATATCAATCCCGCCTCAAGCCCAAGTTGGCAAAGGCTGCACTTGTGTTATGACTATGAAGGCGTGGAGATCAGACCTCATAACAATTCCATATCGTGTTGCTCCTGAAACTTCAGCACTCTCCGTGCAGACATGTTTTATTAAACAAAGCAGATATCAGAGCAATAACATATTATTCTCACATTCACCACGGCAAACTACTAGGTTGAAAGCTAAGTCAACAAATGAGGGTCGTGTGCAGAAGTTGCAAGAAAGGAAAAATGGCGTTTAAATCTGAAATGTACCTATGCTAACTTAACACGAAATATGGATATATAGGAGCTATACAACACCCCCCCATGATCCGAGAACGGACTAAATAAGGTAACAGAAGTGCCATCACATGAGAGCAGAATCCATTTATAAACGAGCATGAATAAAAATTCAATTATAAAAACTAATGCTAAAAAATAGCCCACAAATATAATGTGGCTCAAGCCAATAGGCAAGCAAAAATAAAATGTCTTGACCAAAAGTCAATAAAATCAAGGAAATGCTATCAATCAGCATGCCAATCTGAGGCAGTGTCTATGATAAGACCGTATATGAAAAGTAAGCTGCAACAGCCTCAAGGAGGAAGTCACTGTCCTCATCCGAAAACAGTTCAGCCATCCAGTTTAAAAGATGAAAGGAACATACGTGATCTTCCAGCACCGGATCCTCTATAACCATCAGAGGACAGCTCGGTGGGTTTTCAAGAAAACTTTGTTCCAAGAAATTTCGCGCTGCCGACAACACATCCCAGGGACCCATTAGTCCATGTGCCACCGCCAAGGCCATAATTCTTTCGTCAGAACAAACCAACTCGTGAGCAATGATAGGACTCATCAGTTGATCAAAATCGACGTCAGAAGATGCTGGTCCGCAGAGACACAAATCAATGGCCCAAAGGAAATCACAGGTCAGGCAGCGAAATACAGGCTGGACACAGGTGAAATAGGAGAACCGAAAAGATAATCCAAACGCCGTGCTTAGAGTCGCCAACGGCAGTGTGCCATAATAATCAAGCATGCGGTTGCGAAACCGCGTCAGTAGTAGCTGTGCGTGGTCTTGCACAGGAAGGGCATCCATATTTAAAAAGGCAGAAAACCACCAATGCGCCTGCCGCTAAAGCAAGTAAAAACGGGAACCCTCCAAATAAGGATGAAAAAATAGAATGGAAGAAAGCAGGGATGACTCCAAAAATCTTCTCAAAGGAAGTCACGAGACCACCGCTAACAACTTTAAAAAAATGTGCTAGGCCCGTTGTGGAGGATGCGTTAAAGATAGAACGGACCATAGCTCCGAAATGCAAGGGCAAATCAGTGTTTAAAAGAGCCTGAACCTCCGTGCGGGTGTTAGCAATGTGAAGCACGAAAGTTTCACGGGCCGAGCTCAAGGCCACCTCTTTCTGGGACAATAGAGCTCTTATTCTAGCCATGCCGCTGAATTCTGCTCCCAAGGTCGGTATCTGTGGCCAAATGGAAGACTCCCTATGTTCACGTGTGGGAGGATAAAGAACATTTCTGCAGCAAATAACTCGCTCACTAACTGTTACTATGAAAGCTATACCTTTAATTAAACCACAACAGTTTTCATTATTGAGCATTAAATAACTACCATTCTCTAACAATTTAAACGTGGGGATGATAGCAGGAACTGGCGTGCCCTGTAAAACGCAAGCCATATTCGGTCTGTCCTTGTTACATGAACCGTGTAACTGTATGTGTCTACACATTAAAGAATGATCTGGCGTCTCAGTACACTCATCCCCTGTTAGATAAACCTCTTGTTCATCCTTGAAACATCTGTATGTATATGGGAGTGACCAGACCTCATGAAGAAAACCGCTACCTAAGGGTTCAAAACGACCTATTGGCACATATTTCATACAAATTGAAAACTTATATAAAGCAAAAGGCAGCGTTATTAAACCGTGGATAAGCCACGTAGCAGCAGTGGTCTCTGCCACAGAAAAAGGCAAAGATTCCAATCTTTCAATATGGAGCATAGAAAAGGAAGCATCACGCATTGAAAGCAAGCGTTGTTTGTCTGTCAAATTAAACGGTGCAAATAAAGAGGAAACGTTCATGTATCCCCAGGGAACTTTACCCATTTTTAGAGTCTGTAGTGTCCATGCAAACTGCATGATTGAACGTAATTGATTTTGACCATGGTATAATACAGACACTTCATCATGCACAATATCAACAACAGACGACACAATATTATCTAATGTGTAAATTCTAGAGGAAAGCACGTTAATGCTATTGTCAACAACTGCAAGAACTTTCTCAAGATTTGCCTGATCAATAGCCCTAAGGCGTGAAGCAGCCTCAATTTGTGAGAGTTTCCAAATTTCATTGTAAACACCATATAACCAGCGTTTCGACCTGCCACTAGCTGGGCCCTTAATGAAATCATTCAAATCCACGTCTGCATTCAGTTTGGAAAGGTGATACTTAACCGCAGGTAAAGTTGAATGTTTCAGCCATGATTGACACAACTTGCCCACAGAGTAAGAGGTGACAGTATGACTCAAATCAAAACGGGGATCAGATCTAACAGCCCTAAAACCGTCAGTCATATTTAAAAATCTCTTTTGGCAAGAATCAGCACCACGGTGCCAAAGCAGCCAACCCTTGGGGTTCATACTGGAAATGTTAAAGGAGGAATTCAGAAGCAGAGCCTGTATTTCTCTAATGGACAATTTAGTAAAATTACTCCAATTCTCATATTCCTCCAACTCCGGGAAAGACGGGGTGTTTAACCTTTTAGATGTAGCCAATCCAAAGCACGTGGTCTGGGAAATGGTTTCATTTAAAAACCACATATGATTTGGGATGAGACATGCACGGTGCAAAGCCTCAGTGCCTTGTACCTGCCAGGCCCTTGAGCCCCAAACTGATTTAAGGTCTATGGTATCCTTCCATAACTCATACCCTCCAGAAACTAATTGATCCAGGAAGGCCTTTGAATATAACAATTTTGTATTTGTAAGTCGAACCTTGGACAGTGGCTGTTTTTGAAATTTAAAATAAAAGGACTCGGGATTGGACTGATTAAAGTCAGTGAAATAAGTATACTTTTTAAGAAACGTTTCTGAACTCCCTTGTGTTGGTGCTGGGCAATGTTCCCACTGAGTAAAATTAACCGCATCCCTTCGGGAAGATGTCTTGTGTAAGAAGTGATTGCCATAATGTTGGTAACAGAACAATTCACCATAATTAGCAGATTCTAAATATAAATCCTCAGCATCAAAAGCAGCATAATATTTCAAATCAGAAAACAAACTTTCCACAGCATTAACATCCCAATCATCAGAACGAATGTTTTGTTTCACCACATCCCCCATATTAACTCTTAGTACATTAGGAACATTAACGACTTCCGTTGGGCCATGAATCTGAAAACGAACTGCATCCCACGCGATTCCATCCAGAACAGGCCACGCTGTGATGTTAACCAAAGTCAAGTCTCTTTTTAATCTGTGTGTAGAATGTGAAGAGGAAAGTGGGGCCAAAGTTCCATTCAAATGAGTAATGCAAGTTCTCTCCTCGACATAGTGTCCATTCATAATCCGAAAAAAATAAAACACAAAACCAATTGACATAAAAAGGTAAACTGAAAAAAGGGCCAGCCAAATGTATATCCAAGGAGGTATCAAAAAATGTTTTTTAAACAGGCTAGCATATAATGCAATTTTAGATGGTTTTTTCGAGGCAAGGGAAGCAGAGTCAAATGAAAATCTTGATTCCGTGGCTAAACGAGCTTGCAGGTCAGGCATGGACAAATCAGTGGGGTATGTATAGTCTGTCTCATCAAGGTTAGTTCCTGGTAAAGTATTCAATAATGGAGTGGAAACAGCAGGTAATTCGATGGCCACCTCAGGTTCATTATTAGAAGCAGTGGGCATAATTGAATTTCTCACAATGGAAGGACAGGAAACAGCCGGTGTCATGCTAAGAAGAATCGGCCACTCTGTGTATCTTGACATTGTCAATAGAAATAAACCTGTTTTCCTTACGACCTGGAAGTGGTGGTAAAATGACTGTTCTTGTGCCCTTCACTCCAAGCACTGGGACCGGAGCGCGATAAGAGGGACCAAACTCTTTCTTGTTGTCGATCTTCTCTCGAACCAGTTCTCCAACTTGGGGTAGCCAGCCAACTACCGGGATCTGCAACGCATCATCCGATGAGGAGGGCAAATGTTCCTTTGCAAGAGTGTCTCTCGTCTTTTGTAGATCCTGTAAAACATTGCAATGTTCATCTGCGTCAAAGGAAGTGGCGCGAACCACCGAGTCTAGACCGTCAAGGTCAGGGACGAACATCTTGATGCCAAAGAGCATTTCGTATGGGGTCCGCCCACCCAGAGACCTTCTAGGGAGATTATTAAGAGCACGCTGTACGCCATAGAGGTGAGCCAGCCAATTTCTGCCAGTGCCTATAACTCGGGCTGTCAAAGATTGCTTTAAATCACGGTTCATTCGTTCAACTACACTATTACCCTCGGGTCTGTAGGGTGACGAAAACTTGACTTGGACCCCCATCGAAGTCATGGCATCCTTATACGCCTTAGAGGCGAAAGCCGGACCCTGATCCGAATGGAAGGTACCACAGGCAAAAATCCCTATAAAGATACGCAAATCTCTGATGACAGTCCGGGAATCAGCGCTGCGATGTGGCCATAACCACACAAAGCGTGTGCATGAGTCAACTGCTACTAAGATGTATTTATACGCAGTATCAGATGAAAATGGACCGCAGTGATCTAAATAAACACAGCCTAGTGGTTTATTAGAAATGTACAACTGAGTCTGAGGCGGACGCGTAGCAGTTGAAGGTTTAATCTGCTGGCATATGTCACAAAGAAGGACATAATCACGCGTCTGTTTGTACAGTCCCCGCCACCAGAAACGTTGTTGTAGTTGCGTTACAGTGGCTGAGACGCCCGCATGCGCAGACGCCACACCTTCATGAGCCGCTGTAATCAAGTCTGTTCTGCGATCAGAGTTGGGAATCAGCCGTTCCCCAACATCAGGTATTGTCACAAAAGGAACCTTTTCGGGACTTAAGTGGTATTTATACTTCGAAGGGAATCCCGAAGGATGTTTACTTCCCTTCTCAGGGGCAGCTATCGCTGCCAAGATGTCGCTATCAATCTTGGTTTTCGACCTAGTAACTGCTGCAACTAAGTATGTAGATACTGCTGATTTCGCTGCTTCATCAGCAAGCGAGTTGCCAACAGCGTGAACTCCCACGCGCTGATGACCGAGAGTATGAATCACATAAACGAGTGGCAACACAGCCTTAAGCTCTGCCACTCGAACCCAGATCTTTTTATGTTTTATTGTGCTACCCTTGGAATCATGAAAATCATTTTGAATCCAAAAGAACAAGTTTTCATTGTAAGACTGGACACAGTAGTAAGAATCACTTACAATTAGAGTAGTAACACTTGGATCTGCGTACTCCAAAGCTAGTAAGAGAGCACGAAGCTCTGCTAATTGTGCGGTGCAATCGCCCAGGGGCATCGTGTGTACCTCCCTGGAAATGAACTCATCATTCAACATAGCACCGACCACAATGGCGCAAGCGGAAACGTAGGCATGTTTAGAGCCATGCGCAACCTGCGCCGACCCATCAGTGTAAATGATGCAATGGAAGTCCTCCAAAGGTCGCATCGCCAGAGGAGCAGGATGAACGAATTCATACTGCAAGTACTCCTGCGACCGTAAGGAAGCGTCAAAAATAAACATGACATCCGAGGATGACAATGACGCAGCCCACTGAATCCACCGAGGGTGCAAAGCTTTTGAATTTGGTACACTCGCTTTCGTGACTGCCTCCAAATGAGGACAGGGTGTTACCACTAGCATGCGTTTCCCCTGTGACAGAGCACGTTCCTTTAGAATAGCCATCTGTACAGCAGTTAAAACCTTTTCTATGGTGGGAAACCGCATCTCAGCCGAGGTGTACAAGTGTGACTTGTAAGCAATAGGTACTGTGTCACCTTCATTAAAAGTGAGGTAAGTGAAACCCACCGTCCCAGGAATTATTCTTATGACCAGGTTGGTGTGGTTATCACGAGTCAGTAAATATTTAGAAGCGAGCAGATCAGCCTGCAAGGATTGCAAAATGGCTGAATGCTCAGGCAGCCAGCAAGATTTTGAGAAAGTTGGTTGTATCAAAGCATACAAAGGCTTGATACGCTGGGCATATTCCGGAATGTAAGTTCTGCCGAAATTCAAAAAGCCCAGTAAGGATTGTAATTTTTTCAGAGTTGTTGGTGCGCGCAAATGTGCGCACTTCTCCAAGAAGTGAGGAGCCAAACCTCTACCTTCATAGTTGAGCTCATAGCCCAAAAACAACACTGTGTGTTCAGCAATGTGCGATTTTGCAAAGTTGAATTTGTAACCCATGTCTGCGAAGTTGCAAACAAGAGAATTTACTCGACACAGATGCTCCCAAATATCGTCGTCTGTGAGATATATGTCATCCACATATGAAAAAGCATCAGGGTCGAGTGCCTCCAGAATAGAGACAATTCGAGCGGTAAATACACCAGGACTATTCTTGTAGCCCATTGGAAGACGCCGGAATTGCTTTTGGACTCCAGCGCTTGTAAAACTGGTCCATTGGGAGCTAAAGCTGTCCAATCTGTGGGCATAAAAACCATTGGATATGTCAAGCGTTGTCTTGAAACGCTTACGCACGAGACTATCCACTAGGGCAGAGCCGTGGGTATTCTGTACTGCACAGTTACGGCAATGCGAGTTTAAATGCCGGTAATCCAAAACCAAACGATATGATCCGTCAGGTTTATTCACAGTAAAAAGGGGATTATTCATCGGTGACACACACGTTTCAATAACTCCCTGATATTCCAATTGTTCAAGGATTTCCGCGACGGAAGATTTTGCTTCACGCCGAATGGGATATTGAGGTTGAGGCTGCGGCTGAGACCGCAACGGAATTTCGTGGCAAGGCGACAATTTATCCCAACCACATTGGTTACGGTACAGAGCCGGCGCGAGAGCCCGAGCCCACTCTTCTGCAAAATGCTGCGCATGCTCTTTCGAGACAGTGTTCGCGAAACTGGGTAGGATTACCTCCTCCCCTCGCGGCGCCGCGAGCACAAAAGGTGGGGGCCAGTCAGCCTCCGAAAGTAAAATATCATATGTAGAAGACAGATTCTCCCAAAATACACCTTTAACGGTACGCTGTATGTCACCTTCAATTAACAGGACAATTTCATATAGTCTTTCAGGGGGAGCAAGTCTCGTATCCGCTGTTTCTATCACAACGTAGACATCAGTCGCTATCACCCTCAGTAGTGGACGCAGCGCCTCTCTGACTATGGTTATCTCCGCCGCGCTGTCCAGCAAGGTCAGAGCCCACGTCAGATTCCGAAGCCGCGTTCTCACTATCTGTGGCATATCGATGCGCTGTTAAGGCTGCGACTTTCTTTTTCGCAAACTGCGGACGCCTAGGCGTAGAATCCTCCTGCTTCACTGCGCCGTCCGTCTGGCGGGACTGGCCACGTCCTTGTTGGCCACCACGTCCACGTCCACCCCCTCCTCCACCGGTCTTCGGGGCCGATGTGTCCTGAAAGGAACGAGGAGAGCGTTGATCAGAACCCTGAAAACGATCAGGCGATTTAATCATCGCGCGGTCGCGCAAATCATAAACTTTTTCGGGTGGCGCAGGAGCTTGTATTGCAGGAAAAGTACCCTGAGTCTGCGTTGTCTGCTTCCCCTGTGTCTGTTTTTTAGGCCAATTTTGTTTCTTGGACTTGGGCTGGGCATCTGTCACTGCAGATTGTCCCTGTGGTTGTTTTTTCTCCTTCACTGGAAAATATTTCAGACCCCTACTTGTGCGGCCAATCGTTTTATAAGCGGCCACCACAATTTTTGCTAACTGGCGGGGTTTGTCGGCATCGGGCAGAGCAGCCAAAGCATTCGACACCTGAAAGTTAACTGCATCTCCTTTAACATTGGAGAGAATGAGATCACTTACAATCTCAAAAGAACCACACAGGCGCATACCCAATTCAACCGCTGCCTCTGGACCGTGATCATTCTGAACACGTCTAACGATTTCAGGCAGGGCAGTCATAGACGGGGTGCCGAAGCACCTTGTATAAACTGCCGCAAATGTTTTTCCCCAGCTGTCACAGTCAGCAAGTTCAGGAGTAATATCCTTCGGTAGAGTAATCGTTAACATTCTATGTTTATCAGCAGGAGTAGAATTCGGAAAAACCGCCTCCAGTTGATCAAACTTCTCTGCTAGCCAGAATGGGAAGTCATCGTTGTCAACCGGACGCGCACCAAAAACCGAATTTACCATCACTGGATTGAGACGCATTCCGCCTCGTTCCAGGGGAGCGGCCGCACCCCCCTGGGGACCACCAGGAAGATGTCGACCGATGTATTGCACTAAAGCACGAATCACGGAAATGGAAACTACATGCAGCCTGCGAATTTCTGCCAGGGTGCAAGCCCCGTGATTCGGGTGCGGGGTAAAGCCACCCAACGCAGGCCAATTAGTACCTGGAATTGAGAGTGGGCCTAACCTCGCAGGGGACATAGAGTGGGGGAGGGCGCCATCAAACCAAACTCGATGCTGCCAATGATCAATAGGTATTTCCAATGCCCTGTACGGCGTATATTCAGCTGGGACATCCGAGGCGGTGTAGGAGTGGAACAAACCAGAATTAGCGTCCACAGCCGGAAACGTAACCCAAGAGTAAAACAACTCGTAAGGAAACGCCGGATCTGCACATACCACGAAAATCACAGCCATCCCATCTACTGGGACTTGGTACGTCTGAAGATGGTTGCGTACCGCTACGCGACTATGCTGCGCAATAGCCACCGCTGCCGCCATTACAGAATTGGAAATAAGAAAACACAAAGAATACTTTGTAGCACAACTGGGTAGTAATTCAAAGAAACCGTTTAAGAAAGAATCAAGCTTGAATAAAGACCTATTTCAAAAAATAGGTAGGTTTCACCGACACCCCGTTTTCCGGAAACGGACGTGAAGGGGTTAAGGCATGAACGATAAACTACTCGAGTGTCATGATATAAGACCACCGAAACCGTTGGGCGCCATGTTGCAGGGTTTCTGTACTCACACAGAACTGTGCACAGAGGAGTGGAACCTCGGCAAATTAGGGTGTCCCAAAACTTACCTTAGCAACCAACTCACCCCTTACCGAGCTAGCTACAGTGTCTCATTGGACATATCAAACACCCAATGTTTAGACAAACCAGAACATGAACTTACAGTACCTCAGGGTACGTGGGACTCATGAACACTCTTTCGTTATATTATCATTACAAACCAGAACATGGAGTAAAGAAGACACATGTGCATTTGAAATGTTTATTTACTAATGCCGTCTTCTCAGGCGCAGTATCTTTGATAATACAAGTATACTTATTATCAGTAGCAAAATTATCAGCATAGTTACTAAGACATAAAAAGCGAATGGTGACAGCATGTTAACATGCTGTAATGAATAAGAGTTAACAACACTTATATCTCACCCTCCCTAACACATATATTATATTATTATCTAAGAAGGTCTCTTTGGGTTGTTTTAGGGCGGGCCCATACCTTAGTGTCCTAGCATGAAGGAATCACATCAGCATACACCAGCTCTCTCTGCATGTGCACCGCATCAAGTGTGTTAACTATTCTCCTGCAAAGCAATATCAATCCCGCCTCAAGCCCAAGTTGGCAAAGGCTGCACTTGTGTTATGACTATGAAGGCGTGGAGATCAGACCTCATAACAATTCCATATCGTGTTGCTCCTGAAACTTCAGCACTCTCCGTGCAGACATGTTTTATTAAACAAAGCAGATATCAGAGCAATAACATATTATTCTCACATTCACCACGGCAAACTACTAGGTTGAAAGCTAAGTCAACAAATGAGGGTCGTGTGCAGAAGTTGCAAGAAAGGAAAAATGGCGTTTAAATCTGAAATGTACCTATGCTAACTTAACACGAAATATGGATATATAGGAGCTATACAACAAGATCCTTGTACTGGGGTGAATGCATGACATTGTTCTACATTCTGTCCATCAACTGTGTTTTTTGCAATTTTCACCCCGAGTTGGGCTGGGTATGCTCAGACGTGAGTCCCAGGCTCTCCACACCACTGGAGTCAAGCTATTCAGGCTGATGAAGGCTGATAGCCAGAAACCGGTCCTTGGATGCTTGATTCCGGTCTGGGAAAGACATGGCTTGGTAGTTCGGACTGGACTGTTCCCATGAGGCACAGGGTCAGAGCTGATTTACATATCGCCAGTGTCTAACCCAGGGTGGTGTGGAGTGCAAAAAAATGATGGATTTAGGCCCAGATCCTTGTACTGGGGTGAATGTATGACATTGTTCTACATTCTGTCCATCAACTGTGTTTTTTGCAATTTTCACCCCGAGTGGGCTGGGTATGCTCAGACGTGAGTCCCAGGCTCTCCACACCACTGGAGTCAAGCTATACAGGCTGATGAAGGCTGATAGCCAGAAAGCAGTCCTTGTATGGTGATTCCAGTCTGGGAAAGACATGGCTTGGTAGTTCGGACTGGACTGTTCCCATGAGGCACAGGGTCTGAGCTGATTTGCATATAGCCAGTGTCTAACCCATGGTGGTGTGGAGTGCAAAGAAACGATGGATTTAGGCCCAGATCCTTGTACTGGGGTGAATGTATGACATTGTTCTACATTCTGTCCATCAACTGTGTTTTTTGCAATTTTCACCCCGAGTGGGCTGGGTATGCTCAGACGTGAGACCCAGGCTCTCCACACCACTGGAGTCAAGCTATCCAGGCTGATGAAGGCTGATAGCCAGAAACCGGTCCTTGGATGCTTGATTCCGGTCTGGGAAAGACATGGCTTGGTAGTTCAGACTGGACTGTTCCCATGAGGCACAGGGTCAGAGCTGATTTGCAAATAGCCAGTGTCTAACCCAGGGTGGTGTGGAGTGCAAAAAAACAATGGATTTAGGCCCAGATCCTTGTACTGGGGTGAATGCATGACATTGTTCTACATTCTGTCCATCAACTGTGTTTTTTGCAATTTTCACCCAGAGTTGGGCTGGGTATGCTCAGACGTGAGTCCCAGGCTCTCCACACCACTGGAGTCAAGCTATCCGGGCTGATGAAGGCTGAAAGCCAGAAACCGGTCCTTGGATGCTTGATTCCGGTCTGGGAAAGACATGGCTTGGTAGTTCGGACTGAACTGTTCCCATGAGGCACAGGGTCAGAGCTGATTTGCAAATAGCCAGTGTCTAACCCAGGGTGGTGTGGAGTGCAAAAAAACAATGGATTTAGGCCTAGATCCTTGTACTGGGGTGAATGCATGACATTGTTCTACATTCTGTCCATCAACTGTGTTTTTTGCAATTTTCACCCCGAGTTGGGCTGGGTATGCTCAGACGTGAGTCCCAGGCTCTCCACACCACTGGAGTCAAGCTATCCAGGCTGATGAAGGCTGATAGCCAGAAACCGGTCCTTGGATGCTTGATTCCGGTCTGGGAAAGACATGGCTTGGTAGTTCGGACTGGACTGTTCCCATGAGGCACAGGGTCAGAGCTGATTTGCTTATAGCCAGTGTCCAACCCAGGGTGGTGTGGAGTGCAAAAAAACGATGGATTTAGGCCCAGATCCTTGTACTGGGGTGAATCTATGACATTGTTCTACATTCTGTCCATCAACTGTGTTTTTTGCAATTTTCACCCCGAGTGGGCTGGGTATGCTCAGACGTGAGTCCCAGGCTGTCCACACCACTGGAGTCAAGCTATCCAGGCTGATGAAGGCTGATAGCCAGAAACCGGTCCTTGGATGCTTGATTACGATCTGGGAAAGACATGGCGTGGTAGTTCGGACTGGACTGTTCCCATGAGGCACAGGGTCAGAGCTGATTTGCATATAGCCAGTGTCTAACCCAGGGTGGTGTGGAGTGCAAAAAAACGATGGATTTAGGCCCAGATCCTTGTACTGGGGTGAATGTATGACATGGTTCTACATTCTGTCCATCAACTGTTTTTTTTGCAATTTTCACCCCGAGTGGGCTGGGTATGCTCAGACGTGAGTCCCAGGCTTTCCACAACACTGGAGTCAAGCTATCCAGGCTGATGAAGGCTGATAGCCAGAAACCGGTCCTTGGATGCTTGATTCCGGTCTGGGAAAGACATGGCATGGTAGTTCGGACTGGACTGTTCCCATGAGGCACAGGGTCAGAGCTGATTTGCTTATAGCCAGTGTCCAACCCAGGGTGGTGTGGAGTGCAAAAAAACGATGGATTTAGGCCCAGATCCTTGTACTGGGGTGAATCTATGACATTGTTCTACATTCTGTCCATCAACTGTGTTTTTTGCAATTTTCACCCCGAGTGGGCTGGGTATGCTCAGACGTGAGTCCCAGGCTGTCCACACCACTGGAGTCAAGCTATCCAGGCTGATGAAGGCTGACAGCCAGAAACCAGTCCTTGGATGCTTGATTCCGGTCTGGGAAAGACGTGGCTTGGTAGTTCGGACTGGACTGTTCCCATGAGGCACAGGGTCAGAGCTGATTTGCATATAGCCAGTGTCTAACCCAGGGTGGTGTAGAGTGCAACAAAACGATGGATTTAGGCCCAGATTCTTGTACTGGGGTGAATGTATGACATTGTTCTACATTCTGTCCATCAACTGTGTTTTTTGCAATTTTCACCCCGAGTGGGCTGGGTATGCTCAGACGTGAGTCCCAGGCTCTCCACACCACTAGAGTCAAGCTATCCAGGCTGATGAAGGCTGATAGCCAGAAACCGGTCTTTGGATGCTTGATTCCGGTCTGGGAAAGACATGGCTTGGTAGTTCGGACTGGACTGTTCCCATGAGGCACAGGGTCAGAGCTGATTTGCATATAGCCAGTGTCTAGCCCAGGGTGGTCTGGAGTGCAAAAAAACGATGGATTTAGGCCCAGATCCTTGTACTGGGGTGAATGTATGACATTGTTCTACATTCTGTCCATCAACTGTGTTTTTTGCAATTTTCACCCCGAGTGGGCTGGGTATGCTCAGACGTGAGTCCCAGGCTCTCCACACCACTGGAGTCAAGCTATCCAGGCTGATGAAGGCTGATAGCCAGAAACCGGTCCTTGGATGCTTGATTCCGGTCTGGGAAAGACATGGCTTGGTAGTTCGGACTGGACTGTTCCCATGAGGCACAGGGTCAGAGCTGATTTGCATATCGCCAATGTCTAACCCAGGGTGGTGTGGAGTGCAAAAAAACGATGGATTTAGGCCCAGATCCTTGTACTGGGGTGAATGCATGACATTGTTCTACATTCTGTCCATCAACTGTGTTTTTTGCAATTTTCACCCCGAGTTGGGCTGGGTATGCTCAGACGTGAGTCCCAGGCTCTCCACACCACTGGAGTCAAGCTATCCAGGCTGATGAAGGCTGATAGCCAGAAACCGGTCCTTGGATGCTTGATTCCGGTCTGGGAAAGACATGGCTTGGTAGTTCGGACTGGACTGTTCCCATGAGGCACCGGGTCAGAGCTGATTTGCTTATAGCCAGTGTCCAACCCAGGGTGGTGTGGAGTGCAAAAAAACGATGGATTTAGGCCCAGATCCTTGTACTGGGGTGAATCTATGACATTGTTCTACATTCTGTCCATCAACTGTGTTTTTTGCAATTTTCACCCCGAGTGGGCTGGGTATGCTCAGACGTGAGTCCCAGGCTGTCCACACCACTGGAGTCAAGCTATCCAGGCTGATGAAGGCTGATAGCCAGAAACCGGTCCTTGGATGCTTGATTCCGGTCTGGGAAAGACGTGGCTTGGTAGTTCGGACTGGACTGTTCCCATGAGGCACAGGGTCAGAGCTGATTTGCATATAGCCAATGTCTAACCCAGGGTGGTGTGGAGTGCAAAAAAACAATGGATTTAGGCCCAGATTCTTGTACTGGGGTGAATGTATGACATTGTTCTACATTCTGTCCATCAACTGTGTTTTTTGCAATTTTCACTCCGAGTGGGCTGGGTATGCTCAGACGTGAGTCCCAGGCTCTCCACACCACTGGAGTCAAGCTATCCAGGCTGATGAAGGCTGATAGCCAGAAACCGGTCCTTGGATGCTTGATTACGATCTGGGAAAGACATGGCTTGGTAGTTCGGACTGGACTGTTCCCATGAGGCACAGGGTCAGAGCTGATTTGCTTATAGCCAGTGTCCAACCTAGGGTGGTGTGGA
The DNA here is from genome assembly GCF_964261635.1 of Lissotriton helveticus. Classification (NCBI taxonomy): domain Eukaryota; kingdom Metazoa; phylum Chordata; class Amphibia; order Caudata; family Salamandridae; genus Lissotriton; species Lissotriton helveticus. The sequence goes on from NC_136067.1 coordinate 1,719,179,645, forward strand.
GTGCAAAAAAACGATGGATTTAGGCCCAGATCCTTGTACTGGGGTGAATCTATGACATTGTTCTACATTCTGTCCATCAACTGTTTTTTTGCAATTTTCACCCCGAGTGGGCTGGGTATGCTCAGACGTGAGTCCCAGGCTGTCCACACCACTGGAGTCAAGCTATCCAGGCTGATGAAGGCTGATAGCCAGAAACCGGTCCTTGGATGCTTGATTCCGGTCTGGGAAAGACGTGGCTTGGTAGTTCGGACTGGACTGTTCCCATGAGGCACAGGGTCAGAGCTGATTTGCATATAGCCAGTGTCTAACCCAGGGTGGTGTGGAGTGCAACAAAACGATGGATTTAGGCCCAGATTCTTGTACTGGGGTGAATGTATGACATTGTTCTACATTCTGTCCATCAACTGTGTTTTTTGCAATTTTCACCCCGAGTGGGCTGGGTATGCTCAGACGTGAGTCCCAGGCTCTCCACACCACTGGAGTCAAGCTATCCAGGCTGATGAAGGCTGATAGCCAGAAACCGGTCCTTGGATGCTTGATTCCGGTCTGGGAAAGACATGGCTTGGTAGTTCGGACTGGACTGTTCCCATGAGGCACAGGGTCAGAGCTGATTTGCATATCGCCAGTGTCTAACCCAGGGTGGTGTGGAGTGCAAAAAAACGATGGATTTAGGCCCAGATCCTTGTACTGGGGTGAATGTATGACATTGTTCTACATTCTGTCCATCAACTGTGTTTTTTGCAATTTTCACCCCGAGTGGGCTGGGTATACTCAGACGTGAGTCCCAGGCTCTCCACACCACTGGAGTCAAGCTATCCGGGCTGATGAAGGCTGATAGCCAAAAACCGGTCCTTGGATTCTTGATTCCGGTCTGGGAAAGACATGGCTTGGTAGTTCGGACTGGACTGTTCCCATGAGGCACAGGGTCAGAGCTGATTTGCATATTGCCAGTGTCTAACCCAGGGTGGTGTGGAGTGCAAAAAAACGATGGATTTAGGCCCAGATCCTTGTACTGGGGTGAATGTATGACATTGTTCTACATTCTGTCCATCAACTGTGTTTTTTGCAATTTTCACCCCGAGTGGGCTGGGTATGCTCAGACGTGAGTCCCAGGCTCTCCACACCACTGGAGTCAAGCTATCCAGGGTGATGAAGGCTGATAGCCAGAAACCGGTCCTTGGATGCTTGATTCCGGTCTGGGAAAGACATGGCTTGGTAGTTTGGACTGGACTGTTCCCATGAGGCACAGGGTCAGAGCTTATTTGCATATAGCCAGTGTCTAGCCCTGGGTGGCGTGGAGTGCAAAAAAACGATGGATTTAGGCCCAGATCCTTGTACTGGGGTGAATGTATGACATTGGTCTACATTCTGTCCATCAATTGTGTTTTTTGCAATTTTCACCCCGAGTGGGCTGGGTATGCTCAGACGTGAGTCCCAGGCTCTCCACACCACTGGAGTCAAGCTATCCAGGCTGATGAAGGCTGATAGCCAGAAACCGGTCCTTGGATGCTTGATTCCGGTCTGGGAAAGACATGGCTTGGTAGTTCGGACTGGACTGTCCCCATGAGGCACAGGGTCAGAGCTGATTTGCATATAGCCAGTGTCTAACCCAGGGTGGTGTGGAGTGCAAAAAAACGATGGATTTAGGCCCAGATCCTTGTACTGGGGTGAATGTATGACATTGTTCTACATTCTGTCCATCAACTGTGTTTTTTGCAATTTTCTCCCCGAGTGGGCTGGGTATGCTCAGACGTGAGTCCCAGGCTCTCCACACCACTGGAGTCAAGCTATCCAGGCTGATGAAGGCTGATAGCCAGAAACCGGTCCTTGGATGTTTGATTCCGGTCTGGGAAAGACATGGCTTGGTAGTTCGGACTGGACTGTTCCCATGAGGCACAGGGTCAGAGCTGATTTGCATATAGCCAGTGTCTAACCCAGGGTGGTGTGGAGTGCAAAACAACAATGGATTTAGGCCCAGATCCTTGTACTGGGGTGAATGTATGACATTGTTCTACATTCTGTCCATCAACTGTGTTTTTTGCAATTTTCACCCCGAGTGGGCTGGGTATGCTCAGACGTGAGTCCCAGGCTCTCCACACCACTGGAGTCAAGCTATCCAGGCTGATGAAGGCTGATAGCCAGAAACCGGTCCTTGGATGCTTGAGTCCGGTCTGGGAAAGACATGGCTTGGTAGTTCGGACTGGACTGTTCCCATGAGGCACAGGGTTAGAGCTGATTTGCATATAGCCAGTGTCTAACCCAGGGTGGTGTGGAGTGCAAAACAACAATGGATTTAGGCCCAGATCCTTGTACTGGGGTGAATGTATGACATTGTTCTACATTCTGTCCATCAACTGTGTTTTTTGCAATTTTCACCCCGAGTGGGCTGGGTATGCTCAGACGTGAGTCCCAGGCTCTCCACACCACTGGAGTCAAGCTATCCAGGCTGATGAAGGCTGATAGCCAGAAACCGGTCCTTGGATGCTTGAGTCCGGTCTGGGAAAGACATGGCTTGGTAGTTCGGACTGGACTGTTCCCATGAGGCACAGGGTCAGAGCTGATTTGCATATAGCCAGTGTCTAACCCAGGGTGGTGTGGAGTGCAAAAAAACGATGGATTTAGGCCCAGATCCTTGTACTGGGGTGAATGTATGACATTGGTCTACATTCTGTCCATCAACTGTGTTTTTTGCTATTTTAATTAATGTACAATTTGTTATGTAATTGGTCATTGGATTTAATAGTTCTTGTTATTTTTATATTGTATTTACATTTAATCTTTATATTTGTTATTTTGTAAAATATCTAATTTGTTGTGGTTACAATAGTAAATTTGAATCCCTCAATGCTCAAAACTTTCCGCAGTATAGCTTATATTGGAGTGGAAATAGTAAATGTCAACCCTTCAATGTTCAACACTTTCCCCAATGTAGATTACGTTAGAGTGGGAATAGAAATTCTAAACCTCTCAATTTCCAACTTTTCCCCCAAAGTAACTAAGGTTGGTAATGGAGATATACATTTTTGTAGAGCTACATTGAATAAATACAATGTACAAATTATAATGTTGTGTATTAATTGTCTATGTTTTTCAAGTACAGATTATTTTTGTATACATTTGTATAATAATTTTTGTATAATGAAATACACTTTTACTTGTCAGGTAACATATGGGCAAAATACTGTAAACGTATTGAAAATATTTACATTTGGATTATTATTTTATAAAAGTTAAACATCAATTTTGTTTTCATTTTGTAAACAATTTTTTCACACACGTTTATATTTGTAGCACTGTTTATTTGATATATTTTTATCCTTTTAGATAATTTTTTTACATTGCCATTATGAATTTACATATACAATTAAACATTTATCATACATATAATTCACATAACTTTGTATTTAATATTGAAAAAATACTATACAATTTTAGATTTATTTTCAATATTTGTTGCAATATTTCAAAAAGATAATATTTTATACTTTTATTCTAATGGCTTTGATGTTTGCGGATGTTTATTTATTTATTTTTTAAATTAGGACTCCATTTATCTTCATTGCGATTATAGGATTTTGCGGTTAGAGGAAGATCAGAATATTGTTGCTAAAATAGGACTTTTTTTGTTTTACTGCTAAAGCTTAGTAGTAGTATTTACTATTATTAAATGCATGCTGGAGGTGCTAAGTAGTCTGGCCACAAAATGGCCGCCACTTAACGAGGCTGTGACAGCCTGTGCGGCCATCGGGTAAATAAACATTTCCACCCCAGCTGCCTCTCAGGAGCCCAAAATTGCAGAGGAGAAGCGAGCAGGAGGCTGCCAGTTCAGAAGGATCTGTTTGCGGCCTGCTGTTACCTTTAACTTGTGGTGGGGCTCCACCGCAAGGCGTTCAGTGCACCTCAGGAGAGAAGTCATTGTGGGGGGAGGAGCCACTGGCGAGGACTGCTTGCAGGTCAGAGAGGAGCAGAGAGGGTGCCAGGATCAAACCGGGTGAGTGGGAGACAACAGACCGCCTGTGTTAGGGCAATACACATAGACTCATTTGCATTTGCTCTCCCTGTGCTTTGGAACATGGTGGGTGGATGCAGTGTGGCCAGGCCTGGTGGCAATCAGCGGACTGTAGATTGCAGTGCTTCGACCCCCATAATACACAGGCCGGTCTGCAGAGGTCTGGAGGAGCGCAAGCCGATTGTCGAGGAGGTGAGCTGGAAGGGTGGCAAGGCCGGGCGGGCCCCAGGGAGAAGCTGGTAGAGCTGCGCCTTATGTGTGATCTAGGCCCTGGCTCAGGACATGTGTAAGCTGGAGAAATTACCCACCGGTGAGTACCTGTCAGGAAAGCGACTTGCAGACTACATGTCTGCTCTGGAGTTGATGTAACGCAGCTTGCTGGCAACTTCGGGCCTGCTACTGCCCCCTAAGATTGGGCCCCTGGGGTGAGGTGGGGTCCCTGACTTGGCACTGGTGATGATCCTGAACCCTGGACTGTAGCTGAGGATTGCGGATTCACTGATTGCGGGATATAAAGCGAGCGGGCAACAGCACTGGGCATCCAAAGGCAGGGACCGGTTGGATCTGCTCATGCCCCCCCTTCAATTCCTCATGGGTGTGGCAGGACCCTGGCAGTGACAGTAAACAGATGGTGATATTGCACTTGTACAAGTAGACATAACCCTGGAGATTCATAATACCTAAAAGTGAGCTAAAGAACGATTATGGATTCAACCCAGGTCTGTGAGTGTTTCAATAGTTTCAGCGCTCCGTCCATCATCTCCCTGTGTTTGCTTTGTTTGCCCTAAGTTGGCAGGGTATACCCAGATGTGGGTCCCTTGCTACATTTGCCACAGGATTCAAGCTAACCTGGCTGGTGAGGGGTGTTACCTCAAAACTGGTCCCAGAATGCTTGTTTCTGGTCCAGGAAAGGCCATGGCTGGGCAGATTGGGCTGGACTGTTCCCATGAGGAACAGGGTCAAGAATGATCTGCATATGGTTGTGTCTGAAGTAGGGTGGCGAAGTGAGCTGAAGAACGATGATGGATTCAACCCAGATCTGTGACTGGGGGTGAGTGTCTGTAAAGTTTCAGGGCTTCATCGGTCACCTTGTGCTTTCTTTGTTCGCCCTAAGTTGGCAGGGTATGCCCAGACATCGGTTCCTTGCGCACTTTGCCACTGGATTCAAGCTAGCCTGGCTGATGAGGGTTGTTACCCCAAAACTAGTCCCAGGATGCTGGTTTCCGGTCCAGAGTAGATCTGGCTTGGCAGTTCAAGTTGGACTGTTCCCATAAGGTACAAGGTCAAGACTGATTTAATTACATGGCTGTGTCTGTACTAGGGTGGCACAGTGAGCTAAAGAATAATGATGGATTCAACTCAGCTCTGTGACTTGGGGTGAAAAGTTTTAGCACTCTGTCCATCATCTCCTTGCATTTGCTTGATTAATAATACCTGCCTGGTATAAGATGGAGCAATCGGACACACAGCAATCCAAACTCTCCTTTGAACATCACAGGCAGATGCGAACAATGGATTCACATCCTGATGGCCTACAGTTGAGTTGAGGGGATGGCGAAGGCCTGACTTAGGAGCCAGACATTCATACTATGCTTTTGGAATTAAGCAGTGTCTGACTGATATGGACAGTAAAATAGATATTCTGGCTGATAGGTTTGATCACCTTAAGGAGAAAGTTGACAAACATGATGAGCGAATAGTTCATCTAGAGTGTTGTACTTCGGATGTGGGATATGTGCACTCATTGATTGGGGAGAAGCTGTTCCACACAGAAAAGGTCCTGGAGGTCATCTGAAACAAGAATGAAGACCTGGAAGCATGCTTTCATAGGAATAATGTGCACATACTAGGTGTACTTGAATCGACAGCTATGGGTCACATGAAGGACTATGTTGAGCAAAGCTTCAGACTCTGTTTGAAGATGCACTTTCTGCCATGATCATTGTTGACAGAGCCCATATGTTGTTGGGCCAGCGGTCTCCCCTGTGCATGCCAGCCCATCTGATAGTATCCCTGCTATTGACCTAAAGAAATACGGATACTGCTTTGCGACTAGTGAGAGATCAGCCTCCATTAACAAGCAAATGAGATTTTCATCTTCCCAGCTTTTACTGTTGCTGTACAGGTTACTCAGGGGGATTTTCTTCCAATCAAATGCTCGCTGAAGAGAATGGATGCCAAGAACTCTTTAAAACACCCCGCAAAGATCTGAATACACCATTCTGGGAAAGCAAAGCACACTATTTTATGGTTCCGGAGGAAGCTGCCAAATTTGTCAAAAAAATACCACTGACATTAGCAGGATCTCTGTCGATGAACCAAAGTACGGTACGGGGGCATCTAAGTGATAACGACTCAGGAGGAGCTCCTTCCAATAACTATAATTAAGAGCGTTCTGTCCGACAGATGGTGGCGTTGCCCCTGTCATGGATTTCGCCCTGGCCTTTGTGCTGTGAAACTGCATCTAGTGGGGGTGCTGGTGGCAGTGACTTGAACAATGGCTGTGTTAGGAGGCCCGCCTGAGTGGGCTCTGGTTCACTTGAGCCTGGTTCACTCCAGCCACCCAACTACAACTTGGCTGAAAGAGTGCTGGGCCTCTGGTTCGCTCTTTTGGGATGATTCCTGTGTTGTTCTCTTTGAATGCAAGTTGGGTGCTTTATGAAGGGTGGAATGGTGATGTGTGGCCTAGTTGGGGGGCTCAAATGGGAAATGGGCAGGGAGTTGTGGTACTCTTGGATCAGCAAGCATCTTGTTTGCAATATGTTTGGATATTTTTCCCCCCGCTGTTACTCAGCATGATGACGCCTGCTTCTTGATATTGTGACACCCGCATGTGTGACCAGCAATCTCGCACCCTTATATAGCTTGGCATGTTGTTGAGTAAGTGCATGATTTGGAACATACAGGGGCTTAACAACATGTTAAGGGAGGAGGAGCTACGCGGGCATCCATAATGGTCGCGTGAGCAGAGAGCTCCCGAGACCCGTGCCGCCCTTCTGCAAAATCCTTAACATATCCTTATTCTGAATATGGGCTTTTGAAGACGAACTCTTGCAGACCTCAACATCCTTTTCTAAATTGAATTTGGACGTCGGGAGCTGTTTTTACATCGACTTCAACTTTTTCGGCCTGCCCCGGACGAGGCCGGGGGACTCTGCTGCTTCACAGGCCGGGGAGTAGTTGAACAACAACGGCCGGAGGAAATCCCCCCAGTCGGCCTCATCCTCACTTTCGGTTTCGTTTTCTACTTCGAGCTCTGAGTGATCGCTACTCTCCCAGATCCATTCCGGATCCGGCGCGGCTTTGCCCTGCTGTCGAGCTCTGCCCCTCCTGAGGGTTTTGGCCTCCTGCTCTATTGACACTTCTCCACTTTTGGCCTATTTCTTGTCTCCCTTGGCCCCACCGAGATCGGCCATTCTTACCAGGTCTAGAGGGCCCCTTCGGGGCACAGCTTCCAATATGGCCACACAACCAGAAATCGAGAAGCGAAAGACAAAGACGCCGGTCCGCGGGGGACATACCCAGACTAACGTTATGGACCGATACACCCAACCGATGGGGTCCCCCGGCGGTACCGGCCGTACTCTTGATGACCCCAGGGCTGACTCGACCGCGCCTACAGATGTCTCTCTCCGAGAAGTCATGAGTGCCATCACGGGTATGCAGGCCTCTATGGGACAGCAATATGAGGCTCTTGCATCCAAAATCGACACTGTGGCCGTGGATGTCACGCTGATTAGAGCGGATATGACCAAAACTAATGAGAGGGTGAAGGCGTTGGATTTGAAGACCTCCAGCCTGATCACTGATGTTACGGACGCACAGACTGAGATCGGGAACCTGAGATCGTCGCACGACTTGATGGCCCGTCGGCTTGAGGAGCATGAAAATAGGGCCAGGCGCAACAACGTGCGCCTCATTGGTGTGCCGGAAAATCCTGAGAACTCTGCTGTCAACCTCTTCGTAGAGGGCCTGGTCCTGAATCATCTAGCTCCCGCCAGACTCAGCAAATTCTTTGCGGTCGAGCGTGCATACCGGTTCCCGGGCGGGAAGGTGAAGCCGGGTGCCCCCCGACACCAATTGTTGCCAGGCTTTTTCATTTTCGAGATAGAGAAGCTATTCTCCAAGCCTCTCGGGATCATGGCCCCTTGAAGTTCGATAATACCACCGTGAACTTTTATCCGGACTTTACTCCTCAGGTCCAGCGACAGAGACTGGGGTTTCAGGGGGTGAAAAAGCGACTGCGAGACCTGGGCCTCAAGTACGCTATGTTGTTTCCGGCCCGGCAGCGGATCGAATATGAGGAACGAACCTTCTTCTTTGACCGTCCGGACAGTGTCAGTGACTGGCTTGATTCCTTGCCGAAAAGGGATGAGCGATCTGAGCACCCCGGCGGCGCCGAGAGGGGCACGCCTGATCAAGAGTGACATTATGGTTCCCGACGTCTGCTCTTTCTAATCGTTTGTCAGCTGAGTTTTGCTATTTGTGCTTTTATTATTGTTTTTGGTGGGTTCAAGGGTGGCGGGGGTGTAAGGGACTCTTCCTCCTCCGGGGTTCTTCGTTTAGATTAGTTTCATGATTGGGCAACAGGCACACTGCAAGTTGGGGTGGTTTCTAGTTCGAATGCAGGGTTGCAGGGTGGGGGGGTTGTAACGGGTTCTAGGTGGGGGTAGGGAGTGTTTGTTTATTTGTTTCCTTCACATGGCATCGTATTGTTTGCTTATTCACCTGCGGGGCTTCATGGGGGCGGGGCTCTGGTTCTTTCTCAGGATGGGGGGTAGTGAGTTGAGACTGCTGTCCTGGAATGTCAATGGTTTGGGAGACAGAATAAAACGAGGGGTTGTGCTGCAGTTCCTTCGACGCCACTCCCCTGATATTGTTCTACTGCTAGAAACGCATTTAATTGGCAACGCTTGCCAGGCGTTGAATAGACGTGGATATCGACTAGTTGCACATGCTGGTTTCACCTCTGGCTCCAGAGGGGTGGGCATTTTGATCAGATCCTCTCTCCCCCTCAAAATTGACGAGATAATGCTCGATGACAGGGGTCGCTATGCTGCACTCTCTGGGAGATGGGAGGGTAGGATGCTTTCCGTAGTCACGGTCTATGTCCCTCCGGGCCTGCAGGCCACCACCTTTGCTGACCTCGGGCGGCTCCTATTGGGGCTACCTGACGGTTTTCTGATTCTCGGCGGGGATTTTAACTCTGTGGTCTCCAGCACTTCTGATCGTTACCCCCCCCCCCCCGGGACTTACCTAGATCTCAAATGTGGCTTAGTGAGCTGATTGAAACCTTTGGGCTAACGGATGGTTGGAGACTCATGCATCCCACACAGTTACAATATACGTTCCACTCCGGGGACCATGGTAGCCTTTCCAGACTAGATTATTTCCACATGCCAGCAGCACAGTCGTCCTCCATCAGGGAGATCCGTCACCTTCCTAGGGGCATTTCTGATCATTCCCCCCTGTGGTTCATTGTTGAGTCTGGAGTGGGTAGCGAAGGTAGAGTGGCTCCCATAAATCCGTGGTACTTCCGGAATCCTAAGACCCGCTCCGTGCTTGTAAAGGCTATTGACTGTTACTTTAATGAAAATGTGGGGTCTGTTTCTTCTTCTATCTCATTGTGGGAGGCTTTCAAGACTGTTGTTCGTGGGCATTCATTGTCATTGATTGCTGCTGCCAAAAAGGCTAAATACGAAGAACTTGTATGCCTCGAATCTGAAATAGCTGTGCTTGAGAGCGATCTCGATGGTGATGTTACCCGTGCTACACTGCATTCTCTTAGTTTGAAGCAGCCCTTGTGACTGACGCTACGAAAGTCATGCATAGAGAGCAGCAAGGTAGAATATATGATGTGGGTGACAAAGCGGGTAAGCTGATTGCATGGTTGGACAAGAAAGAGAGAATGAATCGGGTCGTGCATGTGATTGAGAGGTCGACTGGTGAACGTGTTTCTGACCCGGCTGGTATTGTTGGGTGTTTTGTGGATCATTTTCGGATGGTGTATGCCTCGGTCAGCAAAAGGGATGAACATGACTCTAGGCTGTTGTTGCGTGATATTGCCTTGCCCTGCCTCTCTGATGAAGATAGGGCCTTGCTGGATGCGCCTATCACGGTAGACGAGGTCGCAGTTTCCATCCGCGCCCTTCGGTCCGGTAAGGCCATGGGCCCCAATGGTTTACCCATTGAGCTCTATAAGTTACGACCTGACAGAACGGCGCCTCACTTAAGGGACATGTTCCTTGAGGCTCTTGATTCGGGTGTCCTCCCCGCCGATCAGCGTCTGGCTACCATCGTTGTAATTCACAAAGAGGGTAAACCACGTGATCGTTGTGCTTCGTATAGGCCCATTTCATTACTCAATGCCGAACCCAAAATACTTGCTAAATTGTTAGCTACTCGATTGATTAAGGTGATTGGTGACCTGGTTCATCCGGATCAATCTGGTTTTATTCCACACCGGAACACCGCCCTTAATCTTCGGAGGCTCCATGGAGTTCTCGCGAGAGCTGGGGCTCTGACTGAGCCGGCCATTTTGGCTTCTCTTGATGCCACTATGGCTTTTGATACCATAGAATGGCCGTATCTTTGGGCTGCTCTCACTAAGTTTGGGTTTGGTCCGACATTCATTGCCTGGGTGAAGCTTCTCTATGAAAGGCCGCTCGCCCAGGTGGTTGTTAACGGGAGGGTGTCCAGCACTTTCACGCTCGGGCGGGGTACTCGGCAGGGTTGCCCATTGTCCCCGTTGCTTTTTGCCCTTGCTTTGGAACCGCTGGCTGAGTGGCTTCGTTGGGAGCCCTCGCTGAAAGGCATTCGGTGGACTCCCGACTTTGAGGACCGAATCTCGCTATATGCTGATGATATCCTCCTTTATCGCATGCCCCCCCCAGAAGTCCCTTAATGTGCTTTTCGATGTTCTGACCTCCTTCGGGAAGAACTCGGGTCTTGTCATCAATTGGACCAAGTCATGTGTCTATGTTTTGGCCGGAGAGCTCCCTCCGCTGCCCCGTAGATTCCCGATTCAGTTGGCTACGTCCGGCTTTAAGTATTTGGGTATTTATGTTTCCTTGGATCCTGCCGTTCGATATGACCGTAACCTTCGAGCCCCTCTTCAGCGGCTCAAGCTTGACGTCGTACGATGGCGCCGGCTGCCTCTGTCACCCTTGGGACGTGCGGCTCTTTTCAAGATGATGTCGCTCCCCAGATTTTTATACGCACTCCAGAACTCCTTTGATCCGATTCCTCCTGGCTACTTCCGGGAAGTGGAGGGCCTTCAGAGACGGCTGATTTGGGATGGGCATGCGCGCATTGCCCTCTCCAAACTCCCTCTTCCATGGTATGATGGCGGCATTGCCCTCCCAGACATCAGACGCTATTATTGGGCCTCCCAGCTAAGTGCTGTCAATCATGCAACTTATGCCCCCGGTTCATCGCCAGCCTTTGCTATGGACAAGTATCTTTTGCCCGGTGGGGATTTCAACAGGACACTGTACTCCAAGGGACCCTACAGGACTCTGGCTGGACCCACTAAAATTGCTGTGCGAGTGTGGCGTGATGCAAATGCTGCTCTGGGATGGTGTGAGCGACTGTCCCGTGCAACTCCGTTGTATGATTCAGATGGTTTGGGCAATTTGTGGAGGACGAAAGGTTTTGATAAATGGGACATGATAGGTATAAGCAAGGTTGACGATCTTTGGTCAAAAGGGGCTGTTAAAACTTTTGAGGCGCTTAAGATAGAATATGAGCTTGACGACAAGGAATTCTTTCGGTATGTTCAGGTACGGCACGCCTTGTTGTCTGTCTTCCCCAGGGGGACGGAGATTCCTGAGTCCTCGCCTCTCGACGGCTACGTGCCTAATAGCACAATTTCACTGATTTATAAAAAGCTCATCAACAACAGAGTTGACTTGCTTGTTCGCCTCAGGGCCTTATGGACTGCTGACGGGTTGGAGTTGGACGATGAGGACTGGCAAATGGCCGTGTCCTCTCCCAAGGAGGTGGCCATCCCTGCCCGCCTTCGGTTCATCCAGCTCAAGATCCTTCATCGAGTGTATGTTACTGGTCCGCGTCTTGTACGAATGGGGTACTCTGAGGAGGGTCTGTGTAAACGTGGGTGCGGTATGAGAGGTACCTTCCTCCATATACTGTGGGAATGCCCTGAGGTGGCTGCGTTTTGGTCTCGAGTACATGCCACTATGGAAAGGGTCACGGGGGTTTCACTCCTGCCTGAGGCCAGACGCTGTCTCCTTAATGTATGGGAGCCGGATGATTATAACACGGCGCAGATCTGTTGGGCGACCCTTGGTAACATGATCGCGAAAAGGGACATAGCGCAGTTATGGGGTTCCCACAGACCGCCCACCATGTCGGCTTGGAAGGAAAACATGGACTGGTGCATGTTCAGAGAAAAGACGGTGTACTTGTCATGGGGCATACCCAAGAAATGGAACAGAATTTGGTCTCAATGGAATGCTTATCGTGGGAATATATGTACACCCCCTCAAGATTTTACCCCTACCATCCCCTTGTCTCCCTAGATGACATTCCTGGTCCTCACAACGTAACAAATGTACCGCGCAGTTTCCTCGCTGCCCCCCCAACCCGTAATTGATGTTTGAAATATTGTATGCATATGTCGTGGAATAAATCCCCACTAACTCATGTTTCCCGAAAGTGACTATTTGCCTTGTGTAGTGTATTATGTTGCTTTGTTTGTTTTTTGATTTTCAATAAAAATTTATAAAAAAATAAAAATAAAAAAAACAACATGTTAAGGTGCAAAATGTTTTGACATACCTGCAGTGACACAACATAGACACCTGCTTGCTACCTAACGGAGGGTACTCAGGCAAGATTGGTGAGCGCATATTCCAATTATGCATGTGGGGTGGCTGCGTTAATCCGTAAGGGTCTGCCCTCGTGCACACATCTTGTTCTTTAAGATCAACAGGGCCGGCTGAGGCAAGATGGCGTCCGTGGCGTGGGCTGCGTAAGTAGCCCGATCCTCCCGCTCCGGACTGTGGAGAGAGAAGCAAGAAACTATTGCTGTACGGAGCGGCAAAGCTTACCTGCGGTCTAAAATATGAAATTGCTGTGCAATGCTGGAAGCATTCGGAATCCCCCTCTTTTTTCTGTTACGGCTTCTACTGATCCTACGATACTCTGCTTTGTGTCAGACATATCGGAAGTGCCGTGCTTTCCATCGGCTTGCGAGGGGAAAAAGAAAAACGGCCGAATGGTGCTGGGGCTACTGCTCCTATGTTCGAGTCGACCTCCGGCTTGGTGACTTTCTGCTTTTTTTTCCGGCATCCTGTTTGCTGTGGTTCGTGGCTGCGAAGGTATGCAGGGAGCCGGCTCGAAAAAAATGCAGGTGAAAGCAGTGGCTTGAGGGGGCAAAACAAAAGCTCCGGCGGCAGTGGAGGATAACGAAGGCAAAGACGGTCAGCGAGGGGAGGGCGGAAAGGCTACTCCCCAGGCAGCATCAAACGTTAAGCAGAAGAAGGGTGAACGTGTGAAAATGAGTGCGGAGGTATCCTCGTTAAGACAAGGGTCTCAAACTTTGCCTGCATTATTTGGGAAGCAGATGTCAAAAAATGCCCCAGCACAGTCTCTACGCGCCGCTGAAGAAACTGATATACTGAGTCAGGATACTGATAGTGTTTCTTTGTCTCAGGGGGATGCTACAATGTTACCAACAATTAGCTGTAAGGGCGACAAAGAAGTAACAAATAATGGCACTGTAGAGAGAGGCATTGTGGGAGATGTGGTCCGCGATAGTCTGACAGAAGAGACTTGTGTATTGCCACTGCAGGATCTGACTGGGTCGCAAGAAGCAGTTGACAATTTGTATTCTTTGTCAGATCATTCATCCGATGAAAGCACTAATTTAAGCAAAGATTGGGCAGACTATCATGAAGAGGGCAGTAGCACAAATGGGCTAAGATCGAACGAGGCTTCCCCGATTGCTACGGTTAAGAAGCTAAAAACTAGAGGAGCATGAGGCTCGAACCTGAAGAATAGACGGCGAGAAGGGGAAACAGTCTCTGCGGAGAACTTGCCGGCCGAGTTAGAGAAAGAGTCAATAGCAGCTATAGATTTTAACTCAGTAGAACAGAGCGTGACTCAAGAAATAACTTTATCTATGATCTATAACACAATGATGTAGCATAGGGCAGAGATAAAGCTAGAAAACATGCGCACGCAAGCAACCTGCCGCAAGGTACGAAATGCTGTTCGGCGAGTGGAAAAAATTTGTCCTGACACGGCCTTAAGAGTCACAGAAGACAAATCTAGAATTTCAACTATAGAAGACGAGTTGGCTGCTCAGACATTGGAACTAAGCTCCATAAAAGCTCATCGTGACGACATCAGTTATAAATTGTCTGAGTTGGAAAATCAAGCTCGACGCAACAACTTGCGCATTTTAGGCATCCCAGAAAAAAAAGAAGAAATGGACGTTTGGAAGTTTGTTTGCGAACTCTTTACTGAGGCATTTCCGGAACTGACACTTTGGGACTGGTCTAGAGAGATATCTAGGACACATAGATTCCCATTTACTGTGAGGAAACCCAGGCAAGATGAACAAGATCGGCCAAGAGCTATCCTTGTGCATTTTAATAATTTTCTTGCAAGGGAGGCTGTTTTTGGGTTGGCAAGGCCTGACAAGAAAAGGCTGGCGAAGGAATGTAACTTCTTCGTGAGACCTGAATTTTGTCAGGCAACCGTTACTAAACGGTGGCATTTGCGCCAGCTTATACCTGGGTTCCAGGAAAAAGGAGCAATAGTCTATCTCCAAAACCCCGCTAAACTTAAAGTTATAGCCAAGGTCAGACAAAGTTTTTCTTTTCTGAGATTGAGGCTAAAGAGTTCCTGAGCTCCCTGTAATTAGCGGCAGGTCTTGAATTCAGCGATGGAGTTTTTTTCACCTAAAACACTGTTCAGGGGGCAAATAAAAAAAAGGGGTTTGTTTTTTGTACTTATTAGGTCTAGGTATTTTCTCTCCAATCCGGTAGGGGGGGTGGTACTCCATCTCTTTAGGGACTTATGTCTCATGTGTTGGGTTGGGTGGGGTGGGAGGGAGAAGGGGTGGTTATGGGTAACTGGGTGGGGGGTGAGAGGAATGGGTGTGGTGATGGGTGGAGGGGGGTGAAAAGTCAGCAACAGTAAAGAATACGATATGTAATAAACTAAGTTTACGCCTTAGTGAAAAATTGTTCAGGCGAGGATGGATCAGGGAATGGAAAAATGGCAGAAATGACGATAATCATGACTTCTCAGAGTGTGGGAATTTATTTTGTGTTGAGATATGGATAGGAAATTAAAGATATGCTCACTTAATATTTGTGGGCTTAATGATTTAAAGAAAAGAGAAATGCTAGCTAAAATAGTGCAGTTGTCATCAATCGACATATTATGTTTGCAAGAGACCCATATAGCATGGGGGAAAAGGGGATGTCTGAAGAATCTTGGGTTAGATCTAATAGTTTGCTCCAAACAAACTGGGGTGAAGCGAGGGGTAGCTATTTTCAGGAAACGGGGTCTCGGGTCATGTTTTAGGCTTCTTGAAGATAAATGGGGCCGCTGGGCAATCGCTGAGATAAAGATTGGGCAACAAAGATTTACGCTGTGTACAGTATACGGCCTGAATCTGGATGACTCAGAGCTCATGAGGTTTCTTAATATTGAACTGGCCCAGTGGCCTCAACCAGTGTTATTATGTGGTGACTTGAATATTCATATGGAGGCTAATTTTGATATTAGAATAAATACCCGGTATGTGGGGAGAAAACAGCGGGTATTTTCAGCTTTACGAGATCTAGTGAGGGATCATGGGATGTTTGATGTGTGGAATAGTAAATATCCAGAACAGCCAGGCTATACATTCTTTTCAGCCCCACATAGTTAATTTGTGCGGCTGGATTATTTTTTCACCTCATCACAATTTAGAGGGCAAGTCAATATGGAGATCTTACCCAAACTTATTTCCGATCACAATCCCATAATTCTAGAAATTATATTGAATTCCCAGATGAGAGAAGATTTGCGGTCTTGGTCTTTTGATAGAAGTCTGCTACTTGATGAAGAATATTGTCAATTTATGGCAAAGGTGCTTCAGGAGTTTTTTAGATTTAATAAAGGGACGGCCCCAACCAAAATTGTATGGGATACTCTTAAGGCCACTGTTAGGGGAGAAACCTTAAGCTATGCAAATAAGCGGCGTAAAGGAATACGAGATAAATATAAGAAGGACTGTGCTATGGTGATTCTAGCAGAACATAAGTTAGCAGATGCAATCAGGCAAGGGTTTGACGAATCTATGGCTCAAAGAGAATTAACCATCAAGAGAGCAGCAGTTTATGCTAATATGGCTGATCAACTGGCGATAAAATATACCCAAAACAAAAAAGAGGCGTATGAATTTGGGGAAAAAACTGGCAGAATTGTAGCAAAAAGACTAAGGCAAAAAGCTGCCTTTAATGACATATCTAAGATTATTGATATAAATGGTGTACACCAAGAAACGAAAGAAGGTGTTTTAGAAGCGTTGCGATGCTTCTACCAATCACTTTACAGTGCTCCGATTAACGAGACAGAGGGTTCAAGAGGGGATTACTTGAGAGATTTACAATCTATAGAACTTACAGAAGTGCAGAGAACACTTCTATCTGCACCCATAACTTGGGAAGAATGTGAGACTGCTATATTCGGTCTAGCTCTAGGTAAGGCTATGGGTCCTGACAGTATTCCCCTAGAGTTCTATCATACTTTTAGACATATCTTAAAAAAATAATTAGTTGAAATTTGTCAGCAATCATTCATGGGCAATCCCCCTGCTTCCTGGTCGGAAGCTGTGATAGTAATTTTTAAGAAAAAGGGGAAGCCAGAATTGGATATGGGGTCTTATAGACCAATTTCATTGCTTAATGCAGATACTAAAATCTACTCTAAAATAATCGCTAACAGACTAAACAATATAATGCCTAGTTTGGTCTCTAAAAGACAGCATGGCTTTATAAAGAATCGAGACACAACGGATCATATAAAAAGAATTATATCCATGCTAGATTGGTCTCAAACCACTGACTCCCCTGTAGCGATAGCCCTGTTAGATGCCGAGAAGGCATTTGACAGGGTGTCTTGGGGGGTTTTATGGGCCGTCTTGGTCTGGAAAGGTTTCCTGAGGGAAACTTTAACAGCATTTAAGGCCTTATATGCCCAGCCTAAGGCATCTATTCGTATTGCAGGCAGACTTTCCAGAAATATACCAATATCAAGGGGGACGAGACAAGGGTGTCCTTTTTCCCCCTTGTTATTTGCGCTATACACTAAGCCCCTCCTAGTTAGCTTAGAAAACAATATTGGAATAGCACCTGTTAGGATTCATAATATAGCATATAAAGTGTTCGCATATGCGGACGATATTGCCATAACTACGGCCGACATCAAGAAGGCGATGCCCACGATAGCTGAAACTGCAGATATATTTGGGGCGCAGTCGGGGTACAAATTGAATGTAGCAAAGACACAGTTAATTCATTCAGAAGCTGGACGTCCAATTGATATGGTTTTTGATCCTAGTGCCACATACTTAGGAATCAGAATCTCCCCAAAAATTGACGAGATTGTTCGTTTAAATTTTGAGCCAATTTTAGGTTTGGCAAATAAAACTTTAAAGCGGCTAAATAATTTACACCTGTCTTTATATGGGCGTAGTAATGTTCTAAAAATGCTCATACTTCCCAAATTTTTGTACTTATTCCGCACAATTCCCTTATCTGTCTCAGCGGCCGTTTTTACACAAATTGACAGAATGTGTGGTAGATTTTTGTGGAGCTTCCGCAGGAGCAGGAGGTCCATGTAATGGTGCATCCTACCAAGAGGCAGAGGAGGTTGGGGGATCCCTAGTTTTCGATCATTATATTGGGCTGCACTGTTGCAACATATGGGTATATTGCTCCTACCAGATGTTGACAGGGAAGAGGCATTTACCCCTTCAATATATGAGATGGTATTGGGTAGGGAGGCCCAACAATGCTTGGTACGCATAATCGAACCGAGTTATTATAAAAAAACCAAATTCAAAATCATTATGACGGCCTTCGATGTTTGGCGTAAGATAAAAAAGGGAATTGGTTTACAACTGAATCTGAGTTATTATACTCCTTTAAGTAACTGCTCTCTACTACCAGACATCTTTAGAGACCAAGTAATGGCCAGATGGAATCAGGGAGGTATATGTCATTTGGGGGATCTAATTCAAGGGGGGCAGGTAGTTCCATTTTCTTTTCTTCAACGAAAATACAATATAGCACGAACAGACTTTTTCAAATATTTGCAGGTCCGTAGCTTTGTCGAACAGAAAATGTCTCAAAATCTGGTCATAATAAATAAAACTAAAATCTTGGAAGCTGTTCGCCAAAGATCAAGAATTGGTCCTATCTGCCAACTAATGATTAATAATCTAGAGGATGATATATCTCTCTGGGAGGAAAAATGGCAAGGTAGATTAGGGGTGGACAAAATCGATATGGAAAGGATCATTGAAGTGTCTATGAAAGTTCTATTTAATGGGTCACTGAAGAGTCAGCACTTTATGTCAACATTTGATCTATATTACACCCCTGGGAAAATAGCTAAATGGAATACTTATGGAGGGAGCAAATGCAGTCGATGTGGTGAAATCGCCTCAGATGCCATACATATGTTTTTTCTATGCCCTAAATTGAGTAAGTTCATCAAGGACATAGAATATTTTTTGAATAACAGCCTAGGCATTTGTTTACAATTGTCGGCGGAACTGGTAATATTTGGGCTGCAAGAAAATGTGGGGGGACCTAGGTCCGAATCGGAAGAAGGGTTCGTCTTTATATGTATGTCAATTTATCGTCTGTGTGTAACAACCCAATGGCTTGATGTTGATCCACCTATCTTTAGCAATTGGCAATCCAGACTTTTATCGATATATCATTTAGAGATGGCAATGTATAAGTCAAAGGGTAGGAGAAGAAAGATATTTGGCCAGAAATTGTTGTCTCATATAGCAAATTGGATATGAAATTATGTATTAATGATGTAGCGTGTAAAAAAAAATTGCAATTAGAGACCAAGGATTGACTGCAATGTTTTGTTATGGGTTTCTGAGATGTTCTTTAAAGGTCTGTTTCTTTCGGCATCCTCTCCTGTATGGTTTTTGTGCCACCGCTGTTTTTCTTTTCTGACTGTTTGCTGACAAAAATAAAAAATATATAATAAAAAAAAAGATCAACAGGGCCAGTATGTTATGATTTCTGGAACGCTGTATTTATGGCGCTAATGTAGATGACCCCCGCTTTCTCGCGGAGGTTTGAAGACTGTGGGGACGTTTTTGGCCTGGGGTGCTACTTTGGGGAGGGGATTTTAATGTGGTCATCGATGCTAGCGCTAATAGATCTAGCGACTCCTGGTGACTCAAATGCAGCTGCACAGTTACGACTTATTATGGGTGACAGCACTTAGGCAGCACAGAAGGCATGAGTATAGCAGCCGCCCACACCACATGGTCCTGGATTGATTATTGGTTGGCGACACGGGATATAGATGCATGGACTTCAAACATTGCCCACCTACTGTGGACACTGTCAGATCATGCCTACCTGTTCTATTGGAGATGGCCCCTACTGATTACTTTATGCAAGCCTTTACATGGTGCCTTCTGGCTGGGGTGCTCTGAGACTATGTATCGCAGTGAGATTTGATTGTCAATTGTTGAATACTTTAAGCGTAATGTGGCAATAGTCTTGTACCAATCCACGTTGTAGGAGGCCTTTAAGGTCGTGATCCGAGGAGTATGTGCAGCAAAGCAGGCTGGTGTGCTTCAAGCATTGCACGAGAGCTGGCGCGTCCAGAAAAGATGATCTGTGTGCTGGAGCTCTAATACTTTGAGACATGCTGTGAATCTGTCCTGGTTTCTATGTACAGCAAACTCAAGGAGCATCACAAATTGGTGCAAAGAAGCCCACAATAGGTGACACAGTGAGGGTGATAGTGCAGGTAAGACCATGGCTAATTTGCTACGCAAGCCCAGGGCACGAGAATACATTGTCAAATTAACAGATGACCAACTCGATGCACAGTTTAGTGTAGTTGCTATAAAAAGGGAGCTGCTACCTTTTTCTCATTCCTATATACGGCCACGTAGGCCATGTCCACCTGGACCTCAACTCTTACTTGGACTTGATGCAATTGCCCTGGCTTGAAGAAGACCACAGCTATTTCTTAGATGTGTCCTTCATGGTGGAGGAGGTCGAAAAGGTGTCATGCGCGCACCTTCTTTGTCTCAGAAGTGTCCTGGAGTCACGAAGCTGTACACCCTGATTCCCCCCCGTCACCTCCCGGGCGCCAGGAATGGACGCTAACACCCGAAAAGTAACCAAGGAGAACACAGGGGAACAAAACAAGGGTAGGAAGGGGAGAAAAGAATGGCACTCCAGTCTTCTTCCACTCAGAGGAATTTCTTCTTTTCCGCTGTAACTCTGCAGTAAGACATAAGGGATATAAGTGAAAACTATTCCCTCCCCCAACACCCTCAATGTAATAAGTGTCAATCCCTTTATGTACCTTGTGGAAGGTCAGTGACATATGCAAGGAAGATGCCTGGAACTGTGTAACTTTACTGGATATGCTGTGTACATAGATTCTGTACTCTAAATATAAAATAACACCATATAGATAACATGCACTCGACTTCACCTAAACTATCTCGTCTAAATGAAGCACTCACCAATTGCACCTTGTAGGCGCTCTGTAAATATGTCCAGACTTGAAACCATGAAAGGTGATTCTATCTATTAGTAGAACCGAACAAGTCAAAATAAACCCCTGCCACTAAGAGGGAAATCGGGACTCAACTCAAAAGCCAACCGCATTCAAAACACAGCGGTAAAACAAAGTAACAGCAGAAAACGAAAACGGGACAAAGATTCTGGAAGCAAGCCGCTTCGAAGAAACTTACACGCACAATGATGCACCCGCAAACGCCATAAACCACTAGCTCCTCGCACGCCGACGTGAACCCGGAACGAGTAGGGATTCAATCTGGCTAAACGCGAAGCACTTCCTTTAGGTCTAGGGCGGCTTTAAAACCTAGAACGCTATCTCTCGGCGCATGCGTGGTTATTACGCATGCGCTCACACTCTCATCACTGAATTTGCCAACCAACGCCAACCATAGTATGGAACAGACAGAATAACAGAACGTTTCAGGGGCTACTGCCTGTAATTGTGATCATTGTCTAATACGCTATTCTTCATGTGCGCGACAGGCATGACAAAAGGTAATTCATGCAATGCCTGGAGACAAGACCCCTGGCGTGGATGGCCTCACCTCTGTCTTCTATAAAGAGTACAGCCAGATCCTGGCCCACATCTGGCCATGTATGAGAAATCCCTAGGTAATGGAATAACTCCCCTCCCTGCGGGAAACATTGATTGTGACTATTCTAAATCTGGACAAAGACCCCCAGTGCAGCAAGTCATACAGGCCATTATCCATGATTAACACAGAAATAAAAATCCTAGCTGAATTGATAGCTGCGTGGCTGCTCCTGATTTTACCACTTATAGCAGACCGGTCCAGGACGGGTTTGTACCTGGTCGGTCAACAGTTCATAACATGCACACCTTCTTTTCCCTAGTGCACACTATTGGTCCTGACCTCAGTGCGGCATCAGTTTTCTTGGATGCCACAAAGGCACTTGATTTGCTCGAATGGCCCTACCACTTTGCACTGTTGGTTGCACCTTAGAGTGAGCCCAAAGTTCATTTGAATAATTGGCCTGCTGTACACCCAGCCAGTGGCTAGACTGCGGTTCAATGGACCAAGTGGACAATGCCCAGGTGGCGACCCCTATGGGTGCACGTTATGCTTTTTAGGCTGCTAAGTGTGGTGCACTGTGTGCTATGTCTCCTGAGATGCTTCAAATTGTGATGTGTGAGGGTTCATTTCAGGGGTGGCAATTTTCTTCCCTTGCTGAATAGCTTTTCCCCTTGGTCCCCCTCTGTTACGCTTGGCGCCGGTACGGGGACAGTGATAGGCAACAAACGGGATCTGGTTAAGGCTGGTTTTATTGAAGCCAGTAACTGATCAGTACACTTGGATCTGTGGTGGGTGGGACGCCGAGGAGATCGGCTTCTACTGCGTCTCCGAAGACGGACTGTCTCCTTCTTCCGGAATCCTTCGGGACTTCGTGGGGGCTGGTCCTCGTCTTCGGAGTCCGTCGCGGCGGGAGGTGTGGCTCCCCCAAGGAAATAAGGTAAAGAGAAAACAAGAAAGGGGTTCGTGAGAACACTGCTCAGGGAACCTCGTTTTAGGGAAGGGAGTGAGAGGAGACACCGGTGCTCTACTGTACACGAGAGTGGGGGGTAAAGTGCACGGGGAAAAGGAAACCGGGATATCTCAGGCGTCCCGTGGCTTGGTACCTAGCGTACCTCTAATGTCTACCCAGCCCAGCAATCGGTCACGCACCTGGTTTAGCCACGCACCTCCCCTGGGTGAGTGGTGGGCGGCTCGTGGGAACGGTGGCCTCCTGGCGTTCCTCCGTCCTTAGCAGTCGCCGATTCTGCTTCCCGTAGGTGTCTTTCCTCTTCTTCTCCCCCGGCCTCTGCTGTTCCTCGCCGCTCTCTCTCTGCTCCCGTACTCTCGACGTCTTCCTCCGATGTTCTTCTCCTCTCTCGCTCTTCTCCTTCCAACTCCGTCTCCTCCTGCAACTCCGTACTCAATACTCCTCCCTGCTCCAACCTCCGGGTGATCTTGCACACCTGGGACTCAGAGCCAGCCCCTTTTGATGGAAATGCATAGTATGCCGGCTCCTCCCACGGAGCGTCCTTCCAGGAGTTAAAGGGCCATTCCAGTTCCGTCGTATCCTCAACAGCTGAATCGATGGCCTGTGGGGCGGGAAGACAGAGGGGGGGGTGGTAAAAGTGCATCGCGGTTCACCGCTAATGTTTCTCGCCCGCCCTGATGCATTATGGTACTTGTGGGCGGCATTGACAAACAGTCCCCGGACGTTCTCCTGTACACCCCGTTACACCCTCCCCTGGTGTACAAGAATGATGTATAATTGACAAAGCTGTAACTTGTCGGAGACATTGCATTGAATAAGCTGACCTTGTGTTGGAATGTCCAACGTTTCTTGCTTATAAATTTCGATAAAAAGTTTTGGGGAATAATCAAATATATGCTAGTACATTAGTTGTGTTTTGGATGCAGGTAATGTTATTTCATGTACTGTCTAGAATGGAGTTGGCGGTTTGGTGAAACATTATGGGCCTTATTCCGATGGCGGGATGACCGCCACCGGCAGGTCTACAACCATTGTATCGGTCCGACTGCCGGATTAGGATACCGGCGGTTGGAGTGATTTGGACAGGGGGAAAGACCGCCATCTCGGATGGGCTCAAGAAGCCCGTCGGGTGGCGGTCAGAGCCTAATCCCTACAATAGGGCAGGCACCGGCATAGTATTAGGATGTCCCTTTCCCTCAGCCTTTACATGGCAGTCCCACCACCATGTAAATGATAGACAAAAAGGGACTTTGTGGGTCCCTAGCAGGGCCTCCATCCCTTGTGGGCCTCTGCTATAAGGGCCAGGGTCCACCCAAACATCCATTCACCATGTGCTAGGCGCCACATGAGGCCAGGGGGCACATGCGGTGCCCCCTCAAACATCCTTGCACCGTGTGCTAGGCATCATATGGTGCCTGGCACAGGGTGCATGGGTGTTTGAAAATATGCCTTTTTCTATTGCAGCTTGTGTTGCAGCACTTTTCTGGGTCGCAGCACAAGCTGCAATTGAAAAAGGCATATTTCCAAACCCTTCACGGCAGTCGGATCGTAATATGGCTGGGGTAGCCGCCGACTACATGTCGGGCGGTCTCTATTCCGATACGATGGCAGTGAGACGCTCGTCCAACCGTCAATGTAATGAAGGTCTATGTTTGGATTGCATATTAGTTCTAATGTTTTAAAATTGCTGCTATGTTTCAAGTTTTTGAATTATGCTTATTTCGTGTTGGGTTTTCTTTAGGTATGTTGTTTACCAGGTCTCTATGGTTTTGAGAACTTTCATCACTGTTTCTATTTTAAAATCTATGGAATATGTTCTGCGCAATATGTTGGACATTTTGATTATGTGTATGCTATGTAGTTCTTGAATTAAATATTATTTGTGCAAGAGAGAAGGTACTTTGATTTTTGATTTTATTTCGAGATTTTAGAGAATGTTTTTATATCTCTTTTAAAACTTATTTTTAACAACTTTTTGGTCTTTTTTTAATTTTGATATTGTTCAAGATATTTTGCATTGTTTACTCCTTTATTAATTCAGTTATTTTCACTCTTTAGTCTTGGGTTGAATTTTGCATTTTTTTTTTTTTAGGTACCACTTGTTAATTCATATAGGAGTGATGGGATTCTCAAGGTGCCCTGAATTGTAAGTGTTACTTACAATTGTTCTTAATTGTCATTTTGAGTGTTCAAAATGTATATTTTATTGAATATATAATTATTTTTCAGTGTTTGGAATATGATTTCTTTAAGTTATTTATGTGTTCTCTGAATGTGGTGCCTATTGAGGTTTGTTTCTCGTTTAATTGAGTACAATTTGTTTTATTCACAAATGTGGTGTTTTATTGGTGACGTGGTATTGATCATTGTAGTGTGTATGCTATTGAGTATAAGAGCCTCATTATGATGGCAGTCGTAAACATCCCTTTTTCCATTGCGGCCTGAGCTGAGGCTTGAAATAGGGCCGCAGAACTAGCCACAATTGAAAAAGGGATGTTTTTTTAACATCCATGCGCCGTGTGCCAGGCATATTGTGCATGGGTGTTTGGGGGGCACCACATGGGTCCCCCAGACCACATAGTGGTGGCCTATGCAGAACAGGGACCCTGCTTGGGGCCCCCAAAGTCCATTTCCTAAAGTCTTCCATGGCGGTCGGACCACCGTGAACAGGCACTGCCCCCATTGTAGGGATTACGGTCCAACCTACACCCCGACGGGCTCCTTGAGCCTGACGGAGGCGTCGGTCTGTCCATCCAGCCGATGTCCTCTGACCACCAGTATCCTAATCCGTATAAGTCTGTGGTATTAAAAAAAGAACATAAAATACTTTTTTTATTAGTTTGTTAATTTTCAATTAGTAATTTAAGTACATTGGGAGTTTGGTAGTTAAGGGAAATAATTGTTGTTTACTTACTTTTTATGTATTTCTCTATGTAAATGTTTTGGCCTTGTGATTGGCTTCTGTCTTCTCATTCAGGTGCAGGTACAAACATAATAAAAAAGTATTTTTTTTAATAATCTTTTTTTATTTGTTTGTGTGGTTTGGTGGTTGATTTTGGTTTGTAATTTTTGAATTGGTATTATGGATTTTATGTACGTATTCTAATCATTGGTTATTTGTTTTTATTTGTTTAACATTGTATTAAATGTGTTTGTACAGTGTTAAAAGTTGAATTTATATGTATAACTTTTTAAATCTGGATATTGTGGGTTGTCAAAATCTTTTTGGTTTCTAATGGTAAATATAGGAATTTTGTTGTTATGTGTTACACTATTTTTATTCTCTCTATTGTATGTTTGCTATTTTTGTATTAATAATAACTTTGGTTTTGACATGTTATCATTTTACATAGGCTCAAAGCATATTCAATATTTTGTCCTACAATAATGTGGTGTCTATATTTGTATGTAGCAATATTTATGTTGTCGATATTCCATAGTACAATCTTTAAAATCCCCTGCACTCTCAGGAAAATTATTCTGGTACAAATACCAATTAAGAAGACTTCCCTTCATGCAGCACTGAAGACTTCTTATATATCTCCATTAGTGTGGTCAAAAACTGTCTCCAGCTTTGTAGCTGAATCTCTGCAGCTAGAAATGTTTCAAGGGCTTCTGAAAACTAGAACCTTACTAGTACCAGTAGGAAAGTGCCTATTTTGACATGGTTCGCCCCCATAGTTTGCCTTATGCATGATGTTATTTCCAATGTAAGTGCACTGGGTCCCTGCTAACCAGCCTTCCAGTGCCAGGTCTCTTACTTAAAACTGTACCACGATTGGCACAATGTCAGCAACCACTGTAAGTTCCTAGTAAAATGGTATCCCTGGTACCTAGGGAATTGGGACTGGAGAGAGTCCACTAGGGCTGCAGCATAAATTGTACCACCCTAGGGACCCTTCGCCAAGGCCATGCACACTGCCATGGCATCCTGTGTGCCATGCCCACCTACACTGCATGAGGTATTGGTAAGTCACCCCTACTGCAGGCTTTACAGCCCTAAGGCAGGGTGCACTATAGCCCATGTGTGAACATATCTGCATGAGCAGATACAATCCTAGAATATCTAAGACTATTGGATATTCTAAGTGCACAGGGAAGCCATAGAGAGTACATGGGCTTGATACTTGTCATTACACGTTTCCTAGCTCCATGATGGCTTCACTGTACCCTGACATCTCATCTTAATAGATTCTCACTGATGCCAGTGTTGGATTTATTAATAAATGTACACAGGAGACCCTTTTAGGGGGGCCCCGGATAACCTATCAAGCACCATGCCTTATTTCCTCAGCACTCAGCCTGCCTGGGTAACAATGAACCATCTGATCTCCTGTGGTCCTCAGGTCCTTGCGAACTGCTCCCTCTGTGCAGCGTGTTTTCAGATGGCCTCCTTCTGCGTAGCGCCGGCTAACAATTACCTCATCATACTGCTCCCAGCTGAATCCAGGGCGCTCACAATCTTCTGCTGCTGCAACATTGGACCAGGCCCTACTACGTACCTAAATCCAGAAGGTGAACCTAGAGAATGCACTGAGTGATTTTATATGTTTTTTGCTATTTTCTCCTATTGACTTGAATTGTGCGTAATTGCACATAGCAGTGATTTATTTTACAAACTCTGAAAATCATAATTTAAAAAGTACTTATCTTAGAAAAAAATTCTTGCTCTGAAAACATAAAAAAATCAATGTTATTTTTACAAACTGGTCTCAGCTTTATTCTTGAGTGTTTCTCATGTATTGCCTATGTGAGTGCAACAAATGGTTAGCACTACCCTCTGATAAGCCTCACTGCTTATCCACACTACCACAAAAAGAGCGTTAGTCTTATCTACTTTTGCTTCTGTATATCAGTAAGGGATCCACTGAACTCTCTGTGCAGAGTACTTCGTTTTAGTACACTATATAGATAGCCAGCCCCCTACAGTACCCAAAGACACAGGGTTCAAGGTGATTCCATAAAGCCTCCTGGTACTGTTGAGCATTCCTCCTGAAGCTGCAGAATGCAGATAGTCCTGGACGGCTGAGCAATTAACTACAACCTTTCAATGTAATGTCTCTCCCTGCGCGAGCCAAGGGAGTTCTGCAGACCCAAGGAGTTAGAGCTGCTGCTTAGAAACCCCAGGAGCTAGTTGTTACTTAATATTTTTCTGTGGACATAAACTGGAGATGTGTGGAGCATTCCTACAACTCGGAAGAGTGGCCTGATATCCAGAAAACCTTTCTTCAAAGTTTGGGCATTCTGGGAGCACCTTAAATGAGGTTGCATGAATTATTATAGAAGCTGGTAGTTAGAATGTTTTCAACGCTGAAGGTCTCTGTCAAATTGGCAATTTTACCCAAAAGAGATACAACAACCGTGGTTCATTTTAGTGATAAGTCCTGCTCTGGGGTTTTGACCACACATTTAAAGCTACTGAAAGACTGAGGAAAAGACGTTTCTGGTGATTCAGAGCCTTGCCTCACTCTAGCTTCCAACCAGGCCCCCCAGACATTTTTTGATCACCAGACTTTTTTTAAATTCCAAAGATAAAACCTTGTAGGAAGCGCATCTCATCCCCAACACTGCTTCATCACAGGTCAGTCTCAAAAGGTGCCTAAGTTCCAGTCATTGTAACCTTTTACTCGGATGAATTACCAACGTGTCTACGACTGAGCACCATGGTGGTTCAGTCACAAAGGGTGCATAGGTCCTGATCATTTCCACCCCATAGGCTATCATCGATTCTGATTTCACCAATATTTCCTAAAGAAATAATTTGTCTTTTTCACAATCAGCTAGTATCAGAAATATTTCATTTTTATGTTATTTTACTATTTTGTTTCGTTTAGCTGGAATTAGTTTTAAATTGTAAGTCATTTAAACTGTAATGTGATTCTGATGTTAGTGCATATCGAACAAATGCAGTTTTCTTTGAGGAAGGCCTGTTCTACCAGGTTAGCAAGATGAGGTAGGCATACCTAACAGAAGATAATTTACCTTATGGGATAACCTTGATTTTGAGTTAACTCAGCCACATCCCCTAGCAAGACTGCATTCTCTGTTCCTCATAGTCAAGTCAACGAGCAAGGTATTTGCAGGAACATTTACACAGACTTTGCTCCTCCCCCCTTCCACTCGGATCCTCTTGCTGGAAAAGTGAGAACTGATGAACAAGCAAAAATAACCTATTGTTACTGGAGACAAGCAATTATTTATTTTATTTAACATAAAATAAAAACGCATAAAAACATAAGACACATAAAACAATACACACAGCCCAAAACACACTATTATTAGTAGAACAAGTATCAGATCTCTCAATACATCAGATACATAATATTTCCAGAAGTGCCAAGTGCCATTCTAAATTAAAATGCTACATAGACTCTTTTTATAATTTCAAAAAAGAGATTTAAAAAATCTTTAGGCGATAACAAATATTTACAGATGGCAGATTTAACATAAAAAATAACACCTCCGTACATGTTTTGCAAGAGTGTCTTTGCCATATTGAGGCAATATGCTTAAGTCTTGCAATCTCTTGACCAGGGAAAAAGAACTGCACATGAACTGCATCCTGTCTCCCAGCATTACACAACTGGCAACTGTGGGGCCCTGGAGCTCCTCCAATTTTTGCCCCGGGGTTAACGCCAAATTTAAACTTCATATAGGTATCCGAACCAAACATTCTTGATTTGCTCTTAAATAATATTGCACTGCACCATACGTCACACATTGACAATGCTTTTGTAACATTGAGATCTGTCTGCAGATCACTTTGATAATGTTTAGAGTTCATAATTTTGTTTACAATTTCAAGGAAAAATTTTTAATCAAATTATTTATAAATAAAAGCTGTTCCCGGAGACAGGTAGTTTTGACTACAGGTTGGCAAACAAGGTGATGTATACCAGAGTATTTTCACAAGCTTTTCTCAAAGATTGTTCACTCAGACACTCTTGCTCGTAAGATGAACTTGGCAGATAAAAAGCTGTATTATTGCATGCCTTTAGAGTACAAGAGGGATTCAGGTGTAGTGACAGTGCAGCCAATTATGTCCAGTGATGATGTCAGAGTTACACAAACGTTTCCCATTCCTTTTCCACTGAGACTCAGTTAATTGAAAGACAAGCTGTCTTCACGCACACAAACACTGAAGTGTCACCATGCATTGACCAAGTACAGGAGGCATGTATGTGCAGAGACAGGTGGTGTGGTGTATTTTACCCACAACCCTTATTTGCCTTCCCTCCTGTTTCTGCAATGTGTTTTTGTTGGCTTTAGGACTTTACAACTGCTTCCAGGGCTAATGTAATTGGGCTCACTCCTTAAAACAAGGTACAAATTGGCTTAACCAGGTTGGCACAATTAATTTACCTATTAAACCCTAGTAAATTGGTCCTACATATGCCCAGGCCCTGTAAAATCAATGCTACTAGTAGATCTGAAGCACTAACTGTGCCACCCACTTAAGTAGCCTTTAAAACTTATCTCAGCCTACCATTGCAGCCTTTATACAGTTTTAAACTTCCAATTCAACCTGGCAAATTAAACTCTTTGCCGACCTAAACCTTCCTTTTATTTTATAAAAGTCACAACTAAAGTAAGCCCTAAACAGAACCTACGTTAGGGTACAATTGTGGAAGGTAGTTTATTAGTAGGTGCAGGTAGGTACCTTCGGGCTCGTAATAAAACCACAATCACAGATATGGTACATTCATGTCTCAATAAATTAATCCTTGCTCAACCCATGGTAGCTTGGCAGATAAGCAGGCAGGCTTAACTTAGGAGACAGGTGTGTAAAGCATTTGATATCACCAAAATAGTAAATAGGTAAAAGACATACATAATAAAAATCCAACACCAATCTATAAAATAGAGAATATATGTATCTTTTCAATGACACAAAAATGACTAAAAATCCAACATAGGGAACTAGAGATATGATTTTTTAAGTATTAAGTAAACAATGTGCTTTCTAGCACCAAAAAGGGTAAAGCGTCAACTGCGGCTATCTAGTCATGCTGTACCAGGACAAAGTCAAAGTTTCAGGCAGAGCGGGTCGGATCTGATGAGCAGTTGGTCCCGGTCAAGTTTTTACTTTCTGACTTAGTCAGTTTTTGGGAGCTTTTTCTCTCAACGTCGACCAATTGGGTCTTGGCAACCAGATTTTGCTTCGCCGACTGTGGCCTGCTGCACCGTGATTCCTCAGTGAGTCCTGGAGGTCTTTGTCTTTATCATTGATGGTGAGGTACTCCAGAGCTTTCAGCGGGTTTGCATGCTGAGGCCAAGTCACGGTTCGACGTCGCCGGCTTTGACTCTCATCGTCAATGCCGGTCTTCTCCTGTAGCTTTTTCACAAAATGTATCGAAAAGGTCCCAAAGTTTCATATCTTCGTCTGAAAGGTTCCTTGAGGGTAAGAAAGGGTCCACAGCACCAGACAAGGGTTCAGAAGCTCAGGTGTGCCTATTGGGAGTCAATGACTTCAACTCCCAAAATGCACCTTCTTAGTCCAGGAAAAGCCAGGTGAATCTGGTCAGCTGAAGTTGATCTCTTAGTGGATGTCGCAGGTGGCTTCTTCCAGCACTTTTCTACCTGTCGCTGCTCCTGGAGTGCTCTCCTTATCCTTGAAGACAGGCACAGTCTTTCTTGTGTGAAGCCTCCAAAGTGCAGCAGGTGCAGTCCTTCTGAGTGCAGTCCTCTGTTGTGCTGTCCAAGGGTCCAGCAGGGCAGTCCTCCTTCTTCAAATGGTTCAGGAAGGGATCTGAGGGGCTCCTGCAGATCTCCCATATGTATTCCCATTCTGTGCTGACAAAAGGGGGGACCCCAACCAATGGGGTTTAAGTTCCACTCTCTGCCATGACAACTTTGCGGTAAGTGTGTCATATTTTGTGTGCATATCTCTTGAAAAATAAAAATGGTGAGCATTTCTCCTTGGAGTGGTGGCCTGGCTAATCCAACTCACAGGTATGGTTAATGTTTCCCTTCACACCCCTTCCTGCCCCTCTCCTAATCTATTTGGAGCGTATCCCGTCTGACTGAGGATCAATGGAGTGGGGGCTACCCTGGGTCCGCTGACATCCGTGCTTCTACATTTAAAGTCCACTTTATCTCCCCAGCCCACTTCCTGTCCCTGGCTTCTCCAGGAAGCAAATCTCCTCTCACCAAATAGCTGTATTGTTTCAGCCCAAGGCCTCTTCACACCTAATCAGGGAGAAGCTTGGCTCAGGCTGCCAGAGGCTGGCCAATCAGAAAAGGCTACTTCGGGCTGTTTTAGATACCTTCTGGAAAGTAAGTTCTAAAACTACTTTCCTGCAACTGTTATATTGATACTTTTTATTATGTTGCTGGCTAGCTCCTGTCCAGGGCATACAAAACATATTTTATAATGTCCCTTCTTTTTATAACAAGGCACTCTACCCTTGAGCCATCTAGGACAGATCTTAGGGATGACGTATACGCAATTAAATGGTAGTTTTGGACTTTGCAATTTCTTTTAATTCCAAAGTCGAATTTGGACACAGTTTTATTTGAAAACCAGCCTGCATGATACAACAGCTGTGCACACTTAAGCGCATTAAGTCCACTGGATCTCTAAACCTACATGCTCTACCTTATACAAGGGACTTACAGGTGGGTTCTCTTGGACACATATGATTACAATAATTACCATATACCTTTGAAGGATGGTGCACTGGTCTAGGTCTGGTTAGCAGAGTGTATGGCACTTCCAGAGTCAGTAACCACCAATATCAGGCATACATGAGTTGATCAGGGCAAAAAGGATAGCTTTCCTACAGCATTGTAACTAAAAAGTGGGACATGCACTTCTAAGTTTACATGTCCTGGTAGTCAAAACTCTTAAATTCTAGTTCACTATTGCAAGCCCTACCCCTCTCATAGGATAACATTGGGTTTATTAAATGCTAATTTCTGATTAGGAACAGATGGACACGTCTAAAGAATTGCAATTTAAAAAAGTCTTTTATGGTAAAGTCGGATTTTAAGTTGGAATTCTGAAAATGCTACCTTTAGAAAATTGCTGTTTTATTGTCCTAACTATTTGGTGCCTGTGTACTGGATCACATGACTGTAATTAGAGTGGCAGTTGGCCTACGTGTATTGCTCCCAGACAATGAGATATGGGAGGACTAGGTGTTGGCTGATTTGGCCATCCTGCCAGGATGGGAGGGGGAGAACTGCTCTCTACCCCATTTAAATTGTAAAGTTTTTAAAGGTGCTGGATCCAGCACACTCACAAAGAACTTAACATCAGTCTATTGTCAACCCACACCATTTGGAGCCTGGGCAGGACAACGGGGGGAATTTACAGAACCAGATGTTAGAAGTCCTAGAAGTCTCCCCTCTGAAAAGGCTGGCACCAGGTATACATATTTGACCAAAACACAAACACTTTTAGATAGGGTCTGAGGCAATCTTTTAAGACCTGCCTGGATACCTTGCCCCGATCCACAATACTAATATACCTCAAGTATCCAAGGGTCTAGAACAATGTTCTAAGCACTATGAACTCTAGAAAACAAAAAACAAGTGTGTGCGCCGCAATAGGAAAATATTCCTTAGATTTACGGATTCCCATCACTCACCAATTTGGTGACATATTTCATCATCTGGGTCTCCTCTTAAAGTCACTCTTGTGACACTAAGGGCTACAACCCCATCATAATGATTGGGGAGCCTGAGGATGTTTTTATTGAAGTGGTAAGAGAGGAAAACTATCTAAACTACCAGATGAGAGCAGTTGACTTGTGTGGGAATTAAGTGCAGTGCAATAGTGATATGTGAATTTAAAATTGAATTGCGACAGACCCTATATTTATTATTGTCTCTCACAGTTCATACTAAAAACAGTGCAAACAACAGTTTTTAACAAATAGCTGTCTGGTGTTAGAAATAGGTCAACATGTTTCAGCACACCCGGACATCAATCTGTCCAGTGCCTTCATCAGGACCAACCAAAATAGTGCTACTGCAAAACGTGGAAAAAATAGTAAAAAATGTTTTTAATTAGTACAAGTACACTTGAAGCGGCTGGAAATGATACAACCGAATCACCTGTAATCAGGAGTGTACAATCCTTCCTCTTCAAAACCCGTACATCTGACTGGATCTGTAACATAGGAAAGGGAAAAGCGCGCCACATTTGAGTTCATTAACATAGAATATAGTATTTTCAGAACAAAACTACCAATGTAGTGACATTAACATGAAAGAAGTAGAACAATTCCTTATGTATTGTGGTGTCCTACCATTCCCAACATCCTATTGACTATCATTGTGCTCCAATCACCATACGTAAACACACAAAGGCACAAGGTTAAAAACTACTTATGTAAGCTTGTCATGCCTATCATAGCCAGATATGCTGCTCATGAAGTAATGACAGTACACCATCATCATGTTCATCTATCCAGATAAACATGTATTCCATAGTACCTTTCATCCCATGCCTTTATTCACCATGACTATTAAGGAAACGTTTAAGTTTTCCTGATTGTAATGCCACATAGTTAGATGTAAAAACTAGGAGAATTTTCAATTAAACTCTTTTATACTCTATGAAACACCATGGGCCATGTCAAAAGGAAAAGAACATCAATCAATCAATCATATCATTTGTAAAGCGCACTACTCACCCACCTATACATTCTACTACTTATCTCAATACTTATAGACAGATCTTACTCCATGGTTTTGAAGCTCCACATCTTAATGTCAATGGCCTTCTCAAAACAGTTATCACCTCATAGGAATTTCCACAGTATTTGAAGTACAATCCCTCCATCCTTGCTACCAATTTCATACCCTTTCTAGATATATAACATACCCCTTCCATCCCCTTCAGTTACTTTGATAACAAGCTTTTTCCTAATTAATGTATGCCAATATTCTACCCCTCTTTAAAAAATAACTGCGTATCCACAGCAGGTGGGTAACTATTACCTTGTTGGCAGTCTTTCCTTTTTAGTAAAACTGATTAAGAAGGGGTTGTGTTCCAAATACTGGCACATTCTGAGAATATGTTGCCTTTTCATTCTTCAATCAGGTATTAGACTTGGACAAGAGAGAGAGAGACAATTCTTCTTAAGATTTAGATAAACACACTGTAACAAGCTTGCTTGATTTTATCTAATCTCTCTGTTGTCTCAAACACCAGGGGGTCACTTCACAATTGCATCTATGAATACACAAAGTCATACTACGGTAGTACACTTTTATTTACTCTTACATGCCATCATGAATAGGTCTCTAAATATTCAGTTCCCTACTAGTAAAAGTGAAAAGAGAGCACAGCCGTACAACTTGTACTAACTGCACTTAAATATTCTCTGAGTACTCCTCTTTTATTCCCTTTTTATATGCTTTGAGGCCAATTGTCAAATGCATGTAAGAGCACACCAGGAATACTCCCTCACAATCTCCAAACTGCATTTGTGAAATGGCCCTAGTACATTTTATTTATTGGTTGCCATTATAGCAGGTGCTTGACATAGCTCCGTGTTGGTTACAGTGCTTTGTGGCAGACTGCTTTCATGAAATTCAGCTAGAGTCTTTTACTTCACTGCACCCCCTCTCTTGCAGGGTCCCACAAAGCTTGCTCTTTTTCCCTTGCTCTTTAAGATTTCTCTACAATCTTTATTCTTTGTGATGTTTCAGCTCCACATGTATTCCCATTCTTACACTACTAATATGCAGCTCACAGTCCACATCTCTTTTTCCCAGGTCAGCTATCAGTGACTGAAAAATACTTACACACCATCAAGCGATAGATAGACAACAGCTAGCTTGAATTCAATTAAACTAAGAGACGGCTGTAAGTGATAGGGCCTTATCCAGATCCTCTCAACATCGTCTCTCTATAGATCTTCTTCAACACACAAATACTAGTCAAACTCTGTTCTCAAATTAGGAAGCAGCAATAGCTACCCTTTTCCAGCTTTAGCTCCGGAGACGCATCTGGCTGCTCATTAACAATAATTTACTTCCTGACATGGTAAATGATTTGGTCCTCTCCTTCCTACACTACACTATTCCACTGTATGCAGGATTCATACAATGACGCTTACATTTGCATCCTAAGACGCAAAAATATGTCTTCACTACAAAGCTTAACGAAATAACCTGCCATCTGCTTAGCCAATAGAATGACCTCTTAGAAGTCTGGAAGGACTCTATGATTCTCCTTAGGCTTTTGTTTGTCATTCCTTAAGTAAATCATAAAACTTTATGAGGTAAAATGTAATAGATCTTGGGATCCCTAATTTTGACCTTGATCCCTCATATCATGAGACAATTCAGCTCAAGTTTGGGAAATTTTAGAAGCATTTTTAATAATAAGAAAACAATGCTTACTTTAGATAGGATTAAATTAGCTGTAATAGGCCTTAACTAGTTTGCATATATATCATTTCACATTTGCAGAAAGAAAGTTCACTTTTATTTTATGTGAACAAACGTCCCCCACATGCGTGTGTTTCTCGGTCTCCTTTTCCATTTCAGAAAATCAGTCAAATAGAAGCCTGATACATGACCGTGTTTATTGTATTATTAAATTGCATTAATGTGCCTCACAATGAAGCCCTGCTCAGGCTGTTCCTGTCTTTGCATCATTCAAGGTCCTTTGCTCAAGTATTTTTCAGTGAAAATTCATTAGCTGAAATGTCTTTTTCATTTCTATTTATAAAAATGTCATTCCATCTCTTTCATTTCCTATGCATACTTCTTTATTATTATGTAGCAAACCAGGTGTTACAAGATGTATCTTATTCAATGCATCTTGTGTATTTGAAAATTGGTCGGTTTATGTGAATTTTTAGTCTGGCCCTTTTAGCTCTTGTCTCACCATACTGAGGGACATATTTACAATGAACTGGCAGAGTGTGGTGTAGGTTTAAAATTGCTAGTGCTGCTCCCCATCAATTTAAAAATGCAGGGGTGCACGGTATTCACAAGACTACGGTGTATCCCTGCGCTTCCCCTAGTGCTGCCGCTAAATCAAGCTACCTAGCACCAACACAGGTACCCTTGCACCATAATGTAAGGATGTCAGTCTTGCAGGGAATGATTGTTCTTGTGCAGGAAGGTTTTCCTTCCTGCACATAAACAATCACCAATGGCGATTTGTACCTTCTATGTGTGCTTTGCATGGCCTCATAGATATGGAGTAAGACAAAGCAGCCCACATCTCTGCCTTGCCTTACTCTTCCTCAAGAAAGCATTCCATGGGTGTTGCAGTGGGTTTTCCCACTCAGCACCCAGATTTACTTAATCATGTAAACCTGGGGCAGAGCTGTGGAGAAAAGACACGGAGGCAAGGATATGGTTCCGTGGGGTTTAATCCAAATTCACGTTTTGTCTTCTCCAAAGTCCAGTTCATAATGTAAAATTCTTTTTCCTATCCTTCTAACCTCCATCCCTCTTTGAAAGATGCTCACATCCTACTCGTGCACAGAACACTCAACAACAACACAGGACAGACACGAGACGCGATGTAGAGTACAATGTCTCGTGTCTATCGCGTGCGACATAGTAAATTATACAACCGAACAAGAGCAAAACCTTACGCCTCCCCATAGCAGGCATAACAAGGAGAAATATTAGTATTTCTCTTCGTTTTTTAGTCATTCCATGTGTGCTGTATTCTGCAGCACACATAGAAAAAGGAAAACGTCTCTCAGGATTTTTTGTGCACTAAAGTGTCCCTTACTGCACAAAACCAATCCTGCCTGCAATGGAGGTACCCTTGCACCATGGTGAAAGGGTGCCTACGTTGGCGCTAGGCAGAAAACTGTGTGCCAGCAGAAGGGAAAGGAAAGGAATGTAATGTATTTTATAAATTGGGTGCATTCCGTCCCTGGCGTAGGGCAGCGCATCAATAAGTCTGCCCTACGCCAATTCCTCATAGACTTTTTCTTACTTTCTTTGGAGGCAAACTTTATGTCAGTCCATTCGCTGAGCTATTCTTTGATTGTGGCTGCTACATGCTTTAGAGGTTTACTGTCTGCCAATTCTCTTGATTTTTTTTAATTTTGACTTATTATGATTGCTGTTTCCTCATTATTTAACTAACAACTTTTATCTTCTGTAATGAACTTATTTTTTAATAAACCCCTATGGTTTTGGCTTTAATTTTTGTCTTGTAGAGGTATCATTTATTGGCATGGGACACAGTCTTATGAAGGCTCAAACAGTCCCAATCCTATAACTTAGGCCTCTTTATTGTTTTAATTAGATCATCGACAAGGCTTGCAAAGTAATACTTTATTGCTAAGCTCCCTTTGTCATCTTCCTGTGTGTAATTGTTTCTTGTCACAGGGACATTCAAGCTGTGCTGCATTTGGCTGGAAAATAGCAGCATTTGTTGACATATTTAAAGTGTGCAACAGAACATAGCAAAATCTCATACACAAAGCAACATAACAACACAATTAAAGCATAGGTCACAACACAATAAAAAAGTCAACACAGAACGCAACAAAACAACTGCTGTGCAACACAACGCAATTATTTTGCAGTGATGCAGCACAAAACGCAGCAGCACATAAAACAATAGAACACATCACTGCCACAAAACATTCTAGTCATATTTTACCACCTCGAAAAACCTGATTTCAAAATATTGTCGTAAAAGGTTTTTGGACCAAGCACTGCCTAATTAACCACCAAGGAATTGAAATAATGCCAGTCAAAAATGCTTTGTGGTCTGACCCTAAGTGCCTGCGCTTTAAACATGGTTACAATCACAGCTGCAGCACCTGACAAAACAAGCATTTGCAATGCAAATTGGTGTCGCATTTGTGATTCAAGATTCAAGCGGTCCCTGAAACATTCTTTGACTGCAGTTTTGCTGCAAGTTATTGTTA
The DNA here is from genome assembly GCF_964261635.1 of Lissotriton helveticus. Classification (NCBI taxonomy): domain Eukaryota; kingdom Metazoa; phylum Chordata; class Amphibia; order Caudata; family Salamandridae; genus Lissotriton; species Lissotriton helveticus. Next base: position 1,719,217,846 of record NC_136067.1, read on the forward strand.
TTTTTTTTTAAAGGGCAGAAATATTTTTTTCTAAGCGTAAGTAAATCCAGGAAGATAGAGTACATAATCGGGGGAGGTAGGGGGCCTAACTGAGTTTCACACATGCTACACTGTTTATTCCCAATAGGAACTCGGCTCCATGAACCTCCATACTACCTTAGTGGACGACATATCAAGCAAAATGGCAATAATTACTGCTTTGCACTGGGGTAGCCTACTGTCAAAATCTTGGCTGTTCTGAATCTAAAGTGTAGTTTGTGTATTTAATTGATTTAGTCCCTACTTCCTTTAATTAGACTATGTGCTGGGCAGTAGATACATCTCCGATATTCTTCCAAAATTACATCTGATATTTAGTTGGCAGAAGATTAACTATTGTAAATATTTGTACCTTTGAGGAATGCCAAATTAATCATAGACTTAAATAAACTGTAGCAGCCTATGAACATGCTTTTAACCACTTTATACCACGCTAATCCTCCAGAGCAACAAAAACAAGTGCAATGAGTATTTCCAGTCTTATCTGATTCCGAGGCATTGACTGTCTCAGATTAAACAGTTCACCTGTCCAATGAATACTGGTCAAATCAGGATTTTGATTGCGGGTAACCTGAAATGACACTGTCCCCCTACAAACCAGGAATACGTTTACATGCATAATCATCGATTGTTTGATTAGCGTTCCTCCAGCTAATGGAATTAAAATGTTGCCCCATTGATAATACTAAAACTGCGTAGAGCAAGGGTTGCAAGGTTATGTGGTCACTTTAATTTATCATCAATTTTAATTCAAAGCAAGACGTTCACTCGAAGTGCTCAGGTTTTTGTGAATTGACCAGAAAACATATTGCATGGAAACGTCATATATATTTATGTTTGAAACATTCAACACAAGAAAACTGTCATTGTTGAAACCACCATGTCGATTCAGTGGGCTCTAAAGGATACCACTTCATTACACTGTACCACATTTGCTGTTTTTTTTTCTACACGTGTCAACTATGATAACTGTAAAGCATAAATGGAGGAGCCAATGTCAAATACAATGAGTATCTAGAATAATTTGGGCGATGCAAATATATAAAAGTCTATCACTGTACAATTTTCAATAATAGTGATATGTGGGCCTTGGCCCCCTTGAATTCCATAGGAGTGAGCACTTGAGAAAAATCTTGTTTTCCTAAGCCTTTTCTCCTGAATTTCAGACATGTGAAATGTATGTTCAAAAGCAAGGTCTGTCACGGGCTTCGGGTATGACGCAAGAGATCGTTATCATTCCATAGTTCCCCGACCAGCGTAGGCCCCTCTCTCTGCCAATCTCCCCTTTCACGCCTCCTTGATTCCGAACAGCCTTTCGCGGCTCATTAATGACAATCCAACTCTCCTCTTTTTCCCAAACTATCCGCGACTTATTGTCCTAGCCATTTTCAGGCCCCTCGTTCTCACTGCCTCTCAACCCCCCAGTTTTTCCTTGTTTAGTTAAACATTTCTCCCTCCCATTATCTCTCTGCCAGTCTTTCTACCTCGCCTTCCTCGTCACTTCTCCTGCTAGGCCTGGCACCTTGAGCTCTTAGAGTTCTGTTGAAAATGGAGGCAAGAGGGACCCAAACGTGGCAGCAAGACCAGCCACGGAGAAGCCGGGTTTAGAACTCAGGAGCAGCATCACTTCCGGCAGCTGAGAAAACACCAATGTAGCCAGAGCTCATTATTACAACGCTGCATCCAAGCAATTTTAATGTCTATGTCCTATGTCACTTCCAGCTCAGGAGTTGTTATTACAAAATCACAGACTTGTTACTGTACAATATTTTGTTCAAAAAAACGTTATCAGTATTTAGGTAAATATTAAATATAGACGTGGTAGTGGGACTGACAGCCACTAACAACAAGCATTTGCAATGCAATAGGATTCACATTTACGTGAGACCTATTGCATTTTAACCAGGAGAGTGGGTGGGCAAGAAGGAACGGACTGCGGGAGGGAGAGGCACGGGAAGAAAATAGTGCTCATAGCATAAATAAAACATACTGTGCAACACTTGAAGTAAAGGGGTCAGTCGCCTTTGAAGAATACAAATGACAACATGCCTGTCATAATGAGGAACTAACAAGCCTAAAAGAAATCGGAAGGCAGCATTTAGGAACTAAGCCGATTAAAAAGATGGCCGGAGAGTGGGCGGAGCTCCACGAAGCTTCCACTCCATCCTGAATACTGCATGCCTCGCAAAGGGAGCAGCACATGCACACTGTCGCTATAGGCTCGACCTAAAAATGATGTGTGATTCTATAGCTTTGTCCGCAAAAACCTGCAGTACAAAATGCATTAAATGTTCTGCAGCATGTTAATTTCATTCATGGCAGCAAGATTTCTGTAAAAATAGTTCACTAAACAGGAGACAGAACATCAACATTGACATCGCTATCCTCTTCGAGAACACTTAGCTGAAAGCAACAAGAGGCTATAGGTTAACAAAGCACCAGAACGGGCGTCCCATATGCCAAGAATTACCTCCAGAGGACTAGTACCAACATTTTCCCATTAGTGCCAGTTATGCCAGAAGTATAGCCATTTCATTCATGGGATGAAAAGAACCACTAGATTTCTGGTTAAGGGGGCAGATTTCAAAGTGTAATGGAGAAAGTACATATCAGCTGTCCGCAAACTTTTATTTGTTAAATGCAAACTTTCTTGCGACAATAATATTCAAATGTGGTTTCTGTGCATCCATTCAAGGTAAAATAATTAATTGTTACTGAATACAATGAGAATTTGCCTAGCCTTGGTGCTGGTAAGTTCCAATTCTATTAAGGACTCACAGGCAAGGAATATGCCTTACTTCCTTCGCTTTATTGCACAAACAGCAGCAAGAAAACACATACAAAAACTACTTTTCCCATGAACAGTTAGGAAAACAAAAAGTCTCAACGGTAGTCCTTCTTCACTCTCTGCACTCCAGCAGCTCCCATCATGCCTTGCAGCTGCTTCCTCTTCCTCTTTCTTCGCGCGAAGCCCATGCTCCAGCCACTTTATGCGTCTTGTTTGGTACCATCGTTCCCTGCAAAATACGCAGTGACAGATACCGACAAACGAAGCAACTCAGCTTAAGAAACATGGCGAGAGATATCACAGTCAATAGCAAACGTAGCCAGTAAGAATGGTATAAACAAGTTACTTACAGTCCATACGGGGAGGGTCCACTTCCATGAAGTCATTGGGGGGGGATAATCAGCGCCTCCGAGTCCTTAATAGAATTGGAACTTACCAGCACCAAGGCTAGGCAAATTCTCATTCTATGGCAGGACCGGAGGCTTTGGATTATGCCAGTTCAAAGCTTGTCGACAACCAGCCGAGCTACTTCTAACACTGGCTTGAAATAAAACCTCCTAAAAGTGGAGTCCAAGGACCAATCGGCCGCTCTCATCAAATCCTCCAATCTAGCCCCAAGGGCAAAAGCTTTAGAGGCCATCGCTCCTCTTGCTGAATGAGCACCAAACTGCTTGGTATCAATCCCCGCCTCCTGCATCACCCAACGCACCCATCTGGCGATAGTTGGGGAAGAAACTGCCTTGCACGCTTTACGTAGGGCAATGAGCAATTGTCTTTCGCCCGGAGGGCGAGTATCTTCTGTCAAGTCTTCATATGCACGGAGGCACTGTACAACGCGGAGTTTTGGGGAATCCTGAAAAGCCGGGTAAGAGATCACTCTCGAGAAGGACTTAGTCCGTCTACTCACAGTAAATTACACCCATCCGGGGAAAAAACTCTAGCAGTGATGTCAAGAGCTCGAACGTCAGAAACTCGTCTGCAAGATACCAGGCACAACAACATTGCCAACTTAGCCGTGAGCTCCTTGCGCGACAAAAACCTATTCGGTTGCCAAGACAAAAACAAGTTCAGAACCCTGTTTACGTCCCAAAGGGCGGAATAGCGCGTCTCAGGGGGCAACGAGAGGCGGATCCCTCTCAGGAGTCTGCACACCAAAGGGTGCTCTCCAACCGGGTAACCCTGCACAAGGTCATGCCCGGCCGAGATAGCGGAACGGAAGGTGTTGATTGACCGGTAAGTCAAGCCATCTTCCGCCAAACCGGCCAAAAAGTTAAGAACATGAACTACATCCCCTCCCACGGGATCAAAACTCCATCGCACACACCAGCAACGCCATCTATGCCAGGCTGATCGATATCTCCTGGTCGATCTATCGGCCCAGGCCTTCGAGAGCAGATCCTCTGCTTTTCCCGAAAGGCCTGGGAGCGTCCAGCGATGCCGGAGATCCGCCAAGCCATCAGTCGCAGAGATCCCTCCTGGACTAGTCGGTGGGGAAACCCATCCGGACTGAGCAGAATGCGAGGAGAGTGGGGGAGTAGGATTGGAGAATCCCAGGAAAGTTCCAGAAGTACCGGAAACCAAACTTGAGACCTCCACCACGGAGTGATCAAGACTGCCTCCGCCAACTGACGGCGAAGCAACGCCGACACTCGCGTTATCATTGAAAACGGGGGGAACGCCTACCCCTGCTCGCCCGACCAATCCTGGAGAAACGCATCCGTCGCCTCCGCCAATGGATCTGGGCGCCAACTAAAGAACCTCGGAAGTTGGTGATCCAGACGAGACGCGAACAGGTCCACCGAAAAAGGACCCCATTTGTACGCCAGCTGGGAGAACACCTGAGGGTCTAGCTTCCATACACTGGCGTCCAACAGGTGCCGGCAGTGCCAATCAGCTACTTCGTTCTGTCGCCCCGGCAGGTACTCTGCCGTGACCGATATCTGCCGATCCAAGCAAAAATGCCAAAAGTCTTTGGCAAGGTCCGCTAATACCTTGGACCTGGTTCCCCCGAGATGATTGATATAGCGGACTGCTGATACGCTGTCCATCCAAAGGAGAACACAAGACTGAACTCTGTCTTTCATCCAGCACTGGACCGCAAAGGAGCCCGCTAGTGTCATGTATTCCTATAGGTTCTGAATCGATCCCCCTATTCCTGACCCTATTCTAGTTAAACAAACCAACAAGTTAACTAGCAGTCAGCCCATGAGGCAGAAAACCCCCATGATGCAGATACCGTTATCTGACGCAGTCACACTACGGCACAGGAACGTGTTATCTGATTAGGTCATAACGCTTGCGATCTAATTAGACAAGCGATATTCCTCCAGCCCCTGATAAGGCATACGGAGTTCTCATAACAAATCAAACCTATGACAACCTGGGCAAAACCCTGCGGCCATTGTTTTGATTTCACCGAGAACTTCAGTAAAAGAATGTGCTAACGAGCAAGTCGTATGACATCCTTATTGACGTATCTATGTCCATCCTTACGTCAATCTCGGCACCTTAAAGGTATAAATATTACCGATCTTGCCCTATGCAAACACACGCGTGGTGACGAGATGGAGCAGCCATACTTGCCGAAGCCAAGAGCAGAGCAGACCCCGCTGGCAGCAGCCCCGCCTTCCTGACGCGCTGAGAGACGCGCTGAATCCAGCACCGGCGTTTCTGGGTAGCCCTCGCAGGCAGCCTGGAATATCGAGACCAGAGAGAGAGATACCATTCCTCATTCATCCTAACTTCCAGGTACAGAACTGAATGACCCCTCACAGAGAATTCTTTAGTTATTCACTTGGCAAAAACAAACTTAACTTAAACTGTAACTTTCTATTCCCGCCCACGTATTAGACTTAGGTCAGGTACACGGGGTAGGCGTATCTAGAAACACCAGTTGAGTACGTTTAGTCAAATGTATATGTGTATGTAATATATTTTATTCATTTTAAAACATCTTATGGCTTAGAAACCATATCAATGTTTTTACAGTATTATTTTATACTATTGCTTTTAATGTATGCACTTTACTTAGCTATAAGTATTGCAATAATATCGATCCATTTCTCTTGTATGAGAAAAGAGACTGATCAATAAATAACACCTTTTTATTGAACACGCCCGTCTCTTCCTTTTCTCTACATTCTGATGAGACTAAGAATGCACGTACTGACTGAGTAAAATAAATTGCCTTTTGTTCACACGACTCTCGAGATATACTCTTGATTAGGGGAGAGCAAAGTTGTCATGTTCTATGGTTGTCAGAAACTAAATCCCTTCTTGTCTAATCAGGGGAGTTAATTCTTTCCTGAACATTCGAGAAAGTTTCTAGTGAACTCTGAGCTAAGCTGGCAAACCCAAAACTTTAAGTCTAGTATCGACAGTAGTAGACCTAGTTAACGTCTGGCCTAGGCCTTTACTGCTGTAGGTATTATTCCAATGCGCAGAGCCTATTGGGATGATAGGAACTACACTACATGGCGCCCAACGCGTTTGGAAAGGGCGATAAAACTAACGTAAGACATTTAGAGTAACTCAGTCGTGCTTTCTCACTCAGACCCCTTTTCCCAAATACTCCAAAGACGTCTGGAGTGGGTGAAAGGTTATATCCGCCAGACCTCGCAGGAGGGAACTCCTATGTATGGTTCTTGGTATAGTCAACGTTGAAGGATACACTGTTCCAAAATATTGTGCATCTAATCTTTGTTTCCATAAGAAACGTGATCTGCAAACAAAAGAAATAACCATCCTGTCGGTAAAATGGCAGACAGTGATGATGAAAGAGAGACAGCTAGATTAACAGCTGAAATAGCAGCAGCTGATACTGCGCTGCAAGAAGCAGACCCGGATATAATACTCATCCCGGTCATCAAAAGAAAATCTATAACCTTAAAACTTATAGAAAATGGACTGACACCTAGAGGTGGTACAGTCATATTCGTAATTGAGGCACACGAATATCGGCAGACAGAGGTATACTATTCATGGATACATTTTCCAGCAGCAAATGCTGTAACAAAGTACTTCCACTATTACAAAATAGAGGAACCTCCTAATGAGTACACTCCTTTTGAGGAGGTGGAAGTACCACTCAAATTTCAAGAGCATTTGCTCTTATTTGATGGCGCCCTAAAACATAACAATCACATCACCAGGCTCGGTCCTTTAGGTAGACCAGGAGCAACGTGGCCGGTCCTAGCCGGATACACACCACATCCAGACATCGATGGGATGTCTGCACCAAACCTTTTAACACAGCTAAAACAATTAATAAAAATTCATAGACAATTAGTTCAGTATGTGATGCGGACATCAACAATTCAGCCAGCGATTAAACTTCCACAGCTGACCCCTCACCAGGGAAACACAAATAAAATTACACCACAGAACATCCAATCCTGCCTAGGTAAAGTACCGGCTAAACGGGAACAAATACCATTCTGGTTGGCACAGAAAATTACCCAAATAGAGGCGGTGTTTCCTGACACCACCCCGCTAGAAAAGCACAGGATTCTGACTATCTGTCTCCCAATGGGAATCGCACCACACATAGAGGACTGTGACACTTGGGGTACAGTCTTTGCTTCCATCTACACAAAAACGCACGGTGTTCCATCCATTTCGGTAATACCAGATGTGCTAAAACAAATTCAAGATGAATATGGTCCTGAACCCGCTTTAACTCTTGGTATGAAATTACTAAAAGACTTCAAGCAGGTCTCGGCTATATTATTAGCCAACATAAAGGGAGAAGCAGCAAACGTGGCGATCCGCCAGAGGTTAAAAGAGACAGATATAGCAGACCAACCAGCTGAAATTGCCAGAATCATAGAAAAATCCTATGAGGAACTAGGTAGAGATAGTTTAGGTGGAATACCAGTAAAACCACAACTGACTGAAAGTCCAGAAAAAATATTTTTTAATAATAATTCACCAAAAAAGAACTGGGATGGAAACAAACAATCCAATCCTAAAGAAAAGAAATTCCAGTCCAGAGGAAGGTCTCCTAGGCGAAGAGAGAAATCTCCGAACCAAAGACACAGGTCACCCCAGAGTGACCCCTCTGGGAAAAGATATAACCTTAGAAATAGGGATAATATAAAAAAGCCTGATAGATATCAAGACATTGATACACGTCCCTCTCAATCTTTTCAGACTTCCTCGCAGAAATCGGAAAGAAGAGGACGATCAGAACAAAGAGAAGAGCACACCAAGTCCAAAGACAAGGAACCTGCTCAGCTAAAAAAGAAATTACAATTTCCAAAAAAGAAGGTAGCCAGTATCAAGGTAGTTAACAATGCCGAGAATACTGAGGACACAACTGAAAAACGGAGAGTGGGCTCAGACAATGCTAGACAGTGCAGCAGAAGTGAGCATAGCTCGCAAAGTCCTTATGAATCATCTGGAGACAGTGGACACGAATGAATATCTTCAAGTGGAAACTGCGGACACCAGAGTTAGCAAACCTCACAAAATATACGAAATAACATTGCGTATAGAGGGGGATAAGACTAGAAAAATAAGGGGACTATTTTGGGATAATCTCTCCAAGGGCTATGATATCCTTCTAGCTGAAAAAAACTGGCCACCAGAGTTTGTCAGGGAGTGCCCTCATGGCGAAGAAATAATTATGCCTGCCTTCTCAAATCAAATTCCTATTTATAAAAAATACACACTTGCCAGAAAATGGGCAGTGGCTTTAGCTCCTGCCTTATATAAAAATCATGTAGGATGGGATGAGGACTCTCCTCCTCACAAAATCCAGTTAAAATCACAACCAACTGCACAAAGGCAGTACCCAATTAAGCAAGAAGCTAAAAAACAGGTAAATGAAATACTAGATCAGCTAGAATACCAGGGGGTGATTGAAACTTGCACCTCACAAATGAACAACCCTTTGTTTCCGGTCTCCAAACCAGACAATTCATACCGTCTAGTTTTGGATTACCGACACCTTAACACATGTTGCAAAACTTTTGCAGTGCAAAACTCACACAGTGCTGCACTAATGAATAACATAGTGCGCAAAAAATACAAAACAACCTTAGACATCTCTAATGGATTCTTTTGTCAAAACATAGCACCAGAGAGCAGATATTTAACTGCGTTCTCAATAAATGGCACTCAAAAACAATTCTGTCGGTTAGCCCAGGGGTACAAGAACAGCCCGGGGGTATTCTCAGCGAGAGTAACAGAATTACTACAACTATATGATGATGAAGCATTATCTTATGTCGATGACATTTATTTAACAGATGATGACTTGGAGACTCACTTGAAGAGAGTGAACACCATAATACTTGGGTTCGCTGCAGAGGGTTACAAATTCAACTTTAAAAAATCCAGAATTGCCCATCTGAAAGTCCTGTTCTTAGGATATGAATTATCAAGTGAAGGCAAAAGCCTGGCCGACAATTTCCTAGAGAAATGTGCCGTACTCCAAGCACCTAGAACACTAAAAAACCTACATTCGATTCTAGGCTTCCTAAATTTCGGAAGAACATACATTGCAAATTACGCAGAAAGGGTCAAACCCCTTTATGATCTGATAAAACCAGATTTTAAAAGATCCAATTGGACTCAAATACACACAGAAATTTTGAGATCCCTACAAACAGACATGCTAATTAAAACAAAATTAGAAACACGTGATAACACACGCAATCTTGTGATTCGAGTCATCCCAGGGAGATGCGGATTCACATACCTGACCTCTAATGAGGGAGAAAAGGTACCAATTGCATTCAAATCACACTTGTACACTAAGGCTGAAATGAAATTTAGCCCTACGGAAAAAATTCTAACTGCAACACAGACAGCTATAGCAAAAGAACGAGCCCTGGCACAAGGTAAACGAATAATAATCGTGACACCGATACCAGCCTTAGAGGCTGTAACAAAAGCAAGCATTCCGAATGCTAAAGCACTCCATCCAAGATGGATACAATGGGCTAACTCTCTTGCTGCAACAGACGTAGCATACGAATTTGATCCCAACTTAAAAACACAAGAATTTCTCCAATATCAATTTGAATGTCCTCTGCCGACCGAAATTCTGCCTCTAGAACAATACGGCTGTATAATATATACAGACGGATCAGCACAACCCGCAGTAGGGGGTAAACAAGCTTACAGTGCTGCGTGCGCGATTGTCAAAGGTCGCTGGCACGAAGGAAAATTTAAACCAACCCTCACTAAAACACAATCTCTAGGAGATTGTACAGCTCAGCGAGCTGAACTACTGGCGTTCAAGATGGCGCTTGAAAATACCGATCGAGAATTCCCCACACTCATAGTGTGCGATTCGTATTATTGCGTTCAGTCTTATAATGAATACTTGCAGATCTGGCTTCAGAATGGCTTCAAGGATGCGAAAGGTGGCACAATCAAGCATAAAATGCTCTGGGAACAAATAGCTCTTTTACAAAAAGAACTACCAAAGACTCACGTGACACACTCACTGAGTCATCAGCGTGATGGCGTTCACGTTGCAGGGAATTCATTGGCTGAGACAGCCACAGCGGCAGCCACTAAATCGGCTCCCGTAGATCGAAAAAAGCGTACATTAAAATACATTGACGGTGAAACAGTGCTGGCAGTGAAAACGTCATCAAAAGGCGACTGCTCAGCGTTACCGATCAACTATCCACTCAATTATACATACATAATCGATGCAAACTCCGTCCCTTTTGCTCGAATCCCTGGAGTGGGGGATAGAGTGATTACAAACATGGACAGGAGAAACTTGTTAATCGCAGACGCACATATGGGCGAGGGTCTCAGACACCTCAAACTAAAAGATTCTCTGGAAGAATTACAATCACGGTACTGGTGGCCAGGCATGAGTCTGCGTCACACCATGTTTGTAAAAAACTGCCCAAACTGCAACAGAGATCGCAGTGGGGAGAGAAACAGTTTAATACCTCGTCGGTTTACTCCAGGAAAAATCAGGAGTAAAAGGAAGGGTTGCGATTAACTTATACAGGCTAGTTCCACTTATAATGTAGATCACCAGCACTCGGCTGACGTCCGGACTGTTATACAAAGATTTGCGAGTCTAAATGGCATATACGCTAAGAGCATGCTATGTTTGACCATTGTATCCACTCTAGCCCTCAAGCATGGGGGGAAACATGGCCAAATGAGCATAGCCCAGCGGGAATCTTCTCACTTCCTTCCTGAGGGTACGGGATGGTGTAAAGAAAAAACCAAGGCATAAAGCAATCTATAACGGAAAGGATATTAGGTACGGGAGCTGGGTGGGTCAAACATCTAATAAGTGTCCAACGTAGTCTCAATAACTTGCCAAGAAATTCTCTGAAGGGATTCAGTCCGTACGAATTATTATTCGGAACTAGGATGATTATCTCTGACCTTGACAGTCAGACTTCAGTGGTGAAAGAAAAAAGCTTTGATATCAAAGACCGTTTGGCTATTTTGCAGGACTTAAACAAAACAAGAAAAGACCTGAGCAACATAAAGTTGAAACAACAGCCAACAACCACTGAAGAACCACCACCTGTCCCAGCAAGACCTGTCTGGATTCCTAAAGTCGGGGATCTAGTCAGGGAAAAGATCGCGGTAAAGAAGGAATTTGGGCCTTCTTACAGAAAAGCAGTTCCTGTCTTGTCTGTCAACGGGACAAGATCAGTTGTACTACCGCCACTTGCTGGTAAAAAGGAGAACCGAGTTGTATCCATAGACCTGGTAAAACCACAACATGTGGCCGATAACAAACAGTAGGCCAAGTGGACTCCCAATAAGTAGCAGAACACCAAGGTTTGCTACCAGTACAGAGGTTCTTACGAAGAGGCTCATCACATTCGAAACGCCTACAGAAGAACAACAAGGACTATGCAGCAATGCAATAGAACTCAGACCTCTGAAAACCCAAATAAAAACATTTAGCAGAGACACGCCAATCTATAATGAAGTACCAAGTGAAAATGCAACCAATGAACCAATTGGAACAATTGACAGAACTGCTTCCGGCTACTTCATAAACTTCGATGATTCCTCTGAAGGCTTCACTGAATCAAAGACACAGCCATCATCAAAAACCTTTAAAGATAAAGCTGAAGAACTTTTGAAACAACTGAAAGAAACATATCTGATTTCTCCATGGATTGAATTTTGGGTGGGTTTTGGTGCATTTATCCTCATACTTTGGCTCATCATGGTACTTACTTTGGGACGCTTCATTGAGGGAAAATATGCTAAAATGGACACAGCAAGTCAGAAAATCAACTTGATCCTCAAACCACACACATCTTCACACGTCGAGAAAAGAGAACTTTCTTCAGCCAACTTCACAGCCAATCCGATACCTGGTGGGGTAGCCTGGGACAACACTGACTATGAAATTTATGGTCCGGTCGAGATCCTGAAATATCCACACCAAATTAAGATCTCCTTGAGTGACTTTGTAAAACCAAACTCATTTGCTAATGATTGGGACTTCGAAAGCATTAATAATATGATGTCTGATTTAGTAATGTCTGCTAAATTTACCAAACATGATTATTTGCAGGGTTCTACCAATTATGATAGTATGTACTGTTATAACCACTATGGGAACCATTTTTTACATAGATCTGCACAACCTAGAAATGTTTTAAATTATAATCAATGGGAACATTGTGCAACACCTCCAAAAGGGAGCTCAAGAACCGTTTACGACAAATATTCATATTTTTCAGGTTTTAACACAAGTAATGCTGAAGCATTTTATTTTAAATTGTCAAACAAGACAGGAACCAAGACCATGATAACCAACACAAAATTGTTATATTCAGACTCATTCTTTGAAAAAATGAATACCTTTGGATTTGATTATTGGGACAAAAATGTTGAATTGAAAAGTGTTTGGGGTACAAAAGAATGGCAAGTACAGGGTATAGAAGCTTTGTTTAGAGCCTGCATGATCCCAGAACAAATAATATTTTTAAATGACACTGTTCAACAGACCACCTGTCTTGGCTTAGCCAAAATCAAAGATTTAAATAAACCGTCTATTTCAAAGCCAACAATGTTTAGCAATAACTCTGATACAGATGAAGAGATAGACGTAAACCATATATTAAACCAAAACAGAACACATCCTGATTGGAAACAGTGGTTGATCTGGCCCACAGATACTAATAACTGTCAAGACAGATTCCTGAACAAAACGCAGGGGTTCAAAATGACCAGGCCAGACCCTAGATATCCCCAAAGACATCACCCAGGGATAATAACCACCTACAGTGTGGGCAAATTATGCCTTCAATGGCTACAAACTTCCACACTGGCAGAAATTAAGCAACACCTAACTTTACTTACTGATGGTGCTGACTTGCGTGATTTCACTATGGGACCACGCAAACAGCGTCAAAAGCGTTTCATAGCAGCCTCTGTATATGCAGCATACAATGAGGCCTGGAAGGTTACTCAAATTGAAACAGCAGAGAGAATACGGGAAATTGACCGTATTAATTTGGAAAAATCACTTTCTGTAGTGGACAATGGGTTAATGACTCTGTCCTCCAGAATTTTTTCTTTGGACAGCATTGTGTCTTCAGCAATCGATATATTATCGCAAGACTTACTGTTATTACAACACGGTCAGTCACAATTGCGTTCTATTGTACAGCTTGGCTGGACGTTACAAAATCTGCGTTCAGGCTATGTGCCTTGGCGTCTAATCAACACAACGTCATTATTCCAAATCTTTAACCTTACTGATAGACAAATCAGTATGGCACAAAAGGGTACTGATTATACAATCTTGAGCATTGAAAAACTCGAAAGATTACCAGTGACAATGTCAGAACGACCTGTCAGTGAATGGATAATACATGAGATAATAAATATTCCAATCTCAACCTTCAGGTTTTAATACTGCCAAAAATATATACAGGCTGGCATGTACGAGAAATTGGGAAAGGGGTACCTTAGAACAACATGGAACCTGCCCTATTCACATGCATGTGTCAGTAATAAAGGACAGAAAGTGTTGCTTAGTGGCAACAATTGTGCGATGTCACTAAGTGGCACACTTCTGTGTAACGGAATTAGTTTGCATGGAGCCTGTGAAGGGAATTCATACAACCTTTCATGTCACCAGCAAGGCGCACCTGCAACAGAAATAGAACCATTCTTTCAAAGACTCTATAATGGGAGTTACATTCTTATTGTAGACCGCAGATGTTGTAGTCTTATGCCCGGGACTCCTTATCTAGTAACTACTACTGCGAAGGTCAAGTGCTGTGGACGCTCATTGTTCCCCAGCTCCTTCCCAGACAGGGAGGCAAGGGCATGGCCCGATTTGAAAATTACTTCTATTCGAATAGATACTTTAAGCAGAATGAAAACAGTGCTTCTTCAGACGCCTACCAGGCTCTCGTCATCAAAAGAAACGTATGATCTACAAGTCGCAAGGACGACTGCAGAGATACATACATTATTATCAACTAATTCCCCCGTACATTTAGCGGAAATCCTGAATGAAATCTTAAACATTTCTGATACCAATGGGGTCTCAAAGGTATTTAAGACAGTATTTTCGATGGCATTAACACCATTCAAAGCCATACTGGGTATTTTTCCAGATTTCGTCCATTCGATTTTTGGCGGACTTCCCCTGATCTTGGGACTAATTGCAGGAATCCTATTCTTAGTCCTTATTTTTCGTTATGGCAACCCATGTCACAGACAACACTTGCGACAAGGGAAGAAACAATCCTAGCCATTGGATACCGGGACCGGATATCAAAAATCCTGGGACTCTCCCGGCTTAGAGACCTGAACATGACTTGGTTTCTATCATTTCGACCAATGTGGCAAAGATGTGTTTTACCTGTATTACGATGTCTGCTATGCGGAGAAGAATGCGTGTTAGACACCTGTCTGACGCTACAATCGGATGCGCCGATGGATGCAGAAACATTGTTGAGCCCGATCAAGGTTCATGCTTTGTGCTGCCCTCAAAGGCTACCAATCCTGATGACGGCATTCGTGGAAGCTTCACCACTACGATTGATGGGTAGTGAAGTTCAAGATGAAAGCAGCATCGAACAGGTACGACCTTCTGTCAGCAATGCGAATCAGAATGTCAATGGAGACAATCATGCACAAGAATGCATGATTACACCTATTTCCGAGTTAGTGGAACTTTCCCAGGAAGCTGTTGACAGTTTTTTCGAAAGCCTAAATGATATGATGTTCTCACCCGAACAGAAATAGAGACTTTTGAGCAAGCTCGCACACGGCGTTCCCTGAATTCGGCCTTCAACTTTAAATAATAAAGTCACATGAACTATTTTTCACTCCAGTTCACGGACAGCAACTCTTTCAGAAGCCCCAATTCATTTTTTCGGTTTTTCGGGACACTTATCTTCTGCTTAAAGTAAGAAACTATTCCTAAAGAACTAAGATTTCTATTTTTAGATACTTTATAGACTTTAGCTGCCCGCTGGTATGTTCACAAATATTTTATTATGTGATGGAATGGTCTCGAAACTTTTTTCTGTATTTAAGAAACCATTTCATGTGTAATTCTCATATACCAAATAAGCAATAATGTATACAAATGCGTGATAACTTTAGCATTATTCCATAGCTTGTGTGCATACAATATATATGTCTGCAAATTTTCCGTATATTTGAAGAATTTCAAAATGCATTTATGTATTTTGGGGTGGTAAGGTATACACACTACTCTATAGTATGTTGTACTATGTTATACTATGCCTAGATTAGTAAATATGTCCATAGTTAGCGTGGAGTGGGTGTCATGTATTCCTATAGGTTCTGAATCGATCCCCCTATTCCTGACCCTATTCTAGTTAAACAAACCAACAAGTTAACTAGCAGTCAGCCCATGAGGCAGAAAACCCCCATGATGCAGATACCGTTATCTGACGCAGTCACACTACGGCACAGGAACGTGTTATCTGATTAGGTCATAACGCTTGCGATCTAATTAGACAAGCGATATTCCTCCAGCCCCTGATAAGGCATACGGAGTTCTCATAACAAATCAAACCTATGACAACCTGGGCAAAACCCTGCGGCCATTGTTTTGATTTCACCGAGAACTTCAGTAAAAGAATGTGCTAACGAGCAAGTCGTATGACATCCTTATTGACGTATCTATGTCCATCCTTACGTCAATCTCGGCACCTTAAAGGTATAAATATTACCGATCTTGCCCTATGCAAACACACGCGTGGTGACGAGACGGAGCAGCCATACTTGCCGAAGCCAAGAGCAGAGCAGACCCCGTTGGCAGCAGCCCCGCCTTCCTGACGCGCTGAGAGATGCGCTGCTTTCTCCTGCCGAGAATCCAGCACCGGCGTTTCTGGGTAGCCCTCGCAGGCAGCCTGGAATATCGAGACCAGAGAGAGAGATACCATTCCTCATTCATCCTAACTTCCAGGTACAGAACTGAATGACCCCTCACAGAGAATTCTTTAGTTATTCACTTGGCAAAAACAAACTTAACTTAAACTGTAACTTTCTATTCCCGCCCACGTATTAGACTTAGGTCAGGTACACGGGGTAGGCGTATCTAGAAACACCAGTTGAGTACGTTTAGTCAAATGTATATGTGTATGTAATATATTTTATTCATTTTAAAACATCTTATGGCTTAGAAACCATATCAATGTTTTTACAGTATTATTTTATACTATTGCTTTTAATGTATGCACTTTACTTAGCTATAAGTATTGCAATAATATCGATCCATTTCTCTTGTATGAGAAAAGAGACTGATCAATAAATAACACCTTTTTATTGAACACGCCCGTCTCTTCCTTTTCTCTACATTCTGATGAGACTAAGAATGCACGTACTGACTGAGTAAAATAAATTGCCTTTTGTTCACACGACTCTCGAGATATACTCTTGATTAGGGGAGAGCAAAGTTGTCATGTTCTATGGTTGTCAGAAACTAAATCCCTTCTTGTCTAATCAGGGGAGTTAATTCTTTCCTGAACATTCGAGAAAGTTTCTAGTGAACTCTGAGCTAAGCTGGCAAACCCAAAACTTTAAGTCTAGTATCGACAGTAGTAGACCTAGTTAACGTCTGGCCTAGGCCTTTACTGCTGTAGGTATTATTCCAATGCGCAGAGCCTATTGGGATGATAGGAACTACACTACACTAGCAACTCCAAACAGTTGATATGTAAGGACTGCTCGCGGGCCGACCAGGCGCCTCCTGTTGAAAAATCTCCACATCTGGCTCCCCAGCCCGAACGACTGGCGTCTGACTCTATAACCACATCCGGAGCGCAGCCGAAAATCCTTCCAGGCCTCCATGTGCGTCAACCACCACCGCATCTCGTCTCTCACTTCTTCCGACAACGGAATAATCTGAGAATACGTCAGGCCCTTCCTGAGATGGTGCACCTTCAGGCGTTGCATGGCCCGGTAGTGAAGAGGCCCCGGGAAGATGGCCTGAAGCGAAGAGGACAGAAGACCCACTAAGCGCGCTAAGTGGCGCAACGACGTGAACGGTTTCACCAGAGTTTGGCGCAACTCGTGCCGGATCTTCGCCATCTTCTTGGCGGGAAGATTCAGGGTGGATGCCACCGAGTCTATGTTGAACCTCAAAAAGGTTGCACACTAAGTGGGAATCAGAAGGGACTTCTTTTAGTTGATAACGAATCCCAGGCCTTGAAGTAGGTTGACCGCCACTTGAAGCTGGGCCACTAGCCGCTTCGGACACTGGTCCATGAAGAGCATATCGTCCAGGTATACGATCAGTCTGATACCTCGAGCTCGCAATGCCTCCACCGCCGGGCGTAACACCTTCATGAAACACCACGGCGCTGAGGAGAGCCCGAAAGGAAGCGTGGTGAACTCGTAAACCTGCCTGTCACACCTGAACTGGAGGAAGCGGCGGTGAGGAGGGAAAACCGGCACCGCCAAGTAGGCGTCTTTTGAGTCGAGCCTGACCCTCCAATCGGAAGGGCGTAAAACACCCCTCAGGAGATGGATCCCCTCCATCTTGAAATGGCGGTACACCAACCATTCGTTGAAATCTTTCAGGTTGATGACCGGGCGCCGGCCCCCGTCGACCTTGTCGACTAGAAAAAGATTGCTGAGAAAGCCCCCGGGGTGCTCCTGCACGCAACAAATCGCCCCTTTGTGGAGGAGGGCGGACACCTCTTCGCGCTGGGAAAAGGTAATGGGACGGGGACGTTGTAGCTGACACGGACGGCCATGAAACTCCAGCTGGAAGCCCTGGACCGTCTGCAGCACCCAAGCGTCGCTCGTGAGGGAAACCCACGCTGGGAAAAACTGCGCCAAGCGCCCCTCTTCCCGCAAAGTCGCTGAGGGCAGCACACTCACTTCTTCCAGCACCTGGTTGCTGTCCCCCGCGGCCGCCGCGGCCTCTGAATCGCTGGCCCTGGGTAGGGTAAAAGTTCTTGAAGTGTGAGCTATCCTGTGCTTGTCCGCGGCCGGAGCCTTGCCCCCGATCGGAGCTGCCGCCACGACCGAACGAGCGGAGCCTGCCACATCCGGTCTTGTCAAAAACCCGCTGGGGAAAAACCTTTTTAATGTTGGACTGAGCCCTGTCCAAAGAGGTAAACGTGGCGACAAATTTTCCAAGTTCTTTAATGAAGGGGTCCCCAAAGAGGCCCCCTTGTGCCACTGCGCCGGCCTCCGACGAAGCGAGGTCACCCAACTTAGGGTCTATTTTAATTAACAGCGACCTCCTCCTCTAAGTAGAGAGGGCACAAATTGCGTTTCCGAGGAAGACAATGGCTCGCTGTGCCCAATTGGACAGGACCTCCGGAGATATAGGATCACCGGAGACCTTGGCCTCCTCTGCCATGTCCAGAATTTTGGTCATGGGACCAATGGCACCTAGTAGCTTGTCCTGGCATGTACGCCAGGACCTATCAATACCTTTCCTAGGGTCCCTGACGAATTTCGCCAAGAAGGTCATCATTTTAGGGTCGATGTCGGGCGTTAGCGCCACCTTACCCACTAGAGTGGGGCGAGGACACTCCGCCCGAAGGCGGTTACGAGCGTCCTTCTCTACAGGTTTGCGCAAGTGGCTTGCGACATACTGGGCCACCTTATCTCCGGGAACCCAATCCGAGGACCGGGGGTGGACGATATAGTCCGGGTCCAACATGTCGGAAGGACCGGCGGAGGAGGTGGCCTGGGACGGGAGCCACGATCTAGAGGAGCAGGCCTCCTCATCCGTGTCCGGGGAATCTCCATCATCTTGGGGCTCTGGAGACACAGTGCGCGGGGTCAGAGGAGGAACCTCCACAGGGCCAGGAAAGGAATGAGACCCCTCATGTGCCATAAAGGCACTTTTGATCCGGGCGAAAGCCTCCGAATCAACCCCTTCAGCACAAGGCTTTTTAGATGGAGGAGGGGTGGGCGAGGATGCAGGGTCAGGGACCGGAGCCGGCGTAGGAATCAGGGAAGCCAACTTGGAATACGCCTCGTCCAACCGAGCCGTGAGGCGTTGCTCCAGTGGCACCATAGCCTGATCGACTGCCCTATAAATAGAATCATCCACTGCTTGGGAAAAGTCCTCATCCCAAGAGGCATAACTGAGAGGGTCTTCCTCTGTATATTGGCCACTTCCCCCTGGCCTCTTGAGGTAAATCAGGCTCTGCTATGGAGAGAACTGTGGCACCAGCAATAATAAATGCCCTAACAGGCACCAAATGTACACTGGGAGGGAACCCAGACTATATGGGGGAACACAAAAGGCACCCAATTGACCGGGACTGGCCCCTGGCAACGCTGCAGCCCTTTGAGATCACAGGGTGCCAACCCGGCAAAGCGTCCACCATGCCAGCTCTGGCACAAATCACGACCCCTTAGGGTGTCAGAAAGCACAAATACAACCCACAACGGGCGATCACAGCCTGGGGAAAAAACACACCTAAACTTGCAACCCCGCAGGGTGTCAGGCCGGGAGGCAAGGGGCACCTCAAACAGTCTGAGGCCACAGAAAAAACACACTCAAAACGCTTCAAAAGCGCCCCTGAGACGCGCTAGCTAGAAACACCAGGTCGCCCCCTAGCGGTGAAAATCACACACCGCGCCTCTATGGGGACCAGGATCGCATGAGGAGTGCTGAAAAGCGTCCCGCGATCACCAGGGGACTCTGTAGGGAATAAACAGGTCAGTGCTTGTCAACAACAGTAAACGCTACCCACACAGACCCCAAACACCAGAGAGAAAACCCAAAAACCACTTAACTTGCTGCTGAGCAGCGAAGAAAGAGGAAGAGGAAGCAGCTGCAAGGCACGATGAGAGCTGCTGGAGTGCGGAGAGTGAAGAAGGACGACCGTTGAGACTTTTTGTTTTCCCAACTGTTCATGGGAAAAGTAGTTTTTGTATGTGTTTTCTTGCTGCTGTTTGTGCAATAAAGCGAAGGAAGTAAGGCATAATCCGAAGCCTCCGGTCCTGCCATAGAATTGTAACTACTGCTTGCTGAGTAGGTATAGCTTTGCTTTCTGCAAATTCTCTTTGTTTTCAAAGCCTTGGTTTCTGGGTGCTTCAAAATACCATGTAAATATTAATGGAGCATTATCTGAAGCACAATATGCCTATAATTACAAGCCGTGCCTCATAATTTACGTCTTCCATGATCCAGAATTTAGCAAGCCACATTTTATAATTTGGTTGTGAATGCTGAATAATTCCAGTGGCCCGTATGATAACCAGACGTGGTTTATAAAATGAGGAGAAATAATATATAGTGGGATCCAGTAATTGCAAGACCTTTATCACCCTAAGGTTTAAAAAAAAAATAGGCAGCTCATAGCATTGAGAAATCGAAAGATATATATGACATAGAACTAATATGGAAAAGAGCATAATTTGCAAATCTAACAGGCTATCGTGTCTAAGCAACAGCAACACGACTTCTGTAAAATGCCATTATAATGATGCTTTGGTGCTGTACAGTTGCGAATGCCAGTGAACGTTTGCTTCATTTTCTACATAAAACCCATTCTTGCATGTGGTACTGCTCAATTCAGGAATCCCGTATATATCTGAAGGATAGGGTTATATAAAACGTTACCCTAACAAGATGAAACACCAGCTCTGAAGAGCCCTGCTTGTGGCATGTCATGCCCAAGAAATCAACAACAAATACAAACATAAATTAAATGGCTGCTTCCATCCACGTGCAAGGGTTTTGGTTTCTCACAACATCAAACCTGTTCAAATGTAAATAATTATAGCTCGTGTCTTAGCAGTTTCAGCTTCCAACAATGACGCTCTGCCCAACAAGCATGTCCAACAAAGAGAACCCCCATGACACGCAGTTTGATATATATTTATATCAAATGTCATGATGTGCGAAATAAATGTCATAATTTGGCTTACAATGTAGTCGAGAAATGGAGAGACTGCGGGGCATATACACCAGAACTAGTGGTCACAAAATAGTCATAATTAGGGCTCAGAGTCGCAATTAGGAAGGGACGCCCTTGAAAGACCCCTTCCTAATTGCGAGTCACAAACGCTATTTAGTGAGTCACAAATAAATTGCGACTCGCTAAACAGCGTTTGTATATGGTCCTGTAGGGTATTTTGTATGTGCAAACGGGTCGCAGACCCGTTTGCGCATGCAAAATACAGGTCGCACATCTGGCCCGATTTCCTTTACCACGCATGCCTGTATCACTCAAATTTTTCACACACATATACCTTTACCACTCATGCCGTCAAAATTAAAATGTAAGTATTTCTTAGGTAAAAAAAAATATATATATATGACTTTTGACGAAGAAATTCACTCTATCTAGTAGTTGGGGAGAGGGGACACAGGTATTAGCGCAACACAGCGTTTAAGGGCACTAAATGCATAGAAAATGAATAAGAACCAAACCTTGTACGTCAGAAATCACACAAATAAATTGACAACATCACATGGAGTTACTTAATGAAGGGGTAGAGATGATCTGATTGGATTGGTGCACTAGCCCAGTTGCATGAACTAATGTGGCAGCAATGGTTTTGTATGAGTGAAATGTCCAGCTAACTATAACACTCCTGAAACCTATGTTTTTTTCAATGAATTTCTAAGGTTTTTTAAAGGATAATGCCTAATTATAATGTTGACCACTTCCCCATATTTTCAACAAGAAACCAAATCTGCAATGCTACCTAAAAAAACAGGCAATAGTTCCACTTGCCACTAACAAATTAGCATCAACATTTAACTAGTGTAAGGACGTCGACTATGTACTGTGTGAATTACATCCAACTCAAACCCATATTCAAAGAGCAATATGTGATTGAGGTACTAATTATACACTTCCAACACCAAACAAAATCACAATACCCAGCGCCACCACCACTACACCCACCCCTCCTAACCCCTCCCCTCTACTACTTCACAGGCAGTGCAAAACAGGACAACGGACCTTCCAAAATAATATATCCCCTCAACAGCACACTAGTTCAATGTTCAGAGATGTGTCAACCAACTATGTATAAGGGAAGGAACTCGCACATCAACAATAATTTACACAATGTCAAGACTACTGGTGAAATGCTATGCACAACTCACTATAGAAACCAAAAACTATTCCGTGTGTAGATATACTATTGATACTTGTAGTGTACTGCATAGTGGACGCAACCATATTATCTCAGACACTGGGGAATATCTTGGTCATGTAGCTGTGTTTCCCCCCCCTGAAGCAGAAGCGGAGTGGGCTGGTCCAACGTACGCAACGTCAGCGTAAGACTATAAATAATTAGGCTACGACTTGGGCGTGGTTCACTTCTGCAAAGAGAAGAAACTCCACCACAGCGAAGGTCTTCACCTTGCCACGTGGCTGCCATCATGCCCACGTGCCTCCTCGATACAGGCCTATTGCGAACTCAGCGCCACAGCACCGCAGAATTATGTTTGCATTGACTACTGCCTTCGATCTACACTGCGAACAGCAAGGTTCACAACTTGAATTCAGCTTTTGATCTACACTACGGACAGAACTGAAGTTATCCTTGATTTATGTAAGGCAGAGACAATTCTACTCTATGTCCTCAGACCTTGTTAAAATAAGTAACAAACATTATTTGTGAATATCTGCGCTGACTACTGCCTTCGATTTACAGTGCGGTCAGTAGAGTTTACAACTTGATACCAGTTGAGGATAAGCACTACAGACAACAATGAATTCAGTTTCGATTTATTTAAGGCAGGGACAATTGTACTATGTCATCAGATTTTGTTAAAGTATGTGACAAAAAAGTATTCCTCGATATCTGTGTCAACTACTACCTTCAATCTACACTGCGGACAGCAGGGTACACAACTTGAATTCTGCTTTCCATGTACACTATGGACAGCATTGAAGTTAGCCTTGATTTACGTAAGGCAGAGACAATTTGGTTAAATGAGGCAACAAAAAATATTCTTCAATGTCTGTACTGAGTACTGCCTTCAAATGTACACTGCGATCAATAGAGTTCACTACTACATACCAGAATCGCATCAGCACTACAGACAACACTAAATTAATTCTCGATTTATTTAAGGCAGAGACAATTGTACTGTGTCCTCAGATTTTGTTAATTGTGACAAAAAAGCATTCATCGATGTTTGTGTTGACTACTGCCTTTGATCTACACTGTGGACAGCAGGGTTCACAACTTCAATTCAGCTTTCCATCTACACTACGGACAGCATTCAAGTCATCCTAGATTTAAGTAAGGCAAAGACTATTTTGTTAAAGGATGCCACAAAAAACATTCCTCAATGACTGTACTGAGTTCTGTTTTCAAATGTACACTGCGATCAACAAAGTTTACCACTTGATACGAGTGGCGCATCAGCACTACAGACAACATAAAATTCAGTCTCGATTTATTTAAGACAGAGACAATTGTACTGTGTCCTCAGATTTTGTTAAAGTATGTGACAAAAAAAGCATTCCTCGATGTCTATGTCAACTACTGCCTTCGATGTACACTGCAGACAGCAGGGTTCACAACTTGAAGTCAACTTTGCATGTATACTACAGACAGTAGGGAATTCAACCTTAATTTATTTAAAACAGAGACAATTGTACTGTATGTGTTCTGATTTTGTTAAAATAAGTGACAAAAATCATTTGGCGATATCGCTGCTGACTACATCTTGAATTCAGCTTTGAATCTATACTACGAACAGCATGAAATTTAGCCTTGTGTTTTTTAAGGTAGAGTTAATTGTACTTTATGTCCTCAGATTTTGTTAAAAGATACGACAAAATGAATTTCTTGATGTCAGTGATGATTACTACCTTCGATCTACATTGTGAGGGCTCACCATTCAGGTAGAATGACGATTGTACATGAAGCATTCCTGTAGACAAAAGACATTATACCACTGCGACCCCCTCAAACCACGAATCATCGCAGGGTACGCACACGCTGAGTTCTTTGGGTACCACTAACTCACTGCACCACAAGTCATTTCCTCGTAGCCTTATTAAAGCAGAAATCACTACGCAAAAAACATTGCTCGCAGTACAACCCCACCACATTACGCATTATCGCAGCGTACGTACAAGCTCAGCACCAAAGATACTACTAACTCAGTGCACCATAAATCATCGGAAAGAAGAGTGAACAGTTTTATGTCAGCAATGAGGCATACTATCACTTTTAAGTGGAATTCATGCAGAATCTAATCGACAAAAGACATTACTCCAATTACTGTGCCCCCCCTCTCCCCCCAGACCACGCATCATCGCAGGATACGTACATGTTAAGCACCAAAGGTACTAGTAACTCAGTGCACCAAAAATCATTATTACGTGGCCTTACTAAGGCAGCATTCACAACACAAAAAACATTACAATAAGTACGGCCTGTCCGGACCACGCATCATCGCAGGCTCCACAGAACCTTGCTGTTTCAGATACCACTAACTCAGTGCAAACCAAACCAAACACCTATCAAACCTACACAGAATCCCTTTAGTATGCTTCCTTCAAAAACTTATTTTATATCAGTTATATTTAGTTGAATAATAAAATGTACGCTACATACATGTTCTATCTTTGACTTCAATCATGATTGCAGAGAATGCAGTCCAACCTAAGATCTACTCTGTGGACAGCAGCGTTTACAACTTGAATTCAGCTTTGGATCTACACTACAGACAGTCGGGAGTTTAGCCTTGATTTATTTAAGGCACAGACAAAAAATACTCCTGTGACACTGCTAGTATGCGCAAGCACCTTTAATCCCTACATCCTGTGAACTATGTTTACAAAAAATGTAGAGCACAGCGCCAGAATGTACCTCCACCACCGGCAATACCAAGTACCTCTGGGGTATCACCTTCAATAACGCCACCAGATATACGTCCCCATTTTGAGAAAGTTAGAATGCACTGCGTGAAATGCAATAGTTTAATTTGTTATGGGGGGCAATCAGTAGACCTAGTTTGCAGAGCAATTGATAACCATTGATGGTAGTTTTTTTTATAACCTCAAAGTTCATGCAGACCAGTATGCAACACTCAATATTTTGAATACAGACCGCTAGAACCACGCATCATCGCAGGGTGAGCACACGCTGAGCACCACACGTACCACTAACTCAGTGCACCATAAATAATCACCATGTGGCCTTATTAAGACAAATTCAGTTGCCAAAAGACATTTTTACCAGTGCGTTCTGCTTGAATCACGCATCATCGCAGGCTCTATACAAACCGCCCTTACCTCAGAGTACCACAACTCATAAACCCTTTACAATAGATTATTCTGTGTATTATTTCACATACAGTGCTCTTACCTTTATACAGCAGAGTTTATAAATCGTTTATGATTGAATATCTGTGTATGATATCATGATTACTATTCTACTTGTTACCAACAGAAACATATTAAAATGGAGTCGAGCACACATGCCCGTACCCACTTCAACTGTCTATCTGTGTCAGTGTACTTATTATGTTTTTAAAATGCTGCTCCTGCGTCCTACCACATTATATTGTGTTGTAAACAGCGTATGCAACCATCTAACCTCTGCCAATAACAAAAACTTTGATTATATAACTTTCTCTCGATCATTCTACAAATACGAACATACAAAATGGATCATTACAATACTGCAAAGAAACTGTATAGTCAATTTATAAATGTGCTCTATTTCTTGTATTTTTATTTTTTTAGCATATTTATATAGCGCGAAGTCAACCCAAAACTATATCAACACTTTACATGACCACCGTATTTACAGTACATTTTCAGGCATGCGTAGATTACGTCATTTCTCTTCAATAACAGAATGTGGATGCGACTCAGAGGCTCGAATAAAGCTTTCATAGTCCTGTATTACTACAGCTACAACACTCCACTGAATGTACAATAAACATTCATATACGCAGAAATGCGTCATGTCCACCATCTTTTTTGTATGCAACTATGAATGAAAATAGAGTCAGTGATACCCCGTACCTTCCATGTTGGCCATGTTGTAAGACTTTACAGATATAATGACACATTTGCGTTTAAGACCCGAGTGACGTCAGCACTACAAGACGGACACCCGAATCACTTGATTGCTCATATAGCTCACAACGGAACCACGCCCATAGCTCTGGAATCATGGTTCAGAGCCTCGCACAGCACTGGCTTACGTCAGTCCAGCCCACTCCGCTTACTCTACCAGGTAAACACAACAATGCTACATGGCCATGATTTCCATTGTAGTGATTTCTTACTTCCAGGTCTAGTTGTCAGAATGGCACACATACACTCTCTCATGGCTGGTATACACCCACATCACACCCATCCACCACAAGCATCACTACACACGTGACCTTACCAATAAAAAAGACAGGGCGCACGTGCTCTACGCCATTTTAGAGTTGCTCCCATCCCAAGCGCTGAGATGGCCCATCTTAGTGGTTCGGATGGCTCATGTAGGCCCAAACCACCAAGTAGGGGGGCCCACCACTATGTGCATGGCCTCTTTGGTCACTGAGTTAGTGGTACCGCAAGGACTGAGCGGGTGAGGAACCTGCGATGATGATGGGAGTACAAGTATGTCCTTAACCATTGCTATATCAAGACTCAGCACCATATGTGACACTTCTTGGTGGAAGAGCGGGACTGCATGATGTATAAGGTGCCCTGT
Source organism: Lissotriton helveticus (assembly GCF_964261635.1). Classification (NCBI taxonomy): domain Eukaryota; kingdom Metazoa; phylum Chordata; class Amphibia; order Caudata; family Salamandridae; genus Lissotriton; species Lissotriton helveticus. The sequence continues at coordinate 1,719,244,787 of NC_136067.1, forward strand.
CCACAAAAAGGTGATCAATGAGGCCTGGGTGCGCAGCGGAGGTAGTAGATAGGGTGCACCAGACTGGATACAAAAAGGCGATGCAGCAATTTAGGCGTACGCAGTCCTATATACCGTATCTTATTGCATTTCTATTGTTTTCCAATAGCAGGAAAGCTTTTATGATCGGTCAAATGCCCGTCGGTTGTGATGATCAAAAGCACGTGTATCACTGCGCACCACTTGCTTTTACAACAGGAAGAAAAACATTACTACTATAGTAATTGTACAAAAATCGAAGCCTATTAAACAAGTTGGAACTGTACAAATAGTTGTTTTTAAAATGCGGGAGGGAAGGTGTGTGAAAGGGCGATGTAATTCTACTCCACATTAAGATAGTAAAAATTACCAATCATAACATCTTTATTTTACTATCTTTTAGATGTAAAGCTTCAGGGTGCATTATGTCCCGGCACTTGGTGAAAGACACACCGGTGACAGAAAGGTGAGCTGCGAATATTCTTTTTAGTCACTGTTTCACTTCCTCACTCGTTTGATAAAGAAATGACGCACAATATTAACTTCTTTTTTATCTTACAGGTTGTGTTTCACAACTTGGCATCCCCCCCCCAACACCTCCAAAGCTCAACGTTCGAGGATTCTGCGATTATGCATGGCCATCGTAACAACGTCTGAGAAGGCTCCTTCGACACGTGGTGCACCCTCTTTGAATCATGCCAATTGCACAAGGTGAGCAAAGAAGCTTGTTTCCGAAGCAACAACAAGTCACCTGTGGGCGGAGAGAGTGGGTAGTGTGCAGCAGCTTGACTGCATAGCAATGTACAATTACCTCCGGGCAGTGAGAATACATAGGTTGCAACAGTCTGAGGGGCAGATTTACAAGTCCCTTGCGCCACTTTTGCGTCACTTTTAAAAAGGGAAAAGTGACGCAAAAGTGGCGCAAGGAGCTTATAAATCTGCCCCTGAGTGCCCAAGAAGAAGCACTCACCTCCGGACTCTGGTAATCAATGGAGTAAAAAAGTCTGGGTACGCAGTAATGAGAACTCACCGCTATATAGTGGGTGTGCATGGGGTATAGTACTTTGGAAGAAAAAGATCGCACAAACACCTCCTTGCAGTGGAAGTTGATGAAATACAGTATCCTGAGTGTACAAAGAAATAAAGCAAAAATGTGCATTTGTATGTACTATGCTATTAGTAACTCTATATACTATCTTTCAGATCACTAAACTGGAGGGTGCACTATGAACCGGCACATGCTTGGACACACAGCGGAGGTAAAAGGTGAGCTACAAAGATTTTCTCTAGTATTAACTGCTCCATCTATAACTTTCTTTCACAGTTTTAATGTTGTTTTTTCTCTCTTTCTCTCCCGCACTCTCTCTCACATTGTTTCTCTTTCTCTTTTAAAGTTATGGGCGCTGCTGTCCACTCTGCTGATAAAAAATTCAAGGCTGAATTTATTAGTCTGCAGTGTAGAACCAAAGTTGAGTTGAAGTTGTGAACTCTGTTCATCACAGTGTTTACACAAGGTAAGCAGAGCAGCCTAGAAACACAATACCTCTGATTAAATGCATTGAAAAGAATCAATATTGTCCTGCATAAAGACGTGATGTCTCACCTATTTCTGTCTCATCTCTGAATCATGTTAAAGACCTGTTGGTCCATACTGTAAATCTGACGCAATAGGTACTTCCGTACAGACACCTCTTCAACACGGGCCTATAAGAGAGGTGGAATGTATCAGGAACTCTGCAGATGTGCAAAGTAACAAATATTGCCAAGTATTACCTTAACTTGTAATCTTTGACCTCCTTCAGTCACATCGACCTAATTTTAAACACCTATTTTCATTTTTGTTTTGCAGATTACCTACCCTACATCTATTGAAGTCCATATCACATTTTGTTTATTATATTGTTTTGTTAAAGTTATGTTTCTAGTTATTTATTATATTGTTATCTTAAAGTTACATTTCTAGTTATTTATTGTTGTTTTAATAAAAGTTCATTAAAAAAAGTATATACGTCTTCTTTTTCTGACAACATTTTACTATTATTTAGTATTATAATCATATGCTTAAAAAACATATAAAAATAGAAATGATGTTTATAACTAGAAGTACAATACTGAGGCTAACTCTTTACCAGCTCTTTACCTGAGTCTATAGCTGCGACTAACGGTTCCTATGGAAAAATTTTAAACATACAGCACAGTAACTGTATCGATTAGCAACATTGTGTGGTGAACTTCTAACCTGTGTGCTCACTTAAGTGTTCCATGAAATGTTACTATGGTAGCAGGCAGTAAGCAGTTTGGCGGTAGGGTTGAAAGGTACTGGCTGTACAGAAACCGTTATATTTACCCAGGAACCTCTACCTGACAGAAAGGAAAGCAAACTAAGACAGAACAGTGTAGCAGATTTACAAGACCCTTGCGCCACTTTCGCGTCGCTTTTCCCATGTTAAAAGTGATGCAATAGTGATGCAAGGAACTTGTAAATCTGCCACATCGCATCAGTGATGTCATGAGTGATGTCACTGACCATGTCATGAGTGATGTAATATGTGACGTCATCAGCAGTGCATTGCACGCGCAAGTTATAGTGAGTCCAACTAACTATAACGTGGGAATTTCAATGGTTTTATGTCAGTAAAATTTCCAGCTAACTATAACTGGTGTCAAACCTATGGTTTTTTCAGTGAATATATATATATGTATAAAGCAAACAAGCTCAGTGCTCCTGCACTAAGATCGCCATGACCTTGCCACTTACGGTGGTGGTCCGTGGTGAGGGGGCGAGCCTCCAAACAGCACAAAACTCACTGTGATAATCGAAAAGAAAACAACAGCAACCATGGACTCCAAAATGGCAACTCGACGCGTTTCGAGACCCTGTCCCTTGATTGCGAGTGCCATTAGTGGAATCAAGTTTCTTTAAATAAACATGTGACCAGTCTGTTACATTGTCGCACACTTTTTAAAGGAAGTCTGTTTTCAATATTTGTGTTTATGTCAAGTCACGTGTTTATTTAAAGAAACTTGATTCCACTAACCGCACTCGTGATCAAGGGACAGGGTCGCGAAATGCATCGAGTTGCCAAATTCTTGCTGAAGAAATCACTGCTTATGAAGCCATTTTGGAGTCCGTGGTTGCTGTTGTTTTCCTTTGGATTATCACAGTGAGTTGTGTGATGTATATATAACCAGGCAGCAGCCACAGTCTTTTTCACAAATGACGAAAAGCAGACCCGAATTCTGTGCTCATTCAAGGTGTTTTATTTCTCCAGCCAGCCAGCCGCCATTACGCGTTTCGCTTCCAACGAAGCTTGATCACATATATGTATATATATATTTATGTATATGTATATATTTATATACATATACATATATATATATATGTATATGTATATATTCACTGAAAAAAGAGTAGGTTTCAGGGACGTTATAGTTAGTTGGACATTTCACTCGTACAAAACCAGAGAGATTCCGCTGTTGTAGTTAGTTAAGCTAACTATAACTCGCGCCCCCGCAATGCACTTCTGATGATGTCACATATTACATCATTCATGACATGGTCAGTGACATCACTGATGACATCACTGATGACATCTCAAAGGATATCACTGATGACATCATCCAGTGACTGTGTGTTTCCTTAAAGTTTAAATATGTTTCATATATATATGCCAAGGTGTATTGAAGAATCACTGGGTGTATAAGTGTCTAGATGGAGGATTTAGTAGGTGCAATACTGACTGTTTAAGTGAGTGATTAAATGTGTCTTACTGAATGCATGGATTAGTGACTAAACTGTGTGAATGTCTATATCAGTCTGTCTGTTGTATAAGCTGCTGCACGGGTTGGTCAGCAGCTACATGAGTGTCTATCTGAGTTATTGATTGGTTGCCTGGGTATTTGTATGGGTGCCTGAGTGTGTGTGGGTGGGTGGGAGGTGTGTGATAGATGTTTGAGTGGTTGATTCACTGGGTGTATGGGTTCAAGAGTGCATGTGGAAAAAGCTGTATGGGTGGGTGAGTGTGTGTATTGGTGTTTCCGGTGAGTGAATGGATGTCTTGTTGTGTTTCTATCTAGGACCCTAATTCGATATTCCCGATTTATGCCCTTATATGGCTATAATAAATAATATCCTTATAAAGGCAAAGGAATCATATCCATATTTAGTAATAGCCCATGCAGTCCAAATACGGCAAAGCTACTTCCCTAGACTCCTAGAAAGTACAACGCGTTCTTTAAACAAACCAAACCTCCAGCAACCTGGGAAATCCCAATGCTTCTCTTTTGATTTGTCCTAGAACTCCTGCGAGCACTGAAAGAACAACCAGTTCTTAGTGACATCTTTTATTGATGTCTTATACCCAACCTTACGTCAAACCCGGCACCTTTCAGGTATAAATATACCAACAGTTGCCTTAAGCAAACACACGGTGGTTTGGAGCAGAGCGGCTATCTACTTGCCCGATAGCCCAGCTGATGCGAGAGCCCACGGACGCCGCCCCTCCCTTTTGACGCACTGAGAAAGACGCTGTCTTTTTCTCCAGCCGAGAAAATCCAGCTCCGGTGTTTCCAGCCGCCCTTGCGGGTTGCTGGGATATCGAGTCCTGAAAGAGAGATACCAGACCTCCTGCTTTCTATTACCCAGGTACAGAGCTGACTAAACCCTTGAGAGAATTCTTGATTCAGATCCTTGGCAAAAACCAACTTCCCTTAAACTGCTACTTACTTACTCCTTCCCACGTATTAGGCTTAGGTCAGGTACACCGGGGTAGGCGTAGATTAGAAGCACCAGTTGAGTACGTTAGTCAATGTATTTATGTATGTATATATTTTATCCATTTTAAAGTATCATATGGGTAAGAAACCATATCAATGCTTTTACAGTATTATTTCATAATACTCCTTTTACTGTACGCACTTTACTTTATGTTAAGTATTGCAATTGTGGCCATTCATTTCTCTTGCATGAGAAAGAGGACTGCTCAATGAATAACACCTTTTATTGAAAACGCCCGTCTCTCTATTTCTCTGCACTCTGGTGAAACTAAGTATGCACGATTGACTGAGTAAAATAGCTGTCTATTGTTTTCACACGACTCTAGAGATATACTCTTATTCTGAGGGAGCAAAGTTGTCATGTTTATGGTTGTCAGAAGCTAATCCCTTCTTGTCTATCCAGGGAAGTTAAACTCCTCCTTGTTTGTTCAAGAAAGTTTCTAGTGACCTCTGAGCTAGCTGGCAAAACTAATTAAGTCTAATATAGTCAGTAGAGACCTAGTCAACCTCAGTCCTACGTCTACACTGCTTTTTATATTATTCCAATGCGCAGAGCCTATTGGGAATATAGGAACTACACTACATGGCGCCCAACATTTGGTAAGGTGATAATCTAACACAAGACACTAGAGTAACTCAGTCGTGCTTTTTCACACAGAACCCTTTTTCCCGTAAAAACTCCAAAAGACGTCTGGAGTGGGTAAAAGGTTAAAATCCGCCGGAACTTAGTAGGAAGAGATTCCTATGTATAGTTTTTGGTTTAGTCAACGTTGAAGGATACAGTGTTCCAAAATATTGTGCACCTACTCTTTGTTTCCTTGAAACTTGATCTGCAACAAAACTTTCTGTCAGTAAAATGCCGGAAGGTGACGAAGAAAGAGATGCTACAGCGTCTCAACTGTTGTTAGATGACTCAACTATCCAACAGAATGACCCGAATGCAATTATCATTCCGGCAAATATAAGAAGAACTATAACTATTAAACTTATAGAAAATGGACTATCATCACGAGGTGGTACAGTCAAATTCGTGGTAGAGGCCCATGAATATCGGCAGACAGAGGTATTCTATTCATGGATACACTTTCCAGCAGCAAACGCTGTAACAAAAGAATTCCACTATTACAAAATCCGGATGAATACACTCCTTTCGAGGAGGTTGAAATCCCACTAAATCACCAAGAGCACCTTCTCAGGTTTAAAGGCGCCCTAAAACATAAAAATCACATCACCAGGCTCGGTCCACTAGGTAGACCAGGAGCCACGTGGCCGGTTCTGGCCAGCTACACACCACATCCAGACATTGATAAAATGTCAGTCCAGGAACTTTTAGCTCAGCTAAAACTGTTAATTAAAATACATAGACAACTGGTCCAATATGTAATGGGGACTTCAACAGTCCAACCAGCAATTAACGTTCCACAGCTGACCCCTCATCAGGGGAACACAAACAAAATAACACCACAGAACATACAATCATGTCTTGGTAAAACACCCGCAAAACGGGAACAAATTCCATTCTGGTAAGCACAAAAAATTACTCAAATAGAGGCAGTATTTCCTGATACTACACCTACTGAGAAACACAGAATTCTGACTATCTGTCTTCCAATGGGGATCGCACCACATGTGGAGGACTGTGACACTTGGGGCACAGTCTTTGCTTCCATTTACACAAAAACACATGGTGTTCCGTCCTTGGCGGAAATACCAGATGTGCTAAGACAGATTCAAAATGAATACGGTCCAGAACCTGCTTTAACTCTAGGTATGAAATTACTGAAAGACTTCAAGCAGGTCTCGGCTATATTATTAGCCAACATAAAAGTAGAAGCAGCATCTGTGGCGATCTGCCAGAAATTGAAAGAAACAGATATAGCAGAACAACCTTTTGAACTTGCCAGAATCATAGAAAAATCCTATGAAGAACTAGGTAGAAATAGTTTGGGTGGGAAACCAGTAAAACCCCAACTAACTGAAAATCCTGAAAAAACTTTTATTAAAAATAATCTAAATACTCCAAAAAAGAGTTGGGATGGTAATAAACAATCCACTCCCAAAGAAAAACGATTCCAGTACAGATGAAGGTCTCCTCAACGGAGAGAAAGATCTCCGGACCAAGGACACAAGTCTCCCCAGAGGGAGCCCTCTGAGAAAAGATACAACCTTAGAGATAGGGATAAATTGAGAAAACCTGATAGATATCAAGATATTGATACACGTCCCTCTCGATCTTTTCAGACTTCCTCACAGAAATCGGAAAGAAGAGGACGGTCAGAACACAAGGAAGAGCACGTCAAGTCCAAAGACAAAGAACCTGCTCATCAAAGTAAAAAATTACAATTTCCAAGAAAGAAGTTAGCCAGTATTAAAATAATTAAACATGCCGAGGATACTGAGGACACAACTGAAAAACGGAGAGTGGGCTCAGACAATGCTAGACAGCGCAGCAGAAGTGACAATAGCTCGCAAGATCTTGATGAATCTTCTGGAGACAGTGGACACGAATGAATACATTCAGGTGGAAACTGCAGATACCAGAGTTAGCAAACCTCATAAAATATACAAAATAACACTGCGTATAGAGGGGGACAAGACTAGGAAAGTAAGGGGTCTCTTCTGGGATAACCTTTCGAAAGGCTATGACATCCTGTTAGCTGAGAAAGATTGGCCACCAGAGTTTGTCAGGGAGTGCCCTCATGGCGAAGAAATGATTATGCCTGCCTTCTCAAATCATATTTCAACTCATAAAAAATACACATTAGCAAGAAAATGGGCAGTAGCCCAAGCTCCTGCATTATACAAAAATCATGTAGGATGGGATGAGGACTCTCCTCCTCACAAAATCCAATTAAAAAATCAACCCACTGCACAAAGGCAGTACCCAGTTAAACAAGAAGCTAAAAAACAAGTCAGGGAGATCTTCGATCAACTTGAATATCAGGGGGTGATTGAAACATGCACCTCACAAATGAACAATCCTTTGTTTCCTGTCTCCAAGCCAGACAATTCATATCGTCTAGTGTTGGACTACAGACACTTAAACTCCTGTTGCAAAACATTTGCAGTACAAAACTCACACAGTGCAGCACTAATGAATAACACTGTGCGTAAAAAATATAAAACAACATTAGATATCTCTAATGGATTCTTTTGTCAAAACATTGCACCTGAAAGCAGGTATTTGACCGCTTTCTCAATAATGGGGTCGCAAAAACACTTCTGTCGACTCCCACAGGGATTCAAGAATAGCCCAGGATTATTCTCAGCAAGAGTAACAGAGTTACTACAAATATATGATGATGAGGCATTATCTTATTTTGATGACATCTATCTAACAGATGATGACCTGGAGACACACTTGAAAAGAGTGAACACTACAATACTTGGTTTCGCAGCTGAGGGTTACAAGTTCAACTTTAAAAAGTCACGAATTACCCATCTAACTGTCCTGTTTTTAGGATATGAATTATCCAGTGAAGGCAAAAGCCTAGCAGACAACTTCTTAGAGAAGTGTGCTGTACCCCAAGCACCTAAAACGCTGAAGAACTTACAATCAATACTAGGTTTCCTAAATTTCGGAAGAACATACATTCTAAATTATGCAGAGAGGGTTAAACCTCTCTATGAATTAATAAAACCTGATTTCAAACCAAAAAATTGGACTCAGAAACACACAGAAATTTTAAGATCATTGCAAACAGACATGTTAGCTAAAACGAAATTGCAAACTCGCGAAAACATACGCAACCTTGTAATCCGAGTCATCCCAGGAAGATGCTGATTCACGTACCTAACCTGTAATGAGGGAGAAACGGTACCAATAGCTTACAAATCACACTTGTAAACACAAGCTGAAATGAAATTCAGTTCTACTGAAAAAATTCTATTAGCGGTTCAAACTGCTGTAGCAAAAGAAAGAGCCCAAGCCCAAGGCAGAAGAATAACTGTTTTAACAGCAAAATCAGCACTTGAGGCATTAACAAGCCCACGCAATTTGACTGCTGTGGCATTAGATCCAAAATGGATACAATGGGAAAATTCTCTTGCTGCAGAAGACGTGAAATACTATTTTGACCCGAAAATGAAAAAACTAGAAAATCTAGAATATGAAGAAGAATATCCTCTGCCAATTGAAATTCTGCCTCTCGAACAGTACACATGTGTAATCTACATGGACAGATTTGCACAGCACTACGATATAGAGAAAAAATCCTACAACGCAGCGTGCGTGATTGTTAAAGGTCGCTGGCGCTTTGGTAAATTCAGACCATTAATTACCAAAACTGAATCACTCAGAAACTGCTCAACTCAGCGAGCTGAAATAAGATCTTTAAAGATGGCGCTTGAAAATGCCGATCGCGAATTCCCCACACTAATAGTGTGCGATTCGCATTACTGCGTCAAGTCTTACAATAATGACTTGCAGAACTGGGTTCAAAACGATTACAAAGATGACACAGGTGCCACAATAAAGCATAAAAAGCTTTAGGAACAGGTAGTTCTTTTGCAGAAAGAACTACAAAAGACTCACGTGATACATACATTGAGTCATTAACGTGATGGCGTTCACGTTGCAGGGAATTAATTGGCTCTCAGAGCCACAGCGGAAACGGTTCAACCGGCTTCCGTAGCCACAAAAAAGCGTTCTAAAAAATACATAGACGGAGAAACTATGTTAGCTGTGAAAGCCTCATTAAAAGGCGACTATGCAGCATTACCTCTGAACTATCCACTCAGTAATACATACATAATTGATGCAAACTCCGTTCCTTTTGCTCAAATCCCTGGAGTGGGGGATAGAGTAATTCCAAACACGAACAGGAGAATATTTTTAATAGCAGAAGCACACATGGGATTGGGTCTAAGGCATCGAGAGATCAAGGAATCTCTACAAGAGTTACAATCAGAATACTGGTGGCCGGGGATGAGCTTCCAACATTACAAATTTGCAAAGAGCTGTCCAAACTGCAACAGAGATCGCAGTCGTGAACCGAACGGAGTACTGCCAGGACCCCTATTTTATACAGTACATACAGTACAACAGTCCAGATGTAAACCCTCCACTGAGGGTTATGGTTCTCGCCGACAATCAATGTGTTAGCGATCTCAAGGCGGAACACACAGCGCTCCCCGTCCGGTAACATCCCAGACGGAAACCGAGCTCAAAATCAATCGTAAGGCACTTACCGGATAGGTGCGCAGTCACAGCCGTCACAACCCTCCCCCACGCGCCCGGTCAGGGCATTAGAGCGACTAGTGGTTTCCATCTTGCTGAATCGCCGTATTAGTAATCACCGCGTTTCCGCCTCGACAGGCTCGCGGTGGGCGGGGCTGTAGACGGAAGCGTCCGCGCATGCGTTAGGCACCTGCCAGAGGGAAAAGAGAGAGAAAACCCAACCGGATCTGGTTACAGTGACCTGCGGCAGGCTGTGGCGACCATGTTGGTTGTGGGGCCCCAGTGAGCCGCTCAAGGTGATTTATAACAGATAGATTGATGAAGTTATCAAAAGGCCAATTGGCGAGGTGGAAAAACTTATTACCATAGTGGGGCTATGGGAGGTCTGATGTTGCATATGTCTGGGAAGCGCTACAAATAAGCTAAATATCAGTAACCCAACAATTAGTGTCGCGCTTAGTATAATCTCCACCAGACTGTAACAAGGGGCAGTTTGTGAAGGCTCAATGGACCATCAGAGTTGATCGATATTCAGGTGTCAGAAATAATCAGCTGTTTTTCTATATCGGCCTAGCAACCAGGAATAGCGGTGCTGCAGTGGATGGTTGAAGGGAGCCATATGTATACATGTAAGATGTGTGTTAATCAGATCCACTCAGATTCACGGCTAGTGTGCCAATGAAACCCATGGTACCAAGTCATTCAGGCCTAGTGTGTCCAGTTTCAAACATTTAACAAGTGTCCAACGTAGTCTTAATAATCTGCCAATAAATTCTCTAAAAGGTCTCACTCCGTACGAACTATTGTTCGGTACTAGAATGTATATTCAGGATCTAGATAGTGACACTTCAGTGGTAAAAAAAAATGCTTTGACATCAAAGACAGTTTGGCTGTTTTACAGGACTTAAATGAAACAAGAAGAAACCTGAGTAACATAAAGTTAAAACAACAGCCAACAGCCACTGAAGAAAAAACACCTGTCCCAGCAAGACCTGTCTGGATTCCAAAGATTGGGGATCTGGTCAGAGAAAAGATCGCGGTGAAGAAGGAATTTGGGCCTTCTTAAAGAAAAGCAGTACCTGTCTTAGCTGTCAGCGGAACAAGATCAGTAGTACTACCGCCCCTTGCCGGTAAAAAGGAGAACCGAGTTGTATCCATCGACCTGGTAAAACCACAATCATGTGGCCAATAATAAGTAGTAGGCCCAGTGGCCTCCCAAGAAATAGCAGAATACCAAAATTTGCTACAATCGAAGAGGTTCAAACTGAGAGACTAATCACATTTGATAAACCTGCAGTGAATAAAAAAGGACTATGCTGCAACAAAGCCATGGAACTTGTGCCTCTTGAAACCCAAATTGCAACAGTTCGTCAAGAAACATCAGTCTACAACGATGTAGCCTCAGACTATGCTAGCGAAACAAAGAAAAATCCAAAAGCAAATGAAAATCCGGAAGCAATTCCAACAATTGACAGAACTGCATCTGGCTACTTCATCAATTTCGATGAATTTTCTGATGATCCAAGTGAACATGAAGAAACGCCAGCAACGAAAACTTTCAAAGACAAAGTAACTGAACTCTTTCATCAACTCAAAGAAAGCTATCTGATTTCTCCATGGATTGAATTTTGGATTGTGTTAGGTGTACTTTTCCTCCTGCTTTGGCTCATCATGGTTCTTTGTTTGGGAAAATTCATTGAAGGAAAATACAGTACAATGGACACAGCAAGTCAGAACATCAGCTTGGTCCTAAAGCCTCACAAGTCATCTCACATCGAGAAAAGAGAACTATCATCAGTGAACATCAAAGCCAATCCAATACCCGGTGGGGTAGCATGGGACAAAACAGATTATGAAATGTATGGCCCGATTGAGCTCTTGAAATATCCACACCAGTTTAAAGTTTCATTAAGTGACTTTGTAAAACCAAGTACTTTCTCTGATGATTGGGACTTTGAAAATATAAATAATATGATGTCAGATTTAGTAATGTCAGCAAAATTTACAGAACATGATTATTTACAGGGTTCATCAAATTATGAAGAAATGTACTGCTATAATCACTTTGGTCATCACTATTTGCATAAAACTGCACAGCCTAGAAATGTTTTTAATTATAACCAATGGGAACATTGTGCAACACCACCTAAAAGCAGCTCAAAAACATTTTATGAGAAATTCCCATACTTCTCAGGGTTTAACACAAGTGATGCAGAAACGTTTTATTTTAAAATGTTAAATAAGACAGGAATGAAAACAATGTTGACAAATACTAAATTGATTTATTCTGAAACATTTTATGAAAAAATGACTACATTTGGTTTTGAATTTTGGAAAAACAACATTGAAACAAAAACCATCAGGGGTACAAAAGAATGGCAGGTCCAAGGTCTAGATGCATTATTTAAGCCTGTATGATCCCAGAACAAATAATATTCTTGAATGACACCATTCAACAGACAACCTGTCTTGGCCTAGCCAAGATAAAAGACTTAAACAAACCGTCTATTCCGAAGCCCATACCTGATAGTAATAGCACTACAGATGTGGAGATAGACGTATCCCATATTTTACACCAAAATAGAACACTTCCTGATTGGAAAAAATGGTTGATCTGGCCCACAGACACAAATAACTGTCAAGATAGATTCCTGAACAAAATACAGGGGTTAAAACTGAACAGGCCAGACCCAAGATACTCCCAGAGACAACATCCAGGGATAGTTACAACATACAGTGTAGGGAAACTATGCCTCGAATGGCTACAGAAATACACACTGGCTGAAATTAAGCAACACTTGACTTTACTTAAAGGCGGTGCTGACTTGCGTGCATTCATACTGGGACCATGCTAACAGTGTCAAAAACGTTTCATATCGGCCGGTATATACGCTGCATACAACGAGGCTTGGAAAGAAACACAAATTGAAACAGCAGAAAAAATACGAGAAATTGATCGTATTAATTTGGAAAAATCACTTTTTGTTGTGGACAATGGGTAAACGACTCTGTCCTCCAGAATATATTCACTGGACAGTATCGTATCATCTGCTATTGATATAATAGAGCAGGCCTTACTAATGTTACAACATGGTCAGTCCCAGTTACGTTCTATTGTACAGCTTGGCTGGACGTTGCAAAATCTACGTTCAGGCTACGTGCCATGGCGTTTAATCAACGTAACGTCATTATTCTCTATCTTTAACCTTACTGATAAACAAATCAGTTTGGCACAAAAAGGAGCAGACTATACGATTCTGAGCATTGAAAAACTTGAGAGATTACCATTGACAAAGTCAGAAAGACCTGTCATTGAATGGATAATACACGGAATAATCACAATTCCGATAACAACTTTCCAGTTTAAATATTGCCAAGAGTATATACCAGCGGGCCAGTATGAAAGGTTGGGTAAAGGATACATCAAGTCAATATGGAAATTACCTTATACACACAAATGTTATCATGAAAAGAAAAAGGAGGTATTTCTTAGTGGTAAAAATTGTAAAAAATCACTAAGTGGTACACTTCTGTGTCAAGGTATTAACTTACATGGAGCCTGCGAAGGGTCTTCGAATAACCTTTCATGTCACCTGCACGGCACTACGACTCAGATAGAGCCATTTTTCAGACAGCTTACCAATGGCAGTTATGTTCTAATAAGTGACCACAGCTGTTGTGGCATGGTGCCAGGAAAAGCCTATCTCGTGAGCGTTAGTTCCATGGTCACTTGCTGTATGCAAGTATTGTATCCAAACAGCAATCCAGACATGGAGGCGGCAATATGGCCTTATTTGAATATCTCTTCTATTCGAATTGATACTTTAAGCAGAATGAAGTCTATTCTTTTACAGACAACTGTGCCTTCGACCTCGTCCAAAGAAACGTATGATCTGCAAGTCGCAAGGACAACAGCAGAGATACATTCCCTATTATCAACAAATTGCCCCGTGCATTTCGTAGAAATGTTAAGCCAAATCTTAAACATGTCACATACCAGTGGCATCGCACATGTATTTAAGACAATTTTTTCGGGACTGTTAGCACCCTTTGAAACAGTTCTGGGCTTTATCCCGAATTTTGTGCATTCCATTTTTGGCGGTCTGCCTCTTCTTTCGGGACTCGTAGCAGGAATTTTATTTTTAATCCTTCTGCTCCAATATGGCAAGCCAAGCCACAGACAAGACTCCAGCAACAATGGGAGAAACGATCCTAGCTCTACGCTACCGGGACCGCATCACTAAAGCGCTCGGATTTGCCCGGCTAAGAGATCTAAGTACAACTTGGTTTCTTTCATTCAGACCAATCTGGAAAGATTGCATCTTACCTGTGCTTCGATGTATGCTATGCGGAGAAGAATGCGTGTTGGACATCTGTCTTACACTACCATCTGCAGTACCAATGGATACAGATACCTTGCTAGGTCCGGTAACGACTCATGCATCGTATTGTCCCCAACGGCTACCTATTCTGATGACGGCATTTGTTGAGACTTCACCACTACGAGTATGTGGCGGTGGGGTACGAGATGAAAGCAGCACTACACATGTACAACCTTCTGTGAGCATTGCTGATCCTGACATCGATGATAGCAATCATTCTCACACATGCACTGTTACAGCATTTTCAAACTTGGTCGAACTTTCACCTGATGTCGTAGACCATTTTTTTGCAAGTCTGTCTGATATGATGTTCTCCTTTGAACAGAAAGAATAACTTTTAAAGCAACAAGCACACAGCGTTCCCTGAACTCTGAAATTCGGCCTTCAGCTTTGAAAAACAAAAGCTACTGAAAACAATTGGAACAATTTTTCCCCCTGAAAGCTTAATTATTTTTTTTCATTTCCAAAATATTTACCCTTTTTCTGGCACAAAGTACTCTGCTTAAAGTAGAACTATTCTTAGAGAACAGAGCTTCTATTTTAGGAACTCTAGAGACAATATTTTACCTCAGCCTCTAGCACATGTACAGCATTTGTATTAATATGTGATGAAGTGGTCTCGACCTTCTTTTCTGTATTCAGAGCCATTTCATGTGTAATTTTCGCAATTTATTCAGCTGATATATATATGCATTTAACTGAATGATGACACTGCTTAAAAAAACGTACAGTACCAATACTCATTTTCGTGTATTTACCATATACCATTTCAAATGAGATTTATGTATTTTGGGGTGGGTTGGAAAACACACATGCATCGATATGTTTAATATTGCTTAGTTTTTAGTAATGATGGACATTAATTTGTGGAGTTGGTGTTGTGTTTCTATCTAGGACCCTAATTCGATATTCCCGATTTATGCCCTTATATGGCTATAATAAATAATATCCCTATAAAGGCATAAGAATCATATCCATATTTAGTAATAGCTCATGCAGTCCAAATACGGCAAAGCTACTTCCCTAGACTCCTAGAAAGTACAACACGTTCTTTAAACAAACCAAACCTCCAGCAACCTGGGAAATCCCCATGCTTCTGTTTTGATTTGTCCTAGAACTCCTGCGAGCACTGAAAGAACGACCAGTTCTTAGTGACATCTTTTATTGACGTCTTATGTCCAACCTTACGTCATACCCGGCACCTTTCAGGTATAAATATACCAACAGTTGCCTTAAGCAAACACACGGTGGTTTGGAGCAGAGCGGCTATCTACTTGCCTGAGAGCCCAGCTGATGCGAGAGCCCACGGACGCCGCCCCTCCCTTTTTGACGCACTGAGAAAGACGCTGTCTTTTTCTCCAGCCGAGAAAATCCAGCTCCGGTGTTTCCAGCCGCCCTTGCGGGTTGCTGGGATATCCAGTCCTGAGAGAGAGATACCAGACCTCCTGCTTTCTATTACCCAGGTTCGGAGCTGACTAAACCCTTGAGAGAATTCTTGATTCAGATCCTTGGCAAAAACCAACTTAACTTAAACTGCTACTTACTTACTCCTTCCCACGTATTAGGCTTAGGTCAGGTACACCGGGGTAGGCGTAGATTAGAAGCACCAGTTTAGTACGTTAGTCAATGTATTTATGTATGTATATATTTTATCCATTTTAAAGTATCATATGGCTAAGAAACCATATCAATGCTTTTACAGTATTATTTCATAATACTCCTTTTACTGTACGCACTTTACTTTATGTTAAGTATTGCAATTGTGGCAATTCATTTCTCTTGCATGAGAAAGAAGACTGCTCAATAAATAACACCTTTTATTGAAAACGCCCGTCTCTCTATTTCTCTGCACTCTGGTGAAACTAAGTATGCACGATTGACTGAGTAAAATAGCTGTTTATTGTTTTCACACGACTCTAGAGATATACTCTTATTCTGAGGGAGCAAAGTTGTCATGTTTATGGTTGTCAGAAGCGAATCCCTTCTTGTCTATCCAGGAAAGTTAAACTCCTTGTTTATTCGAGAAAGTTTCTAGTGACCTCTGAGCTAGCTGGCAAAACTAATTAAGTCTAATATAGTCAGTAGAGACCTAGTCGACCTCAGTCCTACGTCTACACTGCTGTTTATATTATTCCAATGCGCAGAGCCTATTGGGAATATAGGAATTACACTACAGTCACAGTGGTACATGTCCAAGTAACTACATATGTAAAAGGCTGTGTATGTGAGAGCAGAAGTATATAAATGATTATATGTGAGAGTCAGGGATTGTGAGAGTGGCTGTATGATTGATTGTGTACTTGTATCAGTGATTGTATAAGAAAGTAAGTATGCTTTTGTTTCTGTATGAATACGTGATCTGGAGTGTGTATAACTGTATAGGTGAGTAAATGGAAGTGTGATTGATTCTTAGCATGATTGACTAGGTGTGTGAGTAACTCTATGTATGAGTGGCAAATTGTGTGAGTGTCTGTATGAGTGTATGACTGCATGTGATAATGGCTGTATTGATGAGTGACTGCATGTATGAGTGATTGTATGGGTGAATGAGTGGATGTGTGTGTAGACCTAGGAATCAGTGAGTGTGTATGTAGTAACTGGTATTGGTGTGTCAAAGGTTTCGAAAATGGGAGTCTGTATTTTACAGTGGGTGTATCAAAGGTTATATTAGGGTGTGAGGAGGTGCATCAGATTTCCACAGGGATGTTGTCATCAGTTTGAAGTTTGAAGTTTATTGATTTGTATAGCGCTGAATCACCCAAAAGGGTATCTCTGCGCCTAGGATGGAAGAAATCAGCCGAGGCAAAGAACTAGAAAAGGTGAGTTTTCAGGAGCTTTCTGAACTGGGAGAGATTCTGACAGTTGGGGAGATGGAAAGGTAGCTTATTCCAAAAGGCAGGGGCGAGGTAAGGGAACGCTTTGCCTTCGCTGCATGCTTTTTTAATTCTAGGGGTGCATAATAAGAGTTCAGAGCCTGATCTAAGCAAACTTGCAGGGGTGTACATTGATAGTTTGTTAGAAAGATAGGAAGGGTCTTGACCATTAAGGGCTTTGAAGATAGTGCAGCCTATTTTGAATTTTACCCGCTTTCTCGCGGAGAACCAGTGGAGATTATTAAGGAGGGGAGCAGAGGGTGTTCTAAATGGGGCGTCAGCTACGAGACGGGCAGCTGTGTTCTGCACCACTTGTAGTTTATCGAGGGAACCTTCGTTTGCCGAAAAGAGCAAAGCATTACAATAGTCTAGTCTCCTTAGTACCAAGGCTTGCATTAACGTTATTTGGTAGAAGATCCTTCTAAGTAGACTAAGGATGTAGAAGCAGGAGCCAGCAGTAGTGTTAGCATGTGCATCAAGGGTTAGGTTTTGATCAATTCTGATGCCAAGGTTCTTGACCACTTCCTTAGGGGCCGGGGCAGGACCCAGCTCCTCAGGCCACCAGTTGACATCAGTGATGTCATCAGTGATGTCATTTGAGATGTCATCAGTGATGTCATCAGTGATGTCACTGACCATGTCGTGAATGATGCAATTTGTGATGTCATCAGCAAGGCATTGCTGGGGTGCGAGTTATAGTTAGCTGTACTAACTATAATGGTGGAATTTCTCTGGTTTTGTATAAATGAAATGTCCAACTAACTATAACGTCCCTGAAACCTATGGTTTTTTCAGTGAATTTCCAAGGTTTTTTAAATGCTAATTTATAACTATAACGTCCCTGAAACCTATGTTTTTTCAGTGAATGTCAAAGGTTTTTTAAATGCTAATTTCTAACTATAACATAGCAGTTTCGTTTTCAGAGTGGTGGAGAAAGGTGTGCGTGGCCTCCAAACACCTTTTAGCAGTCCCACTGTGTGGGATTTACTGGAGGTAACTGGAGGGGTAGTTAGCCCCCAACTTCAACCTTGGGGGCCAATTACCCCTTTTATTACCTCCAGTAGGTCCCACACAGCAAGACTTCTAACTTGTTATATCAAGCCCTCCCCTCCCTGCACCACTAAGTAAGTTAAGGGATTAAGTCCCCTTGAATCCTCAGGGTCCCTGGGGGCAAGTAGACCACCAGGTACCTCCAGTAAGCACCAAAGAGCTGCTCTGAAGAGAGGTGTTCCGAGGCCACGCACCATTTTACACCACGCTGCAAACGTGGCTTCTAGCTTACTGCTGCTTGGACGATGAAGTCCACTTGTGTCATGAGGTCCTCAGATATATAATTTTTTTCTTTCTTTAATTTCTCAGCAACTACTAAAAGGATTTACACCATTTAAGAAAAAGGACTCTTTCTTAACCAAGTACTACCTTTTTGCCAAATTTGGTGTAATTCCGTTCAGCAGTTCGGGCTGTAGCTTTGTCTAAAGTTTCCTATAGAAATTAACATGGGGAAAGCACTTTTTGAGACTACCCTTTTTTCTGGTCCCCGCTTGATCACTCACCCCAAAACTTTCAAGACAGGAACTGAGCAGAGTGGCCCACTGGCTTTAAAATTTTTGCGGAGAATCGTCAAACAACGCCAAAGTTATTGGGAAAATAAAAAAAATATTTGAATAGAAACGAGGTCCTAACTATAACTACCTACTGACGACTGCCAGTAGGTAATATATATGCATATATATATTACCTACTGGCGGTCGCCAGTAGGTAGTTACAGTCAGGACCTTGTTTATATTCAAAAAACGATTTTCTGTTAGCGCCGGTTGAGGAATCTTTGCGAACTTTTTAAAACTAATGGAGTGGACCGGTCAGCTCCTGTGTTGAAAGTTTCGGGGTGATTCGTCAAGCGGGAGCCGAGTTAAAAGGGGGGTCCCAAAGCACATTTTCCCCATGTTCATTTCCATAGGAATTTTTAAACAGCTTACTGCCCGAACTGCTGAACGTAATTACACCAAACTTGGCAAAAAGGTAGGTCTTAGTCTAGAAACAGTGCTTTTTTTTAAAATGGTGTAAATCCGATAAGTAGTTTCTAAGAAATTAAAAAAGAAAAAAATATTGATATCTGGGTGGATATCACACATCTCATCGTGACATCTGATTGGCTGTCAGCGCTTCATCCTGGAATTGCTGGCAGTCATCTTGGGACCAATCTACATGATAGCACCTCATTGAAATGCATTGTAGTAAATAGAATGTTTTGAGGGTTACCAAAAGGAGAACTATAAAGGGTGAAAACAGACTTTAGTTACATTAGAATTTGTTGATGGTACCATACTAATTTTAGGAATTGTGGTGTGTTCTAAGGTGATTTTACCCTGTGAAAAACCTTCTGCTGGGTTATCATGAATCATGTTTGAGAGAAACTATTTTCTCATGCTTGTCCCATAGAGGTTTGGAAGGTGCTCCAGAGCCTATTTTCGGTAAATTCACATTATCAGTCATGTGAGAATGAAGTCTGACATTCTCAGTAAAACATGTACATCCAACAAGGGCAGAGACTGTCATTTGATTCCTTTGTGTTCTACTGCAGCTTCCCAGAGTGTTCTAAATAAAAACTAGAGCGCTAACAGTCTTCCTTATGACAAAATTATGTCACACCTTAAGCCATCTTGATTGGAATAAACAAGTAACACTTAAAACATTTAATTTTAAAAAGGAACAAAATTAGGGGGTTCATTTTCTCATAGAAATTATTTAGTGCTGTAGAAAGAAAAATGAGGGCATGTTTTGAGTGAGATCTCAAATATCTTCCTGTTATACTTCTACAGGAGCAGCCTGTAAGTTGATTCCTTTGTGTTCTACTGCAGCTTCCCAGAGTGTCCTAAAGAACAACTAAAGTGCTAACAATCTTACTTATGACAACATTATGGCACCCCTGAAGCCATTTGGATTGGAATTAACTGGTAACTTTTAAAACATTTAATGTAAAACAAAACAAAATGAGGGTGTTCATTTTGCCATAGAAATTATGGTTAGTGCTGCAGAAAGAAAAATTAGAGCATGTTTTAAGTGAGATCTCTAATCCTCTTCAATTTCATCTGAAAATTCTGACATGCAGACTGAAACAATCACTTTCAATACCAGCAACAGACTTCCAGTTAACTCCCTGCTGAGCAGTAGCTTTACTACAGTGATCTAATGAGCAACTAGAGTGCTGACATTCTGAAGCTATGGCAAATGTGTGACACATTTGAATGCCTTCTTGATGGAATGTATTGTATTAAGAAAAAGGATTTACGTTTTTTCTGTACACTTTTATGATCTATGTTTCTAAATCAGATCGATTAAAGTTTATTGAATTTAATTGAAGTCTCCCAAAATGGTCACCAGAGAAAAGGGAGCCCAAATTTAGCACAAATATCACCCAGATGTAGCGCAAGTATAGCCCAATGACAGAAGTGTGGAAAACACTTTTTATCCTTTGTTTTTTTTTGTTGCAGTTTTATATAGTGCAGGCTGGTCCGATATTGGAGTGCTTTACATGGGCATTGGTTACATCATACCAGGACGAACTCATTTTGGTTGTAGGCATGGGGAGATTAAGTGATTTGACCAGAATCACAGAATGTCAAGCTGAAGCAGAAACTTCAACTTGGTTCCCCAGTTGCAAAGTGTGCAGCTCTGGAAGTACAACCACATTTTCTACCATAAGCGTAACATTTAATGAAGTGGTCAACTGGATAAAAAAACATAAAGATAACAAATAATTTAAAAGTGCTTTGTCGCTATTCGAAAACTCAGAAAATATGTCCTCATTTTAGTCTTTTAGAGGACTAACCATAAGTTCTATGCAAATAAGACCCTCTCGTGTCTATCATTTCTAAAGGAAATGCTTTATGGATTACAGTTTTGATTAAATCAAGATGACGTCAGGCTTGCAACACGTTTGTAATGAATATAGAATGTTAGCAATCTAGTTGTTCATTAGGATACTGTTGGGAGGCAGAGGTCAGGGGCACGTACTCGGAAAATTGAAGGCAGGTAGGAGGGTGCAGAGGCAACAATTTGACCACACTGGGCAGGCAGGAAGGGCAATGGCAGCACAACATGGAGGGCAGAGTAAATGGGGGAATGGGCAACAAACCAACAATGCAGGACAGGCAAGAGAGGCTGTGGCAATATAATAGACCATTGAGGGCAGAAGGAAGAGGCAGTGGTAGTACAACCATAAATGCCAACAGAGCTGATTCAGGCAGGAAAAGCCCAATGTTTTTAAATTTTATCTTTCTCGTGTCTACAATCTCCTCTTTTTCTATGCAAGTCAATGGGAAAAAGCAATTCCCCAGTTTGTTTTCAAATTCTACCTCTTACCAAGTTCAAAATGTTAGCAAGTATGGTACATTGGATCATGGAAGGCAGGAGGAATTAGGGTAGGGACATGGACTCAGATAACAGACGACAGGAGGGACATGGACAGGTGCACCAAACTGACCTTACAGCAGCACAATACACCACACAGGGCATACGGGACATTGGTGCAGCAGAACAAACCATGGAAAGCATTAAGGAGGGGGCAGGATCATGCACATGGACAACAGAGAACAGAGGGGAAAGAGGCAATGGCAGCAAGCTGACCATACTGGAAAGACAGTAGAGAAAGCTGCAGCATAACGGACCATGAAGGGCAGGAGGGAGGGATCAGGGGCATGAAAATGGAATTGACAAGCCAGGAGGAAGGGGATAGGAGTCTGCACATAGAAAGGGATGGCACGGGGCAAGGGGGTAACTTAATACCATTGAATATACACTTGTTCTGTAACTTATAAAAATACATTATATCAAGGGAAATTCCAATAATTAGATATACTAATTCTTATATGAAGGAATCCACGCATCTCCTTTCTGCCCTGTTAAATGGGGAGTGCCACAAAGATCACCCCATCCCCTTTATGTTTCAATATATTCTTTAGCCCACTAGCCCGCCCTCTTGAGCAATTCAATAACATCTAATACTTATAAGCCAATGATGCTTAAATTATATTTAAACTACCTATACAAGATAAAAGAGAACCCTGAAATATTGCTTGTTTTGTGCTACATATTAGGAGAATTGCTTAATCAGTACCACCATCACCATCCGCTACCATTGTTATATAGCCTACTGCTGATTCAATGACCATTTAGATTCTCATGAGTTATTAAAAGCCAGTCTTAACAATTCTATGTCTTCTACCCTTTGTTGCACCTTCAGGGCTACTGTTTTTTTCTTTCCGTTTTGAAAAATATGGAATTAATGATATCAGTCTGTTGTTGTTTGGAGCTGTTGCAAGTGTTTATTTTCAGCAGTGGTCCTGAACACCTCAATCTGCACAGCAACCTTCCCGGATAGTTGGTAACAGCAGAGCTCAGACCCTCCTGAAGAAGCTCTCTGCTGACCTTAGCAACCTCAGAAACGACTGACTGATCTACCTGCTCCCCTACCCAGCCAAAGTACTCGAGAAAGCCATCACCCAACAGCTCACCGAATACCTGTAACTCAAACACCTCCTTCATGCCTCACAGTTGCCTCACAAGTTACAATTGCAAAAAACACAGTTGATGGACAGAATGTAGAACAATGTCATACATTCACCCCAGTACAAGGATCTGGGCCTAAATCCATCGTTTTTTTCACTCCACACCACCCTGGGTTAGACACTGGCTATATGCAAATCAGCTCTGACCCTGTGCCCCATGGGAACAGTCCAGTCCGAACTACCAAGCCATGTCTTTCCCAGACCGGAATCAAGCATCCAAGGACCGGTTTCTGGCTATCAGCCTTCATTCAGCCTGGATAGCTTGACTCCAGTGATGTGGAGAGCCTGGGACTCACGTCTAACCCAGGGTGGTGTGGAGTGCAAAAAAATGATGGATTTAGGCCCAGATCCTTGTACTGGGGTGAATGTATGGCATTGTTCTACATTCTGTCCATCAACTGTGTTTTTTGCAAGTTACAATAGCATGATATCATGTTCTTGATATTTAAATGGTCTATTTTTAAGGAAATAGGAATGAGTAATTTCCAATGTTCAAGGAATGGACTTTATTCAGATGATACAAAACAAACAATGGGAGGAGGATGTCATCCTAATTACATTGGACATTAGCAGTTTGTACACCTGAATAGCACACAAAGATGGATTACTGGCTCTTGAGTTCTGTCTAAAAAATAGATCATTGAAATATCAAGAACATAATTTCATGCAATTGCAACTCGTTTCCTTCTGCCTTAATAATAATCTTTTTTATTCTAAAGACAGCTATACTTACAAACACCGGGGACAGCTTTGGGCAGGTGCTTCGCCCCCAGTTATGCAAATCTTTTTGTGGGCTGGTGGGAGAAGCACATGCTCATAAGAGATATGACAATTTAGAAGCATGCTGGCATGCTTCACACCTTAAGAGACAGATTGTTGAGATTAGAGATGGAGATAGCTCAATTAGAGCAAGCCCATCAAAGCTCAGTCAACAAAAAACTCCTAGAAGACATTAGAAAGGCACTTGAGGAGTACCATGACACAGCTCATAGTGTGGTTAAACACTTCCGCAAATACCCTACCGCAAGGGTTTATGGGGTGGAAGAGCGCCCCGGAGCTATACTGGCAGTGCTACTACACCCTAAAAGAGAGGGGAGTACAATTCTTGAGTTAAAGGATGAAGATAGCCATCCGTTATGTGAAGAGAACTTGATTGCACAGAGGTTTGATAGATATTACACTGAGTTATATAGTTTGCGGTTATCACCAGATGACGAAGCAATTAAGAATACTTAGAAAATATTCAAATGACATGGCTTACCAATACACAAAGGCAACACCTAATGGCCCCTCTTGACCCTAGAGAAATGTGTGCTGCCCTTAAGACAATGCGAGTTGGAAGTGTACCCAGATTCGATGGACTCACAGTGGCTTTTTATAAAGCCTTACAGGAATTGCTTATTCCTCACCTAGTTACTCTATATGTGGAGTGATGCCCCCATCTATAAGAGAAGCATTAATTGTTTTCTTCTGAAACGAGGGAAACCTCCGGATATTTGCTCTTCATAAAGCCCCCTATCTTTATTGAATGTAGATACTAACCTGTTTGCCAAAATATTGGCCAATCGCCTAGCTCCCTTGGTACCCCTGGTGGTCCGTCCGGAGTAAACCGGATTTGTTCTAGGCCATTGCATGACCCAAAATCTCAGGACTGTCTTTGTGACCATTCATAGAGTGAACACAGATGTTAAACCTGTGGCAGTATTTTTAGATGCCAAAAAGGCGTTTGACTCTGTTGAGTGAACTTTTATGAAGGCGGTGCTGCACCGTATCAGAGTTGGTGAGATATTCCTCCGGTTAGTCAAAGTTTTAAACACTGTCCCACAGGCCAGGAAACAATTAGGCAATTTTGTTACCCCCCCTATGCCATCTCGAGGGGAACCCAACAGGGTTGCTTATTGTCACCCCTAGTATTTGCCCATGAGGCAGAACTCCAAGTTTTCACCTTGAGGGAGTGTCATGGTCATAGAGGGTTTCGATTTCCTGGAAATCTTTTACTCGTCTTGACATGTGCAAATGATACGCTGCTCTATGTCCGAGATCCAGAGAGGCATCTTACCCCTGTGCTTACTGATCTGGTCCTTTTTGGGTAGATATCAGGCCTCAGGGTTAATTGGGCAAAATGTATAATTTTCCCCCTGACTCCCTCCATGACACTGGTGACACTGGACTTCCGGCTGCAGCAGACGATGGATTCAGTATGCTACAAATCCATACAAACCCTGAGATAGTGCTATCAGATAACTTTGGGAGAGCAATCCATAAGCTTGATGAGGATATTGCCCGATAGATTAGATTACCTCTCTTGTTGATTGGACGCATCTTAATCATGAAAATGGCTGTCCTCGACAGATTTTTATTCCTTTTTCAGAATATCCTAATGCTGCTACCACGTCATATATTCAACACTTTTTGTTCACTGATGATTAGATTGGCTTGAGCTGGGAAGAAGCCGAGAGTTAAATGGGAAACTCTTACATTACCCTGTTCTATGGGTGGCTTAAGTGCACCAGATCTCGAGCTATACAATGGAGCAGCGAAAGGCTCCATAGTATAGCTCGCATGTATACATTGAGAAAGATGCTGCAGACCCTGACACTCTTGCTTTTTAGAGCCGGACTAGACTGCATGGTATTCTCGTTTCCTTAAACTCAACAGTACAAGCATGGAGAAATCTACTGGAGAGACGCACAGGAGCATTGATGTACTACCCACTGACCCCATTAGAATGATGCTCCTGGTTCCCTACGGGGAGAGAAAAAGACGTATCTCGAACCTTGAGAACAATAGGTATATCTAATATGGCAGATTTCTTTCATGACGGGGTGGTTTGCAGGTGGGATGACATCTCAGAGGAGGGACATGAATCCTTGACTCTCGCCAAATATCAATACCTCAGAACAAGACATGCATGGCGTGATCTACTGGCGAAGATATGCAGGAACCTTTGGAGATTACATCACTCGACTACATTGTATAATCAGACACCCCGCTAAACTGGCAACCAGTATTTATAGCTTTGCACAAGAATCTAGGAAAAACCCAATTGATGAAAGCTCGACAGGACTGGCAGAAAGATTTAGACCGAGTTATAGATGACATAAGTTGGCAACATTGCTGTGAAGTGACAAAATCCATATCCCTGAATGGCAGGCACCGACTAATTCATTTTAAATATATCAACAGACTGTATTACACACCTGAAGAGCTATGCCGCAATGGACTACGCAATTCTGCAGAACATCACCATTGTACAGAACAAGAGGCCAGGTTCTTACATGTAGCCTGGTACTACCCAAATATTCTAGAGCTCTGGGGGAAGATCTTTCACGCATTAGGGGAGATAACAAGGCTCACCCTTGAACCTGATCTGCTGCTTACCTTGCTGGGACAAGACGTGGGCATTGATAAAAGTAAAAGGACATTAGTTGCAGTGGGTTTATTGCTCGTTAAACGCAGAGTGGCTAGGCAATGGGCAGAAGGCCCAGTACCGACCATAGATGAGTGGACTAAAGATATGCTCTATTGTAACACACAATCTGACACTACCAACGAGTTACTTCTGCCACAGAATCGCCCTAAAAGTTTTTGAGGGTTGTATCAACCGTAATTAGTGGGGAAAGAGAGCGGGGAGCCAGAAGGCGAAAATACAAGAACTCAAGAATATCCCGGAGGTATACGGAATTAATACAGGAGTTCCTCACACAGATATGAATGGAGGGTGAGGGTGTACATGCTGCCCAGACTCATCACAGGAACAGTCGACATTGACTGTATCCACTAATTATTTGTTCGTAGCTTGCTATTATGAGTGCTTCAATCGTATCATGAATCATATACTGTGTATTAATATAGCTGCATTGAACTGTACCCAGCCAAAGTGAAAAGACAACTGTATTGAATGTTCTGTTATTTGAAGATATTGATACAATAAAACTAGCCATTGCAAAAGTCAAATGAGAGAACTGGGGTATGTAGAGTAATCGCCACCCAATTAACTCTGCAGTACTGTTTCTATGGAAATTCGTCGAGCCCTAGCACTGTTCGGTTTTCATTAAAAAAACTTAAAACCTAGCATTTTAATAGCTATTTAGGTTTTCTCTGGCTAATACCTTACTCAGTTTGTATGTTTACCAACCACAGTGTTATCCACTTCACCAGGAGTCTCCTAGAAATTAAACAAGCCCATAAAAATACATCGTAAAAATAATAATAATAATAAAAGTAATAATAGTAATGGTAATAATAAAAGAAACAAAATAAATGAAGCATGTGTTATGCTAATAGTGCAATGCATTAGAATCAGTATAGTCGTCCTTCCATTAATGCTAGCGAATATATATAAAACGTACAAATGTGCAAAGTTTAATAACATGGTTGGAGGATTACATCCTTGAGTGCTGATAAATACAGTGATGTGACGCGAGAGCGTGTGGGCTGAAATAAAGAAGTATACAGGATTCATAAAAAGCAGAATGCCCTCTCCATTATTAAACTTTGAACTTCCCACGGTCAGCAAGAGAGAGCACCGCCAGACATCTCTATTATAGAAGCAATTCTAGGTTAAGACCAGCCTGAGCATCACAGCTGCTCCCTTTTGTTCCTCTTGAATATAAACTATACAATTGTTAATTACAGTAATGGACGTTAATACATGTGTGCCGGTGCAAAGCAGCAGTGTTTTCTAGTAAGAGGAAGAGGAAGTGGGAGTATCCATGGTAAATACAAGCTGGGCTATTTTACACGAATTCTTTATTTAACATGCTGTGGTGTATAGGACATTTAGGTTGTTGTCATTGCCTTTGTTTCCTGACGTTTCAAGGGATAACGTTATAGAAACAGACCTACGCGGTGAGACTGTAAGGAGGAATAGGCAGTCGTAAACGTCTTTACTGCTGTGACGATATTTCGCTGGGACCTTTGATTCCTCTTCTGTTTCGTCTTCCCGCATCTTCTTAGTCTGTTTACCTTGTTTATGCTCGTCATTGACAACCCGCATCATATGCTATTCACGGTTAACAAAAAGCAGAACTAAGACAGTCTGAAGAAAAAAAAAATACCCTTACGGTCCTTTACTTCACACACCAGCCGGTGCTGAAAATAATCTATCACAATAATTACAGATACAGAGAAACCTACCTAACGCCGGGCACGTTCATGGCAGGAAATTCAATTTAGATTCCATCTCTTACTAACGCAGCACAGTATATAGATTGCCTGGGGAGAATTCTAATGGGAAATAGTTTTTAGCACTGGAAGAAAAATCCATGCAATTTTGTAGAATCCTGGTTTAACAGAATCACACAAAATAGCTGATGATGAACAATGATAATTCAATATAAATTTGATTGTGTTCCACTAGCAAATAAATGTAAAGGCTAAAGGGCTCGTCTGATTGATTTCCTGGTATTATTTCTTTCGAGGATTTTCAGCAGGCAACCGCTAATGAACACCTACCCAGGGGTTGTGTCGCAATGCATACGTTTTACCATCCTAAATGCTTGCATTCCTTTTCTGGAATCTCTGTATCTGTGAACAGTACCAATCTACCTTTATACTTGTTAAGTGATGCTAAAGTTGGTTCAAATTGCACCACCATGAGTACAATCATTGTTATCTGAATATTTTGTTGCAAAAGTGCACCGATGAAATCATGGTACTTTTTCGCATTATTCTCTTTACTCTAGCTACATCAATTGCATTCAGCGCTTCATTAACTTAGACTATAGCTGCATCTATATTCTATGCAAAAATGCAAGAGGGTAAACACACGGGGCCCGATGTAGGTGGCCATTACCGGTCGGTAACGGCCGAATTCGGCCGTTACCGACCGGTAAATGGGACATTGAGATGTAGGGGGCTATGTTTTACAGAATCGGTAAATTTACCGAATAGGTAAATTTACCGATTCTGTAAAATACCGAATCGGTAATTTTACCGATTCGGTAAATCCCACATGTAGGTGGCACTGCAAACAGTGCCACAGGCCTTTAGGAGTCGGTATTTTACCACCCAATCCAATTGGGTGGTGAAATACCGAATCCAGGTGTGCATGCACATCTGTGCATGCACACCTGTGCCAGGTGACACACAGACATGCCCTTAGGGCATGTATGTGTGCCACATGGCACACATGCCTGTAATTGGGGTGCCAGAGGGTGTCAAAGTGACACCCCCTGCACCCTTGCAAAATTCGGTATTTACCGATTCGGTAAATACCGAATCGGTAATGCCCATTGATTCCTATGGGCTTCAATGCCCATAGGAATCAATGGGCATTACCGATTCGGTATCTACCGAATCGGTAAATACCGATTCCTTCCGATTCGGTAATTGTAAAAATACAATTACCTACATCTGCCCTCCTCTTTTTTACCACTTCTTAAATACCGATTCGGTATGAATCGTTATTTAAGAAGTGGTAAAAAAGATTTACCTACATCGGGCCCCAGGTGTGATCTTCCACTATATCTGCGTTGTTGCGTGATAGTCACATAAACGTGCATGCAGTTGGTAAACCTGGGGTTGTGCGTAGAGAACGAGAAAGACATAAAAGGTAAAGCATGATTTCCAGTGGATGGCATTAGAAAACCTTCTGATTCTGCTTCGCAGGCAGAGCTCTCTATGCTCCCTGGCAATGGTGATTTGGCTTTTTATCGCTTTAGGGAGCCCTATTTAGCCTTTCATTAAAAATAATGTGAGAACACCGAATAAGTAATTCGGTATCTTTAGGTATCCAGAATCAGCAACGTTCAGTCATTCCAGCACATTGAACTGCTAGAGTGTATGTGTAGGTGGTATTTGTATCTCATGAACCTAGCGAGTACCTGGCCAAAATGTATTGGAGTCCATACAGGGTCATAGGCAAATGTGCAGTCAATTAATAATTGACCAAGCAGCTGAGTTCTGGAAGCAGAAGTGCTGCAGATGTGTAAGAAATTGGGCTACTGGTGTAGGGTTGTGAAACCCCACTCAACAAGTAACCACAACCCTTGTCAGGGTAAAGTCACAAGCAAACCCCAAATAAAACTGTGCTTAACCCTCTGGTAGCTTGGCACAAAAGCAGTCAGGTCTAACTTAGAGGCAATGTGGAAAATATTTATGCAGTACTTTAAACAGTGATAAAGTGCAACACACCACAAGAAAAATCACACCCCCTTTAGAAAACTAGAGTGAAATGCAATGAATAATTTAAGACCAGAATGACAAAAATACAATAAGTAGAACTGGAGAAATGCAATTGTAAAGATTTAATTGAAAATAGAACCAAAAAGCACAACGTGTCAACTATGGATATATGGTCATGCCGGTCACAAGTTCAGGCTGACTGAGAAGGAGCATGGGCTGGCTACAGGGACCCCCCAGTTAGGTCTGCTGAACAAGAGTACCTTAAATCCTGGTTGTGGAACATTGCGGA
The DNA here is from genome assembly GCF_964261635.1 of Lissotriton helveticus. Taxonomy (NCBI): domain Eukaryota; kingdom Metazoa; phylum Chordata; class Amphibia; order Caudata; family Salamandridae; genus Lissotriton; species Lissotriton helveticus. The sequence goes on from NC_136067.1 coordinate 1,719,274,999, forward strand.
GTCCAGAGTTGAGGATGCATCATGCAGCAGCGGTTCCTAGAGTGTGTTATTCAAGGTCCTGCATCGGAGTCCAGGAGGCTATTGACAAGGTCGTGAATGGGCTGGTTCCGACAAAGCTGCCAGGTTATTGATTGGGTAGTCCTTCGTTGGCATCGGGGATGTCAGTGATGAAGGGCTTGTGTAGAAGACACGGTATGCACCAGCTCTGATGAAGAGTTTTCAGGAGTGTTAGACCTGGCACCATGGGCGTAGGTTTCCCCTGTATATTTGCCTTTGCCTCCTGTGTTTATGCTGTGTGGGACTTTGTTTTTCTGTTCTAGATGCTTTGGGAACTTTGCCACAGCTGTTCAGTTCCAAAGTGCAAGTGCTCCCATTGTCAATTGTTGTTACTGATTTAGTGTTTCCAGGATTGGTCGATTTGGTTTACTGTTAAGTCCCTAGTACAGAGCACTGTGTGTGCCCAGGGCCTGTGAACCAATTGCTGCTAGTAGGCTTGCAGCACTGATTGTGCCACCTACACAAGCAGCCTTGCAACAAGGTCTCAGGCCTGTTAGGTACCCCTGTGGGTAGGGTGCAGTGTATGTGAAAGGTAGGACAGGCCCTGATGTGTGTGGCATGATAGTGAAATACTGCCAATTTTGTTATACAATATTGAAAGGATATCTGTCCTCAAAGGGTAGAATCAGAAGTTTGCTTATTGTATTGTAATTGCATTGATATAGTGATTACTACCCCTGACGAGGCGTCATAGTGCTTTTTTGGTGAGTAGCATGCAACTCCGGATTCCATAGTTAGAACTGGGGGTCTCTAGTTGGCAGAGGTAGGTACCACTGTCCAATTACGGACCCTTGCTTCTAGTCAGGGTAAGGAGGAAACACTCTTCAGATAACCCCTGCTCACCGCCTTGGTAGCTTGGCATAAGCAGTCAGGCTTATTGAAGGCAATGTGCACAGTAGTTGTACCAACACTCACAATAACACAGTGAAATAAAGGGATTTTAATCTAAACTACACAAGACCAAAACGACAATAATCCAACACACACATTCAAGAATATGGTTTCAAATGAGTTCTTAAGGTTGCGTTAAAATAATCCACAGTTGCGTCACGTTTTAGCCAACAGTACCTTTAGATGCGACAAAAGTTCCAAGTGAAAGCTGTAGCGTTGAATAGTAAGCGATGCGTCACTCTTGAGACACTGGGGAGGCGATGCGACAACCCTGCTGGACACTGCGGGCGTGTTGCGATGACTCCGGTCTGTATGGGGAGGGATGCAATACCTTGCATGGATTCCAGTGCACACGTTTTGGTGGAAGCGGCTCGCAAAAGGTACGATGCGACGATCTATGGGGCGGCGACGATGCGCGGCTCAGCGGCGATCTTCTCCTCTTGCGGCCCTCATTGCGATGGCTCTGCGATGATCTCACCGAGTGACGACAGGCTGTGCGTCCATACTCGCAACGATGGTAATCTTCCCGCACCGGACTGGTGCATCACGCCAACGAAGGATGCGACGACTCTGGCAGCGGCAACAGGCGCTGCGATGATCTCGGCCTTCGTAGCGACGGGGATATCCTTGCACTGACGGGGATGCACTCCGCAAGCGAGCGATGCGTTAAAACTTGCAGAAAGTCTTTAAAATCTTGGTTTCCAGCTTCCCAACACAGGTACAACTTCCAGAGGCACCACAACTGGCCCAAGCATTCTGGGAAGGACAGAACTCTCTCAGTGGAGTTCAAGGACGCTGGGGTGAAGTCCTTTTGTTCCTGGGACTTCTTAACGGGGAGCCAGCTCTTCTTCAGGCCCTTGGAGATTCCTTCAAGCAAGGGGGCACAGCACAAAGCAAAGTCCTTCCCCTCTCCTTGGCAGCAAAGCAACTGCAGGTCACATCCAGCAAAGCAACAGCAGGACAGTCTTCCTTCTTCAGTCTTCCAGCTTTCTCCTTGGCAGAGGTTCCTTCTTGATTCCAGGATGATCTAATTATCTGTAGTCTGGGGTCCTGTACTTATACCCCAAAGGTCTTTGTTCCCTTTGTGCAGGAGGGCTCTGAGCCCGGTCCAAACCAGTTCTGGAGCACTCTGTTTACATGACTCCTTCTTTCCTTTCACAGTTCAGAGCAGAAACTACAGACGCCCCGCTGGAGTTGGAGCCAGCATTGTGGAGGGAAAGCACAGCCCTGGAGCACTTTGTTGACATGATTCCTTCTCTCCTTTCACAGTGCAGGGAAGAGAAATCAGAGGCACCACAGGGGGTGGAGCCAGCACTGTGTGGGGCAGGCGCAGTCCTATTCAGGTCCCAGGTGCAACTCCTCCCTCCCATCTAGATGCAGATTTCTCTATTCACCACTGGGCGGACTCATTCGGTCTCCTGGAATCCCCCAGCCCTGCCACTCACAAACCAGACAGTCAATTCACAAACAGCCAAAGGCACACAGAAAGGTCAGACAAGAAAACAGCCACCTTCTAAAAGTGCTGTTTTCAAACACAGGATTTATAAACCATCTTTCCTAAAAGATGTGTTATTACATTCTGAGTTCAGGGATTCCAAACATTTGTGTCCCATCTTGTTCCTATGGGAAGATATGCAGGTAACCACTGTACACAGAATTCCCCATTATAGCCTATGGGCAAGATAGCCTTACTATAGTGAAAAACGAAAATTGCTGTAATTCACTATCAGAGCATGTCACCCACACTAGTACATGCTCTACCTTTCACATACACTGCACCCTGCCTAGGGGGGTACCTTGGGCCTTCCATAGAGGTGTCCAATGTGTAGAGAAAGGGAAGGGTTAGGCCTGGTCAGTGGGGACACTGGCCAGGTTGACATGGCAGTCCACAGACTGCACACAGGCACTGTGGTGGCAGGCCTGAGACACCATTTTAGGGCTACTCATGTGGGTGGCACAACCAGTGCTGCAGGCCCATTAGTAGCATTTGGATCACCTGACCTGGCACACTTAGTGCACTTTACTAGGGACTTCCTGGTGACACAAATATGCCAATCATGGATAACCAATTACAATAATAATTTATACAGGGAGTATATGCACTTTAGCACTGATCAGCAGTGGTAAAGTGCCCAGAGTCCCATTGCCAACAACCACAGGTCAGGAAGAAGCAAAAAGTTTGAGGATAACCCCGCAAAAAGGGCCATTTCCCACACAACCCCCTACCAGCCTAAAGCCAGGGTAGACCAAACGATACCTCAATGGGATTCCCTGCTTAGGGCGATAGACCACGGAGACTGGCCCAAACAGCAGGACACTATTCCTGTTCTACCCCTTCCTGAACCCAGTTGGATCCCTCTATCCATACTCTCAGGTTCCACCAAGCCAATCCATGTGGAACCCTTCTCCTCACCTGTGGACACCAGCTATGCAGCACCTACACTTAACTTGCTCACAGGTGTGTCCCAACAGACAGACAGCAAGCCACAGTGGCCACCAACAGTGGTCAGGGATGAGACCCAGGCCTTATGCCTCGCTGGGCTTTCAACCCCCTGGGGCGTCAGAGGGTGGGGGCAGTAGCCCCAGGTGCTTGGCACCCTTTGTCCACCATCCCTCCTGTCAGGTCAGGTCTGACATCCTGGCATTGACCCATCAGTCCCGGACCTGTATCGGCAGCTGGACAGGAGGCTGGGGTGGGCTTACCCACACCCGGTCCTTCTCTTCCTTGGGGGCCTGTACCCTCCCACCTGGAGCGGTACCCCTTTCTAGAATAGTCATAGCGGCACCTGTGGCAGGTAGCCCGCACCATTCACCCACCAGTTCAGGGGTTCTATCCTGCAACTGGGATTCCAGGCCAGGGGGGACACCATGGACCTTGCCCTCCATACTAGGCTTTAAAGCCTCCAGGTCAGGCAACACCTGAACCTGGCTTCCCAACTCAGGGGCCAACCCCTGCGGTTGAACACTTGCCCGGCGCACCAGGAATTCATGCACAGATGTGTCAACACTTGTAGACAGTACCCACCTGGCCAACACAACGGAGTGACCTAATCCATCCCCTGGGTGTGTCTCCTACCCCCCTTCCAGGGGCAACCCTGCCCACCAGGACAACCTGCCACAGGGGTCACTGACAGCTGTCAGTGATGAGAGCCAGGCCGTATGCCTGTCAGGCCTCTCTAACCTTTGTGGCGTCAGAGAGTGGGGGGCAATAGCCCCAGGTGCCTGGCACCTTTCCTCCACTCTCCCTCCTGCCAAGTCAGGTAGGGAGTCCTGGCACTGGCCCGCCAGCCCAGGGCCTGTACCCTCAGACTGACCAGAGGTCACGGGCGAGGCTCTCCTCCCCCTACCTCTCCGTCTGGGGTCCTGCCCTCTCCTCCCAGGAGAGTCATCCTCAGAACACAACTCTCCCACCAGTTCAGGACCTCTGTCCAGCAACTGGTCTCCCAACCTAGAGTCTAAACCCTCAGGTTGCCCCGGGTCAGAGGGAGGACTCCCTCCCTCTGTACCCCCTTCCAGAGCTCTGCACCCTCCCTACTAGAGGGGTACCTCTGGAAGCCAAATTGGTCAGGACATTGGTTACAGATGTCCTTCCCTCCAGGTCAGGAAGATCCTGAACCTGGTCTCCCAACCCAGGGACCAGTACCTGCGGTTGTGCACTTGCCCGGCGTACCAGGAATTCATTGGGAACACATATGCCCCCCTGAGGGTGACACACAACTCAGGTGTCATGTGACAGTCTGCCTGGCGCAGATCTCCCGACCCCTGCCCATCTGCCAGTGCGGGAAGATCCCCCAGGACAGAAGTGAGGTCACCATGGCCACTCACCAGTGACTCAGCCCTTCTGGTAGGTCCGTGACCCACTGGCTCTCCCACTGGGGACTCCTTCCCCCTTTCACACCTCAGTCTGGACTTCGGCACCCTCCCAACTGGAGTGGTACTGCCAGACACCAGAACTGATGGAGGCCTGGTTACAGGCAATCCCTGTTCACCAGACACTAGTAGATCCTCCTCAAATGGTCTACTAGCACCCTCAAGGCCCCCAACCTGGTGTTCCCTTAAGGAACCCTCCAGGCCCTGAGACTGGGTTTCGGGCACCTTGGGACCCACAGTCCCACACTCACTCCATCTCCACTGAGACCGGACGTGAGCTCCTACACCTCTTCCACTACACTGGGACCTAACTGGGCTACACTGAACCTCTTCCACCTTACAGGTCTGGAAGATATCTGGGCCACTCCTTTTGGGATCACTCGCCAATGCCTCTTCAGACTCTCTGGACTCCACCAAGAGATCTGCTTCCTGCACAAGCTTCCTGGGATCAGTGAAATCACACTCCACCGTGTGTTGGCATAGCTCTGGAAAACAGGGACTTAAAATATGCCCTCCAACAAATGAATCACACAGCCCCCCACAGTTGTTAACCAAGCTACCCTTTGCCTCACCCTCCAGTGCCTCACACAAGTACCCCACACCACTCTCCTGAGATTGGCAAGACAGTGTCCTACTGTCTCTGTCACACAACCCACACTCTTCTGGATGGTCTTCACACTCACACACCAAGGTTTCTACCATGGGGGAACCCCTCTCCCTGTACCTCTCATCTGGTCAGTAGAGCATCCCTGCCATCACTAGGTATATGATCCCCTGTGTCAGTCCCCAATCTACTTCAGGTACACTGCACATCACTGGAGCTACCTCATAAACCTGAACCCCTTGGCGTATGTCAACCACCTCCCTCAAGTCAGGCGCAACATCTCTGGGTGTTCATACCTTTCTCTCAGCACTGAAAACTATAATCTTGCTGCCACCATCTGAGCTGGACTCCACCTCCAGCTCAGCAAAGCTCACCTCTTGAGCTACCCATGTTTCTTCTTCAGCTGAGAAACTCATAGCCTCAAGCCTCTCGAGCTCCAAATCAAGCTCCTTCATTCTCAATTCATGGGCCAAGGTCAATTTCAATTCCTCCAGGGCATGGGCATTTTTGCTCTCCTCCGCCGCCCTTTCTCTTTCCTCCGCCGCTCTTTCTCTATCTTTTTCCATTTGCTTCAGCTTCAATTCCAGCCTCAACATTTCTAACTTATGATCTCTCGCCCTTTGGTTTTCCTCCAAATCCTCTGGGGAAAAACTTTCAGGTGAGATACCTTGCGTGGATTCCAGTGCACAGGTTTTTGTGGAAGCGGCTCGCAAAAGGTACGATGCAACGATCTTTAGGGCGGCGATGATGCGCGGCTCAGCGGCGATCTTCTCCTCTCGCGGCCCCTCAATGCGATGGCTCTGCGACGACTCACGCAGCGACGTGATGACGTCCGCAAGCAAGCGGTGCGACAATCTCACCCAGTGACGACAGGCTCTGCGACCATACTCGCAGTAATGGTAATCTTCCCGCACCGGACTGGTGTGTCACGCCAACAAAGGATGCAATGATTCTGGCAGCAGCAACAAGCACTCTGGGAAGGACAGAACTCTCTCAGTAGAGTTCAGGGAAGCTGGGGGTAAAGTCCTTTTGTTCCTGGGACTTCTTAACAGGGAGCCACCTCTTTGTCAGGCCCTTGGAGATTCCTTCAAGCAAGGGGACACAGCACAAAGAAAAGTCCTTCACCTCTCCTTGGCAGCAAAGCAACTGCAGGTCAGTCCAGCAAAGCAACAGCAGGACAGTCGTCCTTCTTCAGTCTTCCAGCTTTCTCTTTGGCAGAGGTTCCTTCTTGATTCCAGGATGATCTAATTTTCTGTAGTCTGGGGTCCTGCACTTATACCCTAAAAAGTCTTTGTTCCCTTTGTGCAGGAGGGCTCTGAGCCCGGTCCAAACCAGTCCTGGAGCACTCTTTTTACATGACTCCTTCTTTCCTTTCGCAGTGCAGAGCAGAAACATCAGACGCCCCACAGGAGGTGGAGCCAGCATTGTGGAGGGAAAGCACAGCCCTGGAGCACTTTGTTGACATGATTCCTTCTCTCCTTTCACAGTGCAGGGCAGAGACATCAGAGGCACCACAGGGGGTGGAGCCAGCACTGTGGGGGCAGGCGCAGTCCTATTCAGGTCCCAGGTGCAACTCCTCCCTCCCATCTAGATCAGATCTCTCTATTCACTACTGGCCGGACTCATTCTGTCTCCTGGAACCCCCCAGCCCTGTCACTCACAAACCAGACAGTCAATTCACAAACAGCCAAAGGCATACAGAAAGGTCAGACAAGAAAACAGCCACCTTCTAAAAGTGCTGTTTTCAAACACAGGATTTAAAAAACATCTTTCCTTAAAGATGTGTTATTAAATTCTGAGTTCAGGGATACCAGACGTTTGTGTTCTATCTTGCTCCTATGGGAAGATATGCAGGTAACCACTGTACACAGCATTCCCCATTATAGCCTATGGGCAAGATAGCCTTACAATAGTGAAAAACGAAGATGGCTGTAATTCACTACCAGAGCATGCCACCCACACTAGTACATGCTCTTCCTTTCACATACACTGCACCCTGCCCAGGGGGTACCTTGGGCCTTCCATAGGGGTGTCCAATGTGTAGAGAAAGGGAAATGTTAGGCCTGGTCAGTGGGGACACTGGCCAGGTTGACATGGCAGTCCACAGACTGCACAAAGGCACTGCTGTGGCAGGCCCGAGACACTATTTTAGGGCTAGTCATGTGGGTGGCACAACCAGTGCTGCAGGCCCACTAGTAGCATTTGGATCACCTGCCCTGGCACACTTAGTGCACTTTACTAGGGACTTCCTGGTGACACAAATATGCCAATCATGGACAACCAATCACAATAACAATTTATACAGACAGCATATGCACTTTAGCACTGATCAGCAGTGGCAATGTGCCCAGAGTCCTATTGCCAACAACCACAGGTCAGGAAAAATAAAGGAGGAAGAAGCAAAAAGTTTGGGAATAAACCTGCAAAAAGGGCCATTTCAAACACATTAGTATAGTAAAATATGAAAGTAATTTGAGTGGTGAATAGGTTTGTCAGTTATTTGGAAACAGAAGGATAGTGGAGGGTTAAAAGAGGGGAAAAAGGTTTGCATTTATATACCTCTTGTTACCCCTGATGGGGTGTTGAAGCAATGTTTTAGGCCAGTAGCACGCTACTCCAGAACCCATAAAGGATTAGTGGTGAATTAGTATAGTGAAATATGAAAGTAATTTGAGTGGTGGATATTAGTCAGTTATTTGGATTGAGAAGGATAGCGGAGGGATAGAAGAGTGAAAAAAGGTTTGCATTTATATAGCGCTTGTTACCCCCGATGGGGTGTTAAAGCCCTTTTTTGCCGAGTACCACACTACTCCAGAACCCATTAAAGGATTAGTGTTGAATTAGTATAGTGAAATATGGAAGCAATTTGAGTAGTGGATATTAGTCAGTTATTTGGATTGAGAAGGATAGAGGAGGGATAGAAGAGGGACAAAGGTTAGCTTATATATATATTTATATATATATATATTACCTACTGGCGGTCGCCAGTAGGTATATATAGTTAGGATTTTTTCTCTATGGGTTTTTTGAAAATTCTATGTCTAATAACTTTGGCGTTTGTGGACGGAATTGGCTGAAATTTTCAGGAAAATGGCACATTTTGTTTCTGAGCAGCCCCTGAAAATCTTGGGGGGGTTCGTCAAGGGGGGGCCGAGAAAAAAGGGGGGTCCCAAAATGCGTTTTTCCCATGTTAATTTCCATAGGGCGGTTGGCCTCACTTTTAGCCCGAACGGCTGAATGGATTTGCACGAAACTTGGCAAAATTTTAGGGACTGGTAGCCCGATGTGCCTTTTGTAGGTCTCAATATATGTGCTGCAGTGGATTTTGAGAAATTAACGTTTAAAAAAAGATATATATCTGTAACAGCGGACTGGGCAGCGGCCCAGGACGCGGACTTTTCGCGCAACGGAGCTTTGTGAAGCGAAGCTGATTGGTTCTCCGGCGTCTGTCAACATTCCAAACAGTCCGTAGCGGCCGCCATCTTGTCTCTCGGTAGGATCGAGAGACAAGAGGAGGTCAAAACAAAGGGGGAAATAACTATAAGGGGGCATAGTAGATCCTCGCTGACCCCCTAGGTTTGATGTGGAGGTTTTAAAAGGGCCCCGCGGGGCAAAAAAAAATAATAATAATAATAATCGAACGGCTGAATGGATTTGCACGAAACTTGGCAAAATATTAGGGACTGGTAGCCCGATGTGCCTTTGCTAGGTCTCAATATATGTGCTCCAGTGGATTTTGAGAAATTAACGTTCAAAAAAAGATATATATCTGTAACAGCGCTCCGCTTCGCGTAACGGAGGTTTGCGAAGCTGATTGGTCATTCTGTCACTGGGCTATAGTTGGGCTACATCTGGCTGATATTTGGGCTACATTTGTTTTTTTGTGTGTCTGGCGGCCATCTTTGGGCTACATTGGGCTACATTGGGCTTCATTGGGCTACATTCGGCTAATTAGCAAATAGCTCATCGCAAACTAGGAATGGTAAAGAATCGCTATTTATTCCTTAAAGTTCGCTATTTAGGAAATGCAAAAAACTTTGATGATACATATGGCGGTTCATCTCTAACAAGATAAGAAGCATAGGGATACATTTATGATGACTGGCGCATCACCAGGGATGTGTTAGTCATTCTGTGCCGCTGTTCCGTCACCTATGGTGTGCTGCATTTACAATGCGGCGCATCATGGGGCAAAAACAGCACAGATGCGTGATGTATCTGTGCCGTAAAGGTGGCGCATTGCTGGAGTTGTATCGCAAGTGTGATGAAGCTCCAGCAAGGGTCGGGGGTGCCCCTGTCGCAGGGTTTCTGTTCTCACACAGAACTATGGGCAGAGGATTGGAACCTCGGCGAATGCATTGCTGGAGTTGTATCGCAAGTGTGATGAAGCTCCAGCAAGGGTCGGGGGTGCCCCTGTCGCAGGGTTTCTGTTCTCACACAGAACTGTGGACAGAGGATTGGAACCTCGGCGAATTAGGGTGTCCCAAAACTCACGTTAGTAATCAAAAACTCCTTAGCAAGCTAGGTACAGTGTCACATTGGATATAACAAACTCTCAATGTTTAGACAATCCAGAATATGAACTTATAGTACCTCAGGATACGTGGAACTCATGAACAGTCGGTCGTTATAGATTTCTTAGAAACCAGAACATGGAGTTAAGAAGAACAGATGTGTATTTGAAATGTTTATTTACTAATGCCGTCTTCTCAGGCGTAGTACCTTAGATAATAAAAGTACACATATTATCAGTAGCAAAATTACCAGCATAGTTAATAGTACATAAAAAGTGAATGGTGATAGTATGTTAACATGCTGTAAATGAATAAGAGTTAGCAACACTTATAAGCAGCCGCGGGCCGTGGAGGGAGTTACGGTGAGGCAGGGAGGCGGGGAGGGGGAGAAGCAGGGTGGAGAATACAAGTACACATATTATCAGTAGCAAAATTACCAGCATAGTTACTAGTACATAAAAAGCGAATGGTGACAGTATGTTAACATGCTGTAAATGAATAAGAGTTAGCAACACTTATAAGCAGCCGCGGGCCGTGGAGGGAGTTACGGTGGGGCAGGGAGGCGGGGAGGGGGAGGGGCAAGGTAGAGAGGGCTCCACCCTGCTTCTCCCCCTCCCCGCCTCCCTGCCCCATCGTAACTCCCTCCACGGCCCGCGGCTGCTTATATCTCACCCTCCCTAATACACATATTATATTATTTGCTAAGAAGGTCTCTTTGTGTTGGTTTAGGGCGTGCCCATACTTTAGTGTCTTAGATTTGAAGGAATCACATCAGCATACACCAGCTCTCTCTTCATGTGAACCGCATCAACTATTGTGTATGTGTGTTCGGCAAAGCAATATAAAACCCGCCTCATGCCCAGAATTGGCAGAAGTTGCACTTATGTTATGAGTATGAAGTCGTGGAGATCAGACCTCATAACAATTCTGTATCGTGTTGTTCTTGAAACTTTAGCACTCGCTGTACAGATATAGTTTAACAAGTAAAGCAGATAGTAGACCAATAACATATTATTCTCATGTAAACCACGATGAACTACTAGGTGGAAAGCTAAAGCAACAACTAAGTGTCTTGTGCAGAAGTTGCAAAAAAGGAAAAATGGCGTTTAAACCGGTAATGAGCCCATGCTAACTTAACACGGTGTAAAGATATCCAGGACCTAGATGACACCTCCTCATGATCCGGAAACGAACTGAATAAGATAATAGAAGTGCCATCTCATGAGAGCAGATTGCAAGTTTATATGTGGACGGTCCGCAAGGTAAAGCATTAAAAACTAGGAAAATTTAATGCTAAAGAAAAATAAAACAGCCAAGTACTTTATCGAGTCTTAAGCCAATAGGCAAGGTAAATAATAAAAACTTGACAAATAAGTCAATGAATTGTCAATGAAATGCTAGTACTCAGCATATCAAACATGAAAAAGGTCTATGACATAACTGTGTATGCAAAATAAGCTGCAACAGCCGCCAATAGGAAGTCACCGTCTTCATCCGAAAACAGTTCAGCCATCCAATTTAAAAGCGGAAAAGAACATACGTGCTCTCCCAGCACCGGATCCTCTATCACCATCAGAGGACAGCTCGGTGGTTTTTCAAGAAAGCTCTGTTCCAAGAAAGACTGTGCTGCCGCCAGTAAATTCCAGGGACCAAGTAGTCCATGCATCAATGCCACAGCCATAATCCTTTCGCCAGGACAAACCAACTCGTGAGTAATGATAGGAGTCATCAGCTGATTAAAGTCGACGTCAGGAGAAACCGGTCCGCAGAGACACAAATCAATGGCCCAATCGAAATCACAGGTCAGGCAGTGAAATACAGGCTGGACACAGGTGAAGTAGGAGAATCGAAAAGATAATCCATATGCCGTGCTTAATATCGCCAACGGCATTGTGCCATAATATTCTAGCATGCGATTGCGGAACAGTGTCAGCAGCTGCAGGGTGTGAGGTTGCATAGGAGGGACATCCATATTTAAAAATGTAAAAAAGCACAAGAGCGTCCGCTGGTAATGCAAGTAAAAATGCCAATCCACGAACCAGAGTGGAGAAAATGGAATGAAAGGAAGCAGGGATGACTCCAAAGATTTTCTCAAATGAAGTCACGAGACCACTGGTAACAACTTTAAAAAAGTGTGCCAGGGACTTTGTGGAGGATGCGTTAAAGATAGTCGGAAACATGTTGCTGAAATTGAAAGGCAAATCTTAATTTAAAAGGGTGTGCACCTCTGTACGGGTGTTCGCTATGTGAAGTACGAAAGTTTCACGGGCCGAACTCAAGGCCACCTCTCTCTGAGACAAAAGAGCTCTTATTCTTGCCATGCCGTTGAAACGTGTCCCAAGGTTGGTATTTGTGGCCAGATTGAAAACTCCCTATGTTCATGTGTGGGAGGAAATAGAACATTTCTGCAGCAAATAACCCGTTCACTTACTGTTACGATAAAAGGAATACTTTTAATTAACTCAGAACAATCTTCATTATTGAGCATCAAATAACTACCATTTTCCAACAACTTGAACGTGGGGATGATAGCAGGAACTGGCGTGCCTTGCAACACGCAAGCCATATTTGGTCGGTGTTTGTTGCATGAACCGTGTAACTGTATGTGCCTACACATTAGTGAATGATCTGGCGTCTCAGTGCATTCCTCTCCATTCAGATAAACTTCTTGATCATCTTTGAAACATCTGTATGTGTATGGAAGCGACCAGACCTCATGAAGAAAAGCACTACCTAAAGAATACATTTTACAGCTACAGATATTAGCTGTTAAAAAACCAATGAAATTCACAGAAAAAACCATAGGTTATAGACCATATATAGTTAGGAATTAGCATTTACAAAACCTTGAAAATTCACTGAAAAAACCATAGGTTATAGACCATATATAGTTAGGAATTAGCATTTAGAAAACCTTATTGTACTCACACAAAACCATTGAAATTCCATATATAGTTAGTTGCACTAACTATATATCGCGCACCCGCAATCCACTGCTGATGATGTCACATATTACATCATTCATGACATGGTCAGTGACATCACTGATGACATCACTGATGACATCTCAAATGACATCACTGATGACATCACTGATGACATCTCAAATGACATCACTGATGACATCATGACACACCAATACCAGTTACTACATACGCACTCACTGATTCCTACGTCTACACACACATTCACTCATTCACCCATACAATCACTCATACATACAGTCACTCATTATTACAACACTATCATATGCAATCATACACCTATGCAGACAGTCACACACTGCCACTCATCCATGGAGTTACTCACACACCAAGTCAGTCCTGTAAAGAATCAATCACACTTCCATTTCTTCATCTATACAGTTAAACACAGAACACCATACTTCAGTGACATCACTGATGACATCACTGATGACATCTCAAATGACATCACTGATGACATCTCAAATGACATCATTGATGACATCATGACACACCAATACCAGTTACTACATACGCACTCACTGATTCGTACGTCTACACACACATTCACTCATTCACCCATACAATTACTCATACATACAGTCAGTTATTATTAGAACACTATCATATGCACTCATACACCTAGTCAGTCCTGTGAAGAATCAATCACACTTCGATTTCCTCATCTATAGTTAAACACAGAACACCATACTTTTCACACATATACTAACACATACTTACTCTCTTATACAATCACTGATACAAGTACACATTGATATGCACAGAGTCACACACCTCCCAGCCAGCCACACACACACTCAGTCTTCCATACATCCACTCATTCTTCAATATGTAAAACGTATTTAAACTTTACAAAAACACACAGACACTAGATGATGTCATCAGTGATGTCATTTGAGATGTCATCAGTGATGTCATCAGTGATGTCACTGACCATGTCATGAATGATGTAATATGTGACATCATCAGCAGTGGATTGCGGGTGCGCGATATATAGTTAGTGCAACTAACTATATATGGAATTTCAATGGTTTTGTGTGAGTAAAATAAGGTTTTCTAAATGCTAATTCCTAACTATATATGGTCTATAACCTATGGTTTTTTCAGTGAATATATATATATATATATATATATATATATATATATATATATATATATATATATATATATATATATATATATATATATATATATATATAGCGCTTGTTACCACTAATTGGGTGTTGAAGTGCTTTTTCGGAGAGTAGCATGCTACTCCGGAACCCATAAAGGATTAGTGGTGAATTAGTATAGTGAAATATGAAAGTAATTTGAGTGGTGGATATTAGTCAGTTATTTGGATTGAGAAGGATAGCAGAGGGATAGAAGCGGGGAAAAAGTTTGCATTTATATAGTGCTTGCTACCCCTAATGAGGTGTTTAAATGCTTTTTTTGGGCGAGTAGCACGCTACTCTGGAACCCATAAAGGATTAGTGGTGAATTAGTATAGCGAAATATGAAATTTGAGAAGTGGACATGTTAGTCTGTTATTTTGTTTGAAAAGGATAGTGGAGGGATATAAGAGTGAAGGATTTAGACTTTTCTTTGGGAGGTCATAGCAGTAGTGGGAGGCTTGGGATGAATAAAAAGGGATGTGGAGTGGAAGAGTCAGAGGGAAGAATTTAGAAAGGCTTGTTTTTGGGGATCAGTATAGTAAAAGAGGTGTCAGATGGTGCAAGGAGTAGGGTAGAATCTATAAAGGGCTATTTGCGGGATCATAATAGTGGAATGGGGTTTGAAATGAATGAGAGGGTGAATGTAGAGGATATATTGATAGAGGTATAGGGTGAGAAATAGGGTAGTGCATTGGAAAGAGTAGTAGCAAGGTTTCAGATGAGTCGGAGAGTTGAGGTAGAATATATATTGAGAGAGGTATAGGGTCAAAAATAGGGTAATGCATTGGATATGCTGAATTAGAAGAAAGTAATAAATATATAGATCGATAAGTACATGAAAAGTTTTATAGATGCATAAAGAAAGTAAGTATATGTAGATCAAAGATATTGATAGAGGTATAGAGTGAGAAATGGGGTATTTAACCACATAACTCTCTGGTTTTGTCATGTGATCAAGTCCGGGTTCCCCGGACGAAACGCGTCATGTTGCTGTCTCCATCCTTGGAATAAAGCACTTTATTTTTTGAAAAATCCTCGCTTGTGCTCCGTGCCTGTTTCGTGCCTGTGCGGTGTTGCTGGTACTCAGGACTGTGGATTCATATATATATATTACCTACTGGCGGTCGCCAGTAGGTATATATAGTTAGGATTTTTTCTCTATGGGATTTTTGAAAATTCTATGTCTAATAACTTTGGCGTTTGTGGACGGAATTGGCTGAAATTTTCAGGAAAATGGAACATTTTGTTTCTGAGCAGCCCCTGAAAATTTGGGGGGTTTCGTCAAGGGGGGGCTGAGAAAAAAGGGGGGTCCCAAAACGTGTTTTTAACATTGAGTTTTCCATAGGGCGGTTGACCTCACTTTTAGCCCGAACGGCTGAATGGATTTGCACGAAACTTGGCAAAATTGTAGGGACTGGTAGCCCGATGTGCCTTTGCTAGGTCTCAATATATGTGCTCCAGTGGATTTTGAGAAATTAACGTTCAAAAAAAGATATATATCTGTAACAGCGGACCAGGCAGCGCTCCAGTTCGCGTACTTTTCGCGTTACGGAGCTTTGTGAAGCGAAGCTGATTGGTTCTCCGGCGTCTGTAAACATTCCAAACAGTCCGTAGCGGCCGCCATCTTGTCTCTCGGTAGGATCGAGAGACAAGAGGAGGCCAAAGCGAAGGGGCAAATGACCATAAGGGGGCATAGTAGATCCTCCCTGACCCCCTAGGTTTGATGTGGAGGTTTTAAAAGGGCCCCGCGGGGCAAAAAAAAAAATAATAATAATCGAACGGCTGAATGGATTTGCACGAAACTTGGCAAAATTGTAGGGACTGGTAGCCCGATGTGCCTTTGCTAGGTCTCAATATATGTGCTCCAGTGGATTTTGAGAAATTAACGTTAAAAAAAAGATATATATCTGTAACAGCGCTCCGCTTCGCGTACTTTTCGCGTTACGTAGCTTTGCGAAGCTGATTGGTTCTCCGGCGTCTGTAAACATTCCAAGCAGTCCGTAGCGGCCGCCATCTTGTCTCTCGGTAGGATCGAGAGACAAGAGGAGGCCAAAGCGAAGGGGCAAATGACCATAAGGGGGCATAGTAGATCCTCACTGACCTCTTAGGTTTGATGTACCATTTTGCCAAGTTTGGTGTAATTCCGTTCAGCCATTCAGGCTGTAGACGTATCTAAATGTCCTATGGAAAATTGCATGGGGAAAACACATTTGAAAGTGTTGAAATTTAGAACCAATTAAAATGTTACTTTGGTTTTGTATTTGTGTGTGATGAAAGTTAATTGGTTATGTATATATCAAAAATGAGAGGAAACCACAGCCATTTTGTGATACTACTGTCTGAGGTACATTTGTGAGGAATTTTTGGTGCTCAATTTCTGGTGTTTGATTTACACAGTACTAACACTTCTCCTACTTTCAAAAAGGTGAGTTGTTAATTTGTAAGGGGAACTATGTTGTACACTTTAAGATAATTTGAAAAATGTTTTCTGTTATTCATTTTCAGTCCTTCTGTTATACTAAATACTTGATAAAGTTAGTTTTATATTATGTATTACTAAAAACGATAAATGAAAGTGATTATTTTTTTCTGCAATTTACAGCAAGAAATTTCAAAATAAAATGGATCACAATGAAGAGACCGTGGCAATTTCTTTTGAATTATCCACTACATTTATTGAAATTGACAGCACCAATAATGAAATATTCTCACAAGGAGGAGATGACTTGAATGATTTTTTTGATCAATCTCTTGACGGTGAATTTATCGAATGTTTGGAGACCATAGAGTTACAAGAATGATCATTGCAGACTTTTCATGAGGAGATTTCTGATGAGATGATTGAAGAGGAAATTCCTGATGAGGACATGTTACTAGTTCTTTCAAATTATGAAAATTCAGAAGAATAAATTTATATTTAGAAATCAAAAATTGTTTGAGACATTATTCATTTTTATTTTTAATTTATGAGGTTGTAGCGAAGTGATTGTAGTATAAAAAAAGACTTATAGTATAGAGTGCAAAAATTGGTTCTTTTTGGAGGGGCAAAAAAAAAAAATCGTTTTTTTGGTGGGGTGCGCCCGGTTAGCGTAACGGGAAGTGGACTGGGGAGCGTACTACAAGGAAAGAAGAATGATTGACTTTTAACTTATTGTATGTTTATAGACTTGTTTTTCTGCTGAGTGACGTGTCGGCCTATCTCCACGGGATGCAGTCCCTACCATCTCGGCGTTTAAGCCCAGGGGGACCGGTAGTGTGGGAGAGATAACGGGGCATATTATCAAGGGGGTTTATCTCCGCTTTTTTGGCTTTAAAAGCCAAGAAAGCGGAGATAAAATTATCTCCGTATTACGTAGCTGTCGCTAACACCAGTTAGCGACCGCTAGTAGGAGATAGCGACCATCTTGGGCTCCACTTTGCATGTCAGTGATATTTATCACTAATGACATGCAAAGTGGGCATGCCAAGATGTTAGCGACTGGAAACAGTCGCTAACATCGCTATCTCCTATTACCAACTTTTGGAGATATTCGCGCTAAGCGCGAATATCTCCAAAAAGTAACACCTGTCCTGAGCAGTTCTTAGCCATGTCATCCAATGGGAGGTGGATAACATGGCTAAGAGCATTAGCTCGGTAATGCATGAATATCGCTGACTTTTCAGCGATATTAATGCATTGCGGCCGTTTTTTATGGCATTTGCGATAAACCTTGATAATAGCAAGGTTTATCTGCGATAATTTCTGACGATGCTTAGCGGTAAAAAATTCGTTGCTAAGCATCGTTATGGATAAATATCGCTTAACTTTGGTAATATGCCCCAACGTCTGTTAACGTTCGATTCGAAGGAAATGAGGAAGTGTTGAAAAACATTGTCTGCGCCATCTTGCCTTTTTTCAAATGCCACACTTTTGTCGTGCACGGCAGCCATTTTAGATGCCTTGACCAGACCCACTCTCTGCACGCTGTCGATCCGTAGCATGGCTCCCCACCCTCGCAAGCATCTTCCCCAGGCACTGGTCACCCCCGCTCTCTGTCTTATGCATGGGCAATAAACCTCCCCCATCTGCGCTGCTCTTCCCTGAGAATCACACCCTGTGCCCGCCCGACACCTCCCTTTCGCCCTATTCACTACCGCACCCTCTGACACTCCTCTTCCTCTGTGTCCGATTGTCCAGGCCGGTCCCAGGCTATCAGCTAGCCCTGCAGATGTAGTTTATGGCCCCAGCTGTAAAGAATCACCCCTCTTCAAAGGAGTTATAGTAGATCAAGGCCCACACCCGATGAGATCCGTCACACCACACGCGTTCCTACTATCTGAAAAACATCCTGTATTGTGATTGGGGAGGGGACCGAGCCTGAAGCGGAAGATTCCAGGGATGACTCTTTGTACATCAAAGTTTTTACAATTATGTGTCACACTAAAAATATATAGCACTCCAACAAAGTAGTAGGAATATAAAACTTTAATAACTTATAAATATATACAACAAAACAAAAACAGTAAAAACATTTAAACAATGAAGAGACCGTGGTAATTTCTTTTGAATTATCCACTACATTTATTGAAATTGACAGCACCAATAATGAAATATTCTCACAAGGAGGAGATGACTTTAATGATTTTTTTTATCAATCTCTTGATGGCGAATTTATCGAATGTTTGGAGACCATAGAGTTACAAGAATCATCATTGCAGACTTTTCATGAGGAGATTCCTGATGAGATGATTGAAGAGGAAATTCCTGATGAGGACATGTTACTAGTTCTTTCAAATTATGAAAATTCAGAAGATGTTGCCTGGGTGCCGCACTGATTTGGGTATCCGGCGTGGGGCGTCCCGGGGGGTGGGTCGTCAGTAGCGGTCTGTTGTGCGAATAGTTCCAAGGCAGCAGAACGCGCTGAAATCTGGATGGCACCAAGGTGATGTCCTGTAAGTTGCCGCCCACCAAATAACGGCGTGGGGCGCCGCGGGGGGGGGGGGGAGGCAGTCCAAAGTTCCGTTAAAAGGGCAAAGGAAAGGATCGGTGGTTTGAACCATCAGTCAAAAAGGGGAGGGGGTGCAACAATTTTTCCTACCGGGTCACACTGTGCTTTCACCGGAACTGAGGTCTGCAGGATTCTAGTCATTCAAACTGAGGCTGCCGCCAGCATGGGAGCGCCGACGTCCCGCGGCTACAGTTTCGTCACTCCACGGGCGATCATGGCAGTCATTCCCCATCGGGGGTGTCTGCGGGGGTCGGGGACTCCCGGGGCTCCTCTAGAATCTTCAAGGTCATGGAGGACTACGGTGGTGGAGTCAACCAGTGACCGGGCCATTTCTTTATGCTGGGCCCGCTCTTGCCAGGTCGACCGCCATTTGGAGAGTTCGGTAGCTACCGGCGATCGCGGGGTCAAATGAGCGGACGGGCTCCACCCTGCCGGGCGAGACGTTGCAGCATCGCCACAGTGGAAGAACCCTTTTCCGGGCGCCTGGAGCGCTGAGGGTGCAGCTGGGAAGCCTCCACCTGGGGAGGCGGGAGAGGCCTGTTCGCACCGTCTCTCCCACCCAGTGCACCCCACGGCGTCTCGCTTGACATTTGTTATGGCCGGACCAGGCGATGAGGACGAGGGGGGGGAGTCGGAGGCATGTGCAAGACATCCCCCCCCAGTGTTGTCGCAGCCATTATAAAAGAAAG
This sequence comes from Lissotriton helveticus, assembly GCF_964261635.1. Lineage (NCBI taxonomy): Eukaryota > Metazoa > Chordata > Amphibia > Caudata > Salamandridae > Lissotriton > Lissotriton helveticus. The sequence continues at coordinate 1,719,294,750 of NC_136067.1, forward strand.
AAGAAATGTCCCGTCCGTCTTTGGGCCGGACCTCCGGTGGATGGCGGCCGGACGCCCTTTGCTCTGGCCCCATGAACGGGTTCCTTGGCTCATCCGGTGGGGCAGGCCTTGGCGTGTGGTGCCTCTCCTGGGCCTTTCGTGCAGTGGCCTCTCCACTCCCAGGCCCTCCATGGATGCTGGCCCAGACTGGGAGAGAGAGGGTCTAACCTGCAATTCTCCAGGGTTACCGCCACCGCGGCCGGATCCCGTCGGCCTCGGCCTCTGGTTGATGGTGGCCGGACTGGGAGAGAGAGGGGAGGGTCGAGGACACAGACATTCCCCCCCTTGCAACTCTCCAGGGTGGTCGTAGCAATCCCCCTGGACGGGTGCCATTGGCCTCGGCCTTTCCTCCGGCTACACCCTACGTGATGATCTTCTGCCGACGGTTGGCAGCAGGACCCGCCTTATATGTGTTGCTTCCGGCTGGGCGTAGCCGGAAACCTGATGCACTTTGGAAGTTTCCAGAATGGGGCGGATGTCTGCTGACTTGTATCTTTCCCAGTTTGCAGTTATTTGGCCGTGGCAGGTGGTGGGACAGACACGTTTTGGGGCAGTGAGGGGCGATGAAGTCTCGTTGCCTTGTGGCCGTTGCAATGTCACACTTGGTTTCTCTTACTGTTTTCAGGTTTCTTATTACGGGCTTACTTCTAACGTTTCTTGTTTCTAGGACAATAATAGGTTTTATCATTACGTATTGTTATCGTTTCTTTGTTTGTTATTTAATAAAAAGTTCATCAGTGGCCTACTGATTTTCGTTTTCCTATTCCTTTCTTTCCAGGTTGTTTCATGCTAAAGTTTCTGTTAACAGGATACAGTGATCACTTCGTTATTATTGCATATGTCCTTTTCACTAGGGGTGGTCTCTGGTCGGGCCAGATGACCTATCTCTAGTAAATGGTCCGGGTGAAACAGGTGCATCAATCAGTGGGGAGTAGATAGGCATGACAGATTACAACGGGGGACAAAGGTCCGCATTACCTACCCTTTCACTACTTGCAAAGATTTTCCTACGTTTATTTGCAAACAGGGAATACCTCCAAAAAGAACCAATTCCCAAACAGTCAATGTTCGGGCAAACAATTAATCAATGAGGAACGAAATAGGCACGATGTGTTAAAGGTTTGCGTTACCTACCCTTCACTATCTGCAAAGGGAGAGAGAATATTCCTATTCTTCCCCGTTTGCAGGCAGAGAAGATCCTTAAGAGAACCAACTTCGAACAATTCAATGCTCGATTCAATCAATCAATCAATGGGGAGTCGACTTCTATCGACCTGCACGATCCCTCAGGTCAGAAGCCTTGGCTCTTGCTCGGGTGCCACGCGTCAAAAGGGCTCGGCTAGGCGGCCGGTCCTTCAGATTCCTTGCCCCTCAGCTATGGAATACTCTACCGGTGTCCTTGCGAAACACCGCAAACCTGCTTGCCTTCAGGAAAGACTTAAAAACTTGGCTATTCGCTGGATAATCTGTCCCATCTTCTAGGCCCCTGCTCTTTCACTTTTATTGTTATGTTTTTTCAGCTCTTTTTCTTTGGTCAGGAGCTCAAAGCGCCGGGACACTCCTTTGGAGTAGCCGTTGCGCTATAAAAGTTCCATTTTAACATAACATAACATAACAGAAAAATAGGTATGACGGATTACAATGGGGACAAAAGTCTGCATTTACCTATCCTTCACTATCTGCAAAGACTAAACAGAGTATGGCGATTCTGTGCTTGTTTGCAAATGCTTGGATAACAATCAATCAAATGGAGAGAGAAGCAGGCACGACGGATTACAACGGGGGCAAAGGCCTGCGTTAACTAACCTTCGCTATCTGGAAAGAGAGAGTACTCCTAATAGAAATGAGGGGGGGGCAGCATTGAAAGCAGATCAGTGTGCATAAACACGAAAATGTTTTTTCTTACCACGTACTTGACAATCGACAGCTTATGATATTTGCTATTAAAAAACCATTGAAATTCACTGAAAAAACCATAGGTTATAGACCATATATAGTTAGGAATTAGCATTTACAAAACCTTGAAAATTCACTGAAAAAACCATAGGTTATAGACCATATATAGTTAGGAATTAGCATTTAAAAAACCTTATTTTACTCACACAAAACCATTGAAATTCCATATATAGTTAGTAGTACTAACTATATATCGCGCACCCGCAATCCACTGCTGATCATGTCACATATTACATCATTCGTGACATGGTCAGTGACATCACTGATGACATCACTGATGACATCTCAAATGACATCACTGATGACATCACTGATGACATCTCAAATGACATCACTGATGACATCACTGATGACATCTCAAATGACATCACTGATGACAACATCCAGTGACTGTGTATTTCTGTAAAGTTAAAATATGTCTTACATATTGAAGAATGAGTGGATGTAGAAGTGTCTGGATGAAGGATTTAGTAGGTGCATGCCTGACTGTATGAGTGAGTGGTTAAATGTGTCTCACTGAGTGCATGGGTTAGTGACGAACTGTCTTAATTTGTGCATCATTATGTTTGTTGTTCTGTAAACTGCTGCATGTGTTGATCAGTAGCTATATGAGTAAGTATATGGGTTATTGATTGGTTGCTCAAGTATTTGTATGGGAGACTGAGTGTGTGTGTGGGTGGCTGGGAGGTGTATGACTCTGTGCATAGATGTGTGAGCAGTTGATTCACTAGATGTATGGGTTCAAAAGTTCATGTGGAAACAGCTGTATGGGTGGTTGACTGTGTGCATGAGTGCATTGGTGAGTGAATGGATATCTCAGTGCTACATGTCAAAGTAAGTACATATGTAAAACACAGTACATGTGAGAATTGGCATATATAAATAACTGTGCATAAGAGTCAGTGAATGTGTGAGTGGCTGTATGGATCATTGTGAACTTGTATCAGGGATTGTAAAAGAGAGTAAATATGTGTTAGTATATGTTTGAATAAGTAAGGTGTGTATAACTGTATAGTTGAGGAAATTGAGGTGTGATTGATTCTTTGCATGACTGACTAGGTGTGTAAGTAACTCCATGGATGAGTGACAGTCTATGAGTGTCTGTTTACACTGAGTGTATCTAAGGTTATATTAGAGTCTGAAGAGGTTCATCGTATTATCACATGAATGATGTCATCAGTGATGTGATCAGTAATGTCAAATGAGATGTCATCAGTGATGTCATTTGAGATGTCATCAGTGATGTCATCAGTGATGTAATCAGTGATGTCATTTGAGATGTCATCAGTGATGTCATCAGTGATGTCATTTGAGATGTCATCAGTGATGTCATCAGTGATGTCATATGAGATGTCATCAGTGATGTCATCAGTGATGTCACTGACCATGTCATGAATGATGTAATATGTGACATGATCAGCAGTGGATTGCGGGTGCGCGATATATAGTTAGTACTACTAACTATATATGGAATTTCAATGGTTTTGTGTGAGTAAAATAAGGTTTTTTAAATGCTAATTCCTAACTATATATGGTCTATAACCTATGTTTTTTTCAGTGAATATATATATATATATAGCGCTTGTTACCACTAATTGGGTGTTGAAGTGCTTTTTCGGAGAGTAGCATGCTACTCCGGAACCCATAAAGGATTAGTGGTGAATTAGTATAGTGAAATATGAAAGTAATTTGAGTGGTGGATATTAGTCAGTTATTTGGATTGAGAAGGATAGCAGAGGGATAGAAGCGGGGAAAAAGTTTGCATTTATATAGTGCTTGCTACCTCTAATGAGGTGTTTAAATGTTTTTTTGGGCGAGTAGCACGCTACTCTGGAACCCATAAAGGATTAGTGGTGAATTAGTATAGCGAAATATGAAATTTGAGAAGTGGACATGTTAGTCTGTTATTTTGTTTGAAAAGGATAGTGGAGGGATATAAGAGTGAAGGATTTAGACTTTTCTTTGGGAGGTCATAGCAGTAGTGGGAGGCTTGGGATGAATAAAAAGGGATGTGGAGTGGAAGAGTCAGAGGGAAGAATTTAGAAAGGCTTGTTTTGGGGGATCAGTATAGTAAAAGAGGTGTCAGATGGTGCAAGGAGTAGGGGAGAATCTATAAATGGCTATTTGCGGGATCATAATAGTGGAATGGGGTTTGAAATGAATGAGAGGGTGAATGTAGAGGATATATTGATAGAGGTATAGGGTGAGAAATACGGTAGTGCATTGGAAAGAGTAGTAGCAAGGTTTCAGATGAGTCGGAGAGTTGAGGTAGAATATATATTGAGAGAGGTATAGGGTCAAAAATAGGGTAATGCATTGGATATGCTGAATTAGAAGAAAGTAATAAATATATAGATCGATAAGTACATGAAAAGTTTATAGATGCATAAAGAAAGTAAGTATATGTAGATCAAAGATATTGATAGAGGTATAGAGTGAGAAATGGGTTAGTGCATTGAATATGCTTTTTTTGTTTAGGAAAGTAATACATATACATCCAAGTACATGGGCGGTATATAGATGCATAAAGAAAGTAAGTATAATTAGATTAAAGATGCATTCAATAAACTCTAGTTTTCAAGTGTTGTACTTAAATGTATTTTTTTAACACACGATTATTCTACATGTTTATACAAAGCAATACACATGTATAGGTGCATATCTATAGTACAAATAAATGCTTATATACAGAGGGATATGCTGTATATTTCTGTTTGTGGTTGGTGCTTATGTTGGGAAGAGCCAATTCTTGAGAAGTTTTCTGACGATAAGGTAGTTGTTAGTGGATCTTATGTTGGGGGGTACAGAGTTCCATATTTTGGCTGCTTGAACAGTGAATGATTTGCCATCCATGGTTTTTCTCTTGTATCATGGGATTTTGAGGCGAGGTGCCATTCTAAAGCAGAGGTTCCTACGATGAATGTGTTTGGTTATTTTATTTATGATGACGAGTGGTCCCATTCCATGTATCGCTTTGTGGGTAATACAAAACAGCTAAATCGTGGATCTTCTAGCAAACAGTAACCAATGCAGGGTTTTCAGGGCAGGGGAGATGTGGTCTCTTTTCATAGTTGTTAAAGGTGATCCATGGTAGAGGCTATTGGCGTAATCAAGTTTGGAAGGAGCAAGGGAGATGGTAGCTTCAACCTTGTGTTTAAATCCCAAATAGGTGATGATTCGGCGCAGAGTTTTTACAGTAACAAAGCTTGATCTTGCTAGTTTGTCTACTTGGGCATTCATCAATAGCTTAGAGTCCATGGTCATTCTGAGGTTTCTTACTTCCTTCGGTACTTTATGTGGTGATCCCACTTCGTCAGGCCAGGCGGAAAGTGGGTCATAATGTTTCCAATCGTCACATGTGAGTATTTCCGTTTTGGAAGCATTCAATTTGAGATTGCTCCAAGTCAACCATTGATCCACGTCTCTGAGACAACTGAAAATTGTCAAGTTTCCGAAGGCAAGATGGCGTCCACGCTGGACGCGTGAGCAAGCCGCTCCTGCCGGACCTCCCGGAGCACGAAATTGACGCGGTGAAGACCGGAGCAGCTGGGGCTGACTGAAACCGACGAGGAAATTGACTGATGGGCAACAAGTGTTAACGCTGCTTACATGCTGAGGTGTGCTGGGGAGTGAGAAGGAGAGAAAGGAATACGGGAAAAAGGTTTCGCAGTTGAGAGCGTTTCTGCCTGGACCTGGATGCTGGCGATTCGAGCAGTCGCAGCGTTGGAAGCCTGGAGCACGCTGAGGGATCGGTGGGCATTTCTGATAAGGCAGGCTAATAGACTCACCTGGGACGCGGATTTCGGCGCTGTATTGAAGCGCAGAGGAGGTGGAGACGCTTCACTGCAGCAAGCGCTTGTGAGGAGAATGGGACCGAAAGGGCGGAGAGGTCGTGCACAGGGAGCTGTCGCTGAACCGATGGAAGGAACGGAGGGCTCGAAGGAAGCACCTCCAGCAAGTAAGGTGACTGAGGCTGGGTCAGGGTCGGCTGTAGTGGGGCCTAAGGAGGGGGCCACGGCGAGTATGAGGAAAAAAATACCGGAGTGGTTTTCTGCCATTAAAGTTAAAGAGGCGGAAAAGTTACAGCAGAATAAGCAGACTGAGACTTTATTATTGACTCCTGGAGCATTGGGGGCTATGGCAGAGGGCACACAGAGGATTGTCCCCCTCCAAGCTGCTGCAGTTTCTGCACCCTCCGTTTCTGCGACTGATATGAACGGCTCAATTGTAAACTCTGAGGAAAATGAGAGAAACTTGGTTACAGTCCCCCCCAGGCTGCTGCAGTTTTAGCACTCTCGGCCTCTGCCTCTGTACCGGATACGAACGGCTCAATTGTAACCTCTGAGGAAAATGAGGGAAACTTGGCTACAGTGTTGAATTTAGTGAATAATGATGGAACAATGTTAGTGGTTAGCGGCGAGACGGATTCTGCTGACTTTTATTCACTATATGACCGATCTATGTCATCCTCAGAGGATTTAGTGGAATTGTACGCCACGCGTATGAGTATGGAGGATGGCAGGTTGGATGATGGAAGTGTTCATAGTAGCTTGGACGCTGATTTATTGGAGACAGAAGGTCCAGAGCCCTGCACTGTGCGTAGGCTCCAACTGGGCGCGAATGACAATGTTAGCATGGTCAATGATGTCCGAGAGGAAAATAGAGGCGCCGCTGGTGCAGCAGCATTTGACTCTGAGTGGGAGGATATATCACTGGGTCGGATTTATCAGACTATGATGCAACACAGAGATGAGACGCGAGAGGACAGTCTGAGAGTACAAAATTCTTGTAGGAAGCTACATAACTCTGTGAGACGTCTGGTAAAATCACACTCTGAGTTTTTGGCTAGGGCGAATGAGGCAGAATCACGCATCTCGACCTTAGAAGACGAGCTAGCACAACAAAAGAGAATGATTGATCTACATATGGCCACTAAGGAGGATATAAACTGGAAACTTGTGGATAAAGAAAATCGCTCTCGCAGAAACAATTTGAGATTTTTGCAGATCCCTGAAGGGAGAGAGGGGACGGACACACGAGGGTTTATAGTTGCGCTTTTAAAAAAAGCAATGCCAGATGCTACGAAATGGGATCGGGATCGGGAGGTGGAGCGAGCCCATAGATTTCCATTTAAAGTTAATCAGCGTGACCAAAAGCCACAGTTTCCAAGCTTGTGACGAAATATTTTTGAAGGCTCGGCCGGAGAAAAAATGCAGTGGACTTGATTGTGAATCTGTTGAAATACGATGGCAGCTTCGGCAGTTAATATCTGAGTTTCAAACTAAAGGGGTGCAGGCGTATTTGATGTTTTCGGCTAAATTAAAAGTTATCCACCGGGAGCACACCAGATTTTTTATGACTGCCAGTGCTGCCAGTGCTGCCAGAGAGTTTTTAAGGTCGCTGTAATTTGTGAGAGATACAAGAATTGGTTGAATAGAGATTAATAGCATGCAGCCAGTAAGTAGTTAGCAATGTCTATAATTTTTTTTCTGTTCTTAGTTCTTCACCTAGAGAAGTGGGATTGAGTATGGAGAAGGAATGATGGGTGATGCTCCGAGGGTAAAGGCAGGGGGATGGGGGTAAGCTCGCATCAGAGGACCATAAGTCCTAAAGCCTCTATAAAGGGAGAAGGGAAGGGAGGGGGAGGGGGTGGGCCAAGAGGGTGGGTCAGGGGGGAGGAATGGGGCACTTTGGTGTGTTTTTGGGGTGAAAAGGTGGGAAAAAATGTGTTCACAGCAATTTACACAGGAAAAATATGATGGCAGTAGAAAACAAAATGAATGTGTCAGTAGCCTTATTATAAGTTTTGGATTTTTTGATTGGTGGGCGGTAGGGTATGGATCGGTATAATGGCGAATAAAGGTATAAGAATTTGCTCCATGAATGTGTCCGGGCTGAACAACTTTATGAAAAGACAAAAAGTAGCTGCGGAATTGAGATATATTCGGCCGGACATACTGTGCATACAAGAAACCCACATTCCCTGGTCAAAAAGGGGAATGTTAAAGGAATTAGGGTTTACATTAGTGGTCGCGTCCGGTCAGTCTAGTATGATAAGGGGAGTAGCTATTCTTGTTAAACAAAATCATGTAAATTTTGGACGGAAAATAGGGGATAAAAATGGCCGGTGGGCTATTGCAGAGTGTAGGATTGAAGGGAGACAGTTAACGCTATGCACAGTTTACGGATGACCCGGCGGCCCTGAATGAAATACATTTAGAATTAGCTAGCTTCCCACAACCAGTAGTGGTTTGTGGGGATATGAATATAAATCTTTTGAATAGCGCAATACAGGATGGCTTTGATAAATACACAGGCCGGAAACCGAGAGTGTATAAAGCGCTTGTTAATTTATTAAAAGATCAAGGTTTAGTGGATGTATGGGGGCGGCTTAGGGGGGAGGACAATTGGTTTACATTTTATTTACATCCGCATAAGAAGTTGGTCAGATTAGATTATTTTTTTGTGCCGGTGACTATATTGGGCTGGGCTATAATAAAAACCTATCCTAGGATTACTTCTGACCATTCTCCTATAGTGCTGGAACTACAGTGGGGTGTGAATAACCCAAAGCGCTCTAATTTTACTTATGACCGAAAGCTGGGTTTGAACAAAGAATTTAAAGCCCATATGGGTAGCTGGATTCAGTCGTTTTTTTAGTTATAACAAGGGGTCGGCTAATGTTTGCACAGTATGGGACACATTTAAAACGGGATTCCGCGGTGAATGCATGAGCTTTTCAATTTGGCAGCAAAAGACATTTAAAAAAGAGATTGCTATGCTATATGACCAGCTAGCAGAGGCAGAGACCTTATTAACAAGGGAAGTTGTTAGTGGCCGGAAACAGCTATGGGAGTTAGTGAATAAGGTAGCAAAGGCCAGGGCTAATGTCCTTGGGTTTTGGAGTGCTGAGATCGCAAGAACATTTTTAACATCTAAAATGCAAAGCCATGAGTTTGGGGAAAAAATTGGGAGAAGGCTTGCGGTCAGACTGTGGATGAAGGAGTCCGCTAGGAGTATTCAAGCTATGAGGGATAGTGAGGGGGCACTACATTCTGAGCCGCAGCAGATTCTGAATATATTTCAGAAGTTTTACTCTGAATTATATACTCAGGAAGTCGGGAATGGTATGGGTTCAGACTGGAACGATATGCTGGAAGCAGGGTTGAAGGTTCTAGAGCCTATGTTAGCTGGTCAGTTGGACTCTCCTATAACGATGTCTGAACTAGAAGTTGCCGTTAAGAGTCTGGCAATTGGTAAGGCGGCAGGCCCTGACAGAATTCCTGGGGAGGTTTACAGACAGTTTTTAACAACATTAAGGAAAAACTTCTGAGTGTAATGCAGATGGCCCAGTTGGGAAGTCCTCCTAGTACTTGGTCGGAGGCGACTATTGCGGTATTCTGCAAGAAAGGCAAAGCCCCGGACTTGGTGGGATCTTATCGACCTCTATCCCTACTAAATGCCGACAATAAAATGTATTCAAAGATTCTGGCCAATCGCTTATCCGAAGTTATAGCCTCTCTAGTATCCCAGCAACAGCATGGTTTTATACCTAAAAGAGGCACGGTAGATCGCATAAATAAAGTCATTACGTTATTTGACATCGCTGCTGTGAACAATAAAGAATTAGCGCTTTTTCTACTTGACGCAGAAAAAGCGTTCGATCGGGTGCACTGGGGCTATTTGTGGAGGCTCATGGCTAAAATGGGATTTGGTCAGAAATTTACCATATCAATACAATTCCTTCACTCTTCACCAAAGGCTAGGATATCAGCCATGGGATTACTTTCAGACCCTTTGAATATTACTCGAGGGACTCGTCAAGGTTGCCCCTGTTCACCGCTATTATTTGCCCTGTATATTAATCCTTTTATAGAACAATTAAACCGGTACATACTTATCCCCCCGTATTACGTTTTTGAATATTTCTTTTCTGTTTTCGCGTATGCGGATTACATCGCTGTCGTAACAGTTAATCCGGGAACAGCCATTGTAGAGATTGAGAGGCTTGCTAAGGAGTTTGGATCTGTAACAGGGTACAAACTCAATGAATCAAAAACTCAGATCCTGTGTTCTGAAGCTTTAACTTGGGAAGATGAAAGGGTGGGTAAAGAAGTCACTTATTTGGGGATATCGATTAAAGCTAATATGACGGAGCTGGTTGATGCAAATTGGAACGATTTGTACGCTAAAATTCAGACGTCCCTTGATAGGTGGGAACGATTGTATTTTACTATTAAATGTAAATGTAAATGTATTGCGACTTATATAGCGCACGTATCACCCGAAGGTATCAAGGCGCTTGCTTAGGGAACCCGTCCTGGTATTCCCCTGTGAGATACCCCGGCAGGGTATCCACAAGGTGAAAGCCAGGCATCCCGCCGCGAGGGGCCGTAGTGGAGATTAAGCAAGCTATTGCCCAGAGTCGCAGAGTGTGACCCCGTGAGTCGAGTAGGCACCGGAGCGAGAATTGTCGAGTCCGTGGAATTTTGGAGCCCGAGACCCGCCGAGGCGGGGAATCGAACCCTGGTCCACGGCCGATCTCAGCTTCCGGGTCTGCCGCCTCTAACCACTGAGCCACGCTTCTCCACATTATCGGTCGCACTAACATTATTAAAATGAATGTCCTGCCTAAGGTTTTATACCTGTTTAGGTCGATTCCTTTGGAATTCCCCAAACATAGGATACAGGCCCTGCAATCCTTATGTGGTAAATTTATTTGGAGCCCTGGAAAGCCAAGGTGGGCGATGAAGTATATGATGCTACCATTAGAGAGGGGGGGGGTAGCGGTCCCGGATTTTTTTCTTTATTATGTGATCTGTTTTTTATTGAAAATGAGGATACTGATAACAGGGGAGACAGTCGATCATTTGTCTAACTACCAATTTATCTTTGAATTTTTGTTAGGGTCTTGTGCGAAGCAGAGTCTATTTATTGAAATAGACGGTAGCTATTACAAACGCACTCATTTCAAGGTGTTACTGGGTGCATATAAGGTCTGGAGATGGCTAGCCAGAACAATGGCTATAGGGAAAGTTTCTTACTATACACCTTTTAGAGCATCTAGGATACTGCCTACGATATTTTCAGATGGAATGTCACAAAAATGGCAGAGAAAAGGGGTGAGGTGGTTGGGGGATATTTGTTTGGAAGATGGTACGTGTAAATCATTTGACGAGTTAAGGGAACAGTTTTCTTTCTCTAGAGCTTACTTTTTTAAATTTCCTGCAAATACGGGACTTTTTGGTTAGACAGAAGCTAATTTTGCAAACTAACCAAGTAATAGAAGGGATTAACAAGCAGGTTAAAATAGGGTTTTTGTATTGGATATTATTAAGGGAAAAAACATGATCTTGAGAAAGTAAGGGCAACGTGGGCTAATACTCTAGGAGATTCAGAAATAGTGGTGGAAGATCTTCTAATGTCTGTGAATTTAAAAGCCCAATTTTTTAAAACCGTGTTTGATTTATATTATACACCCGAACGCATGGCCAAGTGGGGCGAGGGATTTGAGGGCAAATGTTTTCGATGTAAAGCTGACCATGCAGATAGTATTCATATTTTTTTCTCTTGCCCCAGGCTATATGGCTTCATAGGAGGAATTGAAAAGTTAATTTCCCTAGTTAATAATATTCCAGTAACTATTACCTCCGCTATGATGCTCTTGGGGAAAATACCCATAAATAGCTCCTTGGAGAGTTTGTACCCTCATCGTCACTTTATTTTTTTTTCTATGACAGTGGCACGATTATGCATAGCCAGTGAGTGGCTTCAGGAAAAGCCGCCTGATTATCAACAATGGCAAGCAAGAATGTACAGCTTATATAAACTGGAGTAGGGGCTTTTCTTAGTGGATCAAGGAGAAAAAAGAAAATGGGTATGAAAATTTAGGGTTTTTTCTCCGACTATTATGAAAATTGAGAATGTATATAAGTATGAACTATATTTTGTTAATAATGGATTAATAATGGATTTACACTGATCATTAATTGTTCTTGCCTCTTGTACTGTAATGATATGACTACTTGCCTCTGGTTGGTTTATGCTTTTTTATGCTTTATTATTTAAACCGCCTATATAATAATCTGGTTCCAACTCTTATGTTGTACTAATGTGTTGCTGTGAACATACAAAAAAGAAAAAAAAAGAAAAAAGAAAATTGTCAAGTTTCCAATGTTTTCAGGGCATTCCAGTAGAAGGAGTATTTGTGTGTCCTCTGCCAATTTATATCATCAGAGGTGAAATTGATTGATCAGTACCGGTAATGACTTCATGTAGTTGTTGAAAAGCATGGGCGAGATGATAGAGCCTTGAGGGACCCCAGCTTTTGTGGAGTACGGTTTGGACGAGAAAGGAGAAAAAACTACAGATTTTGGATTGCAAATCCCACAATTCAACTGGTTAAATGAAAACAGGCACAGGCAAGTAAAAACCACACATTTAAACACAAAAGAGGTGAGGGATTATACAATCATGGGCAGGTTAAACTACAATTTTTAAACTGTAACAACCACAAGCAGAACAGTTATAAAAATGATGCAATCATGGGTAGGGAAATTCGCTTTTTTTAATTTAGAAAAGAGACCATACTAGTCTGCCTCCTTACCACCTCCTGGTCT